>NC_092458.1:41584755-42784755 GCF_047495875.1 Pithys albifrons albifrons
TCTCTTCTCTTCTCTTCTCTTCTCTTCTCTTCTCTTCTCTTCTCTTCTCTTCTCTTCTCTTCTCTTCTCTTCTCTTCTCTTCTCTCTCTTCTCTTCTCTTCTCTTCTCTTCTCTTCTCTTCTCTTTCTTTCTCTTTCCTCAAGTCTCCTCTCCTCGAGTCTCCTCGAGTCTCACCGAATCTCCGTGAATCTCCTTGAATCTCCTAACCTACAATCTCCTCTCCTCTCCTCTCCTCTCCTCTCCTCTCCTCTCCTCTCCTCACCTCAAATCTCCTCAACTCAAATCTCCTTTCCTCGAATCTCCTGTTCTCTTATTCCATCCTCCCTCCCTCTCTCCACTCCTTTCCTAGGGCAGCTTCAGAAAACTTGCTATGGAGAATCTTTACAGAAAAGTAGTACATACTGTCAATCTCATCACAGTGATTACAAAAAATCACCTTTTTCCTCCCCACAGTATCACGTAGCACAGATGTGGTATGTACTTCATGAGCTCTTTGCTCATAGAGCAGAAGTCTCTAATTACAGAGGATAACTCATAACTCCCTTAACACTAACCATAACCCTAACACCCTCCCTTCTCCTCCCGGAGAGGAGAGGAGAGGAGAGGAGAGGAGAGGAGAGAGGAGAGGAGAGGAGAGGAGAGGAAGGAGAAAGGTAAAGCTGAGGGAAAGTTGTTTGTAGTTTCTTTGTCTGTTGCCACCCAGGTCTATTTTAAGTGGTAATAATTTTTTTTTTCAAGGCAAGTCTGTTTTACCCAAGAGGGTTCTTGAAAGTGTTCTCATTGTCTTTTTCTTGACCCCACAAGCTTCTTCATCCTATTTTTCTCCTCTCTGTCTTCCTGAGTGCAAGAGCACCTAGGTGGGGATCTGGCAGCCAGACAAGGTCAACGAAACTGAAAAAAGGTGTATAAAAAATAACTAAAAAGGGTCAGAAATTGCATAACAAGTTAGTATTTTGAAACAGTTTTTTGTTTGTTTTTTTTGGTTTTTTGTTTTGTTTTGTTTCTTTGTTTCTTTGTTTGTTTGTTTGTTTTATATGTGTGTGTGATGATATTTAGACCCCTTGACCCCTGGAGAAGATGGAACACGTGCTTGCCCATGGAAGTGGTAAATTTCCTTGAGCACACAGCTTTTCCTTTACCTACCTCTCCACAAGTTTTCTCACTTTTACTCTCCTGTTTCTCTTCTCCATCCAGCTGTGAGGAGACTGAGTGAGTGGCTCTGTGTGGCTTAGCTGCCTGCCAGGGTAAAAATTTTTTTATATCTATTAATGATAATTTTTCATAATATATATCACCAGTATATATTTAGTTTTAAACAAAAGTGTTAGGATCCATGTTTCTAGCTTAAAAGTCTAGCCATTTTCTGTCTTAGTAGTTGTCTAATTTTCCTTTATAATTTATGCAAGGAAGTGTGATCCCTGTGTGCCAATTTGTCCTTCCTAAATCATTAGATAGTTTACCTTTCTCATGTTCCTCTTTGTTTCCTTTTAGTGTAATGGGAATCTGGATAATTTAAACTTAACTGCTTGATGTGAAAAGTTATGTGACAACAAACAATACAATATGACATGCACATTAATTTTGAAAAGGGATGGAAAAAGAAGGGAGGAGCTAGTCCCAAAGACAGAGGTGTTGCTGTTATAAACATAGTATGCCTATTTTATACAATTATACATAACGAAAGATTAAATCATAAGATATGTTTCTAAACTGCCCATAGGATTCATGAAAAGAATGTGCACTTTTGGTTGGGAGTTGCACAGTGTACTGTACAAAAAGACAAATGGATCTAAAGAAATACTGGGACACCGTATTTCTCACCCAGTAAGAAGTAGGAATCAAACCCCTGTCTACTTTCAGATGAGTACTTTGACTCCTCAATAAGAAAATGAAATTGCATTTAAACACAGCAGTATTTTGTCAAAAGATGTGTTTACTATGCATATTCTAAGAATGACTGCCAGATTGAGTGCATGATGCACCTAAAGAAAAGTTTTATTTCTGAACATATTCGAGACTTTTTCCAGAATACATTGCTCTTTGTTATGTGAATTGAAAGAAGAATTAGATCCCTGAGAAACATATCAATTAAAATAGTAGGTGTTTGCAGAACGTCAAGATTTTGAAGCTAGGTAATGATTGCATATCCAGTAGCTCTTTTCACGACAGTCTCTTAGGCATGGATATCTGCAACTACAATTTAATGTCTCCTAGTGAGGCATATAAAATTTACAACAAGACAGAAAGGAACAAGTTACATACTCAATTTAGAGAATAATAAATGCAAACTAATTTCTCTGGAATTTTGTTATCCTTTTGTATGATTTTCCCTTTTCTTTGGTTTTTACTTTTTTTTTTTTTTCTGCAGCTGAATATTGTAGAGCTTGTACTAAGTGCCTAGACACCCAGGTGTGCTGCCTCACATTTATGAAATACACTTAGAAGAAATTGTTTTCTAAAATCCCATACATTTTTATATAAATTCATAAATTTAATACTATATTATTAAAGTTATTAATGTATAATATACACTAAACTTAGTAATTATATCCACAAAGACAACAATTTGGTGGTATAATGTTCTCATTTATAGCTTTTTTATATATTTTTTTAACCTAATACAGTAGTTTTGCTATATTTCATCATCATCATGTGTAGGCTTCATAAACAAAGATTTTGGAAAGGGCTTTGCCGACGTGGGTGTGTCCTTTGAGCCTGTGCAGTGGATTTTTTAGGTGAGGCACAGCGTGCGTGAAACTGGCCCCACCCTTTAACCCCTAAGGTTCATCTGTTGAGGCCGAGTGAGCTTGGACAGTGACAGTGAAGTCTTCAGGACTAGAACCTACAGCCCCTGGTATTCCCAGGAGATCTCCCATCCAAGTACTAACCAGGACTGATCCTGCTTAGCTTCCAAGATCTGACAGAATTGGGTGTCAGGGAGTCATTTAACTGCCTTTAGTTGTATTTATAGTGATCATTTTTCCTCTCCTAGTTATTAGATGTATAGTTCTGGTCAAAACCAAATACAATGGAAATTTGGTTACCTGATCTGAAAAAAGAAAACTAACTCTACAAAATAGGAACAGGGATGACAGCAATAGTCCACTATTCTGTTGAGATTGCAGGAAGCTTGAGGAACAGAAGGTGACACAACTGTCATCAAGGAATTCATGATAATCTTGGAAGTATAGACTGACATTATTAAATAGAATTTCAATAGAGGAAATAATTTAAACTTTAAAATTAATTTTCTGAAGATCTCCTGAAATATATTAAGAGCTTTGTGTATAAGAAAGGAAAACAATCATGTTTCTGGATGAAAGGGATGAAGATTGTGACATCAGCAGAACAGATAATATTTGTCAATGGAATTCCAGTTGTGGGACAACAGTAAATGTGTCATTTCAACATTACATTGATACAATCTATTGTGGTATTTTGATTGGAAAAGTATTTGAAGATATTTATTTTAGCTTTTTCATCTCCCACAGAATTTAAGAACTTAATTATGTTAAAAAAAGATTTTAGGGGGATGGCTGTAGTGTTGTTTTATTCCTTCCCTGGTCCTGAAAAAAATTTCAATTTAAATCCACAGAAGATATTTTTCCTTCCCCATCCCTATTTAGTCAAGCAGGCTCCAAACTGGGGTGCAGTCAAGGGTTTTGGCTTAGGAACAAAATTTTAGAACTTCATTAGTACATAGTACATGTATAATTTACAAATAACTATACTTACATTGAGGCATACAATCAAAAACTTTCACTGACAAGATTGGATGATCAAACAGATTGAGAGACCACTGATCTAGACTATCAGTTGTGTTGTGCTCAAGTTTCGGTTTCCTACCATTGGAAATGAGAAAAGAGGGGGTGAAAAGGGAATCAAGCAATAATTAAGCCAGTTTCAGTCTTGTAGAAAGAGAAACAGAGATGACAAGCACCTAAACACATAACTGTTCAGCTGTTGAGATGCCACAACTAAAAGGACATCTTGAGATAATATATGCATTTGCATTTTAAAAAATCAAATTCCAAAAATAGCTTAATTGGCTGTTCCTGATTTTCAAACATAGGAAATGATATCCTTGTGATCTTAAAGCTTCTGAACAAGCCTTTGAAAAAATCTGTCCATTTCTTCAATGATGGTAACTTGACATTCAAAGCCAACAAAAGACACTTTAATTATTTTGTTTGAATCTTTGATTAGTTGATTAACTCTCCATTTCATTGTAGTCATTTCAATTTCCACCCTTGGCTTTAAAATCAGAGTGAGATATATTAGAAAAAAATTATTAAGAGCATAGAGGGGAACAATCATGTAATTCATTAATACCAATATGCTGATTATAAGACACTAATGGTAGAGGCGGTAATCATCCAGTGAAATCTCACAGTTCCAGGAAACAAAACCCAGCAAATCCTTTATCTTTGTTGCAATCTTTTGTCAGAGTAATAAGCTGTTTAGTTAACAATGAGATTAAATAAACTCTCAGTCTGTTTACTTTAGCTGTCACACCTTTCTTCAGTGTCACAGTAATTGAATGATATTTTATTCTTGGTCTTTTCAAATGGAAGCAAAATTCATTAGGCAGGTAGGAAAATAGAAATGTTGTGATGAGGATATTTAGAGCTGCATTTATGCCATCTTAAATGGAAAGTTAAGTGCTTTTGCTCCAGGTAAAAATTTGGATTAGCAAAAAGCAAGAAGCCAGGGTCTGTTTGGCACACTAAATCAAGTTCGGTAGCATGAATATTGTTTTTTTAAGCCTATTGAAGTAATTATCAAGCAAATTACTAAGTATACATAATTTCAGTTCCCTTTGTTGGGATTCATGCATTTTCAGGCTAGCAAACCAAAAGACAAATTTGCAGGTGCCAGCTGCTAAGATAAGAATGCAATTTGTCTAGTGACCTTCAGCTGGTGCAGAAGTGAGAGATGAAGCCTGAGGAAGCCCTGTGGAAGAATGCATTTTAAGACATCTTTTTATCATCATGGCTAGGCTTCGCGAAGGAGGCACCCATGCTTGCTGCAAGCGTGCTGGTGGCTAAAAAGGCGGATACAGGATAAGCAGGTCCAGTCATAAAAAGGCACAGTGGAACGTCTCTTTAGGTGATATTGGCAAGGAACGGTTCTTTCTGCGTTGTCTTTTCTCCTCAAGACTGACTCTCCATGCATTCTCAAAGGAAGCAGCAGCATCGTGAATGGTGTGTCTCCATGAGTCTTGATTGGAGGCCAGAGTGGACCATTGATGGCAGTCAATATGGCCAAGGCTGAGGTGTTGTTTCAGGGAGTCCTTGTATCTCTTCTTCCGGGCTCCTCTCTTGCGGCAGCCTGTGGCGAGTTCACCATAGAGCACAATCTTCGGAAGGCGGTGATCCTCCATCCTGGAGACGTGCCCTGCCCAGCGCAGCTGCGTTCTCATCAGCATGGCCTCAATACTGCTGACCCCTGCCTGTTCAAGAACAGACACATTGGTCACGTAATCAGACCAGTGGATGTTTAGGATTGAACGGAGGCAGCGCTGATGGAAGCGTTCGAGAAGCAGCACGTGGTGGCGGTAGATGACCCAGGATTCAGACCCATATAAAAGAGTAGACAGTACAATGGCTCTGTAGACACTGATCTTTGTACTTTTCTTCAGGTGTTTATTGGACCAGACTGTTTTATGGAGTTTTCTGAAAGGCTTTCTATGCCTTTGCTAGCCTGGAATCTGGAAGCATGGAGGTCAAGCACTCCATGCTAAATTCCATGAGCTCATTGTGCATTGCTGGGAACGAGGGGAACTACCACCAGATCTCTGTGATGCAATCATCATCACCCTATACAAGAAGAAAGGAGAAAAATCAGACTGCTCAAATTACTGAGGTATTACTTTGCTCTCCATTGCTGGTAAAATCCTTGCAAGAATACTTCTGAACAGATTAGTACCCACTATTGCAGAAGATCTTCTACCTGAAAGCCAGTGTGGTTTCAGAGCCAATAGGAGCACCACAGACATGGTGTTTGTTCTCAGACAACTGCAAGAGAAGTGTAGGGAACAGAACAAAGGTCTCTATGTAACCTTCGTTGACGTCACCAAAGCTTTCGACACTGTGAGCAGAAAAGGCCTGTGGCAGACCTTGGAACGTTTAGGATGTCCCCCCAAGTTCCTCAAAATGATCATCCTGCTACACGAGGACCAGCGTGGACAAGTCAGATATGGCACTCTCTGAGCCCTTTCCAATAACCAATGGTGTGAAAAAAGGTTGCGTTCTTGCACCAACTCTATTCACAATCTTCTTCAGCATAATGCTCCAAAGAGCCACAGCAGACCTCGATGAAGAAAACGGCATCTACATCCGATATCGTACCGATGGAAGCCTATTCAACCTAAGGCAACTGAAGGCCCACACCAAGACCCTGAATCACCTTGTCCGTGAGCTGCTTTTTGCTGATGATGCCGCCCTCGTTGCTCACACAGAAGCAGCTCTGCAGCGCTTAACATCCTGCTTTGCAGAGGCTGCTGAGCTTTTTGGCCTGAAAGTCAGCCTGAAGAAGACGGAAGTTCTCTACCAACCTGCACCTCAAGAAGTCTTCCATCATCCTCACATCACCATAGGCAATTCAGAGCTTAAGTCAGTAAAGCAGTTCACCTATCTGAGAACTATCATTTCCTCAGACGGTAAGATAGACATAGAGATAGACCATAGGCTAGCAAAGGCATACAGAGCCTTCGGAAAACTCCATAAAATAGTCTGGTCCAATAAACACCTGAAGTAAAGTACAAAGATCAGTGTCTACAGAGCCACTGAACTGTCTACTCTTTTATATGGGTCTGAATCATGGGTCATCTACTGCCACCACCTGTTGCTTCTCACATGCTTGCATCAGTGCTGCCTCCGTTCAATCCTAAACATCCACTGGTCTGATTACGTGACCAATGTGTCTGTTCTTGAACAGGCAGGGGTCAGCAGTATCGAGGCCATGCTGATGAGAATGCAGCTGCACTGGGCAGGGCACATCTCCAGGATGGAGGATCGCCGCCTTCCGAAGTTTGTGCTCTATGGTGAACTCGCCACAGGCTGCCGCAAGAGAGGAGCCCGGAAGAAGAGATACAAGGACTCCCTGAAGCAATGCTTCAGCCTTCGCCATATTGACTGCCATCAGTGGTCCATTCTGGCCTCCACTCGGGATTCATGGAGACACACCATTCACGATGCTGCTGCTTCCTTTGAGAACGCACGCAGAATGAGTCTTGAGGAGGAAAGATAACCCGGAAAGAACCATTCCTTACCAATATCGCCAAAACAGACGTTCTGCTGTGCCTTTTGTGACTGGACTTGCCTATCCCGTATTGGCCTTTTTAGCCACCAGCACGCTTTCAGCAAGCGTGGGCAGTGCCCTTCCCAAATCTTTTTTCATGAAGCCTAGCCATGATGATGAAATAAGATACTTAGACTCCCTAAAGAATTACTTTAAATTAGAACTAACACTACAAGGAAAAAATATATAGAAAATGCTACATATATTCAAATATATTTATTGGGGCTTCAGCCAGTGTGCATCCCTTCCATGGAAGGCTTACCTGACATTTTGGTCTTTCGAGAACTTACAGCACTTTTTTGAAGAAAACAGTTCTATTCATCATTATTAGTCTTCAGAACTTCGTGCATTTTTAGAGAAATGCATGGGCACACAGGTGATATAATTGCTGGCTCCAAATGGAAGCCGCCTACACATCATCTCATTATAACTGGCTGGTGAAATTTGTCCTGTGGAAAAGGGATATGAGCAATATTCTATGACTCTGTAATGCTTCTATGATTTTATGATTAGTAAAAAGTTAAAAACATTGAATTTATGTGGCTGTTTGCCTTTTAATTATGCTGTTGTGTTGTTAATATAGGAACTGCTTAATGATATCAAGGACATGAAGGAAGCAGATTTCACTTTTCACAGCTGATATGCTTTCATCTTTACCCAAGTGTAACCTGGAAATTAGTAAATCTTAAAATCTAATATTCTGTTAGAAAGGCTTTTGAGCCTTCTTGTTGAGTTCAGTTTTTCTTTGCATTATATGCTACTGATAGAGTGTAATTTCTTTGCCTCACGATTTATTAATTTTTTTTTAATTGCTGATCTGTCTCAACAGGTCAACATTGCATTCCCTGCAGTGCTGAGCAACTCAAGGATTCTTCCCCATGCTCTGTTGCATGATGTTATTGATCCTTCAGCTGGTCCCCAGGTGCTGAGGGTAGTCAACCACCCAGTCAAACACTCCTTAAAGACTTCTTAACTAAGGAGAAAGCCATATTATATAATGATTCATTTTGCTTGATATCTGTCTTATTTATTTTTTGCATTCCTTTCTTTCCAATTGTTCAAAATAACTGAAAACCTGAAAACTGAAGAAATTTGAACAATTTCCTCTGTGCACTTAGTGTCGATGTGAATAGAAGTCTTCAGGCAGTTCTCAGAAGGCAGAAAATCTTGTCGAATCACAGCCATCTGTGAGATGGTAATGTAACTCCTTTTGAAACAAACAGCAATGCAATAATTTACTTAAGGAAACATTATTTTGGATATTTGCCTATAATTGTAGGGTTATCCCCAAATGTGTGAAATTAGCCAAAGTAACTATCTGAGAAAAGACATGATTTTCCAGAAAATCTGGCTTTGGGAAAAAAAAAAATGAGGCTTATTGAATAGAATTTTAGAAAGCATTATTCTTCATGACAAAGATAATACAGTAAAAGTGGACTTAGTTCATCCTTCATTTCTTCCCTAGGCAGTGATTGATGTTCACAACTGCCAGCCTGTTTACAATAACTGTGTTTCTGAAACTCTACATACTGGCAAGACTACAAATTCTCGATGCCATTTTCCGTACCTGGAAATACAGCAGAAGGATTTGGAAACTGTAATATAACATTCTGACAGTTGCATATGAAAAAATATTTTTATATTCTGTTGATATTACTTTGCTCTATTGATTCATTAATTGATCATAATAATCATACAGTGAAAGCTCTTTATGTTGGCAAAGGGGTCTGGATCTCATCAGATTATGATTTGGAGATGCAGAAAATTAATCAAATTGAAATGCAAAGATGTGTGAGGGTTAAAAACCCCCACCTTCTTTCCATACAGATTTTTTTTTTGTTTGTATTTTGGAAACTAATGGTACATAGTACACATAAATTTTTACAAAGGCAAAGAAAAGAAATGTAGGCAATTTATTGCTCAAAAATGAAAGCCAGTAAGTAAACATATTGCTAAGGATTAAAAATACTGATTTTAAAAAGTAAAAAGAGTAAACAATTACCTGGGGTGATGGGAGGGCTAAGTGCACTCCAAAAAATTCAGGTAATGGCAGTAGGGATATTAATGCTCCTTGAAGATATTAATCTTTCTGTGCTGCTTGTAGCTGGAGCTTATATAAATGTCTTAGATTACTTGTCTTAGAAGACTGGTTTTTAGATGACCCACCCTCATTTCTGTCTAGATTTTTCTCTATGGCTGCATTATTATTTAAAGTGGAGACATAGAAAACCATACAAAAAATCAGAGTTAAGAGAGTATTTTAATACATTTATTGTACAATAAAGAAATTGTAGCAACAAAAGAATTCAATTTCAGTGATACTCAGTAAAGTAGACAAAGGCAAGAAAAAAATTGGAGGATAACAGAGAGATGTGATTGGCAAGTATATCTTCAACACTTCTAAATACTTTATGATAATTTCAGTAATTTGCAATGTATCATCAACCATAAGTTCAAAACTTTCTCCCAGAATAATAATGATGTAGGGGCTAAATAATATTAGAAGAATCTTTTGGTGAGAAGATGAGAACAAGGTGTCAAAGGTGAAATACAATGTGAATTGGAAAGCAAGTCAGTTTTATCAAGAAAGTAAGACACTGGGGAGATGGAAAAATAGAAAACATAGATATGGAAAATATGTGTGTAGAAAATACCTAAATACAGGAATGGTGGTGAATGTTGAGTGGAGAATTAGGTAAAATATAATCAGGATCATTGTTAGGAGGAGCCTGCTAAAATGTTTTCCTTTTTTTTGTTTGTTTTTCTTTTGAACCTGAAAACTATCTTGAAAGGCTTGCTATCAAATGATATTTGCTTTTCAAAGCCCAATGCTTTGAATATTTAAACTAAGAATTTATTGAAATAGCCCTCAATGATAAGAAAATTGAAGCACAGTGAATATTCAGCTATCATGACATTGAACACTTTCTTCCATATATTGGTCTTGATAGAAAGTATTTCACCTTAACAGATCAAATTGTTTGCATGGAAATAACACTGATTTGAAGCATAAACTTTCTTTTTAAAATTTTGTTAATTTTCTTTTTTTTTCTTGTTTTTCTTTGTTTTGGTAAATTTAGTAAACATTGGTAAATTTAAATCTGAGCAGTAAGAACCCCCCCCAAAATATAAGAAAAATGTAAATATCAGCAGATGGTAAGCTAAGTGCAAGTCAGCTTATATGCCTCATTCTTAAGATAACTTACTTAACCTACACTGAACAAATAGAGAACCCAGGTTAAATTCTAGAACAAGGATTTTAATGTTTTACATTACTGCATTTGGATATATAGAGTTCACTATTAATGTTTATCCATAAATAATACATCCTCTTGAAAATGAGTTACATGCCATACGTAATATTATGAACACAGTTTTGCTATTATTCCTCATTTTCATCAGTGTTGTATTAGAATTAATTTACCCAGAAGAATTGTCTTCAATTTCTTTAGAAATATTTTAAAATTTAATCATATTCAGTGTATTGCAGTCTTAAACATTTACAGCCACATGTTTTTCTCTCTCTGAAGGTTTGAATTTGGAAAAATAAATCAATTCTGTAATTGGAAGAGGAGAGAACTAAATGCTGCAGTTATGCATAAGACAGCTGTAGACAGATAAGATTTCAGATAGTACTTGCAGGAAATGCAAAGATAGATACAATTTTCAAAGGGTTATTCTTCTCCTTACTAACATCTTTTCTGTACTGAAAAAAAATTTCTATAATTCTGCAATTGGCATATCGCTTTATAACTTTTTCTTTAATCATGCTCATTATTCCTAAAATTAGAAATCATTTTTATAATCAATAATTCAGTATAATTTTATATTTCAAGATGAAGTTACTTCAGTAACTTAATGCCTAATAAAAATTGTAAAACCATTTACTTGTTTTGCTTTGTCCTATTGAAAAAAAAATCAAAACAAGCTTTAAAAAAAATTAACATGCTCAGTTTTGAATTGAAACTTTGATTTTTTTTAAATTTATCTTGATTATTTTAATATAGGTTAAAACAGCTGAAATTATCAGGATAAGATGTCTTCCATGGATCATCACAGTATGAATTTAAAAGCAAAAATAGATCTTTGACACTGATGCCACTACAAAATCACAATGTCAGCATAGCAAAGAATGCACAAAAATACTTGGGGGAAAAATAATATTTACTTGGATCGAAGCAAACACCAACATTTTTTGTTTGCAAAGCTGTGTGTTATAAATTCCTGGGTCTAATAGTACTTAATTTTATTTGTTGATGGGAAGGCAAAGCACCATAATAGTGCCTGTTTCTCCCTAGTGAATAAATGAGCTCAGCTGTCTTTCATTTTTGCTTGAGTGAATGCAGCAAAAGATGGTAAATGACCCCACATCAGTGCATAATTTCTTGAGGTGCAACTATGCTAGAAATTAGATGGCTTCAGGGTAAATATTTATTTATTAAATAGAACAAAAGTTGTTTCCAGGGAAGGTACATTAAAAATTAAAATTATAATAGCCCACTCCCCCCCTCCCCCCCGGATAAGATAAATAACTTTGGAAAAATAAATCAGACTAAATACTTTAAAAGATTCCATATTAGTGCTAGATCTAGTAATGACTTGATTATTTTAAGGTCATGATTACTTAAAAGTATCAGATGTAACAACTTCATTGTTGTCTTTGTTATCTTCTTTTTTAACACCACTTTTTTTTCTAAAAAGAAATCATTCTGAATTATAAACTTTGTTAGGTCTCATTTGTTCGATCTATCATTTAAACTGATGCTATTCAATCCATACAGTCTAGTAACATGTCTAAATTTCATTTGACAAGTTTTTGTTATGAAGAAACTGAAAGTCAAAACCAGAACTTACTGGTCTCAATTTTTTTTTACTTTTACCAATATTTAACTAATTAGTTTCCTATCTATTTCAATTCTGATAGCATATCTCTGTTAGAGAATGGAAGTCAAAAGAACAACTTAGTATCCAGTAGATCCTAGTGCAGATGTGCTGAATTGAATCAGGCACTGACCTCTCAGAGATAAACACAATTTTCCATGGACAGTGTTATTACTGCATAACTTTCTGGATGTTAGATGGTGGACATTAGCTTTTTTGTGTAATTGATTTCTTAATATTTTGTTTTATTTCATTTAACTTCTTATAAAACATTTGGTTATAATATTTTATTTATTAATAATTATTCATGGAAGTAGCTTATTTCTCTCAAACGAGTAATAAATGTTCAAATAACAGATTTTATACATGTTGGCTTGCCAGTAGGTAAAGAAATACATTATTTCATTATTTTAAGGTGTTAGAGATTAGTTTTGTTGTAGAATTTTTTAAATATTTAATTTGTGTCATTAATATTTTACTTATTTTTAAAGCTTAGTTTATAATATTTTATTTAATATTAGTTATTCATGGAAGTAGCTTATTTTTCCCAAATTACATATAAATAATAAAGGTTCCAAAAATAGATGTTTGCCTGTCAGTGGGTAAAGAAATGCATTATTTCAGGTTATATGATAATAAATAATTAACTAATTCACTTATCACTTCCTAAAAGAAACTAATTTTTTGTGGTTATCACTGTTATTAGAAATAACCTAGATTCCAAACAAAATGTCATTGGAGGCAATCAAAGTATATCATTTTAAAGAAGTAAAAGCCCAGAATTTTTCTATTAATTTATTTAATTTGGCAAAAAAATATTTAGCTAATTTACTCTGACATACAATTAAGTTGCTCTCTCTTCAAGTGATTTTCGAAGGGATGAGAACGAATTAGTGTTTCTATTATAATGTTCATATATAGTCATAGAGTATTTCCAGTTCTATTGTATTCTAGGTTAGGTATCATAAATTTTAACTCTCACATTGGCTAATGACATTCTACATAATTATTATAATTTTTCAAAACTGTTTAATTTCTGATATAGCATTAGAAAAAAAATAGCCCACATTAAAACCTGCTTCAAAGGGTTTAAGAGAACAATCAGAAATCGTCTGTGGAATTAGGCATAAAAATAGCATTAGATATTTCCAAGTTATAACAATTCTGAAATAAATTGGCTAGCATTCTTATGAACTAATGCTCTAATACAAGAATTATATTGCCTTTATCAATGTGGAGAACAATGTAATAAACACTCTTTCAAATAGCCCTTCATTATTAACAAATTACTTCAAATTTATATGTTTTCTTTGAATTTTCCCTGTTATTATTGAAGCAATTACTGTTTCTTGGAACTTGCACTAGGAATTTATTTGTTTAATTTAAGGAAGGCATACTGTATAATAATTTTAAAGGTTGATATCAAATAAAACAGCCAATATATATTCACATTATACACAGAGAGAATACACCAAAATCTCTTGTCCTACACAGACATCCTACTAGATAAGGATTCAAGTCCCTTGGTACTTTGCATCTCTTTTCCTAAATTATAGCACATAGACTTCTAAAATAGCTGTATAGTCTCTAACACTTTAGAAGAGCAGTTAATGAGCCCTCTTTCTCATGCTGTATATAAAATTTTTTAAATTCTTGAAATTATGTTTAACATTCTTTTCAACGAAAAAGATTTTAGCAAGTACACCTTGTTTGGGATACATAAAAGGACATAATAAGATATCATTGTAGTCAGAGCAGAAAACCTAGAAACCTTGGAGAAACTCCAAAGGAGGCATGTGATGTGAGGGTGATGATGGTGAGGAAGTAGGCGGGTCTTGAGACTTCCAACTCAATTCCAGGGAGGCGTGCCAAGGGGCAGACCTGAGGGAGATTCTGGAGGTGGCAATTCTTGGGTTGGATGTACCCAGTAAATACGATAATTTAGTGTTACAAATTTGTAAGAACCTTATACTGTGTGTGCACCTATGTATTTTGCTGTACCTGAAAGCGCTTTCATTAAAGAATCTGCTCCCAATTTTATTTATCTAATCATGTCTAGAAAATTATTTTCTTCTATTTTTAGGCAACACCTAAACAGCTTAAGATGTATAAGCCAAGCTATGCCATTAAGAAAACTCTTTCTTTCCTTTCTTAACTGTAAGTGCCTAGTTATCTCTGGATTAGTTTGGCATCCTTATTTCAAGACATCAGGGCATGACTGAATGATTTATTTTGTTTGTTTGTGTGCTGGTTTAAAGATAAACTGGCAGGAGAAATGGACCCACCACAAGAGAGATCATTAAGTCAGAGTTACAATTTAATGAAAGATATCACCATAAATACACTGACACAAAAAGAAATTGCTTTCAATTCACAAAACCTTGCAGTATAACCCAGTGTCCTGGGGCACAAACCCAAAGGGGTTTCTTTGCCCTTGTGCTGAGACCCGCGTGGTTCCCCCAAGTCCAAAGCAAAAGGAAGTGAGAAACCTGTTGGTGCAGGTGATGGCTGTAGTCTGGTCGAGAGTGGTGGTCGTAGTCTAGTCGAGAGTGGTGGTCTCCTCCTGTTGAGGTCCTGCTGCTCCTCTGGATCTAACAAGTGGTTCTTGAGGTCTTCTTACCCACCACTTATGCACCCTCAGGGAGCACCCAGTCCCTCCCCCAGGGCGGGGACTCACACAATGGGTGATTAACTCTTTGAGTCATGGGGTTTTTACCTGAACTGTTGATGGCCCATTAGCAGCCAGGCATGGGGCGCCCCCCCCCCCCCCCCCCCCCCTTCCCTCCTTCCTCCCTTCCTCCCTCCGCTGGGTGTGAAGGTGCTAATGACTCCCTGGGTAGCTGCTGCTAATGGTCCATTGTTCTTAGGAAATGAATAGAGGGGGTAGAATACACAGCTTTGATCACCCCCACACAGTGATAACTGGTCCCACCTGCTGAACTAGGACAGTTTGTTTTAGTCCAAATCCTTTTTTCCCTCATTTAAGCTAATTGCTACCTTCTCTGTTCACCACTCATTTTTTTCCTAAACACCTAAAAAGTATTATTCACCTTTGCAAGCTTTGCCTCTTGTATCTCAACCTAGTCTAGTCAAATCCTCACCAGAGTATCACTTATCAACATTTTCATTGTTATATATAAACATTAAACCTCCTCAAACCCAGATAAATATAACAGGTGGAGGGTACTGCCAGCATATGAAACAAAGGAAAACTTGAATTTATCAATGAAGACTGGCAATTACATGAGTTTTATTTTTCAGTGTCACCTGAGATTTAGAAGTATGACTTTTAGCACTGATCTGTATTTGTAGTCAAAATTTCTTTTTATCAAATAGATATTTGCTCAAGCAGGTGAGAATGTGAAGCAAAGCTGGTTATGACATTGGTGATATGTTTGCCCTTTGTTTTTGTTAGTTATAGAAAGTGTGATTCCTTAACTATATTTAATGCTATATGATATCAAAGCCTGCCAACATATTCCTTTTTACCTTCTGAGATTAAACTGGAGGTTAATGAAAGAAATTCTACTGATTTGTACTTAAAATACTGTAATTCCCTGGACTTATTATTGTGTTAACAGGCTGTTTGCAATACTAAGTGAATGAAATATGAATATGGCACAAAGCTTATGGACAGAGACTAAGGGGGAAAAAGTCAAATTGTAATTAAGAAAAGCAAACCAAACTTCCATTAAATAGCTAGCTAAAACTGGGAAGCATTAATACATCCTGAAGGAGAGTAAATTGCCATTGGACCAAATTGTCAAGGGTAATAATTAGTTTCTCCAATACTACATATGATGAATTGAGAACAAATGTTTGTTTAAAAAAAAATACACAAAGCATGGTACCTGAAGTGAAAGTTAATTAACTTTATCTTGTCATCTGTGTTCTACAGGTTATAAGAGTATACAATCATCACAAAGTCTTATATTGTTATAGTACTTGAATCTGTATCACTATTGTTCCTTCTGGCAAGAGGGATTTGTTTGATAATAGGTGGTAGGGCTTACAAAGAAGATTTTACAAAGCAGGTTATTAGCACTGTCAAGAAGATTAATATCTAGATGGGTTGAATTCATAAATACTAGAGTAAAGCATTGCTAATAGGAATTGTGCAGGAGGAAAATATATGTTTATAATACAATTAAATTACTTGTATTGGCTTTTATATGATTATGGCTATCCTAAAGATTCAATATTTAAAGAAATATTTTCCCCTGAACAGCTTTAAATAGATCTTTTTAAAATGTTAAAAATACAGCAATGTAGTCCATTCTGCAATCTTTCTTCTCATATTTGTTTCTGTGTCATGTTTCCACTCTTTCTCTTACCATTACAACCAATGCTAGTCTCAGAATTTCTCAAAAGAGCCTTTCTTTGGTGGCAGAGGTTGGGGGTTAAAGTTTCATTTATGAATGATTTGACATGTCACATGATCACAGCTAACTGAGAACATGGTAACTGCATTGAAAACCATCAAGGACTGAGTGGATACAGAAAGATCCCTTAATAAATAGTTCAGATTAAACAATCACATTTTAGATGGCACTCACGAAGCAAAATGAATCTCCTTTCAATTATGATTCACTAAGAAACATGATATTTGAAATGTTGAAACACCTTAAAACTTCATTTAGAAGTAAATGAAAAGTTTTCTTAAAATCACAACTCAAAAAGCAATATCATATGCATTTTGGGAATTTAATTTTTTGCTCTAGCCTATTTGGTCAGTAGGGTTATTCAACACAATAGTAAATATAGCATTGTTAATAATGAAATCTATGAGAAAAGTGGATTTACCCTGAAGCAACATTATTTAATTTCATTTTTAGACCAGTGCTATCAGTCATCCATATAATGTTTACAGCAAGTATAGTAAGTGAGATGTCAACCTCTTGGAATTTGTAGAAGTGTATCATAAAGGGTAGTTTATTCTATCTTTAATATTCCAGATTTTCAAACATCACAAATAAGCAAAATTTCCAAGAGCATCTGCATGAACTCAGAAATGCTTTCATCTGTTGCTAGATACTATCACCAAAATTTTGTGTTTGATCACGGCATCTGTTCTGTTCCAATTTTCCTTTCTACCCTTCCTCCCCCCCCTTCCCCCCCCTCCCCTTATGCAAATATACCCAACCAAAAGTCATGATAGAACCTGAGTGCTCTTTCAGTCATGGATGGTCTTCACTCTGTCTTTTCAGAGACAGATGGACAGAGTGGAGGGTTCATCCTCCGTGGTTTTAATACACCTTGCATACACCACTGAGTAGAGCTGAAGCATTCATTTTGCAAAATTTAAAAGTGGGATCTACTTACCAAACTGTAGCCAGTAAGCAGCAATCATCATTATTCTAGGTTCTCTCTCTCTAGTCAAAGGCACTTCCAAAGTACCATTTGCTTTCTTTATTTTCAAGGCATCATTTAAAATGGACTTAATGACATCCTTTTCATATTGCTACTTATTTTAGGAATGGAAACATCAGCATATAGACCTGACTATCACATCAGATTAATTATGAAGGGGACTAGCATCTCAATCCATTGCCTAAATTTTGGTAATTTGTCATCTGAAATTTGCTAGGTTGTTCTGACTGAGATCAAACTACCACTGCAGAATAATGTGATTTTTTTCACAATTTTTGATCTGCCGGTCCCTTCTGGGCATCTTAGCTACACTGCAGCCAATCAAATGATGTTAGATGTATATGCTTAGGTACATAAATAAAGCTCTAAATAACTACTGTAGGTTAGACACCTACCTATATGTTAGTTAAAATTGGATGAAATTGACTTTATGTTCATAATTCAGCTTCAGATTTTTAACACATGCACCATATAAGAATCCACGATGTCACTATAGTCAGTTGATACATTATCAGAATAGAAATCTGTCACCTGAAACAGGCACATTGAATTCAGTTTCATTGACTCAGCATAGCATCCAAAGATAATCAAGATGTTACAGAGAAAGTCTCACAGCCTGCAGCAGTTCCTATAGAAACTTGAAACTTTCTATATATCCTTTGCCACATCCCTGGACATATCAGATACCTTACAGAATCTCAAACTCCATTTTACATCTCTATGCAGGAAACTGAATATATGCTTCAGTAGCTGTTCAGGTGTTAGAAGACAATTCATGTATGTGCCTAATCTGGAGCTGAAGTGTACATATTGTTTTGGTGGTGTACACCTGCTATAAATTAATTTTTTGGTAGTGAATAGAAAGTCACTCATTTTTTACTGATTACTTCTCTGGTCACTTAAGGCTGAAAACATTTGTTGTTGTTGTTTCGCTGATAATATAATTTCTCAAAGGCTATAAAGAAATTTCCAAATTAAGACTGTGAGCATGCTTATCTCTGACCTTTGCCTTTCTAATTACCAGTTTCTGCTCTCTGATAAAGCTAAGAGTAGAACTGAGTTAGAATTAAGGATGATATCTCACAAAATACTGTAAAATATTGTAATAACATTTTTTTATCAGAGTTAGAAAGTGCTATATTAAAGATAGTGTTCTTATTAAAGGTGAAACTTGCTAAGTTGGGGAGTTGAAGATTTTTGGACTGTAAAACCAGAATAAATTACTCAATTTATGGACAAGTTAAAGAAAATAATTTCATGCTTTATAAAAAAATTCTGCTAAGAACAATAGAAACCCAATGGACAGGCACACAGGGCCTCCATCTTGTTCTCTGGACCTGCCACCATGTAACCTCTTGGCAGTAACTATTTTTTCCTTCTCTCTCTTCTTTGTTCTCTCAATCTCTTTTCTTCCTCTTGTGGGTAACTTAAAACCAATTGAGTGTTATTTCAGTACATTGTAGGCTAGTGTTTGCTGGGTGCTATCTTGTAAATCCCACGAGGGCTATCAAGGCAGAGTTCAGAATGCTGTCTGGAGGGAAGTGTGGAAGCATTTTTTCTGAGTAGCCTGTTAGGCGTAACGCTTTTTTGGAATCCTCTCTGTGGTTGTATGTTACTGCTGTAAATCTTTTGCCAAAATACCTATTTTGTTACTAAAGGAAAAGAAGTTCTCTTGGGAGGC
Organism: Pithys albifrons albifrons; assembly: GCF_047495875.1. Taxonomy (NCBI): domain Eukaryota; kingdom Metazoa; phylum Chordata; class Aves; order Passeriformes; family Thamnophilidae; genus Pithys; species Pithys albifrons. The sequence goes on from NC_092458.1 coordinate 41,603,990, forward strand.
CCCTGTAGCATGTTCTGTTTATGTGATTCGAGGTATGAAAGAACTAAGACTCTACAAAAGTTTCGTGTAGGAGCTATTGGTTGCCTAAATAAAATGCCTGAGCAAGCATGTAGCTTTGATACCTGGCACGTCTCAGATGTCAGTCTTCAATCTAGCTGATTGTTATGGGTTTAGCCAGGCCTAGATTTAGTTTTCAGTTTAGGCCTTAGACTATCAGCTGACTCAAGCTGGGTCAGGCTAGCTGACAGCTGCCTGCTACTGGCCCAGTGATATTCCATACCATATTCTGACATCATCAAATATACAAACAGGTGTAGGAGAGGCTTAGTTCAGTTCCTCATGGCTTCTCATCTAGGAAGTTCAAGTTTAAGTGTCTTGGAGGGTTTTTTCCTCCCTTTTCTTGGCAGGCGGAGGGAGGCTCTGACACTCTGTGTTGGGCAGTTAGCATTTTGCCAGCTCAACCCAAGACATTGATACATTCATGACACTCTACATTGATTTACCTGGCCTGACATGGAAGCCAATTACTTCAACATGAGTTCCTACTACCACTTCGTTATTCAAGACATCTTTATGGGACAACATGCATATGACACTGGACTTTGAGTAGGCAGTCATACAGAATAGCAACTGCAGTTCAGGCATGGTACACTCTAGTACCTAGAACTATATTACTGCTTTGATTAGTTTCTTTATATGTTAGGAACCAGTGTAATTTAAAGTGTCCTCGAGTACTCCATAATTTCTGTATGTCACCTACACAAGAAACCTGATCTTCATGGTTACAGCTCTCAGCCTCATGTGGATGCTGTGAATACTCAAATGGCTCCTATGCCTAGGCACCTGAAATCAGTCCTCAAAGTTATATTTTGATAAAAGAAACAGTCAGAGATCTATTTGTTTGCCCAAAGGTTTTATGGCCTCAATGACATCTTAGATTCCTTGAGTGTAAAGCCCAAGGTTAGACCCACAAGCTGCCCAGACATTTTACTTATATTTAAAGAGTCCCCAATGAATTTTTGCAGAGCCTTTGATTCTTAGTACTTTGAAGCTGCATAAAGAGAATCAGCCACAATTTTTTTCCCAAGAGATTTCTTTTAATTTAGTGAGAAAATGAGCATTTGGCAAAAGGTTCACAGGAGTAACATACAACTAAGGAGAAAAAGCATTTCACCAAAGCACTGAAGACACAACCACAACTTAGTGTAAAATACAATCAGTTTTAAGTTACCCACAAGAGATTAAGAGAAGAAAGGTGTAAAGAAAGGGGTTAGAATAAGGAAATTGTATACCTATCACCAAAGATTCTCATGATGATGTAAAGTCCCAGGGGAAAAGGCAAAATAGAAGACCTGTGTTCCTCTATTTATATGCACTGGCCACTGTGGCCACCCCTCCCAGGTGGGACATGCAGCTCACTGACCACTCAGTGCCCTGCAGGACAGAGTGAAGGAGGTGCAGCCAGTCAGGGACTCCAGGGGGTGTGGTGTGGGAGGGATCTCAGGAGGCACTTTTGATTGACAGCTGCTCCATGCAGCTCCTGCTGCAGGCCATGTGCCTTCTGACCTGGAGACCTGACCATGAGGCCTCCAACCTGGCCCCTTGCCAACCCCCACCCTGAGTTTATTGATTTGACCCAAAATTAATCCAGTGAGATATGAATTCAGTCTCACACTGAGTTACTCTATTGGGATTGACAGATAATGCCACATCACCTGGAGGTGGGCAAAGAGCTGCTTTGCCCAGTGGCCTACCATAAGGCATCACAACTGGAAGTAGATATATGTGCTCAGGCAATGGCTCCTACCCTCTGTGTCTGCTTTAGTGTGACCTGAATCACTTTCTAGGCTTTACTAACTTGATCTTCTCTGAGGTTAGTGACAGTCTAACTGTAGTCAACTGTAATCTCTTTTCCTCTGGAACTGAGTTCCATTCAGCATATGAAACACTTCATAATTTGTAATAATATACCTCAATTTCATGCTTTTTGTCTGTTTTCTTCTTGATGCAGCAGGAGTTCTATGGAAACAAATAAAGAAACAAGCAACAAAACAAACAAAAAAGGGAGAGAAAAAATGCCGAGTAGTTTGTTCTTACAAGCAGGCATTAGAACAATCACTTTTTGAAGTACTTATCTAAATTTTCTGATTCTAAGGAAGGGTGCACATAATAACTTTTTGCCAGACTTTGCTTATGAATTATAGAAAGCTCTTTTGCTGGAGTAAGGAAGAGAAGGCAAAACAGCAGTGTAAAAGAACTAAAACTGTTCATTCATTAGCTGTGGGTTCTGCAGTACCATAGAATTCATGCCATACAGTTTGCACTGATGACTAGAGTTCCTGATTACTCTTAGTCAATGAGGTTACATGATCAGACTTGACAGTTCCCCACAAATCAGAAGAGAACTTCTTTCTTCTCCACGTTTTTCTCATGTTTGATGTTCATTTTCCTTGCCTACTCACCAAAAAAAAGGATTCTGATACTGTTTATATTTGTCTCAATTTTGACAGTTATAATTTGTATTGAGATGGTCTCCTATCTGCTTGCAATTCTTTGATATTACCTAGTTTCTTCTTTTTCTGTAATCTGTGTGCTCCTGCATGCAACTGCATGTCTTGGCTCCTTTGGTAGTCACATTTTATATATCCTTATGGAAAAGTCTTATATTGTATCTGACTATGTCATCAAAATTTTATGAAATAATTATATACTTGTTTGGTTACACTATTTTACTAAACTTATATTCTAGTCAAAAGAAAATTAATAATAATAATATATCATTCATTTATAATTAATAGGTGACAACAATATAGGTAGAAATAGATTGTAAGACTAGTATAGTAACCTGGCTGTCTTGGATTTTCTTCTCTTTTTCTTTCCCATATTTAGGTAATTAATTGAGTGTGACATTTTTCAGGCAAGGTAGTATCCTGTTCAAAAAAGTGTTCTACTGAATTTGATTGAAACCCTTCCCCCCTTTTTTTCCTTATCTTGTCTAATGCCTTTTGCCTTTAGTTTACACATCTGTGTTATCACATTCTTTGCATTTATTTGTCTATTTTTTCTATGCATGATTCCTGAAACCATATTTGCTTTGTAATTTTAAGTGGAATACTAATTTTCTGTGATCTAGAAAGAAATCTATGCAAAAATGGAGTTGTTTTCTAGAGAGGCCAACAACAGATTTTTTGTTGTTTATATATGTCAAAATACAGGTAAGTAGAAAAACTGTGCAATGTGAGTGAAAAGTTAGACATCATCCAGCAATTACTCCAGGATTCTTTCTCTTTCTCTACTTTCTCGAAAATCCTGTAATTCAGATCAATGAACCATCCATCCAAACACTCAAGAAAGATGTTATTCTAGAATAATATTTATTTATCTGCATAGGCTTTTTATTTTTGCATAATGACATATTATAGAAAGCATATATATCTCAGTTCATAAAGAAAGCTGAACAATTTCAGAAAAACATCACACAGCTTCTCTTTTTAGTAAGAAAGCAAATGTATATACAAAGAATTCTTGAAAGACTTGATGAAAGAGTCTGAAAAAGGTGTTTGCATGCCTGCAATAAAGTTCTATTATTTTAGACTTGGTTTTCTGATGTTAGATTAAACTTGTCTATAACTGCCTTACAAATGGGGGGGAAAAATAAAGGTGAAAACCAGAAAAGCAATATGACTTAATTTATTCAGTTTATCCAATGGATTCTTGGATCAAGAACCAATAAAATGTCTATGTTACTTTCTCACTGAAGCTACCTTACTTAAAATGTGAGATACTTTATATGGCATAAGTGAAGCTAAGCAGTAACATAGGAAGACATTGTCCACATTTTCCCTTTCACAAAACCATTTGTGGTAAGAAGCAGATGTAGAACTAAGATAGATGTAACCTATGAAGAAGAAATCCATGATATTTTTAGACATTAAAAAAAAAATCTCCCTCCAACATAAGCAGAGGTTAGTCTTACATTTAATAGTGCTAGAGTAAGATAACCAGAACTGTTCTATGAAGTGATGCTCTGGTATACATTCATGTAATGGTCTGAGATTCAGTGATGGATGCTTTTCAAGTTGCCACCAGTAGACAAGCCAGAATAATCAAGTTGCACTACTGCCTTTGTTCAGTTCTGAGTTGACATAAGTGTAATGATAGCAGTTGGTTAAGACTATTAGTTTATCTTCTTCATTACCTTGGGCTAAACAGAACCATGTATTTTCTTCTCTTTTTTCTCTATTTCTCAATTTTAGAAATACATTGTGGCTCCACCTCTCACTTTAGAAGAACAACCACAAAACAGCTAAATAAGTTACCAACCCTGAACTAGCCCCCCTTCCCCCTCCCAAAACTTTCCCAGCAAAGGAAGGGGGAAAAAACTGAAAAGAAACTAACTCAAAAGAAAAAGAACTAAATCAAAAAAATAAATTATATTTTTCTAACATTTACAACCACACTGTATACACAGTACGTAAAATCCCACCCCCCAAAAAAAGAAAAAAAAAAAAAAGACTGATCAACCAAAAAATTAAAAAGAAAACAAAACCAAACCAAAAAATCCAAATGAATCAAACAAATACAATTAAAAACCTCAAAGAAAAAGAACAAGCATGAAACAATCTCACCCAGGACAAGAGAACCACCAACAACCAGAGAGATCAGACTCCAGCCTCCCACCAGCTCCCTGGCCCAAGAAAGAAAGCACCACATAACCCCTCCTGCCCTGCTACGTAAAAAACACATGTGAAATACTTGTAACTTCCTTAAATACGATTACTGAAGAAGCCATGAGTCAAACCATTACACTACCTAAAAGAAGATACAGCATAACATCAAGGAAAACAGGCCTTTCAATTAAGGTTAGTACACCCCCATGATTCAGCATGCAATTGAAAAGCATTACCCATTAATTAAATTTATCTTTTAATTATTTTAATAAATTACTATAGTAATAAAATTGAAATTATTAAGATCTGTTCCTGGACAACTTAGTATTTTAGTAAGTAAATTTAAAAGAAGCAAATTAAAAAGTGTTTTGCCTAAGGTAAGATTTAAGAATTTTGACATGCATTGATTTTATTGAATCTGTGCAAACTTTAAGTGACAGACTGTCTTCTTCAATGCAGCTGACATATTTGCTGTGTTCCAAAGGATTTTTCTAAAACTCTCAGGTATATCTCTTAGCCTGTTAACTATTTAAGAAAATCAGTTCCTATGAAGACAGGCTGAGAGACCTGGGGTTGTACAGCCTAGAGAAAAGAAGGCTTCTGGATGACCTTACAGCAGCCTTTCAACACCTTAAGGGGGCTTACAAGAAAGCTGGGGAGGGACTTTTTACATGGGCATATAGTGATAGAACAATGGGAAATAGTTTTAAACTAAAAGGGAAGAGTTTGGGATAAGATATTAGAAAAAAATTCTTTACTCAGAGCATAGTGAAGCACAGGAAGAGGTTGCCCAGAGAAGTTGTGGATGTCCCATCCCTAGAAGTGTTCAAAGCTAGGCTGATGAGGTTCTGAGCAAGGTGATCTATTGAGAACAGCTGGAAAATATAATAACATGTTCTTTAGAAAAATATTAGATGTTGACACTAGATTATATCTCAAATATAATTTCAAGCTCCAGTCTCAAAAGAGTTCAAACAATTTTTAATATTGGGATGTCACTCTCTGTAAGATTGATAGTTGACTTGCTTGTGAAATCTTTCCACTATTGTATCTATTCTGTCATTCTTTTCACCAGAAACCTATTATGCTGAAATGTAAGATTAGTAATTGGCTTTCTTATGATAACTACTTCATTTTCCCCACTGCTGGGAACTCAAAAGTTAGTTTTTAAAACTGGTTTTGCAATTTCTTGTCTTGAAACTCTGGAATTTCTAATGAAAAGTATTGAAATGTAGTTACATCAGTCAGTGCTAAACCTGGCAGTGTTCTATGCCAGGAACTAAATAATGTTCTTTCTTCTCTTTTATGTAGGCTGAGCAAACAATGCTATTGCACATAATGGAGGTAAAAAAAAAGGAGTACTTACTCTTGAATGACTTGCATTACAAAGAGAAATAAAAATGGCAACAATATATACCTATTGTCATAATGCCAGTGATAATTGTTTATAGAGAATAGATTATATTTTCTTAAGATTTCTTGTTGTACTTGCCTGTATGCACCCTTTTAACAGCTGCAGAGAAACTGTTCTCCACACGTGAACTTGTCTTTTTTCAGTCATTAGAAGTATGAGTTGGCAAGTGTGTGTGGCATGGATCTTTTTCTTTGCTTTCAATTAGAGATGATCTGAAATAAAATCAGAAGAAATAATGGCAAAGGCATTTTTCTGAAAAGATGTCAAAATAGTAAGGAAATTAACACTCCTACCTGATTCTGTTCCACTTTTTTTGTGTGCTTGCTTTTTTTAACCAGCTGCCTAATGAAAAGAAGTAGGTGAGTGGAAGACTGCATATACACCGGTATTGAAGATTATAATGTACTTTCAGCATGATTAAATGACAGCATGATTAAACATCACCTGTTAAACATAACAGACTTAATAAAATGGCATATTAAAATTTGATTTGCCTGCATAGGTGAAGAGAATATAACATGGAAAAGAATATACCAGTTTTTGTAATATTAAAGTTGGTCTGCATATTCAAGAAAACTGCTGAAAGCATGAAAATCCAGAGTATTAGCCAATTTAAGTGCCAATGAATAGTTACAGATTATTAAAGCTACTCTTAGCAGTTTAACTTGTACATAGAAATCTAAAGGCTTGAAACATGTACAATCAATTTTAAAGCAATATCAAAATGTATATGTTTCTTTATTACAATATTTTCAAATTCAAGTTTAAATAATGTTGCTATGTTTTAAGCAAGAACAAAAGCTGTGTTTTACACAAAGTGCTAGAGAAGTAGGAGTACCTTCTAAAGACAGTGCAGCTGTTTCTCCAGCAGTAAGTCAGGTGATGGATATGGGAACCTCTCACGGCATACAAAAACATTTTTAAGGCCTAATCATGGATTTCAGAGATGTAAAATAATATTTTCCTTTTTTTTTTCTATGTTTGTCTTACTGGAAATCCATTTTAACATGTCCCATGAAACAGATAAGTGGAATTTTCCTTTCTTTTGTTTTTTCTTTTGTGTGTGTATGTATTGTTTGTTTGTTTGTTTGTTTAATTAGAAATTTTTACATTTATATTGTAAAAAGATTCAGCTTCAAATTCAAATGTCTAAATTTAGGTGTTCATATGTCTCCAGATGAACTATGTTTCTACGCTCTCTTAAACAATCAATGGTAATGCAGAGCTTACTGCCCTAAACATAGGTATCTAATACCATTCAAGATTCTCTGGAATATCCAAACAGAGTGAAAGATACCAATGGGAAACTTCGAGAGAAAGCCTTTATTGCCATTCAATGCGTGCAACTGTAGAGAAGAAAATAATTTTGAATTAGAAAATCATTTCCTGACTTTCATCTGCATCAAAAAGTAATATATGAATATTTGGTTTTAGGAGCAGGAAATAAACCTTTACAGCTTCTAGGATCTCTGGGTAATTTTATAAGCTTTGGGACATGAGAAGAAGCTGAGCGGAAAAAGCCACAGGAACACTTGTGTCCATGTAACAAAAGCAACAAGAAGCTATCCAAACTCCTCCTTTTTTTCTTGTAATAATATAATGCATATTTCTAATATATTAATTTATTTATATAAATAAGGCTACAGCCATTTTATGTTCTATTGATCTTAACTATCTCAATTTGAACATTAAATATAAATCTGATGAGTGTCCTTTGTATAAGCATCTTCTTCATCAGTATTCTTTCAAGGAAGAAGTTATGCCTTAAATGAGAATAATAAGTATGAATTAGATAATTCATGGGCCATGCATGTGCCTCTAATAGAAATGGCATGATGTTACTAAGGTAGTCTGTGCTAAGGAAAACATTAAAGACTTCTGCTGAAGTCTTATTTTTGAAAGTGGTTTTGTCTATTTTCAAAAAGATTAAAAGGAAATTTGCTGCACTTCTTGTTTGTGTTTCATGTTTAAAAACATTTAGTACTTCCTTTTAAACTATTTTGTTTTGATTTCAGTGTTTGTTGTTGTACTCATTTTTCACTGAATTTTTATTAGGCAAGGCATCAATATGTAATGTTCTGATAAGCAAGAGACCAGTAAATCTTGGTATCACATGACGTTTTCTCATCCTATAAAACTATATTTCAGAATTCTTTAATTTCATCTATGCAGAAAATTTGCATCTGAGTTACAATATCTGTTCTCAATTTATGTGTTCTATACGTTTAAATATATGTTTACTAAGATACTTCTTCCAAAAGGAGAAGGAAGATGGTTCCTTACCTGGTGGGTAACTAAACATAGTCTTCTAAAGAACCTTATGAACCATATGGGATAAAGTGCAAAGGAAGAAAAACAATCACAGTAAAGGGCTGGGAGGAAGAGGACCAATATCAATCTTTTAATGAAGCATTCAGGTGGTGACCCTGGACTTCTGGCACCACATACTCCCTACAATCCCAAGACCCCTAGCTGTTAAACAATATATGTTTTTAAAAAAATAAAAGGAGAAATTGATACAGAAAAAGTATATCTTTGGCAAAACCAAATAGCTACATTGTCTTGAAAATATCATTCTAGTTTGTATTTTATTTAAAGCTGAACTTTGAATTACAAAAAAACCCCAACAAAAACAACAACAAAACACAATCTTGTCTCTTTTTGACAAAATCTAGCATAAAAGAAAAAGCTTTGCAAACAGACTACTAAGATCTGATCAGCTTTGGACCTATCATTCATCATTCTAAGGGAGTTTCAGTGGCTTTTTGGAAGACATATAAGACAGACAGTTGATAGAAATAGTGAAATATGAATATGAGATAGGAAAGTGGTTATACCACTTGCATTAAGACCTTCCCAATCACTTCTAAATATACTACATAGCAGGTCACAAGGGTGTATTGACAGAATTATATCGGATATATTTTTGTGCCTTTTACTTTCTGAAGTCAATCTACTCACAATCTTACTTTTGTTGTTTTGTTTCTTTCTCAAGAAAGGTATTTGGATTTCAGAGGCACATTGCATTTTATCATGTTGCACTGAGATGATATTTATTACCACTATGGTGTTTTATTTTACTCTTAAAATAATACAATGGCCATAAGTTTGACTTGAGTTATTTTTATACAGATCTATTTGCTGGGTCAGAAAGCAATTGTTTGTCATATCAATCATGTCTGTTACATTATACCTCTAAGGTTTATGATAGATGGAGTGAAATTGCCTGAAAGCAAAGTTCTGTGGTTCTATTTATTTATTGCCCCTAACATTACCTCTGCTTCTGTGGAAAGTTTATCTGACTAGTCAATAACTTCCCTTCATGATAAAATTAATTTTATTTTTTTAAACCCTACCTCATTTGCTGAGGAACAGATATGTAGAAATTTTGTATGGAAGACACAATGATTGTAAAAGTATATACCAAAAATTACTGGCAGTATCTTTTAATTTTTTTGTTGAAACGTCAGATATTTGGTACGATGTTCAGTGAGCATATAAGGTGGTGTTTAAAGTTTGTGATTTTAGCAATTACCAAACGCTCTCTCTGTATCCTAAAAATAGAAATAGGAAATTTCAGTGGCCAGTTTCTTCTCCCTAAATTAGTTAACCAAAATACTTTCTGGAAATATCTGTTTCCTCTCTGACTTATAGAAGAAGCCTGGGTAACAATTCTAAATTAAATACCTGCCTTTTAGACAGAACTGCAATGGCGTAATTAATCATTACCTTTACCTCGAGATACATTCAAAGAAAATCTACAGTAAATAATTATAGCTAAACATTCATGGTCATCTTGCTTAGGACAAAGAATCTGTCTTAGTAGCTACAGGACAGTAGAAATGAGTTTCAGTACCTGCCTTGCCTCTATTTGCTTATGTTTTTAACTTTACATATACTTTCAGGACAAGTTTAGTTAAGTCTTACAATTTTTTTTTCTCATGATTTTACACAATTTTATGTGCTGCTATTCATATTAAAGCACCTGATCCTTGTTTTCAAACTGCATCCATGTAATAAATCATATATCCAACATATAGGTGTGTTAATTTTTATTTTTAAACTTCCATGTAAATGCAATCTTCAAATGCCATTTCTGTCTTACTAACACTGATATGGAAATAAATTTACTTAAATATATATTTTTGCAATAGTAGCTTTGTAAGGCCTTCTATTAATAACATTTTCAATAAATAAAATACTCAGAGCATTACTTTTTGATAGAATTATGCTGAATACCTGTCCTGAATTTCATAGTTCCTCTTCTAATTCTATTCACAAGAATTTAAATATGACTATAAGAAATATGTATTGTTTTATTATATTCTATCTTTTCTCAAGAGAACCTATGAAGGGATTAATTTTCATGTGTCTATCAATGTCAAAACTCATTTGTGTAAGTTTCTTGTTAATTTAGAGAAATACCATTTGCTAGTCTTAGAACAATTTGTATTTAGGGAGAAATTAAGGTCTGTCCAATGAACCTAACCAAGACATTTTGATTCAAAAGTGATTTCAAGTCCCCTTTCTCTTTATTATGAAGCCAGAAGAATTTGGGTTTGGCGATCAAAGTAGATGATCTTTAAAGTCTAAAAGGCCCAAAGGTACCTTCTGTTTATGAATGGAACTTTGTTCTAACTGGTTGGGAATCTATAATTCTAGTCCAATTAGAATATAGAATAGGTGATATGGGTAAGTTGTAACTAAACAACTGTTTCAGATGAACCTTAAAATAAATTTCAGCAAAGCAAGTTCAACACAGTTCAGTCCTCATCCTAGCAGGATTAATGAAAAGTCTCTTAACTCTCTGCTCTTGTGAGTGTTTCAGCCTGATAATTAGCAGTAGTTCAGACCTATTTTTGTTTTTATTCTGTTTGCCTTTTATCCATGCATATATTAAAATATAACTTGGTATAGTCACATAAGATGAAGATAACAGTATTTATCTTGTAGCTACCAGACGGAATCAAATGACCAGCACCCAGATGCAAACAAGCATCTGAATGAGCTGATACTACTCAGATTCCAGAAATTAGAGCCATCTGCTTTTTAACTATGAACTCAGCAAGTAATTCTTCATGCTAAACAGATATTGACCTATGGAAAAGTGTTTACAGATACCAGTGATACACACTGGAGATTGAGTCACACAGAAGATAAAACCTTTGCTTTTGGCTTCTTTCAGGCTGACTCCCCAGAGTATAACTCTCCTGGTCTTCCAAAGTAAGAATCTGCAAAGACTGCAACCATCTATCTGCAAAGCCTGCAGCCAACATCTATCACATACTTACTTCTTCATTGCTATGTGTGCTTAAAGTTTGCTTTTTAGTTGTTACAGATAGATTACATCTTAATCAAATGCAACAAATATATGCTTATTTGAAGACCCAGGAATTTGCTGGTGTCTCAATTGCTAAGATTTTTTTTCACATCACAGTAGTCCCCAATTCCCTGGTATTGATAATTTCAACAATAGTAATAAAATTTCCTGAGCTACAGACTTACAATAGTTATATTCCCAGATGTGCCTTACATGAGGGAATATCCAAAAAAAATTGTAAAGAGTCATCACAGTTGATAAGAATTAGGCTCTGGGAAGAATTGTAGAAATAGTCTCCTAAGGATCCTGCATCAGAGATGAAAAACTTGAATGGATACTGGATCTATAAACATCTGTCCCATTAGAGATTTTTTTTGTGTGACTCTTCCGTTACAATTTTAATGATTATTTTCTGCACCAAAGAAAGCTATAATTCCCCTGCCTGCAACCAGAAAACAAATATCAGCTTTTGCATTTATGGGTGAACAGAAGTGTTCTGAAGACATTTTTGTATTAGGAAATTATCTAAAATATTGTTACACAGAGAAAGCCATGCTAATTAGAATCCTCTCTGGTATCTCAAGACAAGCATTTGCCAGAATAGTGATACATATATAGAGATAATATATATATTAAAATTCTGCAGCCAGCATCAGAGTTTATCACAGAAATTCAAAGTAAATAGTAAATTTAAAGACAAAGGTTTTACTTTTCTGTCTTTCTCTTTCTCAAGGTGTTTCAATGTATCATGCTAAGCTTTCAAGAAAAAAGTACCTCTGTAGAAAATATCCCCAGCACTTAATACTTAGCAGTTTTTCTGAATCTGGAAGTCAGGTAGCACACAACAGGAAGTTATTCTCTGGTAAACAAAACCACAACTGATGGAGGTTGTTTAGAATTTGCCAGGCATGAATAACATGAGGTCAACACAAGCTTTGGAATGAGATGTCCAGACATTTTATCTATCTATCTATCTATCTATCTATCTATCTATCTATCTATCTATCTATTTATTTATTTTAAAAATACATTTTCCTTTTTCTTTGCAGAGGGGTTTTTTGTTTGTTTGTTTTGAGGGAAAAGAACTTCCTGCTATTAATGATATCAGTTTTCCTCTGCTCTCAAACAGAAGACATTGAAATGATGGGTTAAAGAATAAGAGTCTGAGGTATTTCATTAATGATAATGGCAACATATAATATTAGTAACAAAGACAATTAATGAACAACAAATCAGTTAATGAAACAATAACATTAGCTTGGGCTTTTGATAGCAAATTGACATTTCAGTTTTAGGGACTTTGGATATGGTAGAGAACATTCAAGTCTGCTAATGCCTTACTCTGGTAACTGTTAAATAAATGTGCTAATAACTGGATAATCTATCTGTACTCATTCTTTGTCTTCCAAAGAATTTCCACTAAATTTATCTTTATCTTCTGATGCCGTGAATGACCCCTCCCCCCCAAAACAGGACTTCGAGCCACGTTAGTGTAGGGTAAGATAAAAAGTAAAGGTCCTTTAATATCACAGGCCTACAGCCCACAGGAATACATGATGACATGCATGTGTCCCAGTTCTTGTTTCCATGGCTTTGATAATAAGATCCCTCTAATAATTGCTTTACACATTTCTCAGTCCAGCCCCAGTCCCACCCCTGGTCCAACCCCCGGAATTGGGTCTGGGATCATCAAGACCCTCTGTCTTCATCAGCTCTTCTTCCTCGGGCACACAAAGGTCTCTTGGAGTTCATCCAGTTCTGGCTTCTGGGTCACTCTGACCTATGTTTATGTTTCGTTTTGTAGGCCTTCTGATATCCTTCAGCTCTTTACCTTGGAAAGGAGTCTAAACAAGATTAATTAACTAAAGGAATTTGAGCTCCCTGTTCTGGGACAGGGGTAGTGATAGAAAGGCATTAAACTTAAACTGTTAGAAATATTAACCCTCTAAAAATTCACAACTACTGTGTTCCTAAAATCTACAAAATGTGAAAATCAGAACAAAACCCCTTCGGCTACATTCTAAAGAATGTCACTCCTAGTTTCACACTTACTCCAGGAACTGGTATTCAGTGCAAAGTTCATGCCACTAAAACTTACATTAATCTCTAGTATTGGTATTACTGTGTTTTAATATGCTGGCAGCCAAATGGAATTCAACTTGTTAATATATCTCACATACTTTGCATACTGTGATGTCAAAAATTCTAGCATTCTAGCATTCCTAGCAGAAGGACAACTCTAACACCAAACCCGGGCAGATGGAGCTTCTTTAGCACTGTAAGCCCATCCATATGTGACGTTCAGATCTGCTTAATTTTGATGCAGATTGAACTACAAGTTCGAATCATTCTCTTGAGCAAAATTAAAACTCAAACAAGTTATCTGTAAATACCAAAAACTGATTTTTATTAATTGATTGCGAGAGAGATGCAAAAGGAAAAGAGGAAAAATAAGAAAAGTTAGGAAAAATGCTTAAGATTATTTATAGAAGCAGAGAAAAGATACCACCATGAAAAAACTACTTGAGTGCCTTATCGATGTAACTGAGAGGGAGGGTGGGGGAAACGCAGTTTCTCCTTCAGTATCTGTTGGCTGCAGGAAGATGGTGAGTCTTTGAAATGCAAAATGCCTGTTATTTCCCCTCACGACTGGACCAGCTGGCTTCTGGTGTAGCTGCAAAAGAGGGTGCTTTATTTTAGCCTCTATGAGAAAAATTCAGAGAAAGGATATACCTCCACAGACAGTCACAGACTATTCAGGCTGGCAAGCAGTCTCGCTCCAGGCCGATGCTTTCTCTCCAGGCTGACAAGCAGTCTCTCTCTCGAGGCAGATGACGGCTGGTGGTGTTGGAAGGAAGGTAAGACGAGCTGAGAGGAGAGATCAGAGAAAACCAAGCAAGGTTTCCTAGTTTCTCATCTCTTGTTCCTCCAAATTCTGAATTCATCTTCAAGTTTTTATAATGCTTTTCCAACGTCTACACATGTTTTTTGGCACGTAGTCAGGTTCAGATGTGGGAAACTGATCACAAAGGCAGGATCTTCTGGCAGGAAATATTTCCTTGAGAAAGCTTTTCCACGAAAGCTGACATAGCAATGTTAACAGAATGTATCGAGAGGCAGAAAACAATGGAGAAACATATTTTTGACTTGTTTGCATGCTACACCATCTAAGAGAAGGATACTCCAAGCAAACCTACATCCTGTGGTATTTGTTGTCACCATCGAAGCTTAACTTGGCCATGGCAGATGAACCTTAGGAGTAAAGGATGGGGCCAGTACCGCACACGCTGTGCCTCACCTAAAAAAATCCATTGTGCAGGCTCAAAGGGTTTACCCACATTGCAAAGCCCTGTAGTGACAGGCAAGGGTTTAAACGGCAGGTGATAGGAAGTGCTGGAAGTTTCAGATCCAACCTTGCCTGCAGGTGGTTCAGGACACTGGTCATTTGAGATTGACCCTGGAGATGACAGTCTCATGAGGCAGCATCCCGAATGACCAAGCAGCCTTTTTTAAGGAAATCACTGCTTGCTTCACATGGAGAAGGGCCTAGAAAAGGTGGCCTAATCAAAGCTCATCTCCTCACCCGGCTGGATAACCACGGCCAACCAGCATCTTCTGATGCAGTCAAACAAAAACAAAGAGATTTCAAAGGCATACACCTGCCTGCAAAGGTGTGTTCAAATTGACACTCACATGTTGGAACACCAGAACCATGCTTGATACTGTGGACAGTGGATGTTCTGAGCGTCTTCTGCTCTAATTGCCGATGAACTGTCACAACTCAAAATTGACATTGCTGCTCTCAGTGAAGTCCGTCTTCACGAGGAAGGCATCCTTAAAGAACATGGCGCCGCCTACACACTCTACTGGTCAGGCAAACCCAAAACCAAAAGTCACCTTTCAGGAGCTGGCTTCATGATTAAAACTCCGTTGCCTCCAAACCTGAAAATTTGCCGACGGGTCATTCCGATAGCATTATGTTCTTTCGCCTCCCACTACACAATGAGCAACATGTTGGTTTTTTTAGCGTATATGCCCCAACTCTCCAAGCTGACCCAGCAGAAAAAGACAAATTCTACACTGACCTGCACTCCCACACCCAAAAGGTTCCTGCAGATGATAAGATCATAATCCTTGGTGACTTCAATGCCAGAGTAGGTAAGAACTCTGAAGGCTGGAAAGGAGTACTGGGCAAGCATGGCATTGGAAACTGCAACGACAACGGACGCCTCCTGATACAGTTTTGTGCAGAACAGCAGCTCACCATCGCCAACACTATCTTTCAGCAAAAAGACAGCCTGAAGACAACGTGGATGCATCCTCAATCCAAGCATTGGCACCTCATTGACTATGTCTTAGTGCAACAGAGAAATGTTGGTGATGCTTGTCATACCCAAGTGAAGGCTAGTAGAGAATGTAAAACAGACCACTGCTTTGTGCATTGCAAACTTAACCTCCAATTCAAGTCCAAACCTAAGAGAGGTGGCATTCCAAGGAGGAGGCTCCAAGTTTAACAATCTTCAAAAAGCTACAGTGAGAGACAGCTTCCAGGTAAACCTTCAAAATAGACTTAAAGATAACCCCATAGATCCCTCTCTTGAAGCACTTTGGCAACATATTAAAAATTGCATCCTGCAGTCCTCTGAAGAGTCTCTAGGGTTCTCCTCCAAGAAAAACAGACTGGTTTGATAAAAACAATCAAGAGATCCAGGAATTGTTGAAGAAGAAGAGAACTGCTCACCAAGCACACCTTGCTCAGCCATCTTGCCATGTAAGAAATACACCTTTTGTCTTGCATGCAGTAAGCTCCAATAGAAACTTTCAGACATCCAGAAAAAATGGTGGATCAACTTAGCAGAAAAGACACAACTATGCGCAGATTAGGGTGACCAAAGAGGATTCTATGGGGCTCTGAAAGCAGTGTATGGACCCACACCTGATTCAAAGCCCTCTACTCAGTGCAGATGGCCAAATGGTTCTCACAGATAAAACTCCCATCCTGAACTGATTGTCTGAACATTTTCAGACTCTCTTCAGTGCCAACCATGTAGTCCAAGGCTCAGCAATTCAGCACATTACACAACAAGTGGTGAAACATGAATTGGATATAGGCCCTACTATGGGAGTGACACTTAAGGCCATACAGCAGGTGAACACTGGCAAGGCAGCTGAAGTTGATGGAATTCCACCCGAAATCTGGAAGCATGGAGGTCAAGCACTCCATGCCAAATTTCATGAGCTTGTTGTGTGTTGCTGGAAACAAGGCGAACTACCATCAGATCTCCAAGATGCAATTATCATCACCGTCTACAAGAAGAAAGGAAAAAAATCAGACTGCTCAAAGTACCGAGGTATTACTTTGCTCTCCATTGCTGGTAAAATCCTTGCAAGAATACTTCTGAAAAGACTAGTACCAGCTATTGCAGAAGAACTTCTACCTAAAAGCCAGTGTGGTTTCAGAGCCAATAGGAGCACCACAGACATGGTATTTGTTCTCAGAGAACTGCAAGAGAAGTGTAGGGAACAGAACAAAGGTCTCTATGTAACCTTCATTGACCTCACCAAAGCTTTCGACACTGTGAGCAGAAAAGGCCTGTGCCAGATTTTGGAATGTTTAGGATGTCCCCCTCAGTTCTGCAATATCATCATCGTGCTACATGAGGATCAGTGTGGACAAGTCAGATACGGCGTTGCACTCTGTTAGCTCTTTCCAATAACCACTGATGTGAAACAGGGTTGTGTTCTTGCACCAACTCTATTCACCATCTTCTTCAGCAGGATGCTTCAAAGAGTCACGGCAGACCTTGATGGAGAAAACGGCATCTACATCCGATATTGTACCGATGGAAGCCTATTCAACCTAAGGCGACTGAAGGCCCACACCAAGACCCTGAATCACCTTGTCCATGAGCTGCTTTTTGCTGATGATGCTGCCTCATTGCTCACACAGAAGCAGCTCTGCAGCGCTTAACATCCTGCTTTGCAGAGGCTGATGAGCTTTTGGGCTGGAAGTCAGCTTGAAGAAGACTGAAGTTCTCTACCAACCTGCACCTCAAAGAAGTCTTCCATCATCCCCATATCACCATAGGTGAATCAGAGCTTAAGTCAGTCCAGCAGTTCACCTATCTGGGAAGTATCATTTCCTCAGACGGTAACATTGACAAAGAGATAGACCATAGGCTAGCAAAGGCATACAGAGCCTTTGGAAAACTCCATAAAAGAGTCTGGTCCAATAAACACCTGAAGTAAAGTACAAAGATCAGTGTCTACAGAGCCACTGAACTGTCTACTCTTTTGTATGGGTCTGAATCATGGGTCACCTACCACCACCACCTGCGGCTTCTCACACGCTTCCATCAGCGCTGCCTCCGTTCAATCCTAAACATCCACTGGACTGATTATGTGACCAATGTGTCTGTTCTGGAACAGGCAGGGGTCAGCAGTATCGAGGCCATGCTGATGAAAATGCAGCTGCGCTGGGCAGGGCAAATCTCCAAGATGGAGGATCACCGCCTTCCAAAGTTTGTGCTCTATGGTGAACTCGCCACCGGCTGCCGCAAGAGAGGAGCCCCGAAGAAGAGATAGAAGGACTCCCTGAAACAACACCTCAGCCTTGGCCATATTGACTGCCATCAGTAGTCCTTTCTGGCCTCCAATCGGGATTCATGGAGACACACCATTCACGACGCTGCTGCTTCCTTTGAGAACGCACGCAGAATGAGTCTCGAGGAAGAAAGATAACGCGGAAAGAACCGTTTCTCATAAATATCTCCAAAAGAGATGTTCTGCTGTGCCTTTTGTGACTGGACTTGCCTCTCCTCTATTGGCCTTTTTAGCCACCAGAACGCTTTCAGCAAGCGTGGGTAAAGCCCTTCCCAAATCTTCGTTCGTGAAGCCTCTCCATGATTTATAGAAATGTATTCCTCATCTTTGCCTGGCCTTCAGTCTTGTTCCACAGAAGAGGCAAGCATTGGAAGATTTTTTTGTATAAGATTCAAAGGTATTTACCAGTAAAATGAAATAGAACTGTCTTTTGGTTTTGAATTTTTTTATTTGTTTTTTATTTGATTTTTTTAAACTTTTACCTTGTTTTCATCACTGCTGTGAATACATGACGTCATTTCAGGTATGATGAGAGGTCAGAGTTTATTAAAATATTAATGTATTTTTTTGCCACAGTAGATCTGCTTATGTGGCCAGTATCATTTGGAAACCACGAAAATTAAAATGAAGAACAAAGAACTAGGATTAAGCTTTGAAGGAAAATAGTCTTGTTTTTGGTTTTGTTTTTTTTTTTGGGGGGGAGGGCAGGGGGCGGGAAGGGTGAGAGTGGTGGAGATAAATGTGGGATAGTTTTTTTCCAGGTCAAGATATAGTTCCTTTACAAAATAAAGTATGTTTACTTTTCAAGGAATTAAACAATCTCCTGCATGACATACCAATAAATTCAGATCCTGAAAACATAAATATCTTCTGCCTCTTGCTGTCAGTCTCAGTCTTAACTCCGGTCTGGAGAAGTCTTAACTCTAGTCTCTCACAGACTGGAGAAAGAGGCTGTCAGGAACATCCTGCACCTTCGGAGAAAAGCTCCATTAAGATACATTAAGGGTTTTGCTGCCACCCACGTGGACACCGGGCTGGAGAAATGAGCTGACATTTCTAAAAGCAGTTTACAAAAGGGAAATGTAAAGTCCTGCACTCCCAGTACTAACTGGAAAACAGCCTTACAGAAAACAACCTGGAGTCCTAGTGGACAAGTTAAACAAAAACCAGCAATGTGACATTGTGGCAAAGTTAACAGTATTCTATACTGTGTTAGGTAAAGCATTGCCAGCAGGTCAAGGAAGATGATCCTATTCAGTGCTGTTCAGGCCATACCTGGAGTGCTGTGTTCAGTTTTGGCCTCCTCATTACAAGAGAGTGTGGGACACTGGACTGTTAACGGTCAATGACTTAAAAAAATCATGGAGGTGGGCAGGGTGCCTAGCTGAAGCCAGGCTTTGAGGCTGATAAAAGGCAAATCCTGCAAGATGGGTTGATGCCTTTTATCATTATAATTGTTGTCCTGTTGTCCCTTACCCAACTCTGCTCAGTTGTAAATTTCTCCTTCTTTCCTGGGGAAGGTCTGATGGGGCACAACTGTGCTGACATGAGAGGCAGATGTCATGTCTTAGAGAGTGTTGTAAGCCATCAAAGACCCTCAAAGAGCCTCCAGACTCATTCTATGAGGCATTCCACCAGAGGAATGGAAGCTTCCCACACCTAGGGGAGACACCAAGCATTCCCACCTGGCACTGTCCATGCCACTGACAAAGATGTTAAATAACACTGGTCCCAGTAGCAACCCCTCAGGACCACTCATCACTGGTCTCCACTTGGACACTGAGCTCATGACTGTGACCATCAAGGCCATGACTGTAACCTTTTTAGTGCAACCATCCAGCGAATTCCTTATCCACTGAGTGATCCATTCATCAAATCCCTGTCTTTCCAGTTTAAAGACAAGAATGTCATGTGGAACAGTGTCAAATACTTTGCAAAAGTCCAGGTAGATGGCATTGGTTGTTTCCCCTTATCTACCAAAAATACAATCCCATTGTAGAAGGCCACCAAATTTGTGAGGCATGATTTATCCGTAGTAAAACCTTATTGGCTATCACCAATCACCTCCTTATTTTTGATGTGCCTTAGCATGTTTTCCAGGAAGATAGGCTCCATGAGCTTTCCAGGCATAGAGTTGAGACTGACTTGCCTGTAGTTCCTCAGGTCTTCCTAATTTTCCTTTTTTAAAAATGAGGTCTATGTCTCTCCTTTTCTATTGGACTGTCACAACTTCTCAAATATGATGGTTAGTGGCTTAGCCACATCCTTGGCCAGTCGTCTCAGGACCCTTGGAGGTATCTCATCAGGTCCCATGGATTTGTGTGCCTTCAGTTTCCTCTCTAACCTGTTATTCTCCAACAGCAGTCCTTGCCTTTGCTGTCTTCATCTTGGATGGTATGACTGGAGCACTTGGCAGTGAAGATTGATTTCAGAATCAGTAGTTGATATGGTATCTGAGGATGATTATATCTCTTAGGAGAAATTTAAGGACTTTAAGGAAAAATTAAACAGAATGTACTTCTCAACTGCATTTACAATATCTGTAGAGGTTATATGAAGAGTGAAAGCTCACAAAATGTCAGACAGGTCTTGTAAATAAATTCCAAGTGGTGATAATTTTATTCTATGCATTACAGAACAATGGTGCTCAGGGGCCTGAGCACTCTCTATCCCTGCTCAGGAATTCTCTGGCAAGGAAATCTATATGGAAGGCCAGTTCTTTGATAAGGGAGAGGCCCTTTATTGTCAAGAGGCCTCAATTGGCCTTGTAGATGCTAAGGCAAAAGCTGAAAAAATCTCAGAAAATGTTTTCTTCTCAACATCCTTACTAAGAAATCTTAGTGGGGTCTCCCCTCATTTTTCTTCAGGACTAGTTTTTAAACTGGGGCTGACATTCTTAAAGCCTACCTGAGCTACATTTCAAGTGCATTGCAGCTATGCCCATATGGCCCTGTACTTTGCTGGTTTACCCTTATCTTGGTAAAGGGATGTGAATTTTTGGCATGACCTTGGACTTGCTTCATCCCCATGGGCTCATCTGGTAGTTACCAGGCTGTGGCCAAGAGAGGTTTTCTCTCTAGACCTGATCTTGACCCTGAAGTGTGAATTCAGTTTGTACCTAGGTCTTCTAAGACTCATCTGGTGATTTTGACTCTTGGCTATTGTCTTGGCTATTTTGCTCAGGTATCATGGGACAACATCCATGTTGGTTAGGCCTTTTTGTCCTACATATTCTATGTATTCTATTCCTATTCTTCTGCAGAGCAATCTACCTTTGCCGTGCTGCTATACAGACAGTGTTTTACTTAGAAGTGAAAAGGAGAAAGGCCGTATGTTTTTGGACAGCAATCAAATCTTCTCTTCAAACAAATTTGAATATAAACTCCCTGACGGTAAAATGGTAAAACACTGGTGAGGGCCAGATTGAATGGAGTACAATAACCAATTAAAAGATTTTTTGTGTTTCATTTTCTCTCTCACAATGTCACTGGGTGTCAGTTGTATTTTATAGCGCATGAAAATTGAGAGGTTTATGTGTATTGGTCTGTATTTCCCTTGTTTGCTCTGAAACACATAATTCTTCTGGGAAAAATAATGTTGGAGAGTGTGCTGAAACCAAAGGTAACACAGTTGAATTTCAGAGAAAAAAACTATAAATATTGCTGATGGAAATTTAAAATAATTAATAGATTAATAGAGTGTATGGAGTTAAGAAGATGTATGTATAAATTTCAGAAAAAAAGATTTTTTTAATCACTACTGACTCTTATGGACTACTTAGTCTCTTGAACAATGGACAATCTTTTTGCGTTTTGCTTTCTTTCTTCACATTATGCTGGATGTAGACATACCAAAGAAAACACTAAAGAGGAGAAATATAATAGTATGCATATTGTACAAATTTAAAAAGGACTATTTCAACTAATCTGGAACAAGTCAATGAATTGACAGGTCTTTAGAAAAGCAACCTCATGTCCCGTTCTAACAGAGCAAGAGAAGTTACAAAACCCAACTTCATCTGAGTTATGGAGAAAACCTGTGATACAGTAGTTATCCACGTCAGATGAAGACTCCATTGCAGAATTTGCATACCATTTTCCTGGATAAACTACATACTTCAATCAAATGTTATCTGATCTTAAGCAAAAAAAGACAGGTAAGTATTTTGTAAAGACATGCAGCTCTTAAGTGGTTTAAAATCTGCTGCATCCCAGCTACCTTCTTTCAGTCAAAACAAGGTAATTAAATTTTTCAGTTAAATGACAAAACTCCATGAAATTCCATAAGAATATCAGAATAAGAAATCTTATTCTCTATGTTGTGTGGAACTGTATTCTAGTAACAAGATAGATACAGTAATGCTCAGTTCTTCATCAGGGCCATTAATAATAGAGGATTAACTACTGAGATTTACCCCAAACCAGCAAAAATCTCTGTGCTTCTTGCAGGGCTGAAGAACAGATGGGCATCTCTTATTTTAGAAGACATTGTTGGATACTGGTAAGAAAAATTTATTTTTAAAAAGTAATCTGTTTTTATAGATTAGATGATATTAGATATTGGCCTTCTTTTTCTGTTTTCCAGTGTATTACAACAAATGCTCTTGTTTTCTCTAGCATTAATTTCATATGAATAGCCTATACTGTTCTTGCTCTGTACAGTATTTTTGTCTTAGAACATTGTGTTATATGCATACACACACATAAAGGTCTACTACAGAATTTTCTGTTTAGATCTCATTATCTAAAGAAATTAGACTTGCCACAAACTGGACTATACTGCTGTAAAAGAGAACTGGAATGTGCTCTGGATTTACTAATAAAGTAAGAAGTAGATGGTCCTCTGAATTACAACAGTCACAGCATATCCCTTTTAATGTCCTTATCCCAATTAGTATTTAATGACTTATAGCAAGCAACAACAATGGGAGACAAAACCCTTTCCTGCCCTTTCCTACAAGATAATCTATAGAACTCCCTTCATTAATATGTATGAATGGCTCGCCTTTGCAAGTGAAAATTTCCGAAGGGCTCTCCCCCACGTGGGTGTGTCCCTTGAGCCTGCGCAGTGGATGTTTTAGGTGAGGCACAGCATGCGCAGAACTGGCCCCACCCTTTAACTCCTCAGGTTCACCTGCCACAGCCGAGCGAGCTTGAATGGTGACAGTGAAGTCCTCAGGACTAGAACCTACAGCCCCTGGTATTCCCAGGAGGTGTCCCATCCAAGTACTAAGCAGGCCTGACCCAGCTTAGCTCCTGAGATCTGACAGGATCAGGTGTCACTGACAGGCTAATTGTACCTTATCTCTTCAGGAATCTAATCTACCCCACTGGTCCCTAATCTGGATCAGTATAAAGAATCATAAAGAAATGGTATAAAAGAGGCACAATAAATGCCTGAAAGAACAGATCTCTGTTAAGAGCATATTCCAATAGAGAAATAAATGTAACCAAAACAGATACCAGTTGTTACCAATGTGGATTAATTGCTTCAGTATTTAGTGACAAATGGTTTGAAGAAAAAATGTGTTTTTTCTTCAAATGAAAGAACATTCTGCTGCAGACTTAGTTCTTAGAGATGGATAAGATCAGCTTACTTTTCAGCAATTATGAACTCAAACAATGATTAAGTGCAGCCAAGTACTGTGGCCATTTAGCCGTTGTCCCCCAAGAAATTGCTTACAATGCACAATCCAAAAGAGAAAAAGTATTATTGAAATACATAGCTGAAACATGAAACATGAAACTTACACTAATTTCCATGAAGACAGTTTACTTTTCCCAGATTTATGTCTGTGGCTTTAAAAAGAAAGCAACAGAAAAACAGACTGGAATTTGAATGTTGGTTAGAGCTTGCTCCTAGCTATACAATTTTAAATCATACAGTCAGCTGTATTCCAAGCAAAATTAAGAAGTTCTATTCTGCCCAGGGTGCCTGGATAATGATCATACACTAAAGGTTATGGAATTAATGGATAGAGGAAAAAAAAGTTTCATCTCTGAGTTACACATTTTCCTCAAATGTCTGCTTATCATTGGTGTGAAAGGAAAAAAAAAATGTTAGTGTCATGCTGAAAGGGCATAAAATACTGGGATTTAGGAGAAAAAGACATTAATTATGTGCTTCTAGGACTTATTTTTCAAAGCAGGACTTATTTTTCGTTGCTTTTTTGACAACGAACTTCAACAAATAGACTCATAGAATCAAAGAATGGTTTGGATTGGAAGGGATCTTAAAGATCATCAAATTCCAAATCCCCTCATCACAGGCAGGGACACCTTCCACTAGATCAGGTTGCTCAGGGCCCCATCCAATCTTGCCTTGAACACTTCCAGAAATGGGGCATCCACAACTTTTCCAGGCAACTTGTTCCAGTGCATCACCACTCTCACAGCAAAGAATTTTTTCCCAATATCAATCAAAACTTTCTCTCTTTCAGTTTAAAGCCATTCTCTCTTGTCCTGTCACTACATGCCCTTGTCAAAACTCCCTCTCCAACCTTCTTAAAGGCCCCTTTCAGGTACTGAAAGGGTGAAAACAACATCCCAGAGCCTTCTCTTCTCCAGGCTGAAAAATGCCAACTCTTTCACCTTTTCCTCATAGGAGAGGTGCTCCAGGCCTCTGTTCAACTTTGTGGTCCTCTGGACTCACTCTAACAGGTCTATATTCTTACTGGACTGGGGACCCAAGAACTGGACACAGTATTCCAGATGGGACAAAATTGCTTCCCTGCTGGCCACACTTCTTTTGGTGCAGCCCAGAGCATGGTTCACTTTCTGGGCTGCGAGTGCATATTGCCAGCTCATGTCAAGCCTCTCATTCACCAGCATCCTCAAGTCATTCTTGATAGGAAAAAAGTAATTATTCTAGCAATTGCCATTCAAAGCCTCCTAACCCCAAGTGGCACAACTGTGATTTTTTCTGAAATTCTCAGGCCTCTGCAGCCACTGACACAGGAGTAAATTATATTTTGAGGGGTAATACATGTCTTTTCAAACTTTGCACCTAGAAGAGAGATATTCTGTATACAGGGCAGAAAGAAGAGCAGAAATATATACATACATACATATATATATATAAATATATATATATATAAATTTTCTAAATCATTTTCAGCAATATAATAAAAGCAGCATTGTCTCAATTTCTGTTATTTTTTGGTCTTGCACTGCTTTTACAGAGGAATATAAGAGGAAAGACCTGCAAGGAAAACTTCTCTGCACAATTTTGTTGCAAATACTGCAAAATTACCCAGTTTTTCCCATGTAAGACTTGAACTGCAAGATGCATTTAGTAAGTCTTTTATTGAACTGTGAACTTCAGTTGATTAATCATCTCCCATTAGGAGGAAGAAAATACAGTCCATATGAACTTCTGACCTACAAAGTTTATGATCAGCGAGCAAAGTCACAGTCTGTCTGTCAGTATTTGCTTGGATCTCTGGAGGGTCACCTATGATTCCTGAAGTGCCATACCCAGTAAAATCACTATCAAAATTTCCATTTGATTTTAATGAGAAAAGAGACTTCAGTCTTGTTCTAATGCTTAGTTCTCCCAGCTTTTCTATAGGGATTTACATTGCAAATTATTTGAAATACAGAATCTTTTGTAGCTTCCAAAGCATCTGACACCAAATGCTGTACAATCATTATCATTTCTATTACAAACTTCTCTTAATTAATATTTAAAACTAAGCTTTATCTATTGTTTGTATGAAAAAAGTCATTCTCTTTATATTTCCCATATTTTTATGCCTAATAAAATTTAATCCAATGACATGTTTAACTCTTAAAGTGTGCAGGAAATGTACGATACAGTGGGAGCATTTTTATAATTCATTGAAAATCATGGAATCACCGAATCATAGAGTATGCTGAGTTGGAAGGGACCCACAAGGATCTTCAAGTCCAACCCTTAACCCTGGACAGGACCATCCTCAAGAATTACTCCATGTGCCCAAGAGTATCATCCAAACACCTCTTGAACTTTGTTGGGCTTGGTGCTGTGATCGCTTCTCTGGGCGGCCTGTTTTGGTGCCCAACCACTTTCTGAGTGAAGAACTTTTAATCTAATATCCAACATAAACCTCCCCTGACACAACTTCAGGACTTTCCCTTGGGTCCTGTTACTTGTAACCACAGAGAAGAGATCAGTGCCTGTCCCACTTCTTCCCCTCACAAGCTGTAGACTGCACTGAGGTCTCCCCTCAGTCTCCTCTTCTCCAGGCTGAGCACAACAAGTGACCTCAGCCACTCCTCATATGACTTCCCTTCAAGGCCCTTCACCATCTTTGTTGCCCTCCTTTGGACACTCTCAAATGGTTTAATATCTTTCTTACATTGTGGTGCCCAAAACTACACACAATATTCAAGGTGAGGCCACACCAATGCAGAGCTGAATGGGACAATAACTTCCCTCAAAAGGTTGGTGATGCTTTGCCTGATGCCCCCCAGAACTCAGTTGGCCCTCCTGGCTGCCAGAGCACTGCTGACTCGTGTTCAACTTGCCATTGACCAGGACCCACAGGTCCCTTTTGGTGGCACTGCTTTCCATCATCTCATTCCACAGTCTGTACAAACATCCAGGGTTGTCCCATCTCAGGTGCAGAATCCAACACTTTCCCCTATTGAACTTCTTATGGTTGGTGATTTCCAAGACCTCTAATTTGTCCAGGTCTCTCTGCAGGGCCTCCTTGCCTCTGAGGGAGTCATCAGCTCCTCCCAGTTTTGTGTCATCTGCAAACTTGCTTAGTATCCCTCCCAGTCTTGCATTGAAACTAAATCATTTATGGAGGTATTGAAGAGCACTGGGCCTAAGATGGAGCTCTGCACAGGCCTACTAGTTTCTGCTGGATAAACAATTATTTTTTAAATTTCACCTATTTTATAAATTCCTTTTCAAGTCATAGAAATTATAGTTTTAAGTGGTCTGTTACAGTTTTGTATTCTGAAGTGTGCATCAAGCTGCCAATTTCATTGGCAACTTTCATGAATAGAATTTTAAATAAAACATAAGAAGTGATAAGTTTTTAATAAGAATTTGATCCAATTAGAGACATAAAAATTGCCGGAATCATATAGGCTTGAGATGTACATCCCAAAAAGAAAAAAGTGTAAGTAATTGCAAATGGCATTTCATCTGTTGACTGAAATAAAAATCTGAATGAAATCCAAAGCATTTGGCTGAACATTCAGTACTTGGCTTCAGTCACGTTACAGCAAGGTAGGATTCCCAGATCCATGATCCTTAGGGAAGAGTATGACAGCCCTTGATAATTTCTGTTCAGAGCAATGGTATGTCATTACTAGACTGACAGCAAAAGTTGTCTCAATATTCAATACATATGTTTGAATAAATATGCATGACCTTTTGGGATCCAGAGCACAGAGTGTTTCTCTTGAAGACAAATATCTTCCTGCTAGTCACACAAGAGGGACTTCTACCTACATAACAGTGCATTGACTTGGGTACTCTCAAGGTGTTAGAGTTTCTTATAAGTGTTCTCTTGTAAGCACAGAAATGTGTGAGTTCGTAGTAAATCTTGGCTGCATCAGAAAATCAATCAGGCCACAGCTTACAGGTGTCACACTCAAAGACAGTTTTTTCAAGAACTCCATGGAGAGAAAAAAGACATGAAAAAGCTAAAGCTCTAACTTCCAATTGCCGAATATATCCCTTACCTTTTTCCACCCATAGCTTCATCCTGTAGGTTGAATTACAGAGTCTATAATAAACTCATCACAGCTTTAATTGGATGACACTTTTAGACAAATGTTCACCATTGCTATGACCACGTTATCTTCCAACATTCCATTCCCATGAGTAGAATAACCCAAATCCTTCTTATCTCTTTTGTTTTCATTAGTTATTGGTCTCCTTCTCACAGAACTAAACTTGCACCTGCTAGCAGGCCTCAAAACTTTGTCTGTTATTCTAAAAACTCTTTCTCAACTCAAAAATCTTTCTTCATTCCTACATTCTCTGGGCATCTTTAAAAAAAATAGTTAAAAAATACGCATTTTAAAACCTAATGATGGCAGTTAGTTTATAAGACAGCACAAAAAACTGCTTTCAAAACCAAAGTGTATATACAGAAGAAATTAAACAGGATGAGATAGTCTTATATCTAGGTCTAGATTTTTCTTGCTGTCCTCTTATTTAACCATTATAGACATATCATAATTGTCTAACCCCACTGGAATATTTGTATTTGTTTCTGGCCCTACAATAAAAGACAATAAAACAAGTTTTTACAAATACACCATCAACAAAAGGAGGGCTTAGGAAAATCTCCATCCTTTATTGAATGCAGAGAAAACAGTGACAAAGGATGATAAAAAAGTGAAGGTACTTAATGCCTTCTTTGCCTCAGCCTTTAATAAAAAGAACAGTTATTCTTGGGGTACCAATTCCCCTAAGCTGGAAGAATGGAATGCTCATAATCCAGAAGTAAATGATTAGAGACCTGTTATGCCACTTAGATACCAACAGGTCTATGATGACAGATGGAAGCTATCCAAGAGTACAGAAGGGGCTGAGGAAGAGCACGCAAAGTCACTCTTGAATGAGATCACACAGCACATACGGGACACCCATGGAATCAGGCCCAGGCAGCATGGGTTTATGAAAGGCAAGTCCTGCTTGAACAAACTGATCTGCTTCTATGACAAGCAACATGCTTAGTGGATAAGGGAAAAACTGTGGTTGTCTACCTGCTGTATAGTAAAGCCTTTGATTCCAGTTTCCCACAGCATTCTCCTGGAGAAACTGGATGCTCATGGTTTGGACAGGTGTATTCTTAGCTGGATGAAACCCTGGCTGGATGGCTGAGCCCAGAGAGTGGTGGTGAGGGGAGTTATATCCAGCTGGCATCTGGTCAAAAGTAGTCTTCCCCTGGGGTCACTCCTGTTTAATATCTTAATCAATTACCTGGATGAGGTAGTTGAGTGCAACCTCAGTCGGTTTGCCGATGACATCAAGTTGGATGGGATTATTGATTTGCTGTTGAGTAGAAAGGCTTTGCAGAAGGATCCAGATGGACTTGCCAGATAGGCTAAGACAAAGTGCATGAGTTTGAATCAGGTGAATGTCAGGTCCTGCACTTAGGTCACAACAATCCCATACAATGCTACAGATTTGGGAATGAGTGACTGGAAACCTGCCCAGTAGAAAAGGACCTAGGGGTGCTGGTTGATAGTCACTGAACATAAGTCAGCAGTGTGCCCAGGTGGCAAAGAAGGCAAGTGGCAGCCTTGTCTGTGTCAGACATAGGCCAGCAGGACCAGGGCAGGGATCATCCCTCTGTACTCAGCACTGATAAGACCACATCTTGAATTCTTCATTCAGTTTTGGGTCCCTCACTCAAAAACAGACATTGAGGCTCTGGATTGAGTCCAGAGAAGGGCAACAAAGTTGCTGAAGGGTCTGGAGCACAAGTCTTATGAGGAGCACCTAAGGGAGCTGCTGTTGTTTAAACAGGAAAAAGGAGGCTGAAGGGGAGACTTATCACTCTGTGCAGTGCCCTGAAAGGAGGTTATAGCGAGGTAGGAGTCGGCCTCTTCTCCTAGGAAACAACTAACAGAACAAGAAGAAATGTTCTCAAGTTGTGCCAGGAAAGATTTAGATGGGATATTAAGAAAAATTTCTTCACTGAAAGTGTGGTCAGGCATTGGAACAGGATGCCCAGGGAAGTGCTTGAATCCCTGGACATATTTAAAACACGTATAGATATGGCACCTAGGGGCATCATATAGTGAAGGACATGGTGGTGTTAGGTAATGGTTGTACTCAATGATCTCAAAGGTCTTTTCCAACATTAACTATTTGATTCTATGGTTCTCTTTCAGATGCATAAATTCAAAATATATGTGTACCACTTAAAATACACAGTGTTCTCCTGAGTTATCAGGGCTATATTTCCAGAGAACTGGGATCTAAATGAGAGTTTTGTATTTATGAGAAGCTGAAGAAATACTTCAAAAACAAAAGCATTCTCTATCAATAAAAAAAAATTATACAAATTATGGATAGTTTTGCATGTTAAATATATGAGATTAATTCTAAGAATCTGAAAATGTGCCAAGAATTCATTCTTTATATTCCTGTTGTCATGTAACTGCAGTTTCCACTGATATCTGCATGGCTTCTTCATCTGTTAGTTAAAATATTATCTCCTAATGCTATCATCTTTAATATGCCTAGCAAGCATGAGAAAACATTGGGAATATGTCCTAGGAAACATTACCACATCAAAAAGAGTATCTGATAGTGTAAAAAAGCATCCCAGATGCCATGAATAAGAGTTGTTATAACAGTAGTTGTATTATTATAAAGGGTCCTAAGCAAGACTAGAACCAACATGTTTGGCAAAGTAAAACGTCATCTCTGCCAAAGAGCGCTTACAGCATAATTAAAGAAAAATTATAACACTTCACTGCAACAGAAAATAGGAAATGGAAAACTCAAGGAGCCTATCAGTCTTTATTTTTTAGCATTTTTGCCTGGTTGATCAGATGCTGAGGAAAACAAGATGACAGCTCTCTAAAAGCTGTAGGGAAGGAGTGGCTGCAACAAGGGAGAACACTCCTCCCTAAACTGGCTAGAAGTTTTTGTAATCACAGAGCAAGTCTTCCTTCCAGCCCATTGGCAGAGTGTTTGCGGGTAATTCCAGGAACAAGAAGATGCTAATGTGTATAAGTGATGATACAGCCTCTGTCAGTAGTACAGACCCTACTAATAAAGATACAGCATTCCAGTCCCTCAGTAATATTTTGGGAGCAGTACCAGCTAGATTCAAAAACTAAATGATGGTTGCTTTATTTTAAAAGGGTCAAATATTAGGTAGCAGATGACATAGAAACAGCAGAGATAGACATGTAGAAATGTTAAATATGAAAATACTTCTCAATTCCAAGCAAGATTTTTAATATTTTACTTTTGAAGATATTGTTTCTTATATTTTGAATTATGCGGAGTTCGCTGTTGGTATGATGGAAGCCATCTCCAATTTGTGTGTTTTATCCATTGCCATAAATCCTATAAGGTATATTTAGAAATGCCCACCTAGGTTCTAATTTGGAATCAATAAACATTATAGGAAGAAAAAAATATACAATCACCCCTTGGCCCAAAAGGAAAGAGCTATGTCAAAGTCATAAGACTGGACTTCATGGCAGGCTTATTACCAAAGATGTTCTTCAGTGTATTTTTGTACTTCTGAGCTATCTGACAAAAGGAAGGTGACTTGCGGTGTTTGGATGCCAACTGGGATTAAACTCAAGCTATTTAACAATATCTTGCACAAGTCTGACCTTTCTGTTGAATAGGATGTCTGGGTGATAGAGGTAAGATCAACAACTTTTCAATGATACATTTACAGCATGGAAAAGAGTGGATCATTGCAGCTCATAGAACCTCAAATTTTACATATTGTAAAGTAGGGTATAGCACCTGTTCATCTTTTAGTCACAAAAGATGTAAGTTTATGACTTTTAAAAAATTTATTGTTATTGTTAATTGTTGTCTTTGAAAGAGGCAGATGGGGCATAATTTTGGGATAATGTAAGCAAGTACAGCTCTGGTGAAATCGATGTTTACTCATGGTCTGAATTTGGCCTTGTTTGAATAATTTGTGAAGGCAAATGTATATCTATATCATCCTAATTTCTTTTCTCCCAGGTAGTTTTGACATAGAACAGTTTATTGTGTATATGAAATGCAGATTAATGTTTTCCTTATTCAGTCAGTACTTCCAATTAAGGTCTGAAAATAGCAATTCTATAGAAGTAGAGAGCTGGTTATCAGTTGAGTCTTCAGTATCTCAGCAAATTTTTAACAGAAAATGTCAGCTGAGTGCCTTTGTATTATATATCTGTACTCGTATTGGTATTAGTTTTTAATTTGCCCTCTTCACTTACAAACATACAGAAAAAATAAATCTACCATTCATTTTCTTCAACCAGAAAATGATAAATTACAAGCTCTTTCAGCTTAGTAAAAGATTTACTGGAAACACACTTTGAAAAAAATAGTTTTTTGACTCCCATCACCAAAGCAGTGTATCATTTAAGCTTTTATTACTTTAAGTTTTGTTCTTGCCTCGATATTTGTTACAGCACCATTATATAGCATATTTTCAAAATGTATATTAGGATGACCAAAGGGAATAAAAGCAAATAGTAGAAATTATTTTGCTTCGGGAAATAAATTATTTATTGATAAACATATTAATAGTGTTTAGTAATGCAGTTACATGAAAATGGGGGTATCATTTGTTCTCATAACTTAATGATGAAAATAAGACCCCCTTTATAAAACTTGATGGCACATACTGATGTGCATACCAAACCTAAAAGTGGAATTTTATTAGTTTAACTTGTGTCCTAGTAAGCACTTAATATATGCATTAGAACACTTTTTCTTTGACTACTTTCTACATTTTTTTAAATTTTTTTTTTGCTTCTCCATTTTAAACATATTACTTTAACCAACAATGTAAATTGAGAGGCTGTGAAATGTGCCTAAACATTCCTTCGAAGAGATATAACTATGTTAAATTGGAATCCAAACCATGGGTTTATAGTTTTCTAGAATATTAAAGCTATTTCCAGTTGGAACTTTTGAACGTATTTTAGTGGACTTCATGAAATATGGTTTATTTCATGGGAAAGAAATCAAGCATAAGAAGGAGATGATTGCTTAGCTTTAGGTGCTAATGAAAAATTAAAATACAAAGACTAGAAATATAAAATGAGCTTTGCAACTCTGGCTAATTTTTTAAGGAAGAAAATAGCATCCTAATGGTATCTGAAAAGGTTTTTCATCTTAGTTGTGAAATACAATCAGTTTGTGAAAACATAGAGATAGATATTGAAGTTTGCCTCCAAGATATCACTGAAGGCATTATTGTTTTTCTCTGAACTGGAAATTTTAAAGTCTTAATTAGAGAGCTGTGGAGTAGGTATGTTATGCTGAATTAATTGATGAATTGCTTGTGTGATTAAAGTATGATTAAACAGATTTATTTTTATTTCATAATCCATAAATGATAAATGACTCTAAACCTAGTTCTGTAATTAAGTTACACATACAGTAAATGAAGAGATTAATGTTTAATTAACTAAGGTCTTAACTATATCACTTGAGGCTCTACTCATTATGGAAAAGCTACAGTAGCTATGTTGGCCTAACTGTTTTTTTCATAGAACTTTAGTAAAATTAAACTATTGTATATGAAGAATTGGACTAATTAATGAAATGGCTGCAGGGTTATCTTTTTCCTCAAAGAAGAGACTTTTAGATGTAGATTCTTGCTTTTTGTAAATTATATCTATTTCTGTATTCATGAAAATTTACTGATTTCCATCACACAAGATTCTGATATTAAGCACATTAAATAGCTCCTGGGTCATATTAGTCTTGACTGTGACTTCACAACTGTGTTATGATTATATTGCATTTATCTTTCATTGAGTAAAGCTAAAAAAGGTCAGTCTGGAGATTGTGAAATGTTGGTTTGACACAAGTTCCAAAAAATTAACTGAAGATCTAAAAATTATTTCCAACATTTTTAAAATCTCTCTCTTGCTAGTCAGGGATAGGGGTGTAGACAAGGCAATGCATGATGCAGATCAATGCCTGACTTTGCAGCTGGTATTGTCACCAGGGCTTTGGTTTCCACAATCATAAGTTCTTTAACCAAAATAGACTTCTGGGGAGATGTGATCCATCTGTCCAGAAGAAGCTGGAGAATCTCTAGATTGGCTGACAGTGAATTGTGGTTTAAACTAATGAATTTGCAGAATCCAAAGATGTGATATCTGCATATTCATAAGAAACAGAGTGATGATCAAATGTATCTGAGTAGTGAAGATTGTTCTCCAACCTTCCAAAGGCAAGAACCATAACTCCAGCTACCTCAAATGTATATGTACTAACTCATGCAATCTAGGCAACAAACAGAAGGAACTGGTGTTCTGTGACCATTCTGAGAGTTATATCATAGGAATCACAGAAACTGTTGTGAAAACACACATGACCGAAAGTCCACAATAGAAGGCTGCAAATCCAAAAGGTAGTACTATGCATGAGATGCTCTAAAAAACATTGGAGAATGATAAAAAATATGAAATAACCACCTGAGAAAAAATGAAGCTGTAGTACTTTTGTGTGAAATACAGACAGAGCTAATTTTAAATTGTTTTTACTTGGTTTTGCTTGGCTTTATTTGGTTTTTATACTCACAAACTTAAGCCTATGATTTATTTTTAGATTAACAAAAATAGTACAGTTGAAAAAAATAGGTAGGTATTTTTCTTAAATATTGATAATTCATTGTTTCTGTATGCTAAGCCCCATAAAAGGTCAACATCTAGCTCTTTAGCCCTGAAGCATTTTGATACTTCTAAAGTATTGTCATAGCTACAGAATTCAGGGCTTGAATTTAATACTAACTGTGAATTTTACAATAAGGTCATGGCTTAACAAATCATTATTTCCATTGTCATTGGAAATAACAACATAGTCACATCCAATCAAAATCATGTATGCTCTGAGATCCCAGAGCAAGTTTAAAATTATCCCTGTTGGTGATCCATATGTGACTAAGAGTTCAAGGAT
Organism: Pithys albifrons albifrons; assembly: GCF_047495875.1. Classification (NCBI taxonomy): domain Eukaryota; kingdom Metazoa; phylum Chordata; class Aves; order Passeriformes; family Thamnophilidae; genus Pithys; species Pithys albifrons. Next base: position 41,638,614 of record NC_092458.1, read on the forward strand.
CCATAAAAAGACTTCAACAGTGTATTTTTACACTTTCAATTTTCTGTTCAATACACTTGACAATGCTAAACTACTTCATACTAATGAGTCATTTCTATTCTGAACTCAGACATACTTGGTATTAAAACCCTGGCATGCAAATTTTACTAGCCCATGGAGAACTCCTTTTTTTTTCTCAGCTGAGCTGAAAACTAAAGATATGATACCAATATTAACCAAACAAAAAATAGTTTTATCATAAGATTACTAATTGCTATTGTAACATTTCCAAGCTCAGAAACTAAATATACAGAATTAAGTCTTCCTCTTCACATTATCATAAACTAAATTGACCATGAGTAGCAGCAGCGGCATGAAATTGATTATGGCAGAGTATATTTTCATTTTGCTTCAGAATTATTTAAGAAAAAAAATACAGAAGTGAAGTTCAAGCTGTCAGCTATACTTGTCTTTCAAGTATACCTGTCTTTCAACAGGTATATTCCAAATACATAAATATATGATTACACATTTGAAAAATGTTACAACCTTCAACTGACTTCAAAACAGGAAAACTTTCCTCTTTGGGATGTTGATAAGAGGATAAAGTCTTGGGATTACTGGAAGTCCTGAACACAAAATACTTTTTCAGCAATATCAAGATGACTCAGAGAGTGCTTTGGTGATTATTTAACTTGAATTACTGTTAAAATAATGCATTATTTACTACTGTACTGTAGTTTCAGTATTTTTTTTTTTTATTAGAGCTCTTCACTTGGAATTTGATTCTTTTTCAAGTCACCACACACACATTAGGTTTCTATTTGCAAATGGCCTATTTAAGGATGTTGCCAAAGAAGGGCATATTAAGTCAGTACCGAAATCTTTCGTATTCCATGTGCATTTTCTGACAGGAACAATGCGGATTCTTAGGAAAGAGTATAAGAACAGAATATATGCAGTGATGTTTTCCTTGCATTCTTCCAGTGTATAATGGTTTGTGACTCAAGGTCTTCCTGACCCAGATGTGATTTCTTTCTATTTAATGGATCTCAAAGGATTTTTCTTTGAAAATCTGTCCAAATCTTCTTTTGAACACACATAGACTTAGAGCACTCAAAATGTCTTCTGGCAAACAGTTCAATGGCTGGGTATTTCTTTTTATTTGTTCTGAATCTGGCATCATAGATCTTTCGCTAGGAAAGATAATAAACAACATTCTCCATTACTCTCGGAATTTTATAGACTTCTATTTCTGCCTCATATAAATGCCAGACCAAAAAAGGCCAGTATTCACAGCTCTTAGTGCTATTAAGTCCTTCATCTCTCTATCTCTGCAGTAACTGCATCAAATAAAACCAAAATATTTCCTCTCATTTTCAGCCAGAAACGTTGTGTAACAAATGAAAAAAAAATCCAGTTTTAGCCTACTAGCATTTCAAATGAATTCTCATTGCTGTAGCCCACTGATCTTGAAATAGAGAAATATGGCTATTCACTTTTCCTTTCTTTAGGACATCCTACTACACATTATTTAAAACAAAAATAAAAATAAAAAAAAATCAATGATTACTGGAAGGCAACATGATAGAAATAGAGCCTTCAAATGTGTCTTCACCTATTTTCCCATTCTTAAATGACATCATATCTGTTTGAATACATAAAACACTGTTAATCACCTGATTAGTCTGTTTCTTTTTTTTTTCCACTTGTTTCATGCTCTTTCTGACTACCATGCTCATTTTCTGTGCTACTAGTCTTCACAAGGAGATTTTGGAAAAAAATATTTTGCGCACCTTTTTTGATTCCTTTTCTTGTACATTGCTCATTTCTGAGTACGAAAAGGCAGTAATAACTTAAGTCAACAGTACTTAACAAAAATTACTTAAAACCAAAACACCCCCACTGTAAATAAGCTAATTTGGTTAATGCTTATTATAGCTAATTGGATTTTTATTGTCCAACATCTAAGTTTAATTTAGAAGAAATATTCCACTGATGATCTTGAAAAACATGCTTTCCAGGAATGGAAATAATCCGGATGTATATTTGGAAGGTCGTGTTTACATTGATTTGCAAAAATATATATAATAACTAGACGAGATTTTTTTTAATCACACAAAAACTTTGAAGTCAATACAGCTATAGAAATTTGTATTTATGTAACTTTTCTCATATATTTCACCATAAGTAAGCAAGTCTTTGTTTTACTGGCTTACAGTTTAACATCCTACTTTCTTTAAGAAATACCATACAGTTTTGCTTTTGCAGGTCTTCTACTTGTGTCTAAAACAAATTCAGTCCACAAATAGTGTATACCCTCTTTCTAAACATGACAATAAAAATGTCCATGTTTTGAAGCCAGGAAAGACACCAGACACCAGATGACATTGCAACACCATTGATTCATGAATTATTGTTCTGTAAATATTTTATAGCTATGTGTTCTCTTCATCATGTGGATCCACATGCATGAATCATGACAATTATTTAATTTAGAAACTGTGTTTCTGAACAGTACACTACCATTTTGTCTTTCGTGTTTGTAGCTATGTGAAAGTGGAAATGATAATCAGTGCCTCTACGCATCATCTGGAACCTTCAGAAGTTTTTTGACTGATACTTCCCTAAACACTTAGTTTATGCATCTGTCTATAATTCATGCTGGATGTACTGAGCATAGTGTTACTTTATCTTACGGTGGATAAGAATTACACTGAGTTCTACCTGATAACCCTGAGGGATATTTTTTTGGAAACCCAAAGCATATTTTTCAATTTTGTGACTAGGTAAAGGATGTATTACCGTAGATAAAAAAATGGGATTTTTGTTATTTGAGATTATAAATATTATCTCTTCTAATCAGTATGTTCTGGAGTGTGCATGAATTTATCCACAGTATTCATACTTTTTTAGCTGTCTTTTCCCATGAGATGCAAAGGTCTTTTCAATGCTGCATTTAAAAATTATTTTAAAAATGTATTAGTGAAATATTGAAATTCCCAAGAGTTTTTTTGTACTATGTAGGTAGAAAAATATTTTTCTTTTTCTTTTACCACTGATGAAGGATTTTATACTGACTCTAATACTGAACAAAAGTTATTATGATATCCTGCATAAGTGATTAATAGCACCTATCAAGACATTTCTCTGCAACATAATGGTTATTTCAAGGTTTACATCTTTAGTTTTATATTCTGTTGTGTTTATCCATCTCTTCATAAATTGTACCTCAACTTAAGTAACATGTAATGCTCAGTAGTTGAATAAAATGAAGATCTTGATGTCTGTTGTTTATGAAAGGTGTAATTTGCTAACTTTCCGGCCCTCCCTATGCGCTAAAGTTTAGGTCAAATTCTAGACCTGTTCTCCTCTCAAAGCAGAAAAACAGATCCTACAAGCATGAGGTTCTGGTATGACAGTGATTACTACTCCCTTTTCTGTAAAAACATTGCTGTAATTGAATTGTAGCCTAAGTGTAGTCCATGTCATTACTTTTCAGATGTGCACAGTATTATTTGTTTTACTTGTCTAAGGAATTTAATTTCACCTTTTCTTTTTAGATATACTGAAAATTTATATAGACATACTTTATAAAGCCAAACTCACAAATAAGTCACAAAAAGCCACTGAAAAAGATGAATTTATAAGAGTAAGAATTCTAACTTGCCTCCCCCCTCCCCGCCTCGCCCTCCCCAATGCTCACATCCTCATATAGGATGGAGAGCCTTCACCCAGGGAACACTTAGAAAGAAATTTAATAAGACAAGACAGAATGCAATGAACATGTGCAGAATATATCAGACGAGCTTACTGATCAGCAAATTACTTACACAGAATGGCCATTTTTTAACCCCTTACAACTCTATTTTCCCACAACTCATTCTACAAAAATTCTCAACCACCTCCCTTCTCCTGCCTTTGGTTGCTACCTGTCCTAGTTACAGGGGGTGGGACTAGTTTATCACTATATGGGTATAACCAAAACTGTGTATTCTGATTCTGTGTCATTTCTGACGAACTGCTGATAATGGATCATTTGCAGCAGCTGTGCGGGGCACACTTGACATATCAGGCTACAAGCTGGTTGTTAAAGAACCCTGAGAGACAGGGGAGTTTTTCTGCCTTCACATCAGTGACTCAGCTGTGGTAACTTCCCTCTGTGGAGGCATTAACAGGTTCACACTCAGCCTGAGGGGTCATATCTGCTAATGGGCCATTAGGGACTGGCATAATAGGCAGCTGCAATGACCTAGACCATCAAAGATTCCAAAAATATACCATGACTCACACAGTTAAATAGCTCGTTGTGAAACTCCTCACCCTGGGGGAGGTACTGGGTATTCCCATCAGAACCTGATCATACGTAATCTTCAGGTTTTGGGACTTCCTGTACCACTTGTCAGATCCAGAGAAGAATCAGAACCTCAATAGGACTGTGACTGCCACTGTCAAGACTGCGGTCAGCACCCTCACCAACAGGTTTCTTTTCCTTTTCCTTTGCAATGAGGGGGACCACCTGACACTCAACACAGGAGCTAATGAAGATAATTCTGTTCATGTCCCAGGGTGTTGGGTTATACATCTAGTTTTGAGGGTTAAAACTATTTTTTCTCTGCATTATTGTATTTATTGTAATATTTTTAGTAAATTGTAACTTTGGCTTGTAATCTTGTTTTAGTTGAGTTCATTTCTCCTACTGGTTTGCCTTTAAACCAACACACTACCATAAATATTTCATAATAAATTCAGTGCAATCCTGAACTGCCCTTCTCCTGCATCCCATAATTAATCCCATACCCTTGGGCAGTAATGCTCCTCAGTCTGCCAGGTAATCTGAAGAGCCAGTACTGTAGACTATAATGTTGGGTTTCCCACCTTGATAATAGGACTGATGACTCTCTTGGTTCCTTGTGAGTCCGTAATACGAATTCCTGATTGCCAAATGATCACTCAGTGCTCCTTTGAGCCCATGGAGGTGGATTTTTGTCATTCTGAGCAGACAGTCCTATGACAGACCTGTGAGTAACCCAGCAGGATGCTATTTGGGCACTGTTTGGGCTCCCCCTCTCCTCAGGTCTGCAGATTTTTATCATGTAAAAGCTACCTGATTTTCTTTGGGGAACCAAAAATATGATTTGATTTAGATGTGTGTTATTAAAAATGAACAGATGGGATATTAAATAGGAGGACAATCAGGTATCTCAAGAAATAACAACAATTAAATCCTGCAGTAAAACTTCTGCAGTACCTATAAACTAGAATAATAGGAAACAATATATATTTGTTCCCTTAGACAAAATAATTAAAATAAGAACACCTAGATAGGCTTATTACCTACACTACAAGTAGTCTACCATAAACTTTTCATAAATCTGATATAAATCCTATTGATGTGAAATAATGTCTCACTCAGGAAATATTGTTGCATTCCACCCCTCCACTGTTCTTTTTTATGTGTTTTAAAATGTTTTTCTGACATTTTTTCACTAAATCCATACCTGTGGGTGAAAATTCTTATATATCTGCTTTATAGAAGAGGCAGCAGTATTGCTGTCTTTTATAACTCGAGTCATGTGCTGTCAGATCTAATCACCTATGGTAGTATCTATATTCTAAATATGATCAAATACCCAGACTGTATCATAGTTAATCCTTATTTAAAGAACTCAGCCTACTCCCCTCCCAATATTTGTGGTTCATAAACTTGCTGAGGTAGATTATTATGAATTTAGTTAACATTAAGGGTCCTTGTAGATTGCATCTATCCATTTTCAATCTTCATAGATTGCATTTTGATGATCTATGTGGTCTCCCCGGAATCCTTGTAAACCCTCATCATGAGAAGTATCCTTTGGCTGGAATTGTCACTCTTTTAATTTTCTAATGGGTAATGAACTACTCCCTTTGCTCGCTTTGAAATTGTTGCCTCATAATTTCATTTCATGCCCATTTAATTGACCCTTTCCATGCCAGTCTCATGGCACTATAACACTCAGAGGGATGAAATTAATTTACATTAAATATTATAGCTAATTAAAATCCTTACTGAATTGAGCTTATACTGTGTGCTGATTTTGGCTGAGGTAGAGATAATATTCTTCACATTAGCTAGTATGGGTCAGGGTCAATAATGTAGACATGTTTCATTTATTGGTGTGCAGGGCTTATACAGAGCCAAGGCCTTTTTCTCTCCTCATACTGCCATGCTGGCAGGGAGGTTAGGAGTGTATGGGAAATTGGGAGGAGACACAGACGGAACAGATGACCCAAACTGACTAAAGGAACACTCCATACCATATGACATCATGCTCAATATATAAAGCTGGGGGAAAGAAGCAAGTAGTGTTAATGTCTGGAGCAATGGAGGAAGGTTTGTCAAATGTTTGTCTCTTACGTGCAATGGGGCCCTGCTGTCCTGTGAATGGCTGAATTAGCTCATTGTTTTGCCTTGCATATGTATGTAGCTTTTTTTTTTAACCTATTAACCAAATTTTCTAGCTTTTAGCCTTCCAGTTTTCCCCATAGTCTTGCTGGAAGGGGAGAGAATGAGAGGCTGCTTGTTGCTTGGCTGCTGGCTAGGGTTAAAATATGACTTGCTGTTAAAATATATTTTAAAATGGCCCTGTTGTTCATAAATTTCACCTAGGTATTTTGTTTCTATGCGTATATATATAAACATTTATGAGAAAACAGTCCCTCCCCTGTGGCATTTCTTCTCTTTTTTGTATTTAATTTAGTTTATTATATATATGTAGTATAGGAAAAGAGGAATTGAATTGAATGCATGAATATTTGGTTTGCAAAAGTCTCAGGGACAACTGGAGGTCTTTTTAAACTCTGTGAACTGATATTAACGTGAGTGAAGACCATGGGAAATGGGGTTATAAGGTCAGACTGATGCTATCATGTCTTATTTACACCCAAAAGAACATAAAAAAAATCTTCGATTCTGTGTTGGAAGACTTGCAAAGACTAGGAGTATTGGAATTCAGTAGAGGAAATATTTTTAATGAATAAGAGACAATAATAAACAGTCGGATCACAAAATAGAATAAAATATTAGAGAGTGAAGGTCTTGATAAAGATTAGAAGGTTGATTCAAATCAATGAAATCCATGTGCCATTCATACAATGAGAGAAATTTCATGTGACAGGAAAAATTGTTTAGAATTTAAGACTGAAAACAATAACCAGGTGCACCTTCACTGCTCAATGAGCACAGATTTTATCGCTCTGTATAAAGTATCTGCATCTGCAAGACTGCTCACATTGTACCAAAACCTCATGTACATGCAGTCAAATTTATCTTTTATTTGAGGGTTGAAATATCCTGTCCCATAACCATACACTTACCCATGCTCATCTTTTCAGTCCTTATAAGTGCCCTGTGAAGGATAAGCTTGGACAACTGATGTGAAATTACTCTTAGCCCATGCAAATAGTTAGATCAGTATGCTATTTCATTCACGTCATAGTTACTCACTGTGGATGCTGAAGATTCAAATCTGTTGTGAGGATTAAGCATCTTTCAGACAGAGAAAAATGTGAAGAAAAGGCATCTGATAGAGAACAACTGCCAAGATGCAGCATATTTTTTCTGCCTTATAAAGGAGGCAGCATGCCCTGCAGAAATCACCCATGAACTGGGTAAGGTCAGACATAAACCTGGCCAGAAAGAAAATAAGTCTTTCATGTTTCCATTTGTATTTTCTTTTGGTTCTGGAGCAGGACTGAAAGCATAAAATATTATGGCTACTTGCTCCTTTCAGCTTCAGCTGCCTGAAACTGCATTTAGAATTCCAGAAATCAGCCTTTCAGTCCTGTCAGATTTCTTCTTCAGCTCCAGAATCTATATAAGGTTTTGCCAGACCAAAATCAGGTTCTCAGTTACACAATCATACTTCAACAGTAACTGTGACATTTGAACAGACTTCTTCACTATACTGCGTTTATCAATGCACATCTGCTTGAGTAGTTCACATAAATGTGATAATTGAAAAGAACATTAATGTTAGTAGCTCATTAAGAATGCTTCAATTGATCAAGGAAGAAGGAGGGTAAGATCCATGATGACATCTATACCTGTAAAGTAATCAGTTTATTAAAAAAAAAAAATCACTAAAGTGACATTCTCCTGATTCATTCATGAAATGATGACAGAAAAAGAGATTATCAAATGTTGATTTTGATGAGTGAAATCAAGCTGGGAGCTAGGGAAATAAAAGATGATTTTTAACTAACCATCCTCGTTTATGATGTCAGTACACTACATTGGTCTATTTGTGCCTGAATGCTGTTTCATCAGTTTCATTGTATTGTCAAAGATTTGTCTGATTTGTCTGTACTTTGTTTCACTTTATCTATCTATCTATCTATCTATCTATCTATCTATCTATCTATCTATCTATCTATCTATTTCCCTTTTCATTAGTCTTTGTAGATGGAAGGGATGTAATTCCTCATTGTGTGGAGGAAGTAGGAGGTGAAAAATAGTCTGGAAATAGGCAGAATTTTAACCATTCGTCGTGGGTGTATAAAATGTGGAAGGGATCTTTAAGGGAGTGGTAAGAATTTGATCATTTGCTCAAAAAAAAAAAAAGAAAAGGAAAAAATAAGACCAATGGTAAGAAGAAATTCTATGACAAAAAAAAAGGAATAAATAAATTAATAATATATAGAAAAGAGTGAAGGCAGAAGATAAATAAGGTGCAAATTTATAATGAGGAGTAAAATTGGTTAAATATAAGCACATATGCATATGCAGAAAAGACTTTTACATTTGCTTAAATGAGTTAAGATAATGAACATGCTTTCACTTTAATTTAAATCTTTGAGTCTGGTTACTTTATTTCCTAAGAGGCATGATCTTATCTTTTGGGTCATTTATTCTTCATGAGCTCATACTTTAAAGGTGAATGGATTTCAGTTAAGGAGAACGAATATATTGCTTCCAGACATGCTCTATAAATGTTGTCTAGTATCCTGTCAGTGTTTTAAAAGCCAAGATATAAATAAGATGACAAAGGTTGTTTTAACTGATAAGGACAAAATGCTTCCACTTATTTATACACCTCCAAAATGTAAAGGCAACTCAGTTCTCTAGAGAATCTATTAAAATTCTACATCCTTACAAAATAGGAGGAAATAAACTGATAGTCATATTTTAAATAATTTATTTTAAAGAAAACTATGGGAGAATTTACTGAGGACTAGGTGATGTTATCCAATAGTATACTACCTAAAATTAATGTGTTATCTTTGTCTTGCTTTTCAAACTCTCACAATGAATGAAACAGGACAGAGGTTAACACTTATCACCAACTAAGAAACAGTTTTCCATTTTGCCTTTTTAACAGAAATCAAGTAAATTGAAAACATTGTGCTTTGTATTGAGTTGTAAATCATGGTAAATGACCACTTGATGACAACTCCTTGATGTTGAGAGAGGAAAAATGAAACTGGAGGATAAGATTGGAACAAAAAATCTGTAGGAGCCTAAGTCCATTTTAAACCACATTAGCTCTTGTTCCAAGTTCCTGTACGTTTCTTTATTCTTAAGTATTTTAAGCCAAAATTCATAATAGCCTGTATTTGAAAATGAACAGACAAACTTTTACATATGTGTACATAAAGACATGGCACTGGGGAAACTATGGAATTTCCCATGTATTTCTTTTTTCTTGGAAAAATATAAAACTACTGAATCTGAAACTAGATTGAAGTACAGTGGTCTACTAAAAAAGAGTTTCAAGATGGAAATGTATGAGTTGAAAGGGATACTTAGCCAAAATAACTAACAAGAATCAAGGATGACAAAGAGAATAAGGGTTCTTATAGAAGAAAAAACACAGAATTAAATTTTGGGAGTGGGTCCTTCCATAGCAAACAGATAGGTACAGAAATTTCTGAGGCATATTTATCCAAATTATACTACATGCCTGTTTGCAGCACTGGGGTTTACAACCAAAAAAAATGTCAAACCCTTAAAAAACACCAACCTATCCAAGCAAATTTTTGTTTTGTAGGTCTAAAGGTTTGTACAAATTAGTTTTTCTATGAACTTAGCTAAATTTAAGCATAGCAGTAAGCATCCATGATTATTTAAATAAATTCCTGTTCACAGCCTAAAGATTAGTAAATTCATAAGTGCTCAGGAAAAAACCCAACACCCTACTACAAGTTTGGTATTCCGTCTTCATTGAAACAGCTTGATTTAATGGAACTTCATATAATTTCTTGAAGGTAATTTTTAGATTCTCTAAAAACATATATTTCAATTATACCAAACAATGGGTCTCCAAGAAGAAATATGGAAAGCACAGAACAATGTGCAGGGCTTTGCAGTTTAGTCATTTCTTTTTCACATTCTACAACAACTATTACTACTGTGATTTGAATATGTGTTAGGACATGTTTGGAAACACCAAGAAAAAAAACAGGAAAAAATCAGGAATTCTATGAGTTCAATTATATAAAGTAGATGAACAAACCATGTGATAAGCAGGTATTTATTCAGTGGAGAATAAAGAAGGAATTTTGTCTGTGGGATGCAATTTCCCTTTGTTAAAATTTGAAAAGTAAACAGCACTTTGCATACAATAATTTAAAGAGTTTAGTGGAACATTTTTTCTTTTGTTTCTACCTAAGTTATTTCTCTGTAAATGGTGATAATCTTTGCTAGTTTCAAGACAAAGTTAAGAAAATAAGTATCATATTATCTTGGAAATACTTGTGACCACAACTGAAAAAGATTTCATACAAAAAATATAACATATACCTTTTTTCATCTAGAAAAAAAAAGTAAACAAATATTTTAAGTAGGTATATAGGTATAAAGAAAGAAAATGAGAGAGTGAGGAAAGAGAGAAAGCAAGCAAGCAATCAAGCAAGTTATTCTTTGATGTAGATGTTTCTATGGTAGAGAGTGAATTACAGTGGTACTTCAGGAACCCTCTCATAAGAGGCAGTACCTTTTTCCACAATTATTTTAATTGAGATTTTAAGACTTTTTTTTAGTAAAATCCTTCTGTGTTTCTTGAAGAGTCAAGCCTTATTGCCATGCAAAAGATATTGCTTTAACTTTAGATCTGGTACTAACAATTACCTTCATGAAGGAGTGAGAAAATAAAAGACAGTATTGAATCCCAGACAAATTTATCAATAGGTATTTGATGGCCTTCTAAATTGAAGTGTCTATATTGACCTTCTAAATCAAAATGTCTGTAATGTTTTTAATATAGAAATTAATATTTTTCCTACATAAGATGATAACTACGCAATCTTGAAGAATAAATAAGATATTTTACTAAATGTAAATAAAATTATTTGGTAAACTAATAATTGTTATTATCTAATAAATGCTAAGGGACTTGCACTACACTTAATTAAGCATAGCATAAAGCTAGAATAAAATAAAAAAACTAATAAAACTCAGAGGATTTAAATACATGGACACTTTATATATATGTATGTGTGTGTATACATATATATATAATATATATATATTTAACTATTTAAATACATTTGCAAAAAAGAAATTATTACCAAAACATTTTGAAAGATAGGGAATTAATTAGAGTACCCGCTGCTCTCCATTTGTAGTTTTTCATATATCCTTAACTAAATGGAGCCTTCTTTTCTTATTTCTGTAGTGTCTTTGAGATACAAAGAGACCTAGGAGGAAATATCTTCTTGCTTCAGAATTTCCCCATGAATGACAGCTTTTATTTATTTTAAATTTATTGTTATTTTATCATGTTAGTATACTAACACTGTTTTTGCTTGTAATTTCTGTAGTCCCTTGCCTCCTCAGAACAATGTTAAAAAGTGTAGAATTTTAGTATAGTGCTCTGGATTTTTCCACATCTACTTTGGTTGAACATAATTTAGCAGTCAATTATTTCAACTGTTCAATTGAAATGAAGAGAGACACCTGGACTCATGGATGATTCCTTATTGTACTGAGACAGTCTGTTAGAGCCAATGGTTTCAATCAAATGCTACCGTTGTTTGCCTGTTGACTTGGGAAGCACTGCATCAGATAAAATCTCAATAAGGAAATATCACATTAGTTTACTAAAACAAATGCAGATTGAGAGTCTCCTCAGAAGTAAAATCAATGAAAAACTCTTTACCTGACTTTATTGGCACATGTATTCTAACTAATCTGCACACTCAAATGAAAAATTCAGTACTTAAGGACTTGGAATAGAGAACCTTGAATACTTGTACCAATAAAGAACAAAGGCCCCATTATCTAAAAAGATTTTAAAATATTTGATGAGTAAACTATTGATAAATATTTTTAAAGTAATTTAGAATCCAAACGAAGTGAAATAAAAAAAAAATAACCAAAGTTAGAAAATTAACCTTACATTTATTTTACTCTTGTGGAAACTCTACATATAAAAGAAAACTACAAGGAGTGTTGTTTAAAACATTCCACATAGTATGTGTACTGCTATATAAAATCAGATACCATTGCTACAGGGGGTGAGAGAGAAGCATTTTGTGTACCTTAAATGATGCACACTTTTCTAAGTGAAACTGACTACATAAATATTGATTTCTGATAAACTTTTCCAATTGTTTAGGGTAAATTAGGGTAGCTCAAAACCAGTGCAATAGATAAATAGATCATATACTATTACTAAGCAATAAGTATTTTAGGACTGCAGACAAAAATTTGAAAGGAGAAAGTGAAGTGATTTTTATTTTTGTTTTATTTTGGTGTCTTTTCCTGTTTGTTTTTCTTGGTTTTTTTTTTTTTTTGCTTTGTGATTGGGTTCTTTTTTAATGGCTCTATCTCCATCTTAAATAGTATTAAATCACTCATGACAGATACCTCATAGATGGGGCACATCAGAAAAAGGATAAAAGTTTTGAGACCACTGATTTGCAACAAGTACTACATTGTGCCAACTAATAAGGTATCCCTGCTTCCCCCTGAGACCAGTGGTACTGATGCCTTAAGATTCTAGAGACTTGTAGCATATAGATTTTTTATTTAGCTGTATAGTGTCTAAGATTTTAGTTACTGTTAACTGCTATTTTAAAGTCTCTTTCTCACACTTTGTATCAAATTCTCAAAATTCTTCAAATTTTGTTTAATGCTCTTTTCAAGGAAAAAGATTTTATTGAGTAGACCTTGTTTGGGGCATGTATCTAGAAGGACATAGTAAGATATCATTGTATTCAAAGCAACCTATAAGGCCCAGAAATCCTGAAGAAGCTCCAAAGAAGGCAAGTGATGCTGAAGATGATGATGGTGAAGAAGGCAGGGGTCTTGAGATCTCTGATTCAATTCTGGGGAGGCATGCCAAGGGGCAGACCTGAGGGAGGTTCTGGAGTTGGAAAATTTTCATATTGGATGTATTGATTAGATATCAAATTTAATTAGTGTCATACAATTGTAGGAGCCCTATGTTTTGATGTGCACTTAGGCATTTATGACACCTTAAAGCTCTTTAATTAAAGGCCTGCTCTCTATTTTCTCTATACCAATATAAAGTTATTTTCTTCCATTTTAGGCATCAGTACAAGATTATGTTAGATACACTGTATACTTAATTCCTTATTAAAATTAGAGAAGTAGCATGGAAGATTGAAGATCTATACAACATCAGTAAATATTCAACAGAAATAAGATGGGGGCTTTGTAACAGTACTATTTTAAGGCACTATTAATCTGATCTATCTTTAGTGTCGACTTTAAAATGAGATAAACCATTCCCTAAAAATGCCTGCTTATCTCGATCATTTGTAAAGGGAGTTTAGGGAGTTTAGGTGAGATACAGACAGCTACATACATTCAGATGAGTCTTTCATTGTACAACTACATAACGAAATACAGAGCTCTGATACAAGTGTTCTAGGAGTTTACAGATGAAAAGATATTCTAAAAGAATTACATTTACTATATTTGTGTTTTATGATTTGGAACCTGATTTTTTCCTTTCATTTAAAGTAAGGAATAAATATTTTTTGTTAATGCTTTCATACTTTACCATTTTTCTGCCTGACAAACCCATGTTCAATGCACCTAGAGGTGGAAAATATATTCTCTAGCCCATTATTGAAGCTTTGAGGTTTTTTCAGGATGTATTTGGGTGAAATTCTTTTCTAAAGCATTAACAACCTATCCTTCTATAATATTTTTACTGTAGCTTCATTTTTTTTGCTATGGAATAAAGATCAAATCTTAGTATAACAGAATCCTTGTAAGGGTTCAATAGATCTTAGTGGGTATACAAAAGCAAAATACTCATGAACAGTTTTATTTCATTTTAAAATTCATTTGTCAGGTGGTGCAAAAAAAAACAACAAAGAAGCACCCAAAACTTGCTCATGCAATTAAACCTTGCAAAAAATATTTTTTTTCTCATTTCTGCTTCTGAATATCAAAAGCTAAAAGGAACATATTTCAGTCAGCTCCTCATGTCTTTCATCCAGAAGCATATTTCTTCTAAAATCATATAATTCTATCCTTCCAACTCATACTTCAGCTCACTGTTTTGATTGCTCAGTTCTGAACTCTTGAGAATACCTCACGTTCAGCACTAAGCTTGCTTTTTCATTATTTGTTTTCTTTGTTTTCTCCCAGCACTAATTCATCACTTCTTCCTCTATTTTCTGAACACTGAAAGCTCTTCAAAACCTCTGATATTGTCTGGTCAGTGATTCAGCCTTTGATTGACTTGTTAAAGTTAAGACTTAATGAAATCATGCAAGCTAGAATTAAAGAAAGCAAAAAAGTGATAAGTAATTTCTTTCCCCTTCATATTTGCTACCAAATCAATCACCTAGAACTGCTCATAACAGTGAATAAAATGTTTAAGGTATTTCAACCGCAAATACCCTTGCCAAAATTTCCTGCAGATCTCATTCCTGTTCTCCAAATTCCTGCTCAAAATGCATTGCTTCTGACTAGCTCCCTAAGGTGAGCTGTGTATGTATCCTTTAAAGAAAGAGCACAAGTCATTTGATATGAAACAAGTAACCTCCTTGCCTTCAATCCTACTTTTTGATTGTTATCTGTTCTAGATGCCAAAGGTAAAGACAGTTTTCTTTGTCTAGTCAAAAGACTGTATTATAGCTAATAACAATGGTGTTCTATAGCCATAATAATATTTCTAATAAAACGCAGGGAGAAGGAAAAGAAACCCAAACAATATTAAAACTTGTAGATGATAGAGCAGAAAAAGTGAATATTGATCAGAGATAGATAAGGGTAAAGCTCTGACATACATGTGAATTTTCTGTAACTCAGTGGTTTTTTAAGGACAGAGAAAATGTTTGTGTGACAAAATACATCCTCAGTGACTAAAAATTTCCTGTATCACAGAAGTTAGACTCAAAACTGAGACTACATACCCCATACTCCATCACTGCACAGTTCCTCTGAGTCATCTCATAGCTTTCATCATAGAAGTTTATCAAGTTGGTTGGCATGACTTCACCTTAGCAAACACATGCTGATTACCACACTGACTTTCCTGTCCTTCATACTTGGAAATGTTTTCCAGGATTAACTGCTCCATTACCTTCCTAGGGATCAAACTGAGACTGTCTGGCCTGTAGGTGCCTGGATCATCCTTCTTACCTTTCTTGAGGCTGGGAGTGACACTTGCTTTCCTCCATCCTCAGTCAGTTCTTTCAGTTGAGGTGATAAATCAAAAGTTGTTTGAAAATGCTTTGTAATGACATCAGTGAGGTACCTCAGTACATTTGAGTGCATCCCACCAGGGCCAATGGACTTAAATATGTCCAGTTAGTCTAAGTATTTCCTCATCTGAACTTCTTCCACCAAGTGACTTCCTTGCTCAAGACTTCCTCATGGTCTCTTGGGTCTTGGATTGCTGAAGGGCAGTCTAACTAATATGGAATAAGGGAAAGAAGGAATTCAGACCTTGGCTCCTTTCAGTAGTAGGTCTACTTTTCCTTAGTCTATCTTTTGTTGCCAATGTACTGAGAGAAGTCATACTCAATTCCAGGTAGACTTTGAATTTCTGAACCTCCTCTGCACACTCAGGCAGTGTCTTTGTGGTCCTCAAAGGTTATGTGTCGTTGCTCCCACCTTCTGTAAACTTCCTTTCTTATATTTAGGCTTTGAAGAGGCCAAAGTCTGCTGACATAAAGTTCAAGGTTGTGAACTTGCTTTTTGCCCTGCTTTCTCTTCTCAAGTGGATTCTGAACTCCACCATCTTATGACCACTGCAGCCAAGGCTACCTTTGACCTCCATATCCCCCAAAAGTTCCTCCTTGTTGGTTCATCTGAGGCCCCATAAAGTACTTCTCCTTGTTAGTTCTTCTATTACTTGGGTCAGGAAGTTGTCATTGATGTTTTCCAGCAATGTCCTGGATTTCTTTTGCCCTGTTGTGTTATCTCTCTAGCTCATACGACTGTGGTTGAAGTCACCTATGAGGACCAGGATCTGCAGATGTGAGGCTGTTCCTATTTGTCTTTAGAATGCCTTATCCACTCCCTCCTAGTCAGGTGGTCTATAGCAGACACTCAGTATAATGTCACTTGTACCAGTCTGCTCTTTGTAACTTACTCATAAGCTCTCATCTCACCCTTCATCCCCAGGCTGAGCTCCATCATCTCCAGCTGTGGTCTCACATAAAGAGCAACTCTTCAACCTCAATTTCCTGGCTTCTTTTTCCTAAAAAATCTTGTAACCCTCCATTGCAACATTTCAGTCATGAGACCCATCCCACTGCTTGACCCCGATCATAACAAGACTGTAGCTATACAGCTGCTTATAAATCCAAACTCACCATCTGTATTCCCTATGCTGTATGTTCTAGTGTACATGCACTTCAGACTGTGTTATGATCTGGTTACTAAAGTTATTAGAAATGCTTCTGACCAAATTAAGGTACAAACAAGACCATATGCCAGAGTCAATATTGCGGGGTTTATTTAAGAGGAAATGTGAGGCAGAGAAAAACAGATAGAAAGAAATAGGGGAAAGGGGAGGGGGAAAGAAAGTGACACAGAGAGATTAAAATAGAAAATGTGTCACCACTGTGGAACCCTGTGCTGTCCTGTTGGTCTGGTTCTTCCAGTCTTTTGGTGGTGAAGGTCCCACAAAACATAAGGTCCAGTGGATTAATACACACTCAGGAGATGCCTGGCACCTCTCCTGGGGTTGGGAGAAGCCTTGCAGCCTCTTGCAACAGTCTCTGGATCTGTTACCTCACTTGGATCATGTGCAGTCCTCTGGTGATAGAAAGCCTCAGGAATGAGACAGGTGGGCACTTTGGGGGTGGGTCCTTAATCGTTTATGACTCCTCTCAGCTGCCTCTCATGTGAATGTCCTGTGGGTACGTGGTCTTCCTGGTGGGGGAGGTGGTTACTCTTTTGTTTTGGTATGGAGAAATTTTGCCATCACACCCCCAAAATCCTTCTCACTGCCACCCACAGAGTTCAGCTAGGGCTAATTCTTAGCACAGAGACATTCTTCGCTGCACCTTGTTTACGTCTTCTCAGACTAGAGATGATTAGAAAATAGCCCTATCTCAAGTTCCCAGTCACAGTCCAAATCCCAGTTAGGAGGCACTGGGAGGAGGGTGCTTTGGTGGTTGCAGACAGGCAGTTAGTTCCTTGCAGTTGGACAAAAGTCTATGTGTGATTTTGCCAATGTTTAAGATATGAATAACATTCAGTCCATCACACCCTGGTATGTTGATTTCCCAGGAAGGATTTTGAGGATTTCTCCAAAGGTTACTTGTAAGTACTTTCTTGCTTTCATGTAAATGCTGCAGGTATTCCTGCTTAAGCCTCATTCTGTTGATTTTGTGATACCTTCTTGTAACTTCTTCCTGGGCACATCAGCCTTGTCTGTTACTCCCTCACACAGCTGCTGGTACTTGTCTCCCTTTTCCATAATTCCTAGTGCAAACAGTGTCTTTATTTTGTCCAAGGCCCCAGGTTGTAGGATTGGTTTTGAAGAATTTCTTGGATGTTTTTGATCTCTGAGAAGTCAAAAAAAAAAAAAAAAGGAGTCTATCATAGAGGTGGAAATCACAAGATGACATAAATGATTATCTTCAGTGCAGACATGTGAATCTGTTCCAGTAATTCAATTCTGTCTTTGCAGTCAAAGGACAGAACATAAACCTTTAGGGTGTTCGTTGTTTGTCTGATACAAAGTAGATATCTGTTTTGGACAAATTAATAATTCATGAAAAGATTCCTTTTTATTTTCCCTTCAATAATAATAAATTGGCATCAAAATAAAGTGTGAAAAATGTTTAATGGAAGTATTTTAAAAAAAGTTCTATACTGCATAATAATTTCCTAAGTTTATTGAGAAGGTATCTCAATAAACTTTTATGACTTCTATGACTTCTCTTAAACTTTTTGCAATCTTTAAAAAAGAAGTAGATTATTTTAAAAAATGTTATGAATAACCTTGAAAGAACTAATGCAAATCTCATGAATTTAATGAGTTTTCTAATTAAAATATTATACGAATCATTTAAAAATGAATTAGTACTGTATAAAGTGCATTCATTGTCTTGACTAGAACAAGAAGAACATCATAACTAATGAGTTTTGGGTTTGAGCCAATCTACAATCACTTTTTCAAAATTCTATAGATTTCTCAGAACCAGTAACAAAATTATGGTACCTTTATGTTTCCCACCAAAAAAAGTCTTATGCTTCCAGTATTGTTGTATAAGGCTCTAAGGAAATACTGAACAGGAATCACTTACACAGGGGGATATATCAGTTGTGTTTCCAGTTATTTTTTCAGGTACAGTGAAAAGGTTTTTCTTTATTACATCTAAGACTCTTCACACACTTGCAAATAAAAAAAAACCCTCTTGTATTCATGGTGAATTGTCATGGGAGGTTTTCAAAACCTAAATAAGCTTCTGTGATTACCAGAAGTCTAAATCTGATCACTGAGAACATATTAAGGAAACTTGCTGTTTGATGTCAGTCATATAGTGTCAATGCAAAATGGATCCTCTGTTCCATCTTACCCTTACAATAAATGTAGGCAAAGGTAAGTGGTTCTGTTCCATTTTTGTAATACAATATTTTGTTTTAGCCCTCATTGACTATTATGCAATATTTATATTTATTTTTTTTAAATTTTTTTTCCTGTTGTCTAAGGAAAGTATGTTCTTTTGCTAAAGACCTCTTTTCCAACTGTTTTTGATATTACTGGAGGAGATAGGGAAAAAGGTACATGTATATTTATACCAACATTTTCTAAATTTTAGATTCTGTGTCCTGTTTTAGTCTCACTTCAGTGCCCAGTAAAGTTATGGAGAAGATTATTTTGGGAAATACTGAAAAACATTTGGGAGACAATGTAGTCCTTAGTCACAGCCAGCAAGACTTCATGAGAGGAAAGTCTTGCTTGTCAAACTGATGGCCTTTTTTGACAAGGTAACCCACATAGTTGGTCAAGGAAAGCCAGTTGATGTCATCCTTTTGTATTTCAGTCAAGTTTTCAACACTGTCTCTCACAGGATCCTTCTGGACAAAATGTCTAGCACACAGCTGGATAACAGTTATTTCAGTAGTAATATTGTGAACTCTGATTTATTCCTTAGAATTTCCAGTCCTTTGAACAAAAATTTTTGAATATTTATTCTTTTAAATTTAACAAAAATACCTAAATCTTTATATTTCAGAACTATTTGTCTTTATAGGTTTCTTATGCCAATGACCTGACCTCAGTGGAATAACTTTGAAATACACAATATTCTTTATCAACCCCTTTATTGTTGCCATTCTATGTAGTTTCTCATTTCTGTATTGAAAAAAATGTATAAGACTTTTTTGAAAAACTTCATAATTGCACAAGGACAACCATGAAAAATAATCGCTACAGAAGCGCAATTTTCATCCTCAGTGAATTGAGTTTGAAGAATTCTATGAATCAATTTCTGTAAAACAAGATTCAAATAAAAGCCATCAATTTGCAGAATACACTGTGTTCCTAGTATTATCACCTTTTATCTGTCACATCTATAGAGTTATTAAGGCAAAAGTGTTATCACAGACCTCTGGGAATGCAGCTGCAGCTGGATTTCCCAGCATAATATATGTTGTAATCATCATTTATCAGTACACCTTTTCTCTCATACTTACCTAAAACAATGAAGTTGATGGATGTTGGGAATCTGTGATTACATTTAGTGAATTATTGAATTTCTTATGTTTAGAGTGTGCCTTTTTGTACTTCACATGTGTTGGAGAGAAATGTAAGAACCTGTGTAGATGTCAGTGTGCAATTGCTGGTGGTTAATCTGACAACCCTGAGTTCCTCTTCCTGGAAATCTAATTTCCATGTGATCGGGCAGTTTTGTGAATTTGTTTTCAACAAATTTACAGATAGAGAACATTTCGCTGTGCTGTAGAAACTGAAGATTGTGGTTACATACACTGCATTTTAGAAATGTTGAGGGTTAGAAACATTTTTCCGGTCCTCTCAGGTAGGTGCTTATGTTTTATCTTCTGTTTTCCATGTAGCATCCGAATATATCTTGTTTCCCTTTAATGAATGCATTCTTCTCTGGACTAAATATTTCCGTATGATGACAGAAAAAATATAAACCAAAATCCCCCAACAAACAAAAACTCCCCCTGCCACCAAAAAATCCAACACCCCAAAAAACCCCCCAAGCAGACCAACATAAAGAAAAACAAACAAATAAACAAGAATAACAACAAACTCTAAGATTTTGCCATAACAATCAGTTTTGTGGCTCTTAGATTCACCAATCTCAAATTGAAATCCTGTTACTTTTAGCCTGCTGATATGTAACAATTACATACTCAGGCAGTGAGGACACAACTAATGTCAAAACAACAGAGAATTCTCATAACTTTCAGCCACAGGTGATTATGTTAATGTGAAAAATTCATATTTTCCTACTAGAAGCAAAGCCATTAATTTAATAAGATGATTTATCAGAACTTTTAAGCTCAGTTTCTTGTTTCTCATTAAATGCAACTAAAAATGAAGTATTGCAATGTTTCCATTTCATTGTATGTGTTTGTTTTTATCTTTTCTTGGTTTGTCACTCAATTTAGTTCTCAACAAGATTTCCACTTTGATATAGCTTTGTTTTCTTGGTTTCTTAGCAAGACTTTCCTCATAGCTGCTCAAATGTCAGATACTTTTCAGATGTCTCTTTTTAAATAAAATTACATTTTGAAAATAGTTGAATATTCATATACTTTGTTTCTCTTGCACTGTTTAAAGAAATTTACAACTTTCCAAGAAACTGTAGTCTAATTTTTTATAAAAACTTTCATAAATAATAGACTAAATTATGTTGTAAACCAGAAACAGAATTAAAAATGTTGTGACAGAATTTTATAATCAAAAAGAGACTTAAAAAAAGACATTTTTACATATACTGCTATTTACTTAATCAAACTAATAAAAAATTGCTCCACAGCAAAGTCACAAGATACTTAACTCAAATAGTTATGCTATAGGAAAAATATGTTGCAAATTAATGGCAAACTGTTTAGTTTGTATGTATACGCACATAAAAAATAACAGAAACAGTACAAGGTACTTCCCTGTGGTTTGTTTTGGGTTTTTTTCATCTCTAGGTATAATATACAAATGAAAATATTGTCTTTATTTTTGTGTCAACTTTGGTCCTGGGTAGGACTTGGTAAGAGGAGCATACCATCAGAATTCTGGCATATTAAAAAAAAAAAAAACCAACAAAAAAACAATAAAACCCCCAAAACCAACCAAACAAAGAAACAAAAAACCACAAAAAAATGAAAACTAAAACCAAAAACTTTGTTCTTTCACTCGAAATGACTTATGAGACATTTTTTCTTACTGAAAATAATGTAATTGAGAAATTTAAGCTTTTAGATGTAGAAAAAACAATAGAAGAACTAACTTGTAAGAAGCAAAGGATGCCAAGCCTTACCGAGCTAAACAATTTAGAGGACAATGCAAAATTGAACATGAGGAGAAGATGCCAAACAACAAGCATTACATGATATTTCTATGGAAAATAAACCACGTAAACACTCTTAAGCAGATGTGTCACTAATGAAAAGCTTTAATACTGGTTTGCAATGGAGGTAACAAAATGGGTCCTTAGGGAATGGTTCTGACATGAATAAAAAAGATAATTTGTTATTTTATTAAATAGAAAGACAGATGATATAAACTTGGTGGCAATAAAAAAGTACAGGTTGTTTTTTTTAACCAAGAATTTGGTATGCATATTTTTGTACTAGAGTTTATTTTAAATAAATTAAAAAAAAATTAACTGCTACTGATTTTGCAATGTTTAAAGAAATAAAAGCTTTTCTAAAGAAACTAAAGTGCATTTCAAAACATTATATTCTTCTCAGTTTTGGTACCTATCTTACAAAATGTGAAAGATGCAAGCTGAGATTTTCAGATTGCACTTGAAAATAAAGTTATCAAGACTAAAAAATAACTTAAGATTTCAAGGCTCTTATATTTATACTGATTTATAAGTTGCACCCATTTGTCAGCCAGGGACTGCTGTTCATGTATTTTACATTAGGGAGCTATTGGGCACAGAACAGAACTAACACATAAGCAAGATATTTAAACTTCAGTATTCTTGTTCCCTTCTGACTCTTGGAATGACAGCCAAGAGGATTGCTATTTTTTCCTTGCTGTTTTCAGCTTTAGAGCTCATCTATCACAGCCAGACTTCAGGAAAGATAGCAGTGTTCTTCTATACCATGCCCTACAGTAGCAGGTAGAATACTTCTCTTGGCATGTGAGAAACTGCAGAAGGCCTTGAATGCAGGTATCTATCTTCCTACACATACGTTCTGACAGTCATTACCCACCCCACTCTACAGAACACAGAAATTTTACTATATCTTTTGAGTAGAGCTAACAAAGACCACACAAAGTTCTTAACCACAAGTTTTTTATGTTCAAATTACCTTGGGCAAGCTGAAGCTGCCTTGAAGTTCATTTAGTTCAAATGCTAGTTCTAATGTATCAGATAGGTAGGAAGTGATTTCTCAATGCCGAGAAATTTTCCCAGGAGCTATGGCTTTATTACTTGTGTGCTGTAAAAAAGGGGTCTCCACTCCTCTCTTCACTCTACTCATTATCTATACTTGTTTTATTCTGAATTCATGTTTCTTGACCACAAAAATGTACAAAATAAGGAAAGTTTTAGTCACAGCATAAAAGATACCAAGAACAAATTGTATGGAAGATTCCTAATAAATCTCTTTTGAAATATATTGAAATCTGAATTTTTTTTCTAGTTTGTCTTTCAGTGACATTCACCCGCAGACTACTATTAAATTTAACATCTCATTTGTGTTCTTAAGCAATTAATTTCATTTCTATGATACTTTGATTCATACAGAGTATCTGGTTTGGCTAAAATCTTATATAATTAAAAAAATCTTATTATGCTTTAATAAATTTTCAGATTAGAGAGATTTGTCATTTTCCTGAGGATATTTATCAACACTCTGGCAAAAGTCAAGTGATGAAAAACTTGATGGGATTTTTGTTTCTTTCTCTTCAAAAGAAGTGTGAAGAAAAAATTACTAATGGCCTTTTTTTTAGTTATTTAAGAATACTTTAAAAAAACCACTGTAATGATTTTCTGCTTAATTTTTATCCTTGTATATATTCTTTTTCTTGTATATATTATATATGTATGTATTTTCTTTTATATTTTCTTGTATATATTATTTTCTTTCTTTTTTTTTCTTTCCCCCACTTCATCATGTGGGTAAAGAACAAAGAAAAACTTGATGTAAAAAAAGTTTCATAATATGAACACCTATATTTGACAGAGAAATCAGCACAATTTTAAACTATATCCTTCTGTGGGGAAATTTAGACTAAACTCACAGTATGTTAACAAAACCTCTTTTCCTGACTCTTTGCAGGTCATAGAGTAGTTTCAGATATTTTCTTCAGCATTTCTATGCAGTATGCTGCTGACATAGCACCAAGTCAGTTGACTGTCCCAGAAATATCAGCAGTTTTATTTTTCTGTTTTACTGGAATAAATAAGATACTGTATGGTGGTAGAAAATGGAAAGTTTGCATAATATTTTCTGAACTTCTAAATAATGAGCGTGTCAGCTGGACTAAACTTACATATCAACCATATGGCCTTTGAGGTTTGTCAGGATCCTTTTTTTTTGTTTTCCTACTGCTGTATTGAAATATACAGAACTCAATAGCAACACAGGCAGAAAAAGTAAGTGGGTAATAATACTTTGTTCAGAAATGTTTCAGAATGAAAGAGAATAGGGAAAAAGAGACAAAACAGATTATTCAGGATAACACCACTTATTTGATAAATACTATGGATATGCAGGTTTCAAATTTAAAGCTTCATCAGTTTCATCAGTTCATAATATTAACAACAATAACTTCTATATTATTCTATTTACATTTTTCTTTTTTCTCTCCCTGGTGATCCTCTGTATAATGTTTTCTGAAACACTTTAACTGAAACTTTTAAAGAATAAGTGACTTTTGGCTAATTCACAATATGGGTTATGAATTTGTTCTATAAAGAAAGAATCTGCATTAATTCTAAAACATAGAATTCTAAAATTATCAGAACAGTAGAAAGAACTGTTATATTTTAAAACATTTAACTGTGATTAACACAACTCCCTAAGTATGTTTTATCAATGGTAATTATCCATTCAATACTAAAATGATATCACCTTAAGTAATGTGGAATAATTATATCTTTAGGAGAAAATTAATGTAATTCTTTTGATTGCCAGTCCATTATTTGGTACAGAATATACAAAATCAAATATGTTTTAAATGTTGTCTCCAGTAAAAGACAAGCTGCTTCAAGAAAGATTAGAAAAGTGTAAAATACATGGAAAGAGGATAATAAGGAAGAATTTATACAAAATAGTACTCTATATTATTGATTTGTATATTAAATTTTTATTGCTACATATATGAGTTAGATACTACATGTGAGGAATAGAAATACCGCATTATGCCACAAGCAAAAAAGAAGGAGCCTCAAATGCATCTGTATTGCTTTTCCCTTGATAGGGCTTATTTACAATCATTACTTTGTTGATGTGTCATGACTTCCAAAACCAATGATGCAACTCCACCACTGGCAGTCAATGAAACTTTAGATATGAAAAACTCCTGTCAACGCTACATTTTTACCACTGGGTAAAATTTTAAGTTGATTGTCTTTAAATACCATGTTTACTACAGTAATTCTAAGATTCTTCAAACCATTTTGGTACTGATCATAGACTCTGTATAATATAGGTACTTTGTCCATGTGTCCTGCTTAGAAGAAAACTAGATGTCTGTTTGGACTATGCAGGGAGCCTCTCTCCCAAAAACCCACCACAAATTTTGAAATTAATATACTTTAATCAGAAAAAAAATATAGAAAAAGTGTAACATTTCCTAACTAAGATAGATAGATAGATAGATAGATAGATAGATAGATAGATAGATAGATAGATAGATAGATAGATAGATAACCAAAACCAGAACGGAACAACCAGCAACACCCTAACCAAAACCTTTAAACAAATTGAGTTTTAGCTTTGCTCCTTTCAGTGCAATTATATTTACAGACAGCAGGGGGTGATGCCACACCTCACCTGGCCGCAGCCGTGGGTTTTCCGGCCAAGTGAAGGCAAAGGGGGAGGGACAGATGTTGGCTCCCTCTCCAGTGGACTCGAGTGAGAATGGCAGGTGCAAAGAGATGGGGTGAAACCTTTTCTGTGGGCAATGCAGAGACTTCTCATCCTCTGTTCGAAGACAAGACACTGGGGATAGGGGATGATGATGGTGGCATTCAGCCATTTCTCTGCAGATGAAAAACTGGCCCTCAGGAAAATCCGCAGTAAATCCAAGGCAGTAGCGATGTCTCTCTCTGACAGACAACACAGAGCACGCAGAGCTGGGGGCCTGAACCAAGGCAGTTCCCTCCAACCACCTCCACGAGCCCAGCAAAATAATGGCTTCCACTCACAGCAGCCGCTGAAAAAGAAGTGAGTCCAGCACATCGGAAGAAACCTTTCCCCCTCTTCCTTCACCTCTCCCCAGCTATTCAGCTGAAACTTAGAGCCATCAACCATACTTTAGTTCTCGGTCCTGGCCCTTCAGCTCGCAAAACCTTTATGTGGTAGGGAGAAAATAATATCCCTGAAGGATCTTTTTTGAAACTGTAATGCCATGGATTGCTCTGGTTTTTTGGACATTTCTAATGTAGTCTATACAGACAGGACAAGTGTGGAAAATAAAAGAGGGACAAAGATAGATGAAATAATTTGACTCTTTTCTTATTGAAAGAACAGAAAATTTAGAAAAGTTCAGTTGTTACCAAGGATTTTTCTTCAGACTTGAATTTCCAGGGTGTAGCACAGAGACCAGAACAATGTTTCATAAGTTTTGGGGTTTTTTTATTGTCTACAAATAAACATGACGTTTCTACCATAAAAAAATTAGTAGATTATAAGATAAAAAATGAAGGAGAGTAAATACTACTGAAAGGAAATCAGACTCCAGGGCAGTCTCATATTCTCACCTATTATTCAAGCAAAATATATGTTAACATAGTTATATAGAAGCTAATACATCTGCATTTGAGGACACGGGCTTTATTGACTTTATGGAAGATTTTTAAGGAACACAGCGAAACAGAGTTGCCAGTGCAAGGCTGTAGTCAGAAAGGCTGTTGTAATCCCTGCACATATGTAGACTCAGAGGGAGCAGGAAAGAGATGTCTCTGTTGTGTTCAGCATCAGTAAGGGAACTGTCAGACTTCTAAATGCAGGTCTCTACTTGTAAAATGGAAGCTGGACAACTGAAAGAGGTAAAAGGAAAAAGTATAACAAGCAGATGGACAAAGTGTCTTCCACTTAGAAACTTAATACTTGTCACACCATTGCTAGTTTTTCAGCCAAGTTTACTCTGACTCTGTGTTGTGGTATCAATTATCTTGTCATGTGAGAAGGATGAAGCAGAAATACAACATACACTGCATTTTAGAATTCTAATTTACTTAGCCTAATTATGTTGTCATTCATAATGTTTTATGTATGACTGCTGTTTCTGCAGCAGAGAAATGTGGTGAGGAATGAATAGAAAGTAGGTTTTCTCCTCCACTAGAGGGGAGGGGTATATGTTGGCATTTAAGCAGTAGCATCAATCAATCTGAGATCCTCAGGCAGGGTAGGCTGAAATAAATCTATGCTCTTTCGTTTCCATTCCTGGACTTGTTGCAACTGTTACACCTTCTTGTCACTCAATCTGTTCTCACCATATAAGAAGTATGCATCAAAACCAGAACATATCAGTTCATGCTTTTGACAGGGTTGAGCACACATATTATATGTTCTTTTTTTTGTGTGTCTTGTGCTAGTGTCCAGAAATGGGTTCTATCCAGTATTCTATGCCCCATTAGTTTTGTGAATGAGAACTCACCTTTCTGTACTTATGCTTCCTGTTTGCTCTTATGTTCAGGATGGTAATATTACTATGATGTAAGAAGTTAGCAGATGTCAGAGGTGATAATCGTCCTGACTTTACTAGTGAGATTCAGTTCCAAAGTTTTCAGGATGCTCTAGATGTCAGTTGCCTAGACACAGACTTTTTTTTTTTGTAATTTAAGATAAACAAGAATATCTGATACATTCATTTGTAATTGACAGATACTACATAGAATATCATCACTCCAATCCTTCTCCAGTTTTATATAATTGATGAACGCATGCATGATGAATTATACACTTTAGGAGCATCCCTAATGGCACAAGACACTGTAGTGTGGTGGACTTAACTGAGCCTAAATGGCAATTTTGACCACAAAACACGAACAGAAAACATGAAACAAACAAATGCTAGTTTGAAGAACCATGGACTTGATGTGTCATCTTATAATTTAAGAGCTAGAACTGAGAAAAAAGAAAGGTGAGATAACTATAAGGTGATGTTTTAACACTAGGGCACATCATATTTTTCATTAGTTGCCTTGATAAAGCAATTGATATCATCTTTGTATAATTTTCATTTTCATCTCTTTTACATTTTACAATAAGTAACATTTTAGGTATTCAGAAAGAAATTATTATTGTTTTATTGGTCTATTTATTGCTACTGTTGTTATGATTAATATTACTGTTATCCAGTATGGTATGATATGAGTCATATTCATACCTTTAGAAAAATAGTAAGATGAATGCAGTGACACATTCTGGTTTAACATTTCCTTTCAGTGAAATATTTTTGTAACTATTTAAACCAAAGAGTATATTACATTGTGCAAAGATCTGTTCAATAATATTATACAATTTTTTGCCTTTAAAATTATTTTTATTGACTATCACGGAGTTGTTTGTCAAGTTAGCAATCAGAAATCAAATTGAAGCAGAACTGGTTCACTAATAGCTTGTAGTAACTCATGATTTCCATACCTTTGAGCACATAGATCATCAATATGTAAAGAATGGCAGCTGTGTGGCAGAACTGTGATGTGTTGGTTTAGCAGAGATTCAGTGCTGTGAGATAAATGACATATTACCTTTCCATAGTGTCATAGGTTGTTCAGAGATATATCAATTAGGCATGATAAAATAGGTAAAGCTAAATATCTATTTTTGCTGTTATTGTTTGGTAACTGATATTTGATCAAACTCACAGCCAAATATATATTGCCCCTCCCTCTATATACCTCTATATTACTCTATATGGTAGCATTTATGTGGAAATGGTGTAATGCATAGAAAAGTCCAGAATCAGCACCGCTCTAGACTAATCAGTAAACTGAAAATACTAGGGAAGATGCCAAGAGCATTTCCACTTTTCTTTTTAATTTGTGACATATACGAAGGGATGGGAGAAGAGAACATGAAAGAAAAGTCCTTTACACCCTAAGAGCAATGATGTCTGGAGAGAAAAACAGATGGATCATAGGAAACAGAGTCATGACTGCAATCTTGTGCCAACTTATTTACCAGGAGGGTGATTCCTATAAACATGGTCTCAGGAACTGTACTTCAAGATTTTTCCTTCTAGCTGACATTCTATCAAAGATAAACAAAACTCAAGTAGAACCACATGTACTTTCTATGTTCTATGTGAAAACAATATAAACTACAGACATGTGAAATGCTTTTTAAAACTTCCTTTCTCTGTCTAGTTTCAAAGTTGCTAAAAAAATAGGCATTTATTTGATAAGCTGAAGTCAGCAGAATACAAGAGATTACAGATTCATGCAGTGGAAGCATCACATTCATCTAATGTGAAAGTGATGGGAATACGAAAAAGGCAGTGCATGATTTATGCTTCTGCAGTCTGTATTTTTTTTAAATACTAAAAATGTACAGTTGGAGAAAACTGTTTCTGATTTTGTCTGCTAAACTGCCATGCATCATCCATAAAAAAGGGTTTTACAGTTATGACTGATCATCAAGGAATGGGTATCTTTTCCTGTTCTGTCCTAGGCTTCATATAACCTATACAAATCACTTAAGCTGTTTAAATCCTAGTTCTTACAGTAAAATAGGGTTGCTAGCTAAGGATGTAGGAAACTTAAAATAAAAAATATTTTGTCAGATAGAAGTTAATAGCCTGATTTCAATTTTAAGGAATAGTAATTATTATATAGCAGACAAGTAAGAATGTGACTGAGTTATTAGGTAAATTAGGTTTACTTAAAATACTGGAGAATAACAAAATGAATACAATGTTTATTCTGCAAATGTTTCATTTTCTACTAATTGGAAAGAAAAATAATTTTAAAAAGGGAAAAGCAAGACAGTAGGTTATAAGCAGTGGCAAGCTGTCTCTACAACTGTTTCAGAATCTCAGTGGAATAATTCCTCATGTTGCCACTTAATATCTCCTTCCCATGAACTGTCTTGCCCAGAGGAGTTATTGATAGCACATGAATATTTAAGAAGGAAAGTCGTTGCCCCTGGATATTAGAGGAATTATTTACTAGACCTCCACTGAACATAATAGGAGATGAAATGGCTGGTTACCAAGTAGATACATATATTTTAATACCTAAATATATTTACAATTTGTAAGTGAAGTGCATGAATCCAAGGTTTCATATCAATTGTGTAACCTTAACTCTTGTACTAGTGAGGTTTTTAGAGGAACTTTATCAGGCATTCAGCTACTGACTGAAATGGGAGCTGATCCTCTGTAGTTGTGGGTCCTGAGTTCCGTCTTCCAGCCTTACATAGAGGTTTCAAACATCCTCAGCATCTTAAATTGAACTAAACATGTATTGCTAATCAACTAAGGTGAATTCTTTTCTTTTTTTTTTCTTTTTTCTTTTTTTTTTTTAGTATCAGAAGTTAGGTAGCATACAAACTATTTTTTGTCATGAATAATCAGGAACTAAAGGAAGATAAGGAAATATAGATTTCAAACATTTGAAAAGATATATTTTATTATGCCTTGTAGTAATATAGTTGAGATCCTGAGATTAACTCAGTTAGAACATGGTGGTAATAACACCAGAGTTGTGGGTTTGATCCTCTTTTGAGCCATTCACTTAAGAGCTGGACTCTGATCTTTGTGGGTCCCTTCCATCTCAGCTTTCCCTGTGATTCTGTGACAACCCTTCACTGCAGTGCATTATTTTTATTATTAAGTAAAAGGTGAAGAGTGCATTGGATTAATTCTTACTAATCAACTTTTGAATTGGAATGAAAGGGAGAAAAACTCATAACTGCAATAAACTCTACAGAAAATGTTTTATGAGACTTAATGATTTTCAGCTTGAGTGGAAAGTATATTTCGTTGTCAAACCTATGTAACATTTTCATCCATCTGCCTGTCTGAAGTACTGCAAAGTAGCAATTGTTCCATGAACTTACTAGTGCTTTAATGCTGAATGTTTTTCTACCTATTTTCAGAATTTTACATATGAAGGAAATGCAGGGGGGAACATTTGAAGCATTTATAAAGCATATTTTGCCAAAAAGAATAAATTTGTGTTTGTATTGATTAGAAGTTCCTCAGCAAATGAAACACAGGCTTAAACTAATATCATATTCTCTCAAACACATTTTTTTTCCTAAAGTTTTTCTTTGGTATCTATGATGTGAAAATTAGCAACTGACTTTTATATGCATTTATCAGTTATATAATAGGACATTAAGAAACTAGGAAAGAACACTGTGCTGGGATAGAGTTAATGTTCTCCATAGTAGCTTATATGTGGCTGTGGTTTGATTTGTGATGGAAACAATGCTGATGATACAAAGATGTTGTAGTTACTGCTGAGGAGTGCTGAGACAGGGTCAAGGTCTCTTCTGCTTCTTGCAATCACAATTCTTTTGTTGCAGCAGTGAGAATGTTTGAAACAAAATATACTTCAATGTTTAAGCCTGGTCCTCCACATTATTATTATTCAGGTAACAGGTAGACTTTATCCTGAAAGCACTTCCACTTCTAAATTGTTAAACCTTTTCCTGACACAAGGCTTACATACACACACACACACACACAAAGAGATTTTCAAGGTGTATAGTTGATATCATACTCTGATTCTTAAAGAAAAAATCAACTTGGGGGGCAGGGAGGAAACAAAAAGAAAACAAGAGAGAGCAGAACAGGGAAAGGGAAATGCAAAGGGAAAGTGAAATTGAAAGATCTCCCCAGTGGGCACCAAGGAATTGAAGTGGCAGGAATCTCCTGTAGGAGTGCAGTCCTCTGAAGGTCCTCTCTTGTGCCTCTCTATACTTTTCTGACAGTAGTTATGTAGTTTCTACAAGAACTTGCTCAATGTTCTTGTCAGTTTTTCCTCATTATGATGCTATTAGTGCTGACTGGAGAATGCTTTGATCAGGTGCAGAAATTGCACTCTGATTTGGTGCCAAGTTCCATGCATACATATTACTGGTATGCTCACCACATATTCAGATGACAGTTATCTATTTTGTCATCCATCAAGCCTTGATTGTCTGCTAGCACAAGTTAAAATCTACACACAGACACACAGACACACACAAAGTATAAAAATAGGACAGGGATAACACTCTTCATCCCAGTGACTCTCACTTTCCACAATTATATTAATACCACTTTTTTGCAAGTGAGAGTACATAAATGTAAGAACAAAAGAATAATTGCATGGCAATAATACAAAAGGAAAAAAGAAATACTGATACAATAACTTAATCAGAAGGTTATGCAGTTGCAAATGAAAGGGAGACTGCAGACGTGAAAGCAAAGGCCTCCATGTATCCAAGTGGAGCCCCTTAGTATTGCAAAGCTTAAACTGCTTAAAGCACACTGTAACATAGGAGATAGAAAGGACACTGTACTAATTAGAAGATTAAATACCTTCTTTCAACTATAAGAATAGATCAGGAGAAGTACAGAGCATCATGGCTAAATTTGGGCTCACTGGGGAAGTCACAGTCATATAGATAATCTAATTCTCAGAATTTGTGAAAATGGAGAATTTTTTTTTTTAATGGTGGTGAAGTAAAGAAGAAAAACTGGTTCTGTAATTGAAAATATCTTCCCTGAACATTACTCACAAACATGAGGTCAAAATAGAGTTAGTATTTGTCACCATTTTTGCCCTCAGATGATTCTATAGACCTCTATCTTTGCTGAAACAAAATATTCTTTGGATACAGATTTCTTACTGGGACACATGCTTTTCATTTAAATTGTAATTCTGTAAAGAAATTCAGAATTTAAATAGGGTTCATCAATACAGGATAGAGTAGGAAAGAAGGCAAAAGACTGAAGGGTGCAAGAAGGTGATATTTTCTAGAGGAATATCAGTTCCAGGAACATGTACTTAAAAGTTTTCCTTTAAATACTATTTGTGATTTTACTTGCCTAAACCTCTTACTGTATTTAAGGATTTGTGAGAATAAAACCTCATTACAAGTTAGGTGGTTAGGAATAGAAGATTGTAAGACATACATCCCATATGTAATACAAATGCTTCTTTCTGTACATTAGAAATTGAAATAAATTAAATATTCCTTACTATTAGGAACTACTCTTTGTTTGTAACAACAGGATCTAATTGCACAGCTGCAGTCTAACTCTGGCAACAGACTGTATTAGAAAGAATGTCTAATATATGCTTTGGATCTATTGTAAAAGCAGCTGCTTTTCAGTGAAAAATGAAGATAAAACATGATAAAAAATGACAGCTAAACTAAAAAAAATATTAACTGCCTTGCTTTTCTTAAAGAAACTTTAAATTTAATCCAGATTCAGTTACTGAGCTAAATCATCATGTTTTAAAAATACATTATGATGCAGTAGGTGGAAAACATTTCATATCAAAAGCTTAATACATCAAGTTGCAAGGCCGGTTTCAGATGAATTACTCCTGAAATATTTTAGTCAGCTGCTAGGATTTAAAAGCAGCATTTTAATATATTGATGTATGACCCACTCTAACCAACTGCCTTCCACAGTGCTTTAAAAAGCTGAATAAAAGCATTAAAAAGCTTTTCCTTTTTCTTTTTTCTTTTTTCTTTTTTTTTAGCATGCTACCTAGTATTTTAACTACTCTGTCTCTAAAGTCACCCGCAAAAGTATAAAGCACATTAAATATGTCATTACCATGAAATCTAATTTGTGGGACAATGACTATTCTAGACCAAGTTATAATTTCTTCCTGCTGTGGCTAAATAGTAAATACCCTCATGTGCCATTGCTTGAGAGTCTGTGTGTCAACAAGCTCAAGTTACAATTCCCTTACAATTAGATATTGTTAAATAGGAGACCAAATGAAATAATGCCTTGTGCTGCACCTTGCAGTTTTTCAGAGCTGTTTGCAGGAAATTCTCAAAGGTTGCTTTAAAGGAATTGAGATATGAACAGAAGATAAGTGGATAGAGGCAGAGAAAGCAGCACAGGAGTTTTCATTAAGGGCAAAAGTTTAAGTATTCCTTAGAAGTCATAAGGTACTGAAAAGACTGGAAAAGCAGTGGCTAGGACTCTGCAGATGAGGAGAAACTCATCATTTACACAGGAAGATTAGGAAAGCATGGCAAAGTTTTGGAGGACTGATATGAAAAACCTGATAAATATTAAAAAGGTGTACCAATAACAGCACTTTATAGTGAGCAGGAGTGAGGGCTTCCCAGTGGTGAAAGGGTAACTGCTGAACTGAAGGCATAGGTTCATAAAATGAAAGCAATGACCAGATATGAGGATGGAAAAATTTGAAGAACAGAGAGGTTTGATGAGATGAGGAAGAGGTAAAATATGTGTTAGTAAAAGATCAGAAGGCACAGCAAGTCAGAAGATCTGGGCGGTTAAAAGTACAAGGAAATGGTAAAGAAGAGAACCTTCCTCTAATCAATGCTAGTGATTCTAAATATACTTTTTAGCTTTTGGGAAAAATATACTTGTAGACTGTAATTTATCTCTTTCTGAAGTTGATTGAGTTGCCTGTACATAGCACATAGACATCTGTTGCTATTTGAGGCATGCTGAATGATCCGAGATACCCTTTTCAGACCAGCAGTGGTCACAGAAGAGCAGGAGCACACAAGCTTTTCTAAAGTGTCAGCAACAAACCATGTAGCATGCTATTGGACACCTCACAAAACAGGAGATGGATAGTCATGAATCATTAAACCAGGTCCATATGCTTACTTTCAGTAAGCATGACAACATGACACCAGGAGAAGTAGTCCACATGTTGTTAGATGCTTAGAAACCTCAATTACACTCCAGTAGCCTGTTTGGTCCTCAGTTAATAAAAGGGTTTTGGGATAATAGCTCACACTTTTACGTTATGTGTATCTAAAGCCAGGTAACATAGAACCTACTCCAGTATCATACTGTACTGAGACACTTTGCAACTGTCAATACTACCTAGACACTGAAGGCATTAAATTAGCATATCACTATTCATCCTTGATTGCAGGGATAACTCTATACAACCAGGGGAAAGTCCACCTTCTTAGACAAGTAAACACCATGGTTTATCATTTGCACACTCAGCTTCTCCCTTGGCTGCTGAGGCCTTGCAACACATCTGTGAGCATTATCTCTCTTGTGCCCAGGGAGTAACCTTCCATGGAATGCATGCAGAGAAACATCCCAAAACTCTGGCTGGAAAAGATGCCTCATTCCAGGCAGAAAATGTTCCTTAGCAAAAAATGAGTGCCTCCTCAGAAGCAATATCTTCCAGAAAAGAGCTATTTCCCCCTACACAGAACATTAAATGTTTAGTTTATTTATGGGCTAATATGGCTTTACCAACAAAACCTCTTGAGGTAGAAATATTCTGTTCAGATCATGTTTACAACTGATTGCGAATATTTTAAGCTTGCTTGTGAATACTTCAACCAAGCTTGTTGCCTCCTTTAAAGATGTGGAAAATTGCAGGTTTTAAGCTTTAATGGGAGAAGCAAGTACAAGCAGAAGTCAGACATGAGCTTTAATACCTGTATTCCCATACGCTCCAGAAAGTAGAATATATTCTAGGACAACACGGCAATGCAGAAAACAGAATGTGTCTGTGTCTCAAAAAGTATTTCACAGGTTAAGCAGTTTTGAGAAGCTTCCGTGTTGCAAGTACTGAATAAATAAATAATAAATATAAGAAGGGTTATAAATATTGGATGGATACTGAAAAAAATAATTTTATTATTTGGAAAGTAAGCTCTTAATGAAAATTAAAATAAAGACAGAGTGCACCTAATTGGATTTTTAAAACTCTGCAACTGTTTTTACCCTTTTATTATTCTAGTTAGAAAATTAGGAGAGTGGTCTTCTACAAAAACTTGTATTTTAAGGAGTTAGATATTCATAACAGGAATAACCACTTTAGGCTATATTTACAGTCAAACAGAAATTATGATCCCAAAATAGGCCATTAAGACTAACCACAATATTTTTGCAAGTTCATAATTGTCTACGTTGACTATAAAGACAGCCTAAAATAGCTACTTCTATTTTTAATATCTAGGTTTTCTTTATTTTTAGTTTAGTCTTCTGATCAGCCATTAGTGACTGCAAATACATGGAAAAAGAGAAAAAAAAAGAATGGGATTAGACAAATACAATGGGGAGGTAAAAGCTTTGTGGAGGCAAAACCAGCAGAGAAATAGAAATATCTGATACACAGCAAAAAGAGCTTTCTATAAGGACATGACAAAAGAAATGCTAGTTTCATAATTTCTCTGGCTTCTTTTTGTGTGTTATTTCCTGTCATCTCTCTCGTATTGACAGTTTTTACTGGTGTTTATATGGAAAGGTGACAAGAACTTGAAATGTTTCATAGTGTTCAATAGGACTCAAAGCTCAAAACATTCATATCTGTCAGAAAGTGTCAAACTCGTCAAATTCACCATTTCAGGGAAAAGATCTGAAACATACTTTCACAGAAACCTGGATTTTTATTTTTTTTTTAATAGACAATTCTAAAATTCAACTATACTGAAACTATATATAACCCGTCCTAAAAATACCTAAATTTCTATGATCTGTAACTCATAGTAGTAAAGTCTCCAAGATATGTCAAATTCTAATATTTGGCAAAGTAGGAAAGCCTACTGTGTTTCACAATCTGAAAAGTTTTAAGTTTGGAAACTAAAAAAAGTAAATATATATATGCATACACACACACACACACACACACACATATATATATATTTTTATATATATATTTATATTTTGCATAAGATAATTATAAAAAAGTTAATCTTGAAAAATCTCCAGCTTCCAGCTGCAGAGACTTTTTGATGTTTTACCTCCTTCTATTATTTCACATAAATTACAGAAATGCCTACTATAATGAGAGACCAATTAAACTAATTTTGTTGAAACACAATGAGATTTTCTGCCCCAAAATAACTAAAATTCTGCTTTAGGCAAGACATGTGAAGGATGTACACCAATGAATCAGAAGGTGAAAATGAAAGCAAAAATTATATCCTTGAACTGTCTGTCAGTAGAAAGTTATTCAATTCTAAGTAAACAGAAAAAGAGACACAAAAGAACTGTTTCATGCTCTTCTCTCCTTTTTCCTCCACTGAACATGGATTTAGCTCCAGTGAAAGTATAATTGAAATAATGAATGAAATTATCACTCAATAAAATTATCATTCTTAAGACTGTTATCATATTTTATTAAAATCACAGAATCATTATCCAGCCCTCATTATCCTTTACCTGTCACCACTTTCACTTGTGCTAGTTCAGCTTTTCTTTTGTCAGGACTTGAGTCATGCTCTTTCCTGTCTAAGAGTTTCTCTGTGTGTTTAGTGTCAGCACCTTGGCATAACAAAGGTACCTGATCTTGGTTTAGACTGCTATGAAGAAAACGTCAGAAAAAGCTTGGAGAAGAGGAGGCTCAGAGGTGACCTCATCACTGTCTAGAACTACCTGAAGGGAAGTTCTAGCCAGGTGGGGGCTGGTCTCTTCTCCCAGGCACTCAGCAATAGGACAAGGGGGCACGGGCTTAAGCTCTGCCAGGGGAAATTTAAGCTGGATATCAGAAAAAAATTCTTTCCAGAGAATCAGGCATTGGAATGGGCTGCCCAGAGAGGTGGTGGATTCACCATCCCTGGAGATTTTTAAACGCAGATTGGACGTGGCACTGAGTGCCATGATCTAGTAAATGGGCTGCAGTTGGACCAAGGGTTGGACTCGATGATCTCGGAGGTCTTTTCCAACCCAGTCAATTCTATGATTCTATGATTCTAAAAGCTTCCCCATACTGAGTTGCTTTCTCTTGCAAGAACATTTAAGCTCAGGCCCTCAGTCTTGGTCTTTGATTTAGCTTCATGCGTGCTTTGGCTTGTTTGTATATATTATTCAGTTTAAAACTGTTCTGCATAAATCCTCGCTATTATCCCTAGAGATGATAGAAAGTGGTCATGATTCCAGAATCCATGTCTTTTTTTTTTTTTTTTTTAATATGTCTTTTCCCCATTTCTGGAAAACTCATCAAAATTTAGACCAATTGTTTGCTAAACAGTTTACCTAATAACCTAAATTATGAGTTGTTGCCAAAGTTCCTTTGTCTGTCATCATCTTGAAACATGAAGAAAATAATTTTAAACTGTATGTCCTCTTTGATGACAAAATCCTGAGTATGTTACCATTTGCAAACCATAAAAAAAAAAAAAGTTTGCAGCTGTAGCTAAGATAGATTCATTTTTGCATATGGGTATCTACAGTTAGATCCTATGCTAGTCTCTGAAGGCTTGGGGAGGAAAGTAGACACTGAAGTGATTCCCCTGACTTATTTTAGGTGTCTACTTTAGGATGAGAAGCATATCCTAAATATGATATTTTTCCTGTTTATAAAATGAACCCAGAGTGAAGCTCAAAAACAGACATCAAAAGTCTATTCAATATCCTAGCAAGGCAGTAATAAAATAAGATGTCCTGTGATAATCTGACTTGGTCTTTACCTACAATTCCAGAAAGAATTGTCTCACATGTGTCCTGTGTTATGTCTGCCATTCCCATGTGGATGCTCAGATAATTGACGAAAATTCAAATACCCTTTTATGCTTACAGTTAGGCAAGTGTATCTAGCTCAAGATGTCTGATTTCCTATTATAGTCTATGGAATCCTATAACTCTATTTATTTGCCCACAATGTTTCTGGTGCCATAAAAGATGCCTTAAATTTGCCTCAACCTGTCATTTGTAAATAGGACACAAGTTTGCCATTGATCAGATTGCATTTTCCATCACATCTGCCTTGGATTCATAAAGACATCTCAAAATGCTTGACAGTACTTTGTTTAGGCAGCTTCCTAGCCATATCTATTGGAAGTTTCAATCCTTAATTAAGATGTAAATTGTTACATTTGGATACTTATATTACAGTGTGTGCAACCTGGACATGAACACTACCCCTAATGTAAAATGGAATTGATCTTGCCTTCATGCCCACCTAGAATTTTAGGTATGGGTTTTATTTTTGTGTAAGCCCCTTCTAATCTTTCTTTCACTCATCTTCCCTTCTTTCCACATCATGTGATATTAATGGGAACAGAAAGTTAGTTCAGTTTTAAAAAGACATACCCCTCTCATGTCTGTTATTTCTTTCTATTTTACTAGAAGAATGTTTACTTTATGTAGTTCCTTGATTAAGTCCAGAGAAGAACTTTAGGCTTCAATGAATCTGAATAATTCTTCAGACTCAAATTATCATATATAAACCAGAAGTGTTCATTATTGCTGGCAAAGGAAGCTAGTAAGGGTTCTGTAACAAGAAAGCTACAGCTGTAAATAGGAAGAAAGAACTAAGAATTTATGCTAAAATATGGAATAATTCCTGTATGCAAACAGGACTAGCATGCCATTATAACAGGAGGGCAGAACACTCGCCTGGGGCTTTTTGAAAAGTTGGTATACAGAAAAAGAGGGAGAAGCTATTACCTGGTGATAGACAGAAATCATACCGGCAGCTTCAGAAGTTGGATATGCTTCAAAATAATGATCCAAAGTGGCAAAATGTCCTTCTAGTGAATTAAGCTGAGATAATAAAAGGCCCTTATGATTAGCTGTCCAACAAAATGTTTAGCGGAAATTAAAGACATTGCAAGAAAACATATTTTGCAATGGGTTTGCTATGCACCTTTCATGAAAAAGAGTGTAAACATGAGTCATTTATAGACCAAGTCATCTGCTACTACATATCTGATATTTCCATGTTAAAAGATATGAGATTTTGCTATAATATTCGCTTTAATCCTGAGAATATGCTTTCAAAACGCTGGTAGTAGGAAAACATTATTTCAATACTTGTTGAAGAGAAGATCTACAATTTTTTTAAAATCTGCATATAAATTTTAGCACAGTTATTAGGTTTACTTTGGAAAAAAATAATTAAACTGCCTCTAAATACCTCAGGTTTCTTTATATTCAGCAGCGTCTTCTCTTCAGTTCTTTGCCAAATTCTTTCAGAGGCCAATTTCTATAACGAGTTCTCTCTTGCATAATAAATAAATAAGTAAAAAAATAAAGCAATCTTTCCACCTGATAAGAATGTACCTAGTATTGCCAAAACCAAATTAGTTGACCAGTTAATTCTCTATATAATGTAGAGAGAAAGTGGCATATACAGAGTGTGATTCATTTAATCCTAGAATTGATTTCTACTACCCAAATCATGTTGCCTTTTAATGATGTCGCCACTGATCAAAAATCTTATTTCCACAATTAGTTTAGACTAGATATCTACTTTCAGATGGTTGAATTAAGATGAGAGAAATCTCCCACTGCACTAAAGTGGTCTGAATTAATCTTTGCTAAATAAGATACTGTAATAAGTGGGATAAGTTTGAATCATTCTATCCAAAACCAATTAAATTCCACTTAAATTTTAGTACATTAATCTCTTTAAAGGAAGAGCCAAAGTTTTTAATATGTACAATGGACATACAGATATCCTTGAAGTGGTATAACTTTACAATTTAAGATCTAATTTTCTCATTAGATCTTCAAAAACATCTACCTTACTGCTCTGAGGACTAGATCTAGATGACAACATACCAAAATTCTACATTTCACTTTGACCTTGGCCTATGATACTGATGTTTCTTACAAGTCCCAGATATCTCATAGGTCAATCAAGATGAGTTACATTTGCTTAAGATGGGTCCTGGGTGTCTAAGAGTGAAGCATAAATTAGATACCTGAATAAGTTGCACTGGAACTTTCTGCATTATCACACCCTCTCTCTCTAGTATATGAATGTATGTTTTCCTGCCAGTGAATAAAATGATCCCAAAACTAAGGAGAACCAAAATTCTTCAACAATGGTATTATTTTCTCACTACTTTTATGATAATGTATCTCACAATTCTTACTTCCCTTCCTTCCTCAATGGTTCTTGAGGGCTAATGTTCATATACTGAGACAGATTTATAGTTTTTGAATCCAAAACAGATGAGTAGGAGTGACATCTGCTTTTATAAGTCTATTAAAACCTGTGGAATCACACTAGTTTATTCCTGTATCAAACTTCTGTCCCAGATTAACTTAAGTTGTCATTTAGGGTCCAGGTTTATGCTTGTACAATGGAAATTGCTGCATGTATCTGCATCTGTAAAAAATGTACACTTCATATCTAGTTGGATTTATCTACTTCCAGATTTTAAGACTAAGATATGGGTCTTTTTAGAGCCAAAGGCAGACAACCTAGTGTCAAGCAGTAAACAAAAGGCTTTGATTTTTTTTTGCTTCAGTTTTCATTAATAGAGCTTTCCTTTGGGCTTTCCAGTTCCCTGTACTTCTAAGCGGAATTTGTGGGAGTAAAGCAGTATCTGCAGTACAAGAAGAAAGAGTTAAAGTTTACATAACTCACCTGAACACCTGTAAGTGCATAGATTCATATGGATATGCACCCAAAAGTGCTAAAAGAGCTGACTGATGTCATTATAAGGTTGCTGTCCATGCATTGTGACAGGACATGGCAATCAGAGGTTTCAGATGACTTAAAAATCTTACAACTCATGCTCATGTTCAAGAAAGAGGTTCCTACAGAGAACTACAGACCTGCAAATTCACACATATTTATGAACATCATCCTTTTAGAAACCATTTCTAGGTACATGAAGAACAAGAGCATGATTTGGAGCTGACAACATGGGTTTACCATGGGAAAATGCTTGATTAAACTTATTGTCTCCTATGGTGAAGTGACTGATGCTGTGGACCAGGGCAGGAGAGTGTATGTTATACACTTTGACTTTACAAAGGCCTTTGTCACAGTCTCCCATAGTCTTCTATGAGCAAATTGGTGGAAGATAAGTGGATAATAAAGTCGGGTCCTTT
This sequence comes from Pithys albifrons albifrons, assembly GCF_047495875.1. Taxonomy (NCBI): domain Eukaryota; kingdom Metazoa; phylum Chordata; class Aves; order Passeriformes; family Thamnophilidae; genus Pithys; species Pithys albifrons. Next base: position 41,680,370 of record NC_092458.1, read on the forward strand.
GCTCAAAGACTTGTGACCAGTGGTGTATAGTCCAGCTTTACCGAAGGAACAAATGACATCGGTGACTAGTAACTAGTGGAGTTCCTCAGGGATCAATAATGTAACTAGTACTGCATAATGTCTTCACTAACAGACAGAGTAGACTCTTAGCAAGTTTGCATATGTCAAGTTGGTAGTGGGAGAGCTCAGTATTGTAGAAGGCAGGGCTGTTACTCAGAGAGCTGGACAGGCTGAAGAAATGGACGAACATAAATCTTGGGAAGTTCAACTCACTTAATGCAAAGTTCTGCCTCTAGTAAGAAATAACCTCACGTGCTAATACAGGCCAGCAGCTGGCCAGATGGAAAGTGGCATTGCAAAGAAAGACCTATGGATGCTGGTGGACAACAGGTTGAAGATAACTCAGCAATGTTCCCTTGAAGCAGGTAAGGCCAACAGCTTCCTGGGGTGCATTAGGAAGAGTCTTGCCAGCAGATGAAGGAAAGTGGTATTTCTACCAGCACTGGTGAGGCCATGCCTGAAGTGCTGTATCCATTTCTGGGCTCTCCAGTACAAGAAGAACATTGACAAGATAATCAGAAGCTGGAGAACAAGATATATGAAGAAAGCCTTAGTGAACTGACTTAATTCAGACGAGTGAAAGCTTGTAGGAGACATTTTAGTACTGTTTGCAACTACTTCATTGGAATATAGAGAAAAGATGGAGATGGACCCTTTTTGGAAGATCATAGTAATATCATGAGAATCAATAGACACAAATTATAATATGGGAAATTCAAATTCAAATTAGCTGTTAGAAAACTAATTTTTACCATGAGGTGGTCAAACATTAGAAGAGGATGCCCAGAGAAGATATGAAATCTCCATTCTTGGAAGTCTTCAAGACTCATCTGGCCACAACCGTGGGCAGCCTGACCTGAATACATCTGTTTTGAGCATGTATTGAATTGTTATACCGAAGAGGTTTTTGATTTTTTGATTTTCACAATTTGTAGATTTTAGGAACACAGTAACTGTAGCAAATGTAGATTTAATGTGCTAGTATTTTAGCAGCCTAAGTTCATTGTATATGTATCCTAACCCTTAGCCTATCTCAGTAGCTCAAATTCTTTTACTTATTTAGTCTTGTTTCCAAGGTAAGAGCTGAAGAATATCAGAAGGCCTGCAGAATGAAACATAAACACAGGGCAGAGAGACCGAAGAGTCAGAACTGGAAGAACTTCTGGAGCCCTTTGTGTGCTGAAAAAGAGGAGTGATGATGAAGACAGAGGGTTTCAACGACCCCAGCCTCAGTTCCCGGGGGGTTGGAACAGTGTTGGAACCGGGGCAGGCCGAGAGATGTGTAAAGTAATGATTGGGTGAACCATATTATAAAAGCCATGGAAACTAGTGCTTGGGGAGCACATGCATGTCACCTTGTATTCCTGTGGGCCTTCAGCCTGATATTAAAGGACTTTACTTTTTATCTTATCCCATACTAACATGGCTCAGAGTCCTGCTTCATGGAGGTTCTTTCACAGCATCATGTGTGGGGTCCCTTTCTTTGTGAATTATGGCACTGCAATTCCATGACTGTTATGCTGAAGAGTTGTCAGATACTATTCTCTGTCTTTATTTAGAAACTTATGGTTTGGTGTCTACCTGCTTTCTTGAGCACCTTAATCTTCCAGTTATGTTAAATGGTCTTGTACTGTTAACAAGCAAAAGGTAAAAATAATTTAACTATTTTTAACGCTTTCTAATTTTTTCCATATCCTTCTGAAGCATGGATAAGCTATTGCCACTACCTATAGGCCTAATGAGATTGTGATCTTCTATCTAGTAACTTCACTAGATTTGTAATTACAGCAAAGAATCTGTACTCTCTATCACTGTCTGGTTTTGCACAAAAGACACGTCATGAAAACTTTTCATAGTTATAGATATACATTTTGTAGTTTTCATGTAACAATAAATAATCACTAATAAAATTAAATATAGACATTTTGGTTTTACTAGAGCAAAATTGTTGTAAAGGAAGGTTTTTAATGTAAATACTACTTGAAAAATTCTACTTGAAAAAAAATTCAATCTTTAATGCATTTTCGGCTGTTCTTTTTAGTTATTTGTTCAAGTTATAGAAGAAAATATTCTGATATCCAATACATTCTGACAGCATAGGCTCTAAGAAAAATCTTAATTAACATGCTTATCATAAGAACTAAATTATTTCATGGGAGATGGTACTAATCAATACAGTTATAACACCACCCCAGAGATATATAGAACTGTTGGCTGTATAAATAAAGAGGCAGGCATGGATTCCAAATCATCTCGAATGATGACCTTATTTAACACAGATAATATCTTTAATCGGGAGATGGGAAGGTTTGCTTTTATTAATTACTTGTGGTTTCTGTAATTTTACATCTGTGAACAATGCTTTGAGTGCTAATGATAGGTGTGGTTGGTATAGTACAAGTGTGATGGGTTTGATCTAGGTTTCCTTAGTAACCAGCTCTAACTAGGAAAGTGGGCATTACGTAGGTATTCCACACCTGTTTTCCATGTAACGGGAGGGAGTTTAGTTTTAGGTTTGCCACTTTCGAGGAAGGCATGGGGAAGCAGAAGATGGCCTAGACGGAGATCTTTTGTTTTGCTTGGTTCTGTCCCTTGGGGTGGTGAGATTGTATCCTTGCCAGTTTGTTTTCAAAGCTTTGATTGTATTCCGTTTGTTGTGTGTTTGCTTTTGTTCCTTCTCATTCCCATCCCCCTTTCCCCTTTCTCCCCTCTTCCCTGGGGACCTCTGGATGGGTACACTTACGTGTGTAGCAAAAAATGTTAGAATATACATATATGCATTAATTCAGTCCAGTTTTGTTTCGGTTCTTGCCATCTTTTCAGTTTTCTTCCCCAGTCCGGGCAGTCCGGGCCTGGGGGGAGAAAGCTGGGCTAAACCCAAGACAACAAGGCCAAACATTATCTGTACTTCAAGCTTTCATTCTCAGCCACTGCCCACTTCCTGATCTTGACTGGGTGTTCTGTAACACACTTGAGCTACAAAGTGCCCTCCTCTCTGATCCTGACACTCCAGCTTTCAGCCAGCTTGCTGTCCCATCCCATATGGGGGCTTCCTACAGAAAAGCTGCTCCTTCACACTGAAGACAAAACCTTCTGTACCACCTTCTCTGCCTGTTATTCCCAAAAACCTTTATGTGCCCACTGCACCATTCCATTTCCACCAAGTATTAGTTCATACAAGAACATTGCAGTTGTGGAACAATATGGCATTCTGGTTCCTCCCACTTGTTTCCCAAGCTGTACACATTTTCATATGTATCCTTTAGGAAGCCATTGTTCCACTCTGTTTCTGAGATTTTTTTTTCCCTTTTGCTATGGATCTTTGGTTTTCCACACTTGACTGTGACTTGTAATCTCTATCTGCTTTTCTTCCTAGTTTAGGAATCTGTCCATCAAGGTGGCAAGTTTGCTGGATCTTGTCTTTGGCCACTTTCATATTTCTTCAAGCTGTTGGTTATTTTCTTTATTTTCATCACTCACTTCTATGAAATAGTAAGACTGTTTGAAGGAAATAAATGGCTTATCTTTTTCCATTTTACAGCTCTCCAATCCTTTGTCATTTCATTCTTGAATCAGAGAACTGCTAACATTTCTTAAATAACTTCATTGTTAAGGCATCTTTGCAGTGCAGAAATTGGTTTTTCTCAGTAGGGACCTGCTTATTTTTCAGTGTATTTGCATTTGAATAGAGGCAGCATTAGTTTAACAATCATTTACAGTGAGATCTGTGTTACCTTTTTTAGGGTTTCAACTAAATATTGAGATAGAAAAGCAACAGAGAAATGAGAGTCTCAGATGCTGATGCCAGCACAGCATGTCAGTTACAAAATGGAAATGGCAACTTGATTGAGAAACAGTCTGTAACCTCAGCCATGATTAATAAATCGTGCAGATAGATTCTTCAGCTTGTCCTGGAATTTTTTTACTTTTCTGTCATAAATCCATTTAAGTAGAAAGAACAAGATGTTCTCCTCCTTTCTTTTCTATAATGCAAGAGAAAAGTAATTAGAAGAAGATTTAGCTGGATCATCAGATGATATATAAGCAACTCGTGTCAATAGGACAATGGTGATCATTAATCTCTGTTGCACCTTCTGAATCATCTACTAGATTATACAATGAAGAATAAAACAAGATCAGTAATATCTTTTGTAATACCTTCACTTTTCAAAGAAAGCCATTTTAACCTGAACATAAAACATACCCATAAGCCAGTTAATATAGGTTTTAATCAATAGAGAATGTAGTATTAGGGAAATTATATTTTAAGGTAAGCCACCACAATACTTATTTCATCTCTGTTTATTTTAAGACTTGATATGGTAGAGCCAGTGGTAAATATAAGTGTGGCAGAAAAGCATCTGTAAGCATTACACTAAGCAGGACTGGATGTTGACACGAAGCAGATTTAATTTCAGATCTCTTTGATGCTTACATTGCTGATGTTCAAACACATTATTTTTCAAAGACTGTAAAGTAACTGAAGTAAGGATAACAAAACAAACAAAACAAAAACAACAACAACAAAACAGGAAAAAAATTTGAGTTTTAGTGATTTCTAAGAGGTCTACATAGAAGCATGCAAATTCATTATATTCTATTAAAATAAGATATTTCATTCATTATAATCTAATGGAGATAATTGACGATATCTTACACAGTTTCTCTATTTTCCAGGTGGATAATTATAACAGTTTGGACATTAAAAAGTCAAGGTTGCTTGGAGGAGAGTTGGGACAAATGAGATAGAAAGAGTGAAAGGAAGAAAGCTGAAAGAAAGGACAAGCAGAATGTACAAATCCTAAAAAAAAATTAGAGGCTTCTTTCCATGTAGATATTGGACAAGGAGAATGGTATCAAAATCCACCATAACAATGCAAGCTCGAGATGCAACTCAATCAAGGACTCTGAGAAATATCTGGCAGAAACTGAATGTAGCAAGGACACTAGAGTCACACAGGAGAAGTTCTAGAACTATGTCCTTGTGTTTGGACTTGGGACAAAATCAGCACTCTGATTAGGATCATGGTCAACATGCACCCAATCCTTATCAAAAGTATAAGCCAACACAAATGTCCTTGCCTTGACAATGGCCTGGGAGGAAAGGTGTATGGGAATATGGCTGCCCTGGAGTAGCCAGATGTCAAAATGTCACAACGTCACAACAAATGAGGCATTTGCTATGTGATGTGGGGGAAGGTGTTAAAACTGCTGAGAGCCATGAACTATACCTAGTACTTCAGTGCCACAGCTGCCCCTATGGCAACAGCAGACAGCCTTTGCACCACTGGTGCTGAGAGGACATTAATAAAAAGCTCTGACTGCAAGCACTAATGTTCATGTCAAAAACTGTATTAATCTGTTACAAAGGCTATTCCAAAAGTGAAGCTTCTTGAATTGTAGAAATGTGAAATATAAATAATTAAATGTAGCAGTTACCAGAAGTCCAAAGCTTTACAGATAATGCGATGGAAAATTTTGTTCTTCATGAGGAAATAAAGCAGAATGTATTAGAATATAAGAAACAGCATTAATTACTTTAACCAGATGTTTTCAAATAAATGTTGAGAATAAATAGTTGCTTACAAACAGCATCCTATTGTCTTAAATAATTTATGAATAGATGCTTTTTCATTAATAAATATATAAAATAAAACAAATTCTGAAATTTTAACCTTTAAATAGGTGCAAAATTAACCTTCAAAGATACAGATACTGGAATAAAAATGGTTAAGGGAAAAATGTTTCCAAATAACAGAACATTAAACAACTAAGAAATGACAGCATTAATCCACTGAAAAATAAATATGCAAGTATATTTTAATGGAAGATCACATATCTTTTAAAAATATATAGTACTTGAATTAAATAACATTATAACTTCAGTTTTCTCAGTCAAAACAGAAAAAAAACTGGAAAAAAAAGTGGGTTTATTGATCTCTTAACTTCAGAGAAAGTTTGGAATATCCCAACAAACATCTCCTGAGGGCTCAGAAAATTAAAGGGCAGCTTTTCTTCTAGAAAAAACCCAAAACCACAAAAACAACAAACAAAAAACCCCCCAAAAATCCAAATCAACAAAACCAACAAAACCGAAATCCCCAAGAAACCCACAAAAATATCCCCACAAAAAAAAAAAAAGTAATAGTCCTTACTTTTAATCACTTCTCTTGATTTTCAAAAGCATGAAGGTAGCTAAGAAAAGAATAACACTAAAAGTACTTGGTTAGTAAATCATGCCAAACATTTCAAGTGACATATCTGAACATATTGTATCTGTTGTCCTGAAAACAGAAGTAATGGGAGTGTCTAATGATGAAAAAATTAAAGACCTCCGATTTTAACCTGTAAAGTTATACTGAAGTGTTAGAAATAAAAAAATATTTTTAAAAATTGTTTTAATTATAGACAGTAAAATTTTCCTCCTTTGTCACATTTTACTGCCTTTTTTTTTTCCTCTTCTTTATAGATTCAGGCTGACTTCTCTTTTCTTGCTTAGGAAGGTTGTGCACATTTGTATGTGCATAGTGTACCTCTAGACCTCCTGTGTTAATCCTAAAAGCATTAATTATACAAAACTCTTATCTGACTAACACACACTGCGAACATTTGTCTTTTGGATTAGCAGTGGTTTAATACTGATAAACAGAAACTCTTCCAAGAGTCATTGAATTCCATATTTTAATTATATTTCAATGTATTGTTTGCCAGTTATGCTAGAAGGATCCTTTCTGAGGCAGGAAAACAGTTTAGGAGACAGGCTATTTCTCACAGAGTTTTAAGGCTGTGCAGAAGATGATGATATGACAGTTGTTTGTGGGGTTTTTGAATATATCAACATGTAATTATCGATGATTAGGGGATAGCAAATTGTTTAGACCTAGATTTGATGACAAAAGACTTTTGAACGACTTTGTGAACGTGGATTTTCATAACTACACACATTGTTGCCATTTTATCATATTTCTCAACACAGGGAGAAATCAAAGGGCTGGCAAAAAATCTCTTTGTATCACCAAAATTATTCATTTTTTTTCATCTCTTTCTTATTTCCATGTTTATTCTTTATGTGACTTTAGGCTTTCAATCTATTTCTGATATTGCAAGGGTTCACATACTAACAAACCTTCATAAATACTATATCTAAAGTTTTGATAGGAGTTTGCTGTCTTGACCTCAATTACTCTCAGTTCAAAGGTCTTTTTTGCAATGGCAATTATAGAAGGTTAAGCTTTAAAAAAAAACACCAAACAAAATGAGAAATGGGTGCTATGAATGCTGGCAAACATACAGAGAAGTAGATTGGGAAGAATGTATTATATTAAAAAATAAATTAAAAGAAAGCCTGAAACAAGAAGGTTGATGTTGTTGGTAATATACCTCCATTCAGTTTTCTCTTAAAATATTTTAGTGTAAAAAAAACAAACCACCACATCTACAATTTGTTTAAGTAATGTTTTGCATGTACTTACATTCCTACACTTACTTACTTGCACTTGGAGAAAGCATTTTATTTTTTCTCTTTTTTTTTTTTTAATTTACTGTAAATATCTGTAGACTGAATCAAGGTGTTTGGTACTCCTAATAACCTCATCACTACTTGCTTTCTACACTTCAAGGAGAAAATATTGCTTTGCTTTGGTGGGTTTTTGCTTTGGTGTATTTCATTCCTGTTTTTACTTAACTTTATTATACTTTAGTCCCTTTAATCTCAAATTTTGCATCTGGTTCAGCATAAGAATTCAAGTGGAACATAGCAATTCTTTCTCTGTGGTTGCATAGTTTGATTAAAGCTAACTGAATCCATTTATATCAGGATCTGATTCAAAGTACTTATAATGTATTTTATATTATTTTTATTCATTCAGAAACTTAAATTAATTATTGCAGCTGCATAATTATATTTTAGAGATATGTAAAGGCTTTGAGATATTTGCACTTAAAAAGATACTGCAATTCAGGGGCCATGTTCAAGTGTTTTTAAATATTTGCACATACTTAACTATACATTAAAAAACACATACTTACTAGTATTTGTTTTCCCTTTTTCTCATTCAAAAAACTATAAGTGTTGCACCAGGATCTGTGACCCATTGTTAGTATAATTCATAAAAATCTGATTTCAGTAAGTAGGATAAACCTCAATGTATAATAAATAAATAAAAAATTCAACTTATTATCAATAGGTGACTTTTCATTTTTATCCAGGTATGTCTCTGGGGGGGTGTTAATTTTTTCTTTTTTTTGTTATTTTATAATATTATGGTCCTAGTCAATCCTAATACCATATGTTGCAAGTGAACAGAATATGTTTGGTTTATGTATAAAACAATATTTAAACTATAATCAACAAAACAGTAAAGTCTTCATTATTCTCCTTCTGAATTAAAATTGGTCTCAATCTGAAAATAGGAGGATCTCAGTGCAAATTTCTTGTTAATAAAACAGAGAAGAATGTTTAAGAATAACTGTTACATCACTACCAAAAACCCCTTAATTTCAGAATAAATGTTTTTCCTGCTTTTCTAAACATTTAGTGCAGTAATATCAGTGATGGAATTGTTATGATTTTTTATTTCTACATTTGGAGCTGGAAGCAGTTGTCTTCACTGAGAATTTTCCCCAAATACAGTATAATGTATCTTTATTGTACTAAGACATATTAACTTAAAACATTTCTTTTAAAACAAGTATTTCTGTGGAAGAGTTCATGTTTTATTATTTACTATATAAGATAGTATGTTTAGCTACAACCCTTTCAACACTTCAGAAAGAGTATATCTGAGAGGTAAAAATGAATATGTTTTGCTAACACTGAGCAGCAATGTTAGCAACACTGCAGCAATGTTGGATTCAGTACCTCTGAATGCATACTTGGCCAGAAGAATATGAGGAGAGCTTTCCTCTGGTTGCTAGTATTGCTTTTTTCACTATACCTTTTCTTCTATCCTGAGTAAGCTACCATTAGAAGGTCAACACATGCCCTTTTCTTACTTTCAATTTGCTGTGAATCAATAAAATAACAGGACTACCTGCTAGGTAGCCACAACTATAGAAGTGATATTTTCTTTCTAGCTTTCAATTCTGCGTTTAAGAGTGAGAACTCAGACTGAACTTGGCTTAGCATCGTGGCATTTGGTACTGTGGCACCTGACAATACCCATTCCAGATGCTTCAAAGGCCACTGCTGTACTGGCAACAGTAAGTCGGGCACAGCTTTTAATATATAGATTTGAACTGGACAACTGTGTTTCAGTGCCTGAACTACAGTAGTGAAGTTCATTTCCATGTTCAGATAGTTAAGTGTATAAAACACATACAATAATAAATATATGACATAAAACAGCAGGGAGGCTGGTGCAGAACAAGAAGGTGGGAGAAGACACAGCTAGTACAGCCAAAGGGATATCCTAGACTGTATTTTGCCATGGTCAGCAATGACTACTGCAAAGCTGGAGGAAGAAGGAGGAAGAAGGGGATGTTCAGAGTGATGGCATTTGTCTTCCCAAATAACTGTTATACATGATGGAGCACTGCTTTCCTGGGGGCAGTTGAACACATGGGAAGTGGCAAATGAATTCCTTGTTTGTCTTGTTTGTGTATGCAACTTTTGTTTTTGCAATTAGAGTTTTTTGTCTCAACCCATGAGTTTTCTTACTTCTTCCAATTCTGTTCTCCATCCCACCACGTGGGTGAATGTGATAGGTTTGATCCATGGCTTCCTCAGTAACTAGGTGTAACTAAGGAAGTGGACATTGCATGAGTATTCCACATGTGTTTTCCACGTAGCAGAGGAGGAGGAGAGATAGGAAGGAGTTTAATCTTTCTTCTTCTGGCGAGGCTCGGGGGAGCAGGAGGAGCCTGGACGGTCCCCTGTTTCTGTTGGTTTTCCTAGCTCAGGACGTGATGAGAGTGTATCATTGCCTGTTCTCCTCCTTTCTTGAAGTTTTTAATTGTATTTGTCTGTTTCGTTTGGTTTGGTTTGGTTTTGTTCCTCCTCATTCCTTATTACCTCTTCCCTCTTCCCTCTTCCCTTATTTTGACCCTGGGGTGGGGCCCACATAGTGTGTACAAATTGCATGTGTGGTTGCAAATGTTAGAAAATATAATTTCTGTTTTAATTCAGTTCAGTTTCTTTTGAGTTCTTTTCTTTTCAGTTTTTTTTTTTTCCCCTTTGGTGGGAAGACTCTGGGAGGAGGGAGGAGGCAGTCTAGGATTGGTAAAAAAACCTAGGCCAACCTGAGACAGTGAGCCAGATGCTATGGTGGGGCTTAGTTACAGGTGGGGGTAACAGGACAGAGAATGGATTTTGATGAACCGTTATTCTCTCTGGGAAAAAAAAAAACAACAAAACAGAACAAAACAAAACAAAACAAAGCCATCAGAATAACCCCAGGAAACTAATCTTCTGGTTTATCTAAAGATACTTCCAGTTGTGTATCTTTCTCTGACAGAAGCCAACAGCAAGAAGAGTATGTATGATGCCTTGGATGATGTTCCCAGTCCTCAGCATTTTTTATTTTATTTCACACAGAAATGTTCTGAGACAGAATTTTCTAGGTATTACAATCCAGGGTTTATTTTTTTGCCTTTTAATTTATATGATCAGTTGCAAACCTCAGCAGAAAATTTCATCAGACACAGCATTTTGCAGCAAAGACTTCCATAGCTTTCCATAGTTTTGCTAATTCTTTTGGTGGTTAATTGTATACTCAAATCTTCAAAAAGATTAGGGGTACTGGAATATGTTTGCAAGAAGGAGTTTTGTGGAAATGGTTTTGGAAGAAAAAAATAAAAGAAAATATCAGGCAAAGGAATCTTTCCCTTCTCCTACTCCTATAACAAAACCCTAAAAGAGAAATCACCAGATCTTCATTTTCATTAAAATATTTTTCAGTTGAGGACATATATTTCAAAAATGTTAATATAATTTTAGTCAGACTTAGTTCAGACTTTTCCCTGGTGTTTCTTTAGATGGTACTGTTTCATCCCTTCACAGCCTATATTTGATATGTAACATATATTGTGGCTTTTATTTGGTTTTATAACAGATCTTTTATTTTTTTGTCATTCATTTTACCCAGGATATTTTTGAGAAGAGGTGAGGTGTTTAGCAAAGATTTGAGTAATATTTTTATATATGATGCATTTCTGAAATTGAATAGTGTTAGGTAGATCTCAGTCTTCTTTCCCCATTGCCTCTGTGTCTCCTTTTTATGTGAAGTGTATTATACTGTGTTTTATATGTATCTCATACATAATGCATCAATACTGTATAATAAAACAAAACTTTGAAAAAGGTTTTAGGATATGGAATACTGTTAGTATCTTTTACTCTTTAAAATTGATTAATTGTATACAGAATTGCCTTTGACGTGTGAAATGTAAAGACTAATTGATCTCGCTTCAGACTACCAAGCAATGGAGAGGTAGGCAAAAAAGCAGTAAGAGATCCATTTTTACCTATCAATGCCTTTGTTTATATACAGTGCTACAACTGTACTCTTAGATATGTGAATTCAGGCTTGGTGTTCTGCCTTTAATTTTGACTAGGACAAAACTGGAAACTTTCCATCAGGGACCAGAGTGCATCCTCTTGTCCAGTGCTGGGAGGGTGCAGGTGAGTGACCTTGGATCAGGCTGCTGGGAAGCAGCAGGGTAAGGGACTGTAAGAAGTGTAGCTGAACTCCAGCTCATTTGAATGCTCTTAAGTCAAGTGCTTGTTCTGGGTCATGGCTGGGATCAGACTGCTGCCACATCTCTGCTCAGCTACAAGCAGGCACAACTTCCCCTTTGTCCTTTAGCCTTCTCGGTGGCTGAAGACTTGCCTGGCAGTCACCAGACCCCTGGTTGACCCCAGTCACTGTCCATGTCTCATCCCTGCTCTCCTGACTAGGCACTGTGGGATTGAGCCTCTCTGTGAGTCATTTCCTTGGATTCCCTCACTCTCAGTCCTCAACCTCAACATTCATAGAAACTCTCTTTTGAAATTTGTAATATGACTTTTCATTTATGTCATTTACATATATATGTATATGCCTCACTGTAGTTACTAACTTTGATACTTAAATTCTTTAAAGCAGATAGTTGTGCTGTAGAATGGATATGGACTAGATATCCCTGCACTCTGCTCTCTTTGTGAAAAAGCCTCTGGTTATGAAATATAAACAGAGCCTGCCTGGATGTCTGTGTTTCTATCTTTTCAATAACCCTGCGTCTGGGATACACAGAACAATGCCCTGTTTTGCTGCCCTTAGGTCATAAGATTGAGATTCTTTAGTTCACATAAGTGAAGGACCAGGGATAACAATTAAACTCAATATACTGTCAGATGCATTGCAATAAGAAAAGGGCTTGGGTTAAACTTTGATTCTAGGATAACTTTCACAATCCATGTTTTTGACAGTGAAACTTAAATCAATTTCTATTTCTTACATGCTGCCTCAAAGAGTGACTTCAGCTTGGTCCAACTCTTTCAAGCACATCTTAAGTCCAGGTCTAGTGTGTAATTCATAACAACAGCCATAGACAAAACACAAATTCATCTCTGCATAAAATTTCTACCAAGTACTAAGGTGAATGTATACCACTAAAGATGTGTGCTAATATCTACAATTTGGATAGAAGTTTTTCCATACAATGAGCATAAAAGGCAAGTAGAACTAGCAAAACTGAATGATCCTCACAGATACATACTTTCCTTCTTAAGAAGAAAATCTTGTGATGTAAATTATGTAAAAATAGATATCATGAAAATGTGCATCATATGATTTTGAGGGCAGTTTTATCCATCAGTGATTTCAACTCATTTTTTGGTACAAAAAAGCACTTTTAAGTTTTTTATGCACAATTCCCTTCAGTCATTTTTACATCTAATTAATTTTCTTTAGGATATATTTGAGATATACACATTACACTTCCCTGGAACACAAAGATGTCTTGGGCACACATTGGGGCTGCCATATTCCAGCTATATTTAAATTAGGGTGCAAGTTAGTTAGGGTGCAAGTTAGTTAGAGTGCAAGTTGTCAGTCTGGCCTTAAATTTCAGGATTTTTCATACATTTTTACTTCAATGTGTCTTAACATTATTTTCAACACTTCTAATACCTACTTTGAAGAAGATTCTAATATCAATCAGATGACACAGATACTGATGATAATTTTTTTATTAAACTGAAAAGATAAAAGCAAGGTGAGATTCTAAACAGAGAATAAACAGCCTGCAAAATTATTCACTTCTTTGATTTTCCCAAAGTGTTTACCTGTTTCATTTCATTAGTTAAATTTCTTCTCTTCGGAAATGGCTTTCTAAAGAAAATTGAGAAACAGGGTTTTTTATGGGAGCAATAAGGACTGAATTCTGTAACTTGATGGGCCCATTTATATAATTTTCTCTTTCCTTGATTTGAAAGTACATTAAAAACTAATGTTAGATGAAAAAATAAAATGTCATCTTCACTTTGATACTAGCCTTCATAACCCTTTTTCATCTAAGGCACTATTTGAAATTCTACCTTACACAAAATTGACAATCTTTTATTGCAGTCTTTCAAGGCACAAACTTTTTATAAAACATTTCAGTACTCTGACAGATAAGCTTGCATTCCTAATAACGCAGAGCTGCACCAAGCTATTTCACAGTAATGAAAATTGCATCCAACAATTTTTTCCTAAATTTTGATATGCCTTAATTGCTATTTCCCCATCTGACTTTCTTCACATCAGGAGCCTGTGCAGCACTGAAGATGCTAAAGTTGATGGAAAAGAAATTGCCAAAGACTTCAGAATACACTGTAACTGCAAAATTTTCATTGGAGTTTTGTGTCTTTTAACAAAAGAAAGAATGAGGTACCGTAGTATTGCTGTATGATTTGACAGCTGTTACAGAATCAGTGTTCTTATTAGGAACAGATTCAGACTAAAGCAGAGCACTATGATGCTGGAAAAAGGAAAAAATGGAAATCAATACAACATCTTAAAAAGATCAAAAGTTGCAGTTATTGCATCAGGCTTTTCACTTTTCCCTCTATTTCTGCCACATGGTTCTAAAACAAACAGAATAATTGGTTTAAATTAACTGTTTTCTGAAGTGGTACTACACAAAATTATCTTTCTTAAGCTCATTGTGGTACATTAATGTACAATCATGCTAATCTTATCACATGACTTGGAGTCTTTTATTATTTCTTCAACATAATTTGGGATCAATAATGTTTGTTCTGTTGTGTTTTGTTTTGGTTTTGGTTCTGTTTTTTTTTTTCTTCAGATATTTGTCATTTTTTTTCTTTCCTTGCCTCAAGGGAAGTGTTCTGATCATTGTTTTCAGCTTCACAGGAAAATTTATAGCATAATAAATTGACTAATTAGAGTCAATTACTAATCTGCTCCACTGACTTCATTTGGGCTGTCCCTGGAGTAAGGTGTGATCTTGACATGAATTCTGAGATCAAAAGACTGCATTCTTTTCTTGAAGCAATAGTATCTTAGAGTTGCTCTTGCCTAAACAGCAGTCCTCCAGGCACAAGCAACTCCCTGGCTAAAATGAACACCATAAGTCTGTCTTTTTGTTTCCCATGGCAACTACATTTTCTCAGAAATCTACTGGTGTTTTTATGAGACAAAAAATCTATATAAAAATAGTGATGGTGCATTTTATATTAGAAGCATAGTTATATGAACCACTACAAATTCCATATTTTGCTTTTAACTTCAAGGTGCAAAGATAAATAAATGGACTTGTTTAGTGGGAAAGATGGGGGTAGATTTTCTCTTTATATCCTAGTGAATCAATAACGTTGCAGGATCTATCTTGCAGAATAGTAACTCATAATGTATTTTAAAAGCAGAAAACATTTGTACATAACTTTCTTAGAAAGATACAGAATTAGGCTGCTTATTTTTTATTATTATTCTCAAATAAATCTTTTACAAAGAAATACAATGTAAAATATCTTTTTTCTAGTTTAACTGTAGACTTAATTCCCATTCGTAAAGAAAAACAAGGTATTATGACCTTGACAGATGGTTTCTTCACTGCACAGATTTTATACAACTATGCATCCCAAAGTCACACATATCTTCTGAAAGACTCATATTTAGTCTTGCTCTCAAACTTGCATGCATTGAAGTTAATCAAAGGAAAACGTTATTCAAAAGGTAATTTAGCAAAGGAATCATTCTGCATGCAATGTCTGTTTATCCTTTCATAGTGATACCATACATGAGAAAAAATCAGATTCTGTGGAATCCTGCAATCTGTTTTCCCAAATATACCAGAATATTTTGTCGAGGAAGAAGAAAAAAAAACAACAAAAAACCAAGCAAAATTCCCAACCGAATAATATCTTCTACAACAATAAGACAGATCTGTTTCCCACCCTCTAGAAGATACAATGTTTTTCTCCTTATCTCACTAAATTGTGATTTTTCAAAAAGTAACCCTACCTTCATGCCTCAGAAATTTGTAATTAGGGACTATATAAATCAATACATGATAGTCTCTTACTTTTTCGTCACCTACAGAATATCAGCAGGATAGGTTTAGATTTACATGGATGTGACTAACTAGAATATAATACAAGTAGCTCACGTAGATCCGCTTTCATTAAATATTTTGAGAGAATATTTGAAGTAAAGAGTTTATGAGAGATCAATTTACTATAAATACATTTATTCTGGGCAACAAAGCACTTATGCTTTATTGATATCTATAGTTGTTTCAATACTACCTAAATTCTCTGATTGCTAGAAAATATTGTTTTATTTCTTAGTGTCTTTCTTTTAAGTATAAAGAGATGTGTCTTAGTTTTAACAAAATCCATTTACTGGCTTTCATCAGATACCTAACAACACATACAAAAATAAGTCTGTCGGGAAAGCATTAGACAATATTTTAATAATATATTAGTTTGCAAGAATCTTAATATTTCTTTAGTTTTAATCCAATTACACATCGGTTAGGCTCTAAGTTAAGCTCTTATATGTAAGAAACACAATATAAACTTTCAGGCACAGAAGTCTTAGGTTTAATCATTTTGCAAATATCCCAGTAGGATGCCACCACAGGATTTCATTAGGAAAGTGAGGGACTATTTGAAAACTCTAGCTTTGCAATCATGTGAATCTCATTAGCGACAAACTCTGTTTCAAATATTTGTGGTCCTGTTTAGAAGCACAGTATGTATAGCTCATCAAAACGAGAAAACTACTCTTATTATCTTGTCATTTATGATAAAACTGAGTTGCATTAGGCATTAGAGAGAAGAAAAACCTTGTGCCAATGTCTTGCTGAAGGCATTTCAGATTATATGTACAAATAAAAAAAAATGAAGGAAGGTATATGTCAAATCGGAGTTAAAATAACACTGAAAATGAGGAGTTATTGGCAAGTATACCACACCTAAGTACTTAATCAGGGCAATACAAGACTAAGTTTTAAGCAGCAATTGCAACTACTTACTTTTCTAGAGTGACATATTCATGCACAAGAATATGCTGGGGAACTAACCAACTAGAAAGAAACTTTGCAGGAAAGGACCTAGGAGTCCTGGTGGACACCAAGCTGAAAATGGATGTTGTGGGTTAGCACTAGTAGGTAGCTAAGTAAGACTAAGCTCCTTGCTCACACCCACAGAGTGCAATGGGCAAAGAGACTCAGAAAGGGTAAAAATGAGATAAAGTCAGTTTAATAGAAAAAGTAAAAGCCATGGACTTAAGCAAAAAAAAAATAAACCAAACAAAGAACAAACAGTAGCGAATTTGTTCAATACTTCCCATTGAGAGGTAGGTGTTCATCCATTTCCATAAAAGCAGGGCTCCATCATGCGTAATGGTTACTTGGGAAAACAATTGTCAGGAACATTCTCTCCCTTGCTTCTTCCCCCAACCTTTTATTGCTGAACATGTAATTATGTGGTCTGGAATATCTGTTTGATCAGTGAGGATCACCTGTCCCTACTGCATCCTCTCCCGGCTTCTTGTACATCCCCCAGACTCCTCACTGGAGGGGTGCAGTTGGAAGCAGAAAAACCCTTGACTCCTTGTAAACACTACTCCACAATAACTAAAACATCCCCTGTGTTACTGGCACTGTTTCAGGGATAAACCTAAAGCATAATCATATACAAGCTGCTATGAAGAAAAGTTATCCATCCCTGCCAAACTAGTAGTATGAGCCAGCAAAATGTCCTTGTGCCAAAGAGGACTAAGAGTAAATCCTGTTCAAATTCTACTTCAATTCCCAAATGGGCTTGGAAACCCTTTAGGATTTCTCACATAAACTTTGTAATGACAGTTAATGATAAGATAGCACCCACTTTTTTTCAAGGACACAATATCCAATTAATTAAATAACTTTGCCAAATCAGAAAATGAGTAATCTCTTCCTCAACCTGCAGAGGTTTATCTTAATTATTAGATCACTGGATATAACATGGGAAATTAAAAAGAGGGACAGAGAAACAGTCTTCCCTTCTTGCTAAATCTGGACTTCCGTGCAGTTTGTGTTGGTTGAGGTAGAAATTATTTATGCGAGTTGTATGCTCCCAGGAGAAAAAGATGATAAGAGAAGGGGACCTTGACAGCCACGCACCGATGTGGATGTTTTTTTCTGTAGTCAAAATGATTATTTAATCCTAGTAATTCCTGCAGAAACTGCTCACTTGTTTTGTATTTGTGAATAAGAGATCCCAGTAGAGCATCTTTAACTAGCTGAGACGTCTGCAGGGAGACAGGAAAGCACTTAAAACAATTAAAGACTAAGAATTTTGTATGATCACAAAAGCATAATCTGGAAAATATGCCACAGTGTTGTTCTGGTATGCAGACAGTACAAAAATTTAAAAAATGCTGGTGATTAATTAGAACTAGGTAGAGCAATCAAGGCTAAAGTAGAATATTGTGTCTTAACATCCCTAAGGTAAAGAGACTGTTGC
This sequence comes from Pithys albifrons albifrons, assembly GCF_047495875.1. Taxonomy (NCBI): domain Eukaryota; kingdom Metazoa; phylum Chordata; class Aves; order Passeriformes; family Thamnophilidae; genus Pithys; species Pithys albifrons. The sequence goes on from NC_092458.1 coordinate 41,698,365, forward strand.
AAGATGAGTAAATGAGGGTATGATCTTGCTGTGGGAGGAGTGAGTTTCTGTATTGACCAGTAATAAAACTGACCTGAAGACACAAGCCCAATGAGATGATGGGGGAGCCCCCTTCAACTGGACTCTCCATCACATCCATATCTAAAAGACTAGGTCTGAGAGGTTGTAGTAAAGAGCAGCCTGCTTTCACCATTGTTCTAAGTGGTTTCCTGGGAGGCAGCCTATATAATTGCAATTTTATAGTAGTTTCTGCCCCATTGAATCACTTTGTTTCTTATTTGGTTTTGCATTTTGAACATGTAAATATTTTCAGTGTGGCATATCAAGTTCTATAGGAAATAAATTTATTCTTTCAATAAGGGATAGAACACTTTGATGGTTAGAGTGTTTTCTTGGAATCTGCAAGAAAAGTGTTTCAATATCTTCATGTTGGAGAGATCCCTAGCAAGATGAAATCTAACAATTTAATTGACCTGTTAAGGATAATTTCCTTTATAAAAATACAAGAATCTTTGTCTTTTCTTTCTCATTTCAGAAACTTCAATACCAGAATTCTAACTAGATTGTCTCTCCAAAGTCCACTGAGCATTCACTCACTGACACCAAATTCCTATTTGTCCACAGAGTGCACTTTGCACCAATACTGTAAAATCATATTCAACAGCTCTGTGATAACCAGAGTTGGAGTCACTTTGTACTCAGCAGTATCTATCACATTGTGTTTGACTTTAAATCTTTTTGTATGTCTCAGTTTCTATGGTGAATCTGGGCATGAAAGCACAGAAAATGTGTATTAGAAAGCCAAAAGCAGATTTTGATACATAAATCTTTATTTCTCAGTGCTAACTTCATTTCTAAGCAGTGGAGTACTGGGAAAATTGAGGTGACTCATTCCATTTAAACAATGTTAAGCAGGCAGGAAGCCAAGTTGAATCCTATAACACTTTAGACAAACTCAAGACTTGACATATGAAAAGCCTGCTCTTGCAGACAAAACTGAGTTTGTCCTCTTTTCCCCTCAAAATTTTGGGATCTTATTTTTCTACAAGACAATTCCTAGCCCTGAGTCTCTGTCAGAGACAACAAAGAGAGAAGCGACATGTACATCAGCATGTGATGTAACTCTTGGAGATGGTCCTGTGTAGGGCTGGGCTGTTGGCTCATTGGCTCAGCCAGAAGTTTTGCTTTGAAATATGTATATATAGAGAGAGTTCTTTATTAACTCAAGATAATGTCAAGAAAATAAACCATGGACTTGTTTCCAAGAAGTATCTTTATTAATTTGGGGGACAAAATAAGGGAACTTGGCATAAGTTCAAAAAGGACACTACACAAGCTACACAAAATATTCCATCAAAATACTAATCCAACACATACCAATCCATAGCACTTAAGTCAAGATCCAATCCCTCTACAACACTTCAGTCAAAATCCAATCCCTCCAGCTCCAATCCACCCAAAGCATCAAGAAAAGAGCAAAGAAAGAGAAGCAAAGGGAGCAAGAAGAGAAGGAGAAAGATGGAGAGACAGATCATAAAGCTCCCACTGGAACCTTGTGGCAGACCAGCTCTCACACATCCAGATGGCAGGGCCTTGATGTGTGCCAAACATACACCTTTGGTTTTATCTGCTCTTGTCTCTATGGCCAAACCCCCCCAGATGAGACCTCTGACCACCTGGCCACTCTGGAGCCCAGGCCAGGGTGAGGGGCTGTGTTCTCTCTGTACCTGCCCATCCGAGCTGGGTCAGGGGCTCCAGGAGCTGTGAGGGGTTACAGTTTTCCTGGGCTGTTTGTGACTGGCAGCTGCTCTGGGGATTCCCAATGTGGCCTTCAGGGAGTGCCAGGAGGGACATCACACCACCCTACCTTCCTGAGTTTTGACCCATCCCTTCCCCTTGCACACACAAGCCACAAGATGGTTCTGACCCAATAATTACTGATCTCATGTCTAACAAGGGCCAGGGGATGGACTCACTTACCCTTGTGGGTCCCTGCCAACTCAGCATATTCTGTGATACTGTGATTTATAGCTTATTAGTGTGCTTATATTTCCTTTGAAATAAACAGTATTTTTAACCTTGACTTCAAGAGTGTAAAAAAAAAAAGACAAAGTATAACTTAAAATGGAAATGTGATTAAACCTCATTTTTGCTTTCTGAGCTTGAGTTTACTGATTGTCTGGAAGATTGTGATGTTATCTAGCATGCAAGTTTAAATATTAAACCTTGCATGTTATAGGGATATACAAACTGAGATTTAAAGAATAATCGCAGAAGATAACTAAAAATCTCCTAAATTCACTAAGGAATCAACAATCATATAAATTAATTATAACTACTAAGGATAACATGTGAGTTTTCTCTGTAGAACTAGATTTCACAACTTTCCTTCTTCTGCAGGTAAAATCTATAATCTCTACAGGAGCCACATTTGAATGTGGCTTTGATTTCAATGGATGGAAACAGAGGAATTTCATTAACATGAAGAATTTCATTAACATGAAGAACATGATATCACCATGGTGATATCACAGCCATAAAAGTGACCTGGTTAAAAAGGGAAAATTACTGAATAGAAGAAGATTTCTGCCAGCCTGGGAACTGAATCTGGGAGCCAGAAGCATCTTTGAAAAGTGCATCTGGCCTCTTTGAAGTACAGCTGAGCATCTGGAAACCTGAGACATCCTGAGATAACCTCACCAAGTGCTAAAACTAAGAACCGAAATGACAACTTATCATTTGAAAAATGAAAAGTGGTCTTGAAAATGACAAAAACAGTCTGGGAAAATAAAATGCTGTCTGAAGAAACACAAAACATCATTTCTTGGCTGTTACAGGTGAAAAATAAAAAAAAAAAATAACAGCATCTTTTGGCTGATCAAAGTGGTGGCGTCCTAAGTCCACCTATGTTTCCATGATATAAAAAGGACTTAATTTTTGTCCAAAATGTAGCCTCTATCAGTGACAATTTCCCTTGTTGCACATACTTTTCCTTTTGTCTATATGTAACTCAGCTCTAGTACCCTAAGGTGAGTACTGACATATGAGACTTTGTATACGGTTTGCATAGGAAAGGTTTTGTAGCAACGGGGACTACAAGGGTGGCTTTTGTGAGAACCTGCTGGAAGCTTTTTCTTTGTCTAATTGAGCCAATGCCTTGTGGTTCCAAGAGACAACTACCACTGATCAAGGCTGAGGCTGGTAGTGCCTGTCTGATAACATGTAAGAATAGGAAAAAACCAAATTGTGCAATTGAAGACAAAATAGAGGATAGCCCCATCAGGTTTGCATTGCAATTCATCTCCACTCTGTCTCCAGCCACTCTTGACTAGAGGCACTGGTCAAGCTCCAGAATCATAGAATCATAGAATCACAGAATGAACTGGGCTGGAAGAGACCTCTGAGATCATCAAGTCCAACCCTTGATCCAACACCACTGTGACTACTAGATCATGGCATTACGTACCACATCCTGTCTCATCTTAAAACCCTCCAGGGATGGAGAATCTACCACCTCTCTGGGCAGGCCATAATTGATGGGGAAAGTGTGCAGGCTCTGTTACTGGTCACTAATTCTATTTGCTGTGCTGTCAAAGAGAGCTTCGCTGACTTTGGTGTCTCTATAGTGTCCTTACCCCAAGGATGCTGCTGGCCCCTTTTGTGCTCTGCCAACACATTGAAAATATGACATTCAAGAAGGATGCCCTCAGCCCCAAAAGACCACTGTTGGTTACTTCAAATGCCATACCTAAAGAAAGACTGTTATTGGGGAAAATAAGATCAATAACTCATATGCACATTTAAGATGTACTTGAGCATCTTGTATGCTTGTTAGTGCTTAAGAAAAGACAAATAAATAATGACTTTAAATAGAAAGTAATGCAGATCTATAATTGCAGTGCCTAAATTTGTTGTAAATATGTATCTGTACTTAAGCTGCATGCTCAAGCTCTATTTCTAGATAATGAAATTGTGCAACTTAATAAAGTTTCCTCAATACAGGCATCTAATAATACATATATTGGCTGAATGTAATCTGTTTGCTTCCCAGTTCCCACCCAAACCCCTCAGCCTCTTCTCCCAGGCAACTAGCAACAGAACAAGAGGGAAGGACCTCAGGCTGCACCAGAGGAAGTTCAGGTTGCACATCAAGAACAAGTCATAGAGTTGGGTAATCATCAGCTGTGGGAAGTTCAACAAGGAAAAGTGCTGGATTCTGCACCTGGGATGGGCCAATCCCTGAGTAACTTAGACTGGGGAATAAGATGGTGGAAAGCATTTCCATGGAAACGGACCTGAGGGTCCTTGTCAACAAGTTGAATATGAGTCACCAGGGCTTGGCAGCCAGAAGAGCTAACTGTGTCCTGGGGGGCATCAGGCACAGCATCACCAGCTGGTTGAGGGAGGGGATTGTCCCACACTGCTCTGCAGTGGGATGGCCTCACCTTGAATATTGTGTGCAGTTTTGGGCACCACAATAAAGAAAGGTATGAAACCATTAGAGAGGGCCCAGAGGAGGGCAACAAAGATGGTGAAGGGCTTTGAGGGGAAGTCACATGAGGAGTGGCTGAGGTCACTTGGTTTGGAGAAGAGGAGACTGAGGGGAGACCTCACTGCAGTTACAACTTCCTTCTGAGAGGAAGAGTAGGGGCAGGCACTGATGTCTTCTCTGTCGTGACCAGTGACAGGACCTGAGGGAATGGCCTGAAGTTGTGTCGGGGAGGTTTAGGTTGGTATTAGATAAAGGTTCTTTACCCAGAGGGTGACTGAGCACTAGAACAGGCTCCTCAGGGAAGTGATCACAGCACCAAGCCTGTCAGAGTTCAAGAAGCATTTGGATAATACTCTCAGGCATGTGGTGTGACTCTTGGGGATGGTCCTGTGCAGGCCTAAGGGTTGGACTCCATGACTCTTGTGGGTCCCTTCCAACTCAGTATAGTCTGTGATTCTGTGTGAATTTCTTCACTGAAAGGGTGGTTAAGCAAGATTTGTCCATGGGGAGATGGTGGACTCACCATCCCTGGAAGTGCTCAAGGAACAACTGGATGTGGCACTTAGTTCTGTGGTTTAGTTGACAACGTGGTGTTTAGTCAAGATTCGGCTCAATGATCTTGGAAGTCTTTTTCAACCTTAATGGGTTCTATGATTCTATATGGATTTCCTTAGCCTAGTGCAGCTGCTTTGATTGACCTATGTGTCTCACATAACACCGTCATAGTCACCATGGGTCACTACTACCACTGTAGATGTCCTAGAGTATCTGAGACATGGCAATACCTATAGATGTACATGCTTCTCTGGAACAGACTGCCACCATAATAACCTAGGACTTTGTAGAAGGTCCAAGACCCTGATATGTATGTAAGTAATCAAATCAAGTTGCCTTTAACCGGAACAGAATCTCAGGTACGATGTTCCCATGAAAACACTGATGTAGTCATTTGGATCACAAGCAGCTGTCTCACACGAAATATGCTCTTCAGGCAAACAGTACATAAGAAGCCCAGTACTTAAAAAATCAAGATTTTAAAGGGATCCAAGCAGCTTTTAAAATTTCCAGGGAGTATGAGAACACATGTGTTTACATCATGTAAGCTTTAGTCACTACACACTTCATCATTTAGTTTATAAACCTTCATTTAGCTGAGGGGATTTACAAGGTACCTTTTCAAGGCAGTCAGGAATTCTCCAGAGTTATCTCAGAAGATCTCATAAGTGTTCTTATATACTTGTGAGTATCTGCAGTTGTTTACTTGAACAGTCAGAATATTGAATTACTTGAAACACTAGTATGTTTCAGTAGAGCAGTTGCTATGTTACAGTTATCATTTGGTGTTGCTTATTATGTTACCATATCCAGTTGTACATATGATATATTCATTGTCACACTGTAGGTGATATAATCTGACTGGACTTTATTTCAGGCAGATCATGAAATTAAAATTAAAAAAATAAAAAATAAAACCATCATTTACTATGTAATTGTAATACACTCCAGTAAGAAAGCCTTCATGTAGATTTTTTTAATGAATTCTACTGTTTCACTCACCTGCTTTTAAAAAGAAAGGCAATTAATATAATTACATTGTGCATTGAGAAGTCCTTACTGAAAATACCTGTGAGAAAAAATTCACCCTTATATCACCCCTTGCATTTTTTTGTCATGAATACTGTACAGTTAAATGCAGATTGTTAGCTAAAATGCTCCATAAACCTAAACCCTTAAATTATTACCTGATTTTTTTCTTACTTCTCTCCTCTCCTTTCCCTGCCAAGAGCCAGGCAAAATAAAAATACAGTGGTGTATGATGGCATCTACCAGCTTTGACAACAGATAACTAAACTAATGGGAGGTAATGAAACATTTGAAGATATTAAAATTAATAGATGTTAAAATTTTTGCATGATTACTAAGCTTCCCTAAGTTTAATACTTATTTATTCAGTAATAGACTCTATTTTAATAATAAAATGAAGTCTTTGGACACAGTGCTATAAAGCTAATATTTCACAGAGGCCTCTTTAGATGTATACAGAAAAAAAATTACAGTCTGGAATGGTAAATGATATTTTGTGTAAGTCAACAAGAAAAGGCAAATTTTCAGAAGAAAATGAGTAATGAAATGATGATGATGTTATAGTTTTACTGACTGAACACACAATTTAAAAGGCATATCATATACATATTTTGTGTCATTGTCATCTGCCCTACGTACATTAAATGCCACATACTATGTCAAATACAGCTTTAATTCTCCAATACCACAATTAAAATAACTGTAAAACAAGTGTGATGAAAACCATGAAGTATATAGGTGACTACTGCATTTAAAGGAGATTTCTGTTTCTTGAGAGGAAAGGAAGAGATTGGAAGAACTACCTGAAAGTACAGAAAGAAGGCAACGCTGGCTTAGTTTCTGTTCTCACATTTTGTGTAAATATCAAATCCATATAACTTTATTAGTAAGTTGTATCTATAATGTGAGTAAAGTTCAGAGACTTTGTCCTTAATTTGTCATATCAAATGAAGTGGTTAGACTAGGAGAGGCTGAAATAGATCAACTACATGACAGGCAGCATCTTCTCGGTGAAAACTCTTCTAGGAACTTAAAATTTGGAAATGCACAGAATTTGATCCAAGAGCTTCTGAAACCTTTTATAATATTTCTGTTATGGAAGAAATACATCCTAGAAACATTTCTAAATGAATGATTTGTGTATAGTCTTCGTTACTATTTTTTTTTCTGAATAGCCATAATGGCAAGACTCTGCTAACAGGAAAAAACAGTCAGTCTGGTTTCAGTCTTTCATGTCAATTTGAGTAAGCTCGTAACAGGTTGTTAGCTTAGTGCTACGTCAATAGCCTTTACGTGTCTACTACAGGTGATATCCATTTAGTACAAATGACAATAAAAAGTACTACTGAGAATTATGTCCTCATATTGAAGGAGAGTGATGAAAAGATACCTTTATGCATATACCCCCAAAGACGCAATCTGTATAAAGATTTTCTCCTTGTTTATTGAAAAAGTGAATTAAAGTGGTCAAGAAAACAGGATTACTCAGAAGTTCATGACTGCAATATGAAATACAATCATAAAAACCATGCTGGAATAATCTCATTCTCTGGGTATTTTCTGTAGTATGACCCAGCGGACAGATTAGAAAGCCATATACACTGTTCTTTCAATTATAGACTTACAAAAATGTCACTGCATTCTCATTGCAAGTAAAAAAAATATGAACAGCAAAAAAAGGAAAGTACAATGTGACATTATATAAATATTAAATGAAAAGAATGGTTAGACCTATGGTGAGCTTAACCTTGAGCTTTACTTTTGTAATTTGTTGGCCATATTCTTTAATTTCTTCCTCATAATTCTATTTTCTTTTGCATTCTTATTAAGCCAGAAACTATTAGAAACAGTATCACTGAATAATAAATTATTGTCAATATTGGTATTTAATAGTAAAATATCACCAGTAGCAATAAACCAAAATAGTAACCTTGTCATATCAGTGGAGTTTATAGGATCAGAGTCATGGAGGCTGGAAGGAACCTCTAGAGGTCATGTCATCTAACCTGTTGCTAAAAGCAGGTCAAAACAAAATCAGGCCTGATCTTATCCTACCAAATTCTGAACATGTCCAAGAACACAAATAACAGTCTCTCTTGGCAACTTATTCCAGTGTTTTGCTATAATGTTTTCATGAAGAATAATAAAAAAGAATAATTATATCTATATCTAGCTATCTATACATATGCTAAAATTAATTTGGATAGTTCTGACAGTATCCTTTTGTGAAAAGAATGAGATGTGGGGAAAGTTGTAATTTCACTGGGATAAATGAAAGGTATTTATCAATTATTTTTTGTCATTATTACAAACTGAAGAATTCAAGTAACTGTTTCAATCAGGAGAAGTTATATTACAAAATTAAATGCTTAACAGTAATTATGCTATAAATACTACAATATCAAAATATCATGCTATTAGATGAAACATAACACTGGAATACTTGATTTTTTTTCCTTGATATTAGTTTGAACTATTCATTTGAAAATAATAATGAGGGTTTGTTAGATATTTTGTTGCACCGTGAAATATAACCATTTCTTCCTGTGAAAATAAAAAACAACCAAATGTGCAAAATTGGGCATTTTTCAGTCAGGAACAAGAAGTAAACAAATTCAAGAAGTCAGAGTAACAAATTTAAAAGAACCCTTAACATACTATTTTGCAGTTACACTCGCTGCATTTCATGCATTTTTACAATGTTAATACATTATTTGAACTATCTTTACAATCATCTCCACTGAGGTTGCACAAAATCAAAGAAGGTAATAATAATGACATATCCTCTCAGTGATTCAAAGCAGGATATTACCCTGTAATCTCAGTTCATTAATTGTGCTGATAGTGATGTGCAAAGTACAGAATTATCTGTCATTTTCTTATGCCTATTACTTTCCTATTCTATAAGGCCAAGAAAAGTAAATATCTCTCCTGTCATTTTTGTTCCAGTTTAAGACAAGGAAAGACATAAAAATCTGCCCCCAAAGAGAAAAAATATCCTGGAACACCACAGCATAAAATACTATTCAGAAGTTTGCAGGGGATCTTAGCAAATGCTACTGTTCTTTCTTTTTTTCTCCTAAATTTTTGCCTCTCTTGTTTGTTTAAACTGAAGAGATTAAATCTTTCACATGTCCAACAATTTATTATGAATCCTTCATAAATTATATAGCATTTGAAATGTCTAAGAAGCACTGTAGTATTACAAGCACAGGAAACCTGCAGTAATTAATTATAGACACAGCTGCACAGGGAAACCCATCACAAAATACGACATGGTGCCTCCAAGTTTCCAGCTGAAAAATCCTGTAACTCAGATGTCCATAGAGTCATTGACAGAATAATCTGCAAAATGCATTTGATTGAGTTCATCAAAAAAAATGAAGCAATATGAGAAAAATATTGTACACAAGCATTCTGAGGTTGGTAAATTTCATTACTTGTATGCAGGTAAACACAAAATCCCTGAAAGTTTTGTGATCGGTTTCATTGATTTGTCTGACTTTCCTGCAGAACTAATTGACTACCAAGTAGTATCAGATAATATATCAGGCAGTATAAGGAGTAGTTAGGTCCAGCTAACACTTGGTAAGATATTTCTGCACACTGTAATGCAACTTTATTGTAATAGAGTCACATTCAGCATGATGGTTTGTCATCTGGTACTTTACCAAGAATCCTTGAATGCAGTCCTCACATCTTGGAACTAAAATAGCAAATAATGTTGTCACTGACACAGAAAGTAGAAATAAATTTAGGATAAAGTGTATAAGGTTACTGGTACCAATGAAATTACTGCTTTATAATAAATTAATAATTTGAAACCCAAAAGGGCAAACTCTTTGTTGGTGTAGTATGTCTTTTGTTAATTCCTGACACCATAATTTAAACATTTACAGTGATAGTGGTGGAACTCTGAGCTTGAGGTCCTAAAGACAAAAGACATTAGAAAGTATTTGAAACTTCATTGACTCATGGTACAAATAAAAACATTTTAGAGTCTACATAACATATCCCACCGAAGTTAGATAGACAGATTTTGAACATGATCTAATTAAAAATTTTTGTTTAAGTGTAACTACAGTTTGAATCATGTCAATTTGTATGTGTAGGTAAATAAGAATTCCAAATAATAGTTAAATCTCCATCCCAAACAGCAGTTGTCAAGCCATGAGTATAGCACCTTCTAAGTCAACTGCTGCTTTCATCTGTACAGAACACCAGGTCAATGTTTCTGAAATCTGCATGCCAATTTATTGAGGGTCAAATAATATTTTTATAATACAAGCATATGCTTCAATTACTTAAGAATAAGATTTAAGACCATTGTCTTTTGGTGTGTCACAGTAATTCTTTTGTCAGTCATTTCACACACAGTCACAGACTGGTAAATAACCTTGAAGACTTGAAAATTAGCTCTGGCCCTTGCAGTCTTCCTTTGGCAGGGGTTTCATGTGCTTTTCATTCTTGAATTCCAGATATTTTCTGTGTAGAAGAGACTTAATTTGTTTTATCTCAGACTTCTTGGGAGAGAATGTTCAGCAAATTTTTTCTCAAAAAACAAATTCATCAATTCAATTTTTTTTTCATAAATTTACCATAGGAACTTCTGAGTTTGTTTTTATTCTTTTCAAAAGAAAGAAGTTGCTGTCCATAATAAAGCCAAATTAATTTGGAAGTATTTCCTTTAGAGAGTTAAATCAGAACATACCATAAATCTGCTTTAAGTCATGCAACCTATTGGGATTTAATGTCCTTCAAGTGTGAAGTGTTTTTGTTTTCCTCCTTTTTTTTCCTTCTTCTTTTAATATCCATTCTTTCAGTATGGGACATTAACAAATGGTATATTATCTATTTATTCTTCCAGTTTCATACAAATACAGATTATAAATTTGAGTGGTGCATGTAAAGTAATATATCTAGTGTACGTGTCAAATAGTGTGTACCTTGAGCTATAGTTGAGTTCTTGAAAAATTGACTTCTCTTTCATCAAGATCCTTTCAGATATGAGACAGCTACACAGGCTGTCAGATATGACACATACAGAGACCTGTGTTCATCTAGAAAAGCAAACCATGTCTAAATAGCATAACGTTGGGCATATTAAAGCACCTAGATCCTTATTGTTAGACAACTGCATTCCAACCTTAGTTTGGAGGAAACTGAATTTCCTTAAGCAATTAAACTCATTTGTATTTTATTCAGTCTTTAAACTGCTGACACAATCTCTTCAAAGACTCTAAGAAAGAAAAATGTAAAGCAATACTTGCAATGTGATTACACAGGATACAGCACTGAGGATTAATAGCTTACATTCTGCAATTAAAGTAGTACTCATAATGCTGAAATATAGGTCTTTTTTACTGCTAAAAATATATTGGCCAAATGTTGAAATCATTTCGCACAGGACTAAAATCTTGAAACACGACAAGGGTGATAGAAGTTTCATGGAGGTGAGAGTCTAATGTATATAAATAAATCTGCTATGAAAAACATGACAAATTAGATTATGTCTTTTTTTCTTTTAAATGTCTGACAGTAGGGGAAGCTGCAAAAAAATCTGCCTCCCAGTCCTTGCCAAAAACTTACTAAAAGTAAATAAAATTTATTATATCTAGCAGGTGCCTACCACCCATTTCATATCTGTAAGACTTAAACTCACATGGAAACAAAATGAGATAACTTCAAATACTAAGGTGGACCTTAGACTGACAATTTTGGTAAAAGAATTTCACAAGCCATTACTGTCTACAGCTTTTAATAGCAAGAATATTTTTATTTGAGACATTTGCTCCTCTAGTAATGTGCTGGTTTGAAGGTGAACCAGCAAGGGAAAATGAACTCACCACGAGAGAGATTATAAGTCAGAGCTAAAATTTAATAATATTATTATAACAACACTGACACACAAGGGAAATTGCTTTCAACTCACAATACCCCAGCAGTATAACCCAGTGTCCTGGGGCACAAACCCAAGGGGGTTTGTTTGCCCTTGTGCTGAGACCCCTGTGGCTCCCCCAAGTCCAGAGCAAAAGGAAAAGAAAAACCTGTTGGTGCAGGCGAGGGCTGTGGTCTGGGCGAGAGCGGTGATCTCCTGCTGTCGAGGTCCTGCTGCTGCTCTGGATCCAACGAGAAGTACCCGAGGTCTTCTTACCCACCACTTATGTACCCTCAGGGAGCACTCAGTCCCTCCCCCTGGGCGGGGACTCACACAATGGGTGATTGACTCTGGGAGCCAGGGGGTGTTGAGCTGTTGATGGCCCATTAGCAGCTCCGCCCCCCTCAGGCTGGGTGTGAAGGTGATAATGGCTCCCTGGGCAGCTGCTGCTAATGGCCCATTGTCCTTGGGGAATGAATAGAGGGGGTAGAATACACAGCTTTGATCACCCCCACACAGGGTTAGCTGGTCCCTCCTGCTGAACTAGGACAAGTAATCACAGTGCTTCTGGGTACAGTGTTAAATGCGAATAATTATAGCAAATTTTGGTTTTGTTTTCTAAGTGGTAGTTTTTGAAAGCGAAAAATTCAGAAAGGGAACTAAATACTTTTTTAAAAATGCAGTATTGATGATAGAATGTCTGTAGAGGCTTACATGTGAGGAGAAGGGGTGCTACTGGGTTAGGGAAAGGACAAAGTTAAAACAATCATTTATATAAGATGTTAGATGGTACTTTGAAAATGACCAATAAAGGAATATTTCAATATGAATGCAAATATTCAGAGATTTACATCAGCTTTACAGTAAGGTAAAACACATCAGAGTTTTGTTACAAGGAATTTACCAGAACTATGCCCATAGTTAACAGTACATGATATGTACTCAGAAACTTAGTGAAGCCTGGTTTCCCATAGCTGTGCTTGTGAATAATTGGGACCTGCAGGGGATAGTGAGAGTTTGCAGGCTCTTGTTGAAGAATTTTCTAGAACTGCCACAATTTTCATTCTTAAGGAAATCTCTAGTGTGCACTCACATTATGCTAAAAAATTTAATAATTAGGTATACGAGATCTTACCCAAATTCTCAGTAGACTCCAGCAATTGGAGAGCACAGGGAGATATATGGACACATGATTCCTGACTTCTCATAAAAGCTAGAGTTAAAAAAAAAAAAAAAAAGAATTGATTTGTATACCTATATTCTATTTTAGCCATAAGTTTTAGAGTTCAAACACTTGAGAAAGTTCTTTAGCAAAAATATGAGAATGACGCAAGTATTTCCTACTAACTGAAAAATTAACACATTCTATAATTAAGCAATGATAACTAAAAGTGCACTTTAGCATAATTACAAGATGAAATGAAAAATGTCATAGGACAGAAGGTTAATAGATCAAGTTTTTCCTTGATTTTGATGGAGGTTTTATTTGCACTTGTGTTCTTTTTTTTTATATTTTCAAGCTTATTTTATGTTTATCAGAGAACAAAAAAGCTTAGTCAGAAATTGGCAAAGCCCAAGAAAACAAAAGAAATGCAACTTCTCCTGTCTACCAGCTTTTCCAGCGTTTGTGGGAAGCAACTTATTTGTTACTAGAAAAGTTTTCCTCCTGCCATCTTCCAATTCAAAACTAGGTTACTCAAGCTATATCACATCTCTCAACACAAACTTACCTGTTATGGGTGCTAGCCATATATATATATATATATATATATATATACAGAATATGGAAAAAAAAAACCAACCCAAAACAAACAAATCAACTGTAGGGCCTTTCAGTCAGAACTAAGTGTCAGGAAAAAGAGAAAAGAAAGTGTCGATGCTCAGCTGTAGTGTTATAGCCAAATTATTATATAAATCAAGGAAGAACAGATATGATTAACTCAGGGGTATAACAACATAGTAAAATACTGAGAAAACAGTAAGTGGCTAAGAACACTGTAGGAATTCAGATCCAAACACATGATTTGCTATACAAGAAAATAGTCTATTTGGTTAGAATTGACCATGCTTCATTTTCTAACTTGTAAGATTTATAATCTTGACAATTTTCAACAGAAGAGAATAAATTGAAAAATAGTAAAAAAGGGACTAATCTGAGACATAATCTGAGTGTGAAAATAGTGTGAACATAGAAGAAAAATGCATAACAGCTAAGAGTTAAAAGGACCTCTTGATATTTTCTAATCCAATCTCTGTTCCTAGTACGGCCAGCTAGGACACAGTGCTGAGAATCATGTCTGATCAGATTTTGAATATCTCCAAGCATGAGATTCCATGACTTCCCTGGGAAATTTGTTCCAATTTTTGACCATCTTCACTGTAACAGAATTCTCATGTTCTATTGTTTTCCCACTATTTCAGTTTGCAGCCCTTGTTTCACCAGTGGACACAATTGGGAAGAGTAAGGTTCCATTGTTTTTACTGTTCCTTCCAATCCAGGTATTTATACACATTATCTTGTGTCATTTTTACTGGAGAGCCAAGAACTGGACGTAGTACTCCAGCTGTGGGCTCACCAGTGCTAAGTAGGGAACATAATCACCTCCCTCAGTTTGCTAGTCACATTCTTCCTAATGCAGCTGTGGATACCACAGACCTTTTTTACTGCAGTAACACATTGCTGACTCACATCTATGGTCCCCACAGCTGAGTTCAATCTTTGTACAGTCATCATTCCAATTCGCTGAAAACAATTCACTTGAGCTGAGGGCTAAATTCAAAGTATTACAGGCATTAATATTGAGGTGAATTTCATTGGCTGTAGATACAGAAATCTACCTTTGAAACTAGTTGTTAGAAATCCTTTTATACACAATGTAGAGTAACAGATGTCTTCAGAAAAAAATAGCATTGTCCAAAGTGATTGTGTAAAAACATAATTGGTTTCTTTCTCAGCCCTGATTATGAATAGTTTAGCAAATTTGGTTAGAATGCACTTTTGCATACATATTAGGCGAGATTAATACCAGCTACAAAATCTTTACAGTCTAGAGGTGTTATATTTAGGCTGTTGGTTTAACCTATTTTTTTAGATCCATGATAACAAGATCACTACATTCACATTACTGAGAATCATACAGTTCTGAAGTTTTAAAAATATCAACTAACAGGGAAGCAACAGGTACAGCAATGTGCACAACTGTTCATAGGCACTGCTGAGGCATCTAGTTATTCTGGGAACTTAATCTAATACTGTCAAAGAATATCACTGTATCCAGTGATTCAGCTAGCTGAGAATAGCTACAGGAGGGTTCCAGCAAACTACAAAAGCTTCTAAGGTGTTCTGTCACTTATTCCTGATCAAATGGTTCTTTCAGCTTTTGTTCCACATGAACAAAGAGGAACAAACATGCTTCTGGCAGGTGCTACAGAGAGGCCTATGTGATGCCAGCCCAGACCGCAGCACAGTTAAGGCAGTGCAGTTAACAGAAGCAGTAATTTTCACAGAAGTGCTGAGGCATCTTTACTGAGGTTGGAGGAAAGTGCTGTTCTTGCCTACAGGTGTGTACTGGGGGAGAATTTGTGTTGTCATGTAGCTGCTGGAGGAGCTCAGAGGACTGCAAAATATCAGAGATATTGTAGAGGAGGTTGTCTGAATCAACTTTATTTTACTGCAGTTACAAAGCCTGAAGGTTCAGCCGTACTGTAGAAGGCCCAGGTAGAGTTAGAGTTCTTTCAGCTGGGAAATGGAGACGCCCATACCAGAAAAGGCTGGAAGCTTGTAACTTCTGGCACAAGGAAAAACATTCCAGCTCTACTTAAAGTAATTCTTCTAGGAGAATCTATTTAACAGTAGTACTTTGAATTTAGCCCTCAGTTTAAGTGAATAATTTTCAATGCATTGCAATGATGACTGTATGGAGGTTGCATTCAGCTTTAGATGCAGCTGAAGCTCTATAGTCTTGATGGTTTTGGTTTGGGCTGGCTTTGATGATTTAGGGTTAAACAGAGACTTAGAGATCAGCACAGGAATCTAGTATTTTCTGATATATCCAAGACATGTATAGGACGTAAGATCTCTGATCCAATGCAGAATTTATGTGCTACTAGAATGGCAACTGAGGGCCAGAAGGGATATTAACTGTATCACGTCCAGAATGCAAAGAACTGTCCATCTTTTCAGATATTAAATAACCAATTAAAAATCTTCTTTTTGTTATCTGAAGAGCTCAATAAACTCCAGTGTATCTACATCATTGCAATCAATATCTATTGATTGTAATGTGAGTCTAATTTAAAACCAAATTTTTATTTAGAATCTATCTTACAAAGAACCTGGTTTGAGTGTCTGAATTTGAATCTGATTCCAGCTCTGGGTTGTCTAAGAATTCAAGTAATTAAAACTATAATTTATTTACCTCAAGAAAAAAAAATCTGTATGATGATTATGTGTAAGTATCTTACAGAAATGAACATTGAGTTCTTAATAGGAAAATCTCTAATGCCACATGCTACAGATGTTAGCGATAAGAATGCTGGATCTCAAACCAATACTTTTTTAGAAAATACTTGTTTTTTTTTAAGTGATCATACCCTGTATTAAGAAAGAAAAGGAAAGGCAGGCCACTATTCAGCTGCTGCCTAAAACAGGTGAAAAGTACAATTATTTGGCAGTGTTACATTTTACTGCAGTACTGCAATTGCTAATAAAAGTCTTCTCCCTTGTTTTCCCAATAAAACTCTTTCACTATACACATGTTGTTAGAAAAAGTCTGTGGTAGCTTTTAAAATACTGTAAAGTTCACTGTCAGTAGAAATGTCAGGGGAAATGGTCTAGTTTGCTTTATAGTGTGTTCTTGAAAAATATTCTTGGAGAAAGAAAAAGTGCCTCCTGTACACTTTGGGCTTGACTTCAGCAATCAGACATTTTAAAACTTCTTAAAAGAATATGCCTGAAAAGAATTTAAGTTCTGAAAACAACACAGTTTAAAGAATATGAAATGTGACATGCTACTTTCATCCTAGTAAAACTTCTCATTTGCCATTAATTTTTGTTAATTCAATAGTACTAATGGGCAAAATTCTACTTCAAAACTATGATGTAGTATGTTAAACTCCCTTCTAAAATTAGATTTTAAAAAATCTGAAAGTAATAATAAAACAATAAATATTAGATTTTCATTTAACCCTACAAAAAATTAGCCAGAAAAAGAAAAACCTATAAAAATCAAATAAAAATAAGTAGTTCTGTGGAACAATACAAATGTAACGGAGTAAAATTTGAAGTAGTTTCTGTTGATTGATTTCAGACTATTAATTGAAATTCTTACCAGGTTTGAGGAGTAAGAATATGTAAGAGAAACAACTCAGCAGACATAAAGGTCATAGAAGAAGGATGGCAAGGAGGTGCTCCACATGTCAGTGCAGCCCCTGGTGCAGCCCACAGTGAGACAGACTGTCCCCCTGCAGCCCATGGAGGTCCACTCTGGAGCAGAGATTCAACTGCAGCCCATGGAGGACCCCACACTAGAGCAGGTGGCTGTCAAAACGAGGCTATGATCTTGTGGGAATCTTATGCTGGAGCAGGCTCTTGACAGGACTTGTGAGCCCATGGAGAGAGGAGTCAGCTGGAGCAGGTTTGCTGGCAGGAGTTGTGACCGCATGGGGGAATCACACTGAAGCAGTCAGCCCCTGCAGTCCATGGAAGGGACGCATGATGGAGGAGTTAATGAAGAACTGCAGCCCATTAGAAGGACTCGTGTTGGAGAAGTTCATGGAGGACTGTCTCCCATGGGATGGACTTCATGTTGGAGCAGGAGAAAAGTGTGAGAAATCCTCCTCCTGAGGAGGAAGGAGCAGCAGAGACAACATGTTGATGAACTGACAGCATCCTCCATTCCCCATTTCCCTGAGCTTCTGTAGTAGGATGTAGAGAACTTAAGAGTAAAGATAAACACAGGAAAAACAGAGGGATGAGGGGAAGATATTTTAAGATTTATTTTTTTTATTTCTTATTATCCTACTCTGATTTGATTATTAATTAAACTAATTAAAAAATAAACTCCCCAGGTCAAGTCTGTTTTTTCTGTGATGGTTATTAATGTGTGATCTCTCCCCATGGTAATCTTGACCCATGAGCCTCTTGTTACCTTTTTTCTCCCCTGTCCTGCTGAGAAGAGGGTGATAGCTTGGCTTTGGTGGGCACCTGACTTTAGCCAGGGTCAACCTACCACAGACTTGCAGAGTATTCAAGACATATAGAAGGCTTACCTTTTAGGAGTGATGGCTGAAGATGGATATAAAACTGTGCATTCACTTTAAAAGCTCTAAACTCCCATGTTTAAAATACTTATTCCTGCTCTATGTGTTAGCTCTCTGCATTGCTGGAATCAAGCAAATTATTTACATTAGACATTTCTCTTTGCTACCAAAAATAATTGGAATCCCAAGGCTACATATAAACATAGAATGGAATTAGTGAAACTGTTGTCCTTTGAGAATCATAGAATAGAATCATAGAATCATAGAATCAATTGGGTTGGAAAAAACCTCCAAGATCATCGAGTCCAACCCTTGCTCCAACTCTAGTCCATTTACTAGATCATGGCACTCAGCGCCATGTCCAATCTGCGTTTAAAATCTCTAGGGATGGTGAATCCACCACCTCTCTGGGCAGCCCATTCCAATGCCTGATTACTCTCTCTGGAAAGAATTTTTTTCTGATATCCAACTTAAATTTCCCCTGGCAGAGCTTGAGCCCGTGCCCCCTTGTCCTATTGATGAGTGCTTGGGAGAAGAGACCAGCCCCCACCTGGCTAGAACTTCCCTTCAGGTAGTTCTAGACAGTGATGAGGTCACCTCTGAGTCTCCTCTTCTCCAGGCTAAACAACCCCAGCTCCCTCAGCCTCTCCCCATAGGGCTTGTGCTCCAGACCCTTCACCAGTTGCCCTTCTCTGGACTCGCTCCAGCACTTCAATATCCTTTCTGAACTGAGGGGCCCAGAACTGAACACAGTACTCAAGGTGTGGCCTCACCAATGCAGAGTACAGGGGAAGGATCACTTCCCTGGTCCTGCTGACCACGCTATTTTTGATACAGGCCAGGATCCCATTGGCCTTCTTGGCCACCTGGGCACACTGTTGACTCATGTTGAGCTTCCTGTCAATTAGTACTCCAAGGTCCCTTTCTGCCTGGCTGCTCTCCAGCCACTCTGTCCCCAGCCTGTAGCGCTGCAGGGGGTTGTTGTGGCCAAAGTGCAGGACCCAGCACTTGGCCTTATTGAACTTCATCCCATTGGAATCAGCCCATCTCTCAAGTCTATCCGGATCCCTCTGCAGAGCCCTCCTGCCTTCCAACAGGTTGACACTCCCTCCCAACTTGGTGTCATCAGCAAATTTGCTGATGATGGACTCAATCCCCTCATCTAAATCATCAATAAAGATGTAAAACAGGACTGGACCCAATACAGACCCCTGGGGAACACCACTGGTGACCGGCCAACAGCTGGATGCAGCTCCATTCACCAGCACTCTCTGGGCCCGGCCCTCCAGCCAGCTCTTAATCCAGGAGAGGGTACACTTGTCCAGGCCATGGGCTACCAGCTTTTCCAGGAGTACATTATGGGAGACAGTGTCAAAGGCCTTGCTGAAGTCCAGATAGAACACATCTACAGCCTTCCCCTCATCCACCAGGTGGGTCACCTGATCGTAAAAAGAGATCAGGTTGGTCAAACAGGACCTGCCCCTCCTAAACCCATGCCGGCTGGGTCTAATCCCTTGTCCACCCTGAAGGTGCTGTGTGATTGCACTCTGGATGATCTGCTCCATAACCCTGCCAGGCACGGAGGTCAGGCTGACAGGCCTGTAGTTGCCAGGGTCCTGCTTGCAGCCCTTTTTGTGGATTGGGGTGACATTGGCCAAACTCCAATCATCTGGGACCTCTCCAGAGAGCCAGGACTGTTGGAAGATGATGGAGAGCGGTTTGGCAAGCTCTTCTGCAAGCTCCTTCATCACCCTGGGATGGATCCCATCTGGTCCCATAGACTTCTTAGGATCCAGCTGGCTCAGTAAGTCAGTAAAGAAGTTCCATAATGAATGATTCTAAGAAGCAAATGCAGTCCAGCATCTAATCTGTAATTGAAGAGTATCACTTTTCAATAAGCAAAGTGACTGCTTCTAACATTCTGTATACATTGAAGCACTAATTTGAAGAAATAATTTAGGTTGATAAAGGCCTTTGAAGGTCACCTGGTCTAGCTTTCTCTGAATGGTATCCCTGTCCTCCAGCAGATCAGCAATTCCCTGATTTGATGTAAGACACAGGGCTACCCAGCAATATCTGCTGTGTTATCATTGTTGTCTTAACCAGAAACATAAAACACATCATATGATTGTTATGAAGGAAATTAACTTCATCCCAGATAAATACAGTACAATTCCACTATCCTTCACTCCTTGTTTCATCTAATCAACTAATTAAAATAGGCATCAGTAAGTTAGCCAAAAGTCAGTCTCCTCTTTCTGAAAATGTTCATAGCAGATACTAATGGAATGTTATGAAATTATATCTGAGACAATAACACAATCTATTTATGAAACAATTTTCTTTCAGTCCTAACTTGTTGCAAGTGTACTGTGTATTGCATCTCTGTCAGTTAGTATAAAAAATTGTCAAGTTCAAAAGATTTCTGGAACTACCTGTTACTGATGAATGTATTTGTCCAGAAAAAAAGTGCAGATGGTTGAGGCGCATTTATTCATTAACCACATAAATGAAAACTAATTAGCAACATGAATTAATGCTTTATACAGCAGATGGTAAATTAGATAGTTCTGGTTCAGTATCTTTAAAACTAGATTTGACTGATCAAGTCCTTTTATCAGGTCCATTATAGAAATAAGATTTAGCCAATAATGAGGAAGATTTATCAGCATTTAAAAAGTAGAATCTATGGTTTACACACATTGTGAAGAATGAACTAATTTCTCTTTAAAATAATATTCTGAGAGGAAGAAATGGATAAGTAAGAGCAGAATAATATGCTTGTGACTACCTCATAGAAATAATATACAAGGAGTTTTCAAACTGAAAATGAGATTGCTCTGTGGAAGACGGTATGCTGGATTTCTACAAAAACTTGAGTAAAAGATTGTACCTTGAAGGTGGTACAAAGAGGTAGACAAGAACTAGGGGCCATCAAAAGGAACTAGGTTCAAAATATGAAAGAATGGAATGTCTCTTCATGAAAAGGGTAGCAAATATACAGAAGTCCTTGTCAAAAGACATTGCTGATACAAAAAGTTGATGTGGATGTCCTCTTGCAGATTTTTTCTTCTTTAGCCACCTAAGTTGCCATGCAAAAAGGTATAAAGTTCATACCTTGAGACTACACTGTCAATAAGGAGATGATAAACTGGAAATTACTGAAGCAAAAATATGATGCTTCTGCCATAGTGACAGGATGATGGAGTGCCAGTCCATGAACAGAGTGTCAGCTGATGTGACAAGATCTGTCATTTGGATTAATGACATGGGGAAGCAGTCCCAAAGGGAAAACTCACCTATCACATACCTCCTTATTCAAAGAATGGCACCAATGCACTGTGAGAGGGATGACTGACACCAGGAGAAGCCAGTCTAGAGAAGTGCCAGGCCCTGCAGATCTCAAGAGCTCTGACCTCCATGGTCAGATGGTAACTGTTGTCTTACTGCAAGGAGGACCTAGGTGGAATCATGATGAACAATCCCACATGACACCTGCCAGGTGAGAGGGTGCATTTTCAGGAATCCACAAAGGATTGTTGTTTGGGCAGGGCTGTGAAGGGATATCTGCATTGCATGTATGCAATGATTATAGGTCACAGGAAATCATCCCCTTCTTTGCTGGAAAGTTTTAGTCACACAAACAGTGAAGTTAGATGTGAATTGGTGTGTCTCATATCATCCATTATGTTCTCGACAGCAATGTTTTGGTGGGAGAAACAACAGCACCTGGAAGAGTAAATTTTTGAAGACTACTGAAACAGAAGAAAACACATCAAGAAATTTCTAGAGCTGAAAACTGTTGTAGATTTGGAAAGAATCATAAATTCCTCTCCTGTTAATAGTCTTCTATAAGCATCTTCTTACGATCATTGTGAGGTACAGGATATTGAGTTAGATAGAGCCTTTCCTATATTTCTCAAATTGGAAAAATGTAGCTGATTTTATGCAACACTGATCTTTGAACCACTAAGTGAACTTAATAAATCTGCCATGAAATTATCTGCAAAACCTTCCAATACTTCTTCCACAGAAAACTAAAATTTGGAATCTAAGGTCGTGCAGAATGTCCTCAACGCAGTACTCACTTTATATAAACCAGTGAATTTTGTGGATTATTACCATTATTATTGTGAATTATTATATCTCATTGATGTACAGTGGGTTTTGTATCACCTTACTTTGAACAACAGTGTTGAAGTAAGAAGGCAAATGACTAGACCTTGGCCTGAAATTTAGCTAACTGAACCTCTCATGAGAAACTTCTTGACTTGACATGAAGAAACTGCTGGACATGGTACATAACATAGCAAGAGGCTGACAAAAGTTACAGTTATCTCCATGAGGGATGTGTGGATCTCAGAGCTGGATAAAGGGGAATTGTGGAAAATGGTCAAATGTTACAGACAGTTGAAGGGAAGCATCAACAACCTTTGAAAGGCCATTGGTGCCTCAGAAACCACAGGACTGATACCATGTAAGGAACACATATGATCCAGATAAAGGTCTTATAGTTCTGGGTATGTTTACTGTCTGGAGACAAGGGCAAAGAAAAGGAAGAATTGAGGTTGATATAGGAAGAACAAACATGGTGTGAAGAGGAACAAAATGGGTTAGCTTGTATAAGCAAGCCACTGGTCTGCCTGGACTTGAGCCCCATGCCTGATCACCAGTTCCTGAAATATACTGGGACAATTCATATGGAGTTAAATTTGCTTTATTTTCATTAATAGTAGTCTGATAATAAAAAATTTTAAGTAATATAAAATACCTTTAAAATTTCTATATTTCTCCTGTCCTGTCTTATACTCTGATTACAAACAGAAGCAGGAGCAGACAGGCATACAGACAGACCTAAATTCTACTAGATTCATTTCTCTCCAGAGATGTGAACAGCCATAAAAGTGGGCTGGCTTGAAGGGTCAAATTACTGAACAGAAAAAACTGCTGAAAATACTGACAGAGAAATTGCCTGCCAGACAGGGAGCCATGAACCTGGGAACAGAAAATGGGAACCAGAAACATCCTTGGAAACTGCAGCTGACATCTTTGAAGTACTGTTGGGTACCTAGAAAACACAAACATCCTGTGATAACATTACACAGAAACTCAAGAATGTAATGGCAACTTATCAGCTGAAAAAAGTGGAAACAGTCTGGGAAAACAAAATTGGTCTAAAAGAATGAAAACTACATCATCCCTTGACTTTTACAGGTGGAAAAATAGACATGACCAACATCTATTGGCTTTTCAAAGTGCTGATGCCCTAAGCACTCTTATGTCTCTATGATACAAAAAGGATTTAGTTTTTATTGAAAATAGCACCCCTCTGAGAACTTCCCATGCTGTGCACATTTTTTCTTTCCTAGACAGAACTAATTCTCCACACAAGCTTTCTTCTGGGTCTTGGACTCTCATTAAGCACAACTAGCTGACTCCAGACTCTGTCATGTAGATCACCGTTAAACTGAGACTCTGTTTGCTATTTTACTGGTGTCCCGTCTGAACTCACTTATGGGGTCGATCCAGTTTGTTGTCCTACACTGCAATGGTCAAGCCCCATTTTGGGATCAGTTTGTTTTCAACTTCAGGATAGTTTGGCCCCATCTGAAATTCATGTAATTCACTAGATACTGGTATACTATATGTATCCATACAAGTAATCTATTATGTCTGCTCTTAAATTGTTGATAAGTTGCTTCACAAATGGTAAGTTTATAGTAACCTGTAATGTTGTATATCTACTTGGTTATTGTGTTATTATTGATTTCTGCTATTATTGACTGCTGCCATACTATTCAGTGATACTACAATACCAATTGATGATAATAATTTTAATAGCATATATATATATATATATATATATATATATATACATATGTAAAATTTTAGGGAAAAAAAGTCTTTAATTCCTTGCCCACATTTTTTTTTCACAACCAGCCTGAGCAAACATGTTATCAGCAATTTTATTATTGTTGGGTAATTCATCATGCATAAGGCTGATGCTGTAGTGGGCTTTTTCTGTAGTCATGGCTATGTCTTAACTAAGAACAGCTGGCAGGTAGGCAGCAAAAGCTCAGCATGGACCTATAGCAGGATGCATCATAGCAGCTGCAAGATGCCTACATTCTGTATGCTGAATTCTGTGTGCTTGTGCAAGAAAGACAATCTGCATATCTTTTAAAATGATACATCTATTATGCAAGAATAGATGAGTACTGCCCCTGTACAATCCAGGAATTAGTGTGTAGCTGGGGGAGGCAGAGATGCATCAGTGGACATCTATTTTTAGTCCATTTCACCATAGTCAGAGTATCAAGAGGGGCAAAAAATTTGTCCCATATGTAGATCTATAATTTACTATAAATATGTAACCATAGATCTTTACAGAAAAATATATTTGCAGAAAATAATTCACATTATAAGGGTATGATTTTTCAGTCTTTATTCACTGCACCATCTCACTTCATAACCTCATAGCTTATTATAAGACAAATAAATATTATCAGGGAACAATGTTTCACAGAAAAGATGAAAATGGTACACTTTGAAAATTCTTTACTTCCTCAGAAAAAACTATACAAAGCCAATGAGTTTTCTTCACTGAAAACCAGTTGTTACTTTTTTCCTTTTCCCTTCTCAATTTGTGATTCTCAACTTACTAAATATGTCAGGTATCAGCACTAGTGAATTTGTAAGGTTTATTTTTTAAACATGGGCTATTTTTCGGAATTCATGCTACAAAATAGTTTGAAATTACTGCTTCAGAATTATTGTTTATTTGGAGCAACAGCCATCCAATGCTATGATCTCCTAGATTACTGGATCTTTCCAGCTAAAAGAAACATTGTTTAAGTGTACTATATGAAAGATCTAGATTTAAGGCAATTTGGCAGAAGGACCAAAGCTACAAGACCAAATTTGTTAAAGGGGAAAGCCCAATGATTCCAAGAATAAGCTTAGAAGAAAAAAAGACAAATTAAAAACCAAACCAAACCACAAAAACAATCAAAAAACAAAACAACAACCAAAAAGGCCCTAACAAAACAAAAAAGCCCACCCCCAGAACCCTGTTCCCTCCCACACACCTGCAACTTTTATTGAAGGCAAGAAAAAATAATAAACTATCAAGTAATTTTTAAACTACTTTCATATTCTTATTACATCCTTTTACTTGCCAAGTCAGTTGAAAAACAGTATTGACAACAAAAAAACCCTCCAATTGGAGAACATCCTCTTATAGAGATATCCTATAAATGAAGCGTTTTCTTTTTCATAAAGATATAATATCTGAAATATAATGGGATGCTCCATACGGAGTTAAATTTGTTTTCTTTTTATTAATAGTAGTCCAATAATAAAATTTTATAAGTAATATAAAATACCTTTAAAATTTCTATCTTTCTCTTTGGCATTGTATTTAGCTTCCTAATGCTGAGTAAGAAGGTTTGGCCTTTATCATGCAAAGAAAGGGTTCAGAGCCTGCTGATTGGTGCTGAGACCAGTGGTGTGCCCATGGCAGGTAATCACCCTCATGACACAAGGGAAGGTGTTTCACTGCAGAGTGCTTCTGTTTGGATTTAGGAGGACCTGAAGCTACTGCTCCAGCATAGCACAAAATTTTCCACTTCTTCCCACCAAAACTGTGTAGAGGTATGGCCTCTAAATTCAGATCTTCAGGCCAGATTTAGAGTAACTAAAGCAAAGAAATGTGTGCATAAAGAGGAATTTATGATGAA
Source organism: Pithys albifrons albifrons (assembly GCF_047495875.1). Classification (NCBI taxonomy): domain Eukaryota; kingdom Metazoa; phylum Chordata; class Aves; order Passeriformes; family Thamnophilidae; genus Pithys; species Pithys albifrons. The sequence continues at coordinate 41,724,319 of NC_092458.1, forward strand.
GGATTCTGATAGGTAAGGACTGGAAGTAATGTGATAAACTTCTGTTCAACAGTATCTAAAAAACATCTGAATTACCCTGGGCCATTTTTTTGATTGCATTCTGAGAACATTTGCACAAAGAGAGATGGAAGTATTCTTTATTCTCACTATAAAAACATACTTTTTTTCAAATCCTGTGGCTGTATGAATTGTAAATATGTAATGAAGTTATATTATTATTGTTGTCATGACAACCCATTCTTGCACAAACTAGACTCATTTTAGATTTGTATGTTTTCAATGTGATTTTTTAAAAATATATAGTTATCAAGTAGTCATTAGGTTTTCCAAGAAGAATAATGGTTAATTTTTTTTCCTGAATACACATTTTATATTTCTGGTGTCTTGATACTATGCAGGAAAACAAGCAAACAGATTTTTTATTTTCTCTTTTGCACATATAACACATTTCAGTGTAGTGTAAGGAAGAAGAGCAGAATCAAGTGGATAAGACCAGTACCTGACAAATATTTGCTTTCCAAAATGACAAGGGTCGCTAAATTATTAACCTACTTTTTCTCATTTTAAGAAACAACAGCAACAACAAAATCTGAATAATCAAAGCTATGCCAGTATGTCAGATTGCTTCCATTGCATCTTGAATTGCAAAAAAACCCTATACATAAAATTCTGAGAAACAAAGATCAAGACTTGCATTCTGGCAGCCAAAAATTCTGGAACACAAAATTTCATTAGGTCTGCATTAAATAGTGCAGAATTATAAAACTGTAAGATTCGGTTCTTAAGTTGGACAGGTTTGATTTATTTGCACGTGGTAAAACAATAACTCCTGAAGCAGAGCAACATGACACTATTAGAATGCATGTTCATTTTCAGAAGGCAGCGAGGAGTAATGCATTTAAAACCTACATAAAAGGGAAATTAATTTCTTATTAACTAAGCTTTAATGTAGAAAAAGAATACAATACAGAGACAATCTTTTATATTATTGTGCTGGTTTGAAGGTGAACCAGCAGGGGAAATGAACTCACCACGAGAGGGATTATAAGTCAGAGCTAAAATTTAATAATAATATTACAATAACAACACTGATACACAAGGGAAATTGCTTTCAACTCACAATACCCCAGCAGTATAACCCAGTGTCCTGGGGCACAAACCCAAGGGGGTTTGTTTGCCCTTCTGCTGAGACCCCTGTGGCTCCCCCAAGTCCAGAGCAAAAGGAAAAGAAAAACCTGTTGGTGCAGGCGAGGGCTGTGGTCTGGGCGAGAGCGGTGATCTCCTGCTGTCGAGGTCCTGCTGCTGCTCTGGATCCGACGAGAAGGTCCTGAGGTCTTCTTACCCACCACTTATGTACCCTCAGGGAGCACTCAGTCCCTCCCCCTGGGCGGGGACTCACACAATGGGTGATTAACTCTGGGAGCCAGGGGTTGTTGAGCTGTTGATGGCCCATTAGCAGCTCCGCCCCCCTCAGGCTGGGTGTGAAGGTGATAATGGCTCCCTGGGCAGCTGCTGCTAATGGCCCATTGTCCTTGGGGAATGAATAGAGGGGGTGGAATACACAGGTTTGATCACCACCACACAGGGTTAGCTGGTCCCTCCAGCTGAACTAGGACATTATCCACCCCTTATTCCACTCCATCTAGTCATTCCCAAATTAACCCCCTTTTTACCTATACATATATATACACATGTATACAATGAAACATTACAAACTCTTCTCACTCAAAATTAGGTCCCCTTGTGGTACACAACGTGTTTCTCCATCTTTTTGCATTACCCACCAAGTGCAACCAGGTCCTTGAGCAAAGACAATCCCTCGGGTGGGTTTGCCTTTGTTTGAGGTGGGACTAACCCAAACAGTCTTTCCTAACATACCTCTCATATGGACCACAGGGACTTTATCTCCATCTACAGTATTCAAGAGTTCTGATTGGGCAGGGCCAGCTCGATTGATGGAGCCCCGGGTGTTGACCAACCAGGTGGCCTTTGCCAAATGCAGCTCCCAGTGTTTGAAAGTTCCCCCACCCAACGCCTTCAAGGTTGTTTTCAGCAGTCCATTACATCGCTCAACTTTCCCGGCAGCTGGAGCATGGTAGGGGATATGATACACCCACTCAATGCCGTGCTCTCTGGCCCAGGTGTCTATGAGGCTGTTCTTGAAGTGGGTGCCGTTGTCAGACTCTATTCTTTCTGGTGTGCCGTGTCTCCACAGGACTTGTTTCTCAAGGCCCAGGATGGTATTCCGGGCAGTGGCGTGAGATACGGGGTATGTCTCCAGCCATCCAGTGGTTGCCTCTACCATGGTCAGCACGTAGCGCTTGCCTTGGCGTGTTTGGGGAAGTGTGATGTAGTCAACTTGCCAGGCTTCCCCATACCTGTATTTCGACCACCGTCCACCATACCATAGAGGCTTCACCCGCTTGGCCTGCTTGATGGCAGCACATGTGTCACAGTCATGGATAACCTGTGAGACACTGTCCATAGTTAGATCCACCCCTCGGTCACGAGCCCATCTGTATGTTGCATCTCTGCCTTGATGACCAGAAGCATCATGGGCCCATCGGGCTAGAAACAATTCACCTTTATGCTGCCAATCCAGATCCACCTGAGAGACTTCAATCCTGGCAGCTCGATCCACCTGCTTGTTGTTACGATGCTCCTCATTAGCCCGGCTCTTGGGTACATGAGCATCTACATGACGGACCTTCACACTCAGCTTCTCTACCCGGGCAGCGATGTCCTGCCACATCTCAGCCGCCCAGATGGGTTTCCCTTTGCGCTGCCAGCCGGCCTTTCTCCAGCGCTCCAGCCATCCCCACAGAGCATTGGCCACCATCCACGAGTCAGTGTAAAGGTAGAGTCTTGGCCACTTCTCTCGTTCGGCGATATCCAAAGCCAGCTGAACAGCTTTCAGCTCTGCGACCTGACTTGATCCACCTTGTCCTTCAGTCGCTTCTGCAACTCGACGTGTAGGACTCCATACAGCTGCTTTCCATTTCCGGCTTGTCCCTACAATGCGGCAGGAGCCATCTGTGAAGAGAGCATATCGCTTCTCCTCTTCTGGTAGCTGGTTATATGGTGGGGCCTCCTCAGCTCGTGTCACCTGCTCCTCTTCTTCTTCAGAGGACAATCCGAAACTCTCACCTTCCGGCCAGTTGGTGATGATTTCCAAAATCCCAGGGCGATTAGGATTCCCTATCCGGGTTCGCTGTGTGATCAGAGCGATCCACTTACTCCATGTGGCATCAGTGGCGTGATGGGTAGAAGGAGCTTTTCCTTTGAACATCCAGCCCAACACTGGTAGTCGGGGTGCCAGGATGAGCTGTGCCTCAGTGCCAATCACTTCTGAGGCAGCTCGAACTCCTTCATACGCTGCCAGGATCTCTTTCTCAGTTGGGGTGTAGCTGGCCTCAGATCCTTTGTATCCCCGGCTCCAGAATCCCAGCGGTCGTCCTCGAGTCTCCCCAGGTACTTTCTGCCAGAGGCTCCAGGATGGGCCATTCTCCCCGGCTGCAGTGTAGAGCACATTCTTCACATCCTGTCCTGTCCTGACTGGCCCAAGGGCTACTGCATGGGTAATCTCCTGTTTAATCTGCTCAAAGGCTTGTTGTTGTTCAGGGCCCCACTGGAAATCATTTTTCTTCCGTGTCACAAGGTAGAGAGGGCTTACAATCTGACTGTACTCAGGGATATGCATCCTCCAAAAGCCCACGGCGCCTAGGAAAGCCTGAGTTTCCTTCTTGCTGGTCGGTGGGGACATAGCTGCAATTTTGTTGATCACCTCTGTTGGAATCTGACGACGCCCGTCTTGCCACTTCACTCCTAGGAACTGAATTTCCTGAGCAGGTCCCTTGACCTTACTTCGTTTAATGGCAAAACCAGCTCTTAGGAGAATCTGGATTATCTTCTTTCCTTTCTCATAAACCTCCCCTGCTGTGTTCCCCCATACAATGATGTCATCGATGTACTGTAGATGTTCTGGAGCCTCACCCTTTTCCAATGCAGTCTGGATCAGTCCATGGCAAATGGTGGGACTGTGTTTCCACCCCTGGGGCAGTCGATTCCAGGTGTACTGCACCCCCTTCCAGGTGAAAGCAAACTGCGGCCTGCACTCTGCTGCCAACGGAATGGAGAAAAAGGCATTGGCAATGTCGATGGTGGCATACCACTTGGCTGCCTTGGACTCCAGCTCATACTGAAGCTCCAGCATGTCCGGCACAGCGGCACTCAGGGGGGGTGTGACCTCATTGAGACCACGGTAATCCACCGTCAGCCTCCACTCTCCACTGGACTTTCGTACTGGCCATATGGGGCTATTAAAGGGTGAGTGAGTCTTGCTGACCACCCCTTGGCTCTCCAGCTCACGAATCATCTTGTGTATGGGGGTCACAGAGTCTCGGTCAGTGCGGTATTGCCGACGGTGCACTGTGGCTGTGGCCAGCGGTACCAATTGTTCTTCAACTTTCAGCAGTCCTACAGCAGAAGGGTCCTCTGAGAGGCCAGGCAAGGTGCTCAGCTGTCTGATTTCCTCTGTCTCCACAGCAGCTATGCCAAAGGCCCAACGCAGTCCCTTTGGGTCTTTGAAATATCCATTCCTCAGGTAGTCTATGCCAAGGATACATGGGGCTTCTGGACCAGTCACAATGGGGTGTCTATGCCATTCCTTGCCAGTCAAGCTGACTTCAGCTTCCAGTACAGTCAGCTGTTGGGATCCCCCTGTCACCCCAGAAATAGAGATGGATTCTGCCCCGACGTATCCTGATGGCATCAACGTGCATTGTGCGCCAGTGTCCACTAAAGCTTTGTATTTCTGTGGGTCTGATGAGCCAGGCCACCGAATCCACACAGTCCAATAAACCCGATTGTCCCTCTCCTCTACCTGGCTAGAGGCAGGGCCCCCCTAGTTCTGGTCATGGTATTCACTGCGCTCTCCCTGTGAATATGACCGGGAGGTTCCTTCAAGAGGATCGGGCATAACATCATCATTCCTATACTGTCTGGAGCCTTGCCCACGAGAGACCGGAGCAGCCTTCAACCTTGAAGAATTCCCTGTGTTAGTTGTGCCTCTTTGCAATTCACGTACCCGAGCTGCTAAGGAAGAGGTGGGTTTCCCATCCCACTTCCTCATATCTTCTCCATGCTCATGGAGGTAAAACCACAGATTGCCGCGTGGAGTGTACCCTTTCTCCTTAGCTGGAAGACGCCTGCTTCTGATGGCGGAGACTCTTGTTTGTTCTGGAGAGATATGGAAGAGTCCTTCCTTAATCTTCTCTTCCAGTTCAGCCAGTTTTGTTTCCACAGCTGAGACATGGGCTCGTAATGGAGCAGTGACAGTGTCTTCATAAATCCTGAGTTTGCTGACCAGTGCACCCACCTTGTCTTCTCCCTCTCTCCACTGCAATGTTGCAAGGTAGCGAGAATACATTTCTGGCCCAAGTCGTGCAAATTTTAACCACATCTGGGATGTGCACTGGACACCATCTGGACTTTTAGGGAATCTCTCATCCTCTGAAAAGATTATCTCCAGTACGGCTAATTCCCTTAAGCACCGGATACCTTGTTCCATCGTGTTCCACTGTCCTTGCTGTACGTGGAGGTCCTCCTTACAAAGATATCTCTCCCTCACGCTTGACAACAGTCGCCGCCAGAGGCTGAGAGTTTCCTGTCTCTTTCCAATGCCCTGATCAATGACAACATCTCGAGACAGGGATCCCAGCTGCCTTGCCTCACTCCCATCTAGAATTGTATCATTGGCTGCAGCATCCCAGATTCGAAGTAGCCAGGTCAAGATGGACTCATTTGCCTGTCGTGTGAACTCTCTCCGGAGCTCACGCAGCTCTCCCAGGGATAGGGACCGGGTGATTATTTCTGGCTCCATTTCTTCTGCTTGAGATGAAGGTCCTGACTCTTCCTCGTCATGCACTATACGAACTGATTTGGTCTTTGATTTTCTTTTCTGGACAGGGGCAACTGCTATCGGTTTCTGTTGTCCTTCTGGCTCCTCCATGGTTTGTGTGGACATGGCGCTGGTTGATGTATCTCTCTTCCTCTCTGGCTCAGTCATGGTCTGGGTGGACATGGCGCTAGTTGATGTATCTCTCTTCCTCTCTGGCTCAGTCATGGTCTGGGTGGACATGGCGCTAGTTGATGTATCTCTCTTCCTCTCTGGCTCAGTCATGGTCTGGGTGGACATGGCGCTAGTTGATGTATCTCTCTTCCTCTCTGGCTCAGTCATGGTCTGGGTGGACATGGCGCTAGTTGATGTATCTCTCTTCCTCTCTGGCTCAGTCATGGTCTGGGTGGACATGGCGCTAGTTGATGTATCTCTCTTCCTCTCTGGCTCAGTCATGGTCTGGGTGGACATGGCGCTAGTTGATGTATCTCTCTTCCTCTCTGGCTCAGTCATGGTCTGGGTGGACATGGTGCCTGTGGATTTGCTCCTTTTCTCCTCCTCCTGATGATGCTGTACCACACCAAGCAGTGTGCGGTAGGCAGTGGCCAGGGCCCAGCAGGTTGCTGTGAGCTGCACATCTCTGGGACTACCAGAGCATCTTCCTTTCACATAGCTTAGCATTTTGGCAGGGTCCTGCAGTTGTTCCGGGGTGAATTTCCAGATCATTTGAGGAGAGAAGGTCTCCAAATACTGGCCCATATCTTCCCACTTCCCGTGCCACTCAACATCATCCGCTCCCAGGGCAGGCCTCCAGCAAGTCTCCTTAGAGAGCCCAGTTCTGACCCTAAACATGGTGTATACAGTACAGAGGAGACAAAGCAACACTAACAGCAGGATTATGCTGTCCCTAACATCAAAAGGAAGCTCAATATTTTCAATGATTGTTGTAGCAGAGGTGAAAAGGTGGAAGTAACCATCTCCGCCTGTTTTCCCCACAGTCTGGGTGCTATTTTTAATGAGACCCCAGAGGTAACAACCCAAACCAGGACAGGCAGACCAGACTGAATATACATTCACAATGAAATTCATTGCTTCTGATGTTATGACAACATAAACATAGTATATTAATAAAGCAATTTTGATCCTTCTCCCTGGTATTAAAGAGAGCATCAAAACAGGCACATGGTTCCCCATGTGTCGAAATATGAACAGGCCCAGATACACCATCCACATGAATACATCAAGCAACATGGTAGTCAGGGAGTTTCTGTACCCAAATACACAAAATGAAATTGTAGTTCTGACTTCTCTCTCGTGCCCCACGTTGGGCGCCAAAAGATGTGCTGGTTTGAAGGTGAACCAGCAGGGGAAATGAACTCACCACGAGAGGGATTATAAGTCAGAGCTAAAATTTAATAATAATATTACAATAACAACACTGATACACAAGGGAAATTGCTTTCAACTCACAATACCCCAGCAGTATAACCCAGTGTCCTGGGGCACAAACCCAAGGGGGTTTGTTTGCCCTTCTGCTGAGACCCCTGTGGCTCCCCCAAGTCCAGAGCAAAAGGAAAAGAAAAACCTGTTGGTGCAGGCGAGGGCTGTGGTCTGGGCGAGAGCGGTGATCTCCTGCTGTCGAGGTCCTGCTGCTGCTCTGGATCCGACGAGAAGGTCCTGAGGTCTTCTTACCCACCACTTATGTACCCTCAGGGAGCACTCAGTCCCTCCCCCTGGGCGGGGACTCACACAATGGGTGATTAACTCTGGGAGCCAGGGGTTGTTGAGCTGTTGATGGCCCATTAGCAGCTCCGCCCCCCTCAGGCTGGGTGTGAAGTGATAATGGCTCCCTGGGCAGCTGCTGCTAATGGCCCATTGTCCTTGGGGAATGAATAGAGGGGGTGGAATACACAGGTTTGATCACCACCACACAGGGTTAGCTGGTCCCTCCAGCTGAACTAGGACAATTATTAAAATATTGTCACTTAAAAGACATAGCAAAACAGGACTATTGGAGATGTACAAAAGTACTCAAACTAATTCTTAGTCTGGTGCTTCATTTTATAAATACTTGATAAAACAATTATTGTTAATACTATCAGAATCAAAATACCCAAATGTGGAAAATTCTGATTTGAATGGAAATCACCTGTGATGACAAAAAAATGTCAGAAATAACTCACCAATGCCATACCTATCTATTTATCTTTTTTATTTATTTTCCCTCAAAGTCTGTCCCAATGTTGAAAACACATTAAAGACAAAGGAGTTTAATTTTGCCATGAGACATTTTCAATTAATTGTTTCTATACTCTTTTCTGCAACTGTCAAACAGTTAAATTTCTTGTAGGACACTGTATCACATCTCATTGATGTAGTTCTAGCACTATGTGCCTGCTCATGGTTCAGCCTTGCCCATCCCTTCTCTAAATGCTGGATATATGTACCAAAGCAGTGATAATTATGATGAAGAGAATGTGCTACCCTGCAGTGTATCTGACACTAAAAAGATTTTACTTGTACTTTGTCTTTCCTTTTACTTGTTTGTGTATTATAAGCAGCTTTTTTTCCAGAAGTGTTTATAACAAAGGCATAAGAGGGGAGGAAAAGAGAAAAGGGAAAGTGAAAGGGTAAGGAAAAAGAAAAAGGAAAACTAGAAATAAAAAATTCAAAAGAAAAAATCAACAAAAGAAAAAATATAAAAATAAAAGAAATCTTCCTGATGAGTACGCCAATATATAATAATTGCAACAAAATTAGAATTTAGTTTTAATATCCTGAAGTTTTGTTCCTCTATGAACAATTCTCTTGAGAAAGCAGAAGGCAGAGTGAAGAAAGCAGTAGCAGAGGTAACTATTAATTTCATTCTAGGACATCAAATACTTGTTCTATGTCATCATGTGGAAAATCTAATCTTAGAAGAGACATAAACCTCTTCCTACTAGAACTTCTAGAAATACATATCATAAATCAACAACAGGATGATTAATTCCTGTAGTCTTGACATTTCGAGAGGATGAAAGGAAATCTCAGGCTTGAAAACTCAGAAGGATGGATGGAATACAACATACCAGAGTTGAAGTGGCTGAGACTGATCATCCCAATTACGAAAAGGAGTCAAAAAAGAAGTCTGTGTTTATAAAATATAAATGCCACATTACAAAAAATTCCTATATGAAATAATGTATTTTAACTCACTTGAATTCACTTATTTTTAAAAAAGTTTTAACACTATTAACTTTCCTTTAAAGTGGTGTTATTTTCAATCAGCACTTTATGGTTTATGAGCCAGGTGTTAGCAATTAGGCACTCATCAAAACTATCATAGAAAAAATAAAAGAAACATTAACACCAGTGATTAAAAAAATTGCAAATCATTATATTAACAGTAATCAGGCAACCTATTTCTACAGTTTGAATAATCAAAAGCAGATGTATAATTTACTTGGGCCATTAAAAACAAATTTTAAATGTCTTAAAAGCTTTCAGTTATATCAGAGGTATAGATAATATTCATAATATGTGAAAAAGTAGAGAAAGAGCTACATATTACTTGTCATTGAAAGAATGGTATCAGATGAAAGACAAACAGATGACCATTAATCAACATAAAATCATAGAATCATTTAAATAGGAAAAGACTGTTAAGATCATCAAGAACAACCCTGAACCGAGCACTGCCAAGTCCACCACTAAACCATGTTCCTAATCACCACATCTACACATCTTTTAAATATTTCCAGTGCTGGTGTTAAGGGCTGATTTGTGAGAGATGCCTCTGCCTGATTTAAGGTGCAAATGAGATGATATGCCGAAATAAATAATACAGATTTTATTAAATAATAAAGATGATGTAGAGAGATAGAAAAAAATAAAAAGAGAGGAGAGGGACAGAGAGTGGTGGTGACTATAGATCCAGTGCATCCCATTGGTCCTTCTTCCCCCTGGGCTTCTCAGTGGTTAGGGTCCCAAGGTCATTCAAAACTTTTTATTATTTATACATTTTAGCAAACAAAGGAGTTAATGCTCATTAGCTACACAATGAGTCTTATTTCATTGGTTAAAGGAGTCCCTCATCTCTAATGCTATTTAGTCCACATGCCCTGGCTTCCTCTTCTTTTGAGTCTATGGGTTCCTTGGGTCAGTGGGCCATGAGAAGGTGGTCACAATCTCCCTCTTCCAGAATTACATTTTACTCAGTTGGAGTTGATTTCAGCATAATTTCTGAGCTGGATTTTCTTGTGGCTCATAAATTCTGCATTCTTTGTGTGATACCTTCTTTTCTATCAGCTTTGTCAACCTACCCCTAGGTCTGAGGCAACACCTGGACAATAGTGCCATCTTTATCTTACCTCAAGTTTCTGCTGTGGTGGCGTATCTTACAGTCCAAGTTCCAGGTATCCACAGAGGCATATTCAGGGGAACTTCAGTGGTTGGTGGTGCTTACAGATGTCACCTGTGTCATAACTTGGGGTGATCTTTGTTTGACTGGTGATATGCATACGAGCACTTACTTCTTCACACAGTGTTTTGGTTTGAATACTTTGGCAAAGTGCCAAGTATAGACCAAAGCAACAAAGGTCCCTCCTTCTCTCAATGAGAAAAGGAAGCTACAAACCTCCAGAACTTAAACTTAATCTTAACTTTACTGGTTTATAGAAAGAGGGAAAACTAAAAGCAGACTACAATATAACCAATATATACAAAGGTAAAAAGAAATAACAATAACTCCCCACTCCCCATAGAACACAAATCCCACCATTCCAGCCACAAGTCACCCAAAAGAACTCAACCTCCCGAGGGACGTCTAGACCCAAGCAGAGAGAAAACTAAGAATAAATATTTACTTTCCTGTAGACAACATAGCAGCGAGGTAGTGCCAGCCCTAACTCAGCAGAACAGCAGCAGCACGTCCTCCTTGCACCCCAGCCATGAAGAAAGAGATCAAACTCCTCCTACCCTACTGTATTTATACTGAGATGATGTCAGAATATGGTATGGAATACCACTGGCCAGTAGATGTCAGCTGTCAGCTGGTCTGACCCAGCTTGCGTCAGCTGATAATCCAAGGCCTGCTCTAAAACTGAAGCCTAAATTTAGGTCTAACTAAACTCAGGACACAGTTTGCCACAGTGCGATTTTTGTCCAGATGCGTTACCCAGGATGTGCCAACCAAATCTCACCTTTAGCAGGGCAGGAATTACCATCATTCTGTAGCTCCATTCTATGCTTATCTCATGGCAAAGTCCTTCTGTGGCCTAAAAAATACTTGAGGCAAGCAACTGTGCTCTTTAAGTCATTACAGATGGTGACTCCATCACTGCCCTGGGCCCCCTGTTTAATGCTTCACAACCCTTTCTGCAAAGACATTTTTCATAGTATCCATTCTAAATCTACCCTGGTGCAACCTGAGGACATTTCCTCTGATTCTGTCAGCTCTTACCTATGATTCTCCAAGCTAAACACCCCCAGCATCCTCAACTGCTCTTCCTAACACCTGAGCTCCAGATTCTTCACTAGCTTTGTTGTTTTTATCTGGACATGCTCCAGCATCCCAATGTCTTTCCTGGAGTGAGAGGCCCAAAAGTGAACTTTCTACTTCTTGCTCATGAAATAATTTTTTTGTCACTTCATTGCAGTCTTAATCAGTTCTCTTGCTATTACTGCCTGTCTACTAGTTATATATATTATTCACACTTTTTAATTATGCCTTATCATTCTAGAAAGTATGCTAAGCATTTATGTAGACTCCTTGAATGAAACTAAACAACTTTAAAAAAAATGTGAAACAAGAGAATCAGGTCTTTTGACATATACTTAATGCTTTTAGCCCTTTTGCAAGAAAATAAGCTAATAAATTTTCTTATTCAATATGACATTCAATAAAAGAATGTGTAGCTGATTTTATATGAGAGGAGTTGTCAGATTAAATGTAAATTGCTTATAAACTTGGAGAAGGCAGAATTAAGGCAAGATATATAGTTTCAAATTTTATCAGGGTAGCTCACTGAATTATTTCATTCCATTCTGTTCAAATACTTCTCTGGAAACATGACTTCAATATTTTGGGGACAGGGAATAGATGAGATCTTTCAGGCCATGCTGCTATAGTGGAGAATGACTTCAGGAAAACTATATTTCTGTTTCTTTATTTGTAAGGTGGAGAAGTTCTAGGTCAAACTCCATTTTAAATTGTTATATTATCTGTTGCTGAGAGCATTTTTACTGAAGCCATTCAGCTATTGAATAGCAATTCTTGAATAAATAGCCACAAAATTTTTATAGTACAGCTATCAATTAACAAAATAGAGAAAAACATAAATCTCTGTTCAAAATTAAAAAGAAAAATTGCTAACATATATTCTAAAGTTGATGCTAGTTTCTTCTGTTTTCTCATCCTTAGAAGAAATAGATGTCTGCATTTTATGCCACTATTAGAAAGCAACATTTTGCTGAAAGACAGTATTTTTATTTCTGATGAGCTTTTCATTCAACTTTCATTTTATAGTACACTTGAAACATGAATAATGGTACAGATTAACAACATTTCTGGATTTGCAGCCTTGAGACAGAAACTTATTATACAGACCAATAATTTTCTTTCCTGTGGAATGTTGTGCAACCATGTAGATGAAGCTGTTCACATATGTTAAAGTTCTAACCTTTATAATTGGTCTTTATACATTTGATTTGTTTTCAGTGATTGTCAGGGATTAATATGTTCATTTATTAAGTTTATAATGGAAATTGTTTTACTAAACCGACTTAGCAGGGTTGCTTGGATTTCAACTTGACAGTGTTCTGAGATTCAGAAGATAACTTTATTTCCAATAAATGTCATAATCACTTTAGTTGCTTTTCATAGCTTTGACTGGAAATGCAATAAGGTTTATTTCCCCAAACTCATTGTCCTCTTAACTGTATTTTTTCGTCCTTGATATTTACTTTCATTACTGAATGTATGCTCATTTAAAACAGACATGTACCATGACAAAATAATATATTAAAACTTCATAGTCACTTAGCTGCTTATTTCCACATTTTAATTGTGAGTACTGAGATTCTCATTTGTATAGTATTATACCAGTGAGAACGCTAAGATTTTTAATGACATGTGAAACATTTATTGAACTAATACAATCTAAGCCTCTATTAAATGGGATGACAGTTTTACAAGAACAGAAAAACTCTACAAAGCCACATCATTAAAATAATAATTTTAAATAGGCGTTCAAGTTAACTGGACATGACCTATACCATGCAGTTCTATAGTTGCTTGTGCCTAAAAAATAATATATTACTATATTATATTCCAGCTATAATTTAAATAAATCCCTCAATAAAGAATGTGTGGCAGAATCTCAAGAAAACTGTTCCAAAAAATCTGTCTCCATATACACATACACACAACCCATTTTAAAATATAGAATTTACTCACTTGATCTACGATATATATATATATGTGGATATTTTACATATATATGCATATAAACTTACCCAGGTAAGTAAATACAAACTACTTATATGGTTGTTAACAAAATTTTCACCCATAGAATCTGTTTCATTGATTGTCTCAGGTTTGCAGTTAACATGTTGACATTTGTAAACAATTTACTGGAAAAAAATGTATTAAAGTCTAAACTAAAAAAAAAAAAGAGCATGTGCAAAGACATTTAAAAAATTATCACAAAGCCATTACTTTAACATACAGATATTATAGTATTCAGAAGAAAACTATCAGAACAAGAAATTTATATGACTTTTAACAAGGTAAATTTTTGTGCAACTAGATAAATGGAATGGTATATTTAACACTAACAGTGATAAGCATATTTGTTCTCCCTTTCTGGAATTTTATTATAGATACAAACATAATTAATTCAAAATTGCGTTTTCCTATAGAATGGAACGTGGAAGTTGTGGTCTTTTATGCCCTACTATAAACTGAATTCGCATATTCAAAACACTACAGTCAATCTGAATAAAAACTTGAATATCAATTTTAATTTAATTTTTAAATGATTACATCATCTAATTTAACAGTATATCCTTTTTGTTGATTCCATATCTTCATCTTATTCTCCCTTTTCAAAAGTTAGGAAGAGTATTCTGTTGTAAGACTTCTCTCAGAATATCTCAATTTTTTGACAAATTGCTTGCTACAGGCATGCCTGCTAGCCCATAATTCATTGAAATAGTGAATTGCATTTCATTTTTATATTATAAAAGAGTAGATTACTGTTTATTTTTATTTCTTGTAATTTTCAGTGTATTTCCTGGTTGTCACTGTGAATCTTTCCCATTTGACCCATTTTGAATCTTGCGTCTTGGAATTTTAGCTGTGTTTTTTTCCCTTGGTTGCATACATTTTAAATGTTTAAGCATCAATTTCCTCATACTTTTTTCATTGTTATTGTTATTCCTCTATATAAGAAAAAGAAACTCATTTATGTTTTTAGAACTCATGTGTTTTCTTTATATATACAGGCGAAAAAGTAGCAAGCACCCAATAGAATCACATTTTCAATACTGTTTTGCTATGATAAAAAAATATACAAAGTTTTTCCTGTGTTTTGGGATTTTTGAGCAAATCGCCTGAAATGGGTAAACACTATATTAATAAGACTTCCAAACATATAGTTCTTCATAAGTGGTATATTTATTTTTTAAATGTAGCAAAAAATTTTAATAGACCTGTAATAATGGCCCCAACAGATAAATTTTAAGGCAAGGTTAGATTTTCATTTGCTTGGAATTAAAAGTACTGTATTCATGAAACTCTAATCAGCAAATATGAAAGGAACATAAGCAGAAAAAGATTAGTGATTATAAAATCTTACCTAATTGTTTTGGAACAACAGATGCTCAGATAGGCAAATAAGTATGAACATTTTAAAAATGTGGTCAGTATGAAACTTTCCAGAATTTCTAATCGTTTTCTAAGTAATACCTTTGTTGTTATTGTCTTTCTTAGTTGCTTCTGTTTTTATCTTTATCTACTTCTGCTCTGGTCCCAAGTAGTTCAAATAGCATTCAACACAATTTAATGCTTGTAATGAAACTTTTCCCAGGCAAAGGCAGAACTTGTGTACTGCATTTAGGGGTAATACAAGCAAGATCTCCAGACTCTCTTTAAGGTACAAGGCACTTTTAGAGCCTAATTCACATTACTTTAACAGAAATGTTTAAGAGAGGCAGTTTAAATCTCCCTCTGGTGAGGTCTATCTCTCTTCATTAATTATGACTCTGATTAGATATTGAACTAGTAAGGACCAAAATTAGATAAAATTAATTTCATGCTGTTCACAGACTGTTTTTATATACTGATCAATGAGAAAACTAATTAAAAAAATTAGAAAGTGTGGAGAGAAGTACTGATGATGCAGAAGAAGTGCGAAAGTGTAATCCAAAATAGGAAGTTTGAAAAGTAAAATGAATAGGGGAAATAGAAATGCTGCATACAACTAAGTAGTTTGAAAGACTTTCACACTGAGACTCAAGGTTAATGAAAAAGTTGGATCCTAATATCTCACAATTTTTTTAAATTTTTCTGAATGGGGGTAATAGCTTTTCTTTTTACAAAACAGCTCTGAAAATAAATTGTGAAGCATATCCATACTGTCACACTAACACAACAAGTACAAGCATAAGAAATTTCCATTTGTGAAGCAGGATGTGAATGACATGCAGTATAAAGCATGGAGTCATGGATGAGACATTTACTAAAAGATTTAATAACAGATTATTTGATTAAGAAATAAATTCAACATCATGCTATTTGTGTCAAGAACACAAACAGGAAATTTGCATAGAGCATCTGATTTCCATCATTCTCATCTCATATACTTATCCTTGCAACCTGTATGAAGTTTGAACAAATATATCACATGTGAATGTGAACATTAGTTCACTTGTGGCCTTATATGTCCTTTTTTATTTATATTTCATGAGTTTGGGTTTTTTTCCCCCAGAACTGGAATTTCCTGAAAATGTCACGAAGCATTGTCAGGAAAAACAGAGTAAATTACAATGGTCCCACACACAAGAGTAGATGAAGTAGCTGAGTTCTAAAAAGCAGAATGATCTGTACAGTCAGTTGTTCACAAGAAGAGAGACATTTAATTTCTGGTACTTTATAGGCATGATAAATGATAAAATGGAAAAATGTGTCCATTAAAAGACACAAATTAATGTCATTTAATAAGAATACCTATAATATAAAGTGGATTTGAATAATATTGTCAAAATGAAGATAGCTGTATTGCAAATGTCCTCTAAATATAGAACAAAACTGTACATACTTTTTCAATATCATTCAATCAATATCAACAAAAAAAAATTTAATGTCTTGAGACACACAAGGCAATATCTTTATCTGTTTACATATGCTACATAAAATTGTCCAGAATTTGTTGTGTTAAAAAGTACTACACAGTGAGCTAAAAAGTAATGTTTGACTTTTTTTGTTGTTCTTGTGATAAGTGAGATTTAAGGTAGTAGCAGTAGTCTGAGAGCTTTGTCAACACATGAAACTTTAGAGAGTGATAATAAAATGGAGTATGGAATCTGATGAATGACTGAAACTAAAGTTTCAAGGATGGGTACTACTTGTGGATGCATGAAAGAACTACTGTGATCTTACACTGAAAAAACAGCTCCATGGAAGCCTGGTGTTTTTTGGTTTTGGTGTTGGTTTTTTGTTGTTGTTGTTGTTTGGTTTTTTTTCCCATTTGAGACTGTTGATTGTCTAAATGGCCTGTGAACCATGTGAGACACTTTAAGATTGAAGCTGTTGGATATATGAATACAAAATAGTAACCTCCCTAGACTGTATTCCTTTATATTATAGCCATTCGTATCTTTAAATCATACTTGTATCTGAATAGCATACTAATAGAGTTGCTCATTAATGCAATATACAAGTGAAATTAATAAAAGATTGAGGTATCTCTTTCACTGAAATATATTTTTGAAAACAAATTTTGCAAAAGGGATTTTTATGAAGTTACAAAGCTGATTTTACGAAAACACAAATTGCAATTATTTTTAAGCTTTTGGAAAAAAATCAAAACCCACAAATTTATGTGGCTGAAAAAGGAAACAGATTTACTTAAGTTCTAAGACAAGTGGAGTCAGTAGGGTTTTAGTTTTCTAAGATGTCAAAATCTTTGTCAATTAACAGAATTGCTCAGATTTTACTTTTTTTTCTGCCTATGTGATTCTTCATTAACATATTTGTAGATACTGAGCTACTCAAGGTTAAAAACCAAACAAACTAAATATGGAAAGAAGCCCTCAGATAGCTTCTTAACCTTCTGCACACATTAATTTAATAGCCGATGAGTTACTCTAAGGTATAACCATAAGTCAACCTGAAGGAAATCTTCTGGCTGTGTGGATGATGGAACAAAACACTAATGCAGATGATTTCACTGTTACAAAAGTAATCAGTCCTTCAAGTCAACTATAGAAAAAACATACATTTTTGAGACATATACTAATATGCTCTTTGTGCATTAAAAAGTGTGCAGTGAATTAAAAGGAGCCCAGTGAAATATGTGTCACAATCATTAATGCATATACTTTCAGAGTCTAAAAAGCTGACTTTTCTTGAAAAGAACAGATTAAAGCCTAAATATGACTATAACGTATTTCTTGTTCAAACAAATGCAATCAGGACAAACTACTTGAAAAATTGAACTGCATAGTGATACTTCATAACATCTAATAACTGGAAAGAATTATATATATTATCATGTATGTTATTAAGGCAGTAATCATTTCATATCTGGTTGACCACTTCAGTAATTCTAAAAGTAAGTCTCAATATTCACAAGTCCACTACTGCTGGTAAGTTGAAATGAAGAAGAAACATCAGTGAAATGCAGTGACAATCTTCCATGGGAAGCCAACCACTAGATCAGGTTGCTCAAAGCCACATGTATCCTTGAAGACTTCCAGGGATGGAGCACTCACAAATCTCTGGACTACCATTGTTCCATTGTCTCACCACCTTCACAGAAAAGAATTGCTTTCTTATGACCAATCTAAAATTCCTTTCTTTCAGTTTTAAAAGTTTGCCCCTTGTCCTGACACCACAGGTTCTGTTAAAAAGCCTCTCTCCACCCTTCTTATCAACAGTCCTAACTCTCTCAGCCTTTCTTCACAGGAGAGGTGTGTCAGCCTTCTGATAACGTTTGTGAACATCCTCTGGATTCACCATATCAGGTTCATGTCTTTCTTGTACGGGGAACCCCAGAGCTAGATGAAGTACTTACATGTGGAGTCTCACAAGAACATGGTAGAGGGGAAAAATTGCCTCCATCTACCTGCCAGGCACACTCCTTGTTATGCATCCCAGGTTGTGGCTCTGTGTTGCAAGCGCACATGGCTCATATCCAATTTTCCATCCACCAGTATCCTCAAGTCTACTCTGCAAGACAGTTCTCAATCCCTTTATCCCAAAGCCTGTACTAGGGATTTCTCCAATTCAGGTGCATGACCTCCTACTTGGTCTTGTTGAACTTCTGAGGTCTTCATGGGCTCACTCCTCAAGCGTGTTAAGCTCCCTTTGGATGCCGTCCCTTCCCTCAAGCCAATCAAATTACCACTCAGCTTGATGTAACCCTCAAACTTCCTGTTAATCCCACTCTTTGCATCAGTAATGAAGATACTGAACAGTATCTGTCGCAGAACAGACCCCAGAGGGACACCACTCATTACTGGTTTCTACTTGGACACTGAGTAACTGAGAGTAACTTTTTGGAAATGGCCATTCAGATAACTCTTCATGAATTTGATAGTCCATCCACCAAATATGTGCCTCTCCAGTTTAAAGAAAAGAATGTTGGTAATACTGGTAAGCAGGAAAAGCATTCTAGATCTTGGAAACCCCATGATGAATCAAAGTTCTTACTATGGATTAATTTGCTTGGGAAGAGTTGAGCAAAATTCCAAGTCTTACAGTGATTATGATTTATTACCCAGATCATAATTATTTGGGTCATGCCTTAAAGCATACAAAAATGTACTTTACAAACAAAAAATGACTGAAAAACCTTTTCCCCAAATGTGGCATAAACAGTTAATTAGTTAAGACAAGGGAACAATACAATAAGGTCCAATACATGTGAAGAGAGAACATTGTGACAGAAGAAAATGAAGTTTGTAGAAGGTGAGAGGGATTCTATTCGAAAAATCTGAGTGGAAAGGTTCTTTTTCCTATTGGCACATCATGAAAGAAGCTGTAAGCAAACTTATTCTTATAAATGAAGTATATATGCAAAGATATTTTGAAGTTTGTAAATGCTTGTCACTGATGCAAATATTTGAAACTCAAAAATTTTATTTGTTCTGCTATGTTTCTTTTTTTGAACATTATTTTAAAAATCATGATAGATAATAGATCTTTTGCCCTTTCTCATTTTTTAATATTCCTAGTTAAAGCTTATTGGAATATTTGAATATATCCAATTATTTGTGTTTCAGTCAGGTGCAAGTAATACACAAAGGGATAGCCAGACTAGCATCTCTAAAAACCTAAAACTAAGACATTTATGGCTATGACTGATTTGATTTAAAAGGGTTTGCTGACAAAAATATAATTTAGAACTCAAAGTTCTGGCAGTTTTAGAACCTTAAAATGTAAGAATATTTAACAGAAATTCCAGACAAGAGTCTTCAATAGAGAATTATATTACCCATTTTCTCAAACTGGTGATTCTGCCCAGTGGCACATATGTATGCATTATATCTGTTAATTAAGCCTTTATTTAACATTGGTAATACTAATTTTTAGTCAATAGATATGGTTTCAGCGTGTAAATACTGGTTTTTTATTAACTTTGTTAATATCTAATTTACTTACTCTAATTATCTTGCTAAACACTAATAAAATGCTTTATTACACTTTACACTGCAGTCTATTAATAGCAGTTCAATTACTTTTGTATTGCTTGTGTAATTTAGAAGAACTAAATAGCAACAACATTTACATCTAAACTTTTCACAGCCTAATAATATTCTTAAAATACTGAAATGCAAAAATACCAATGAATTTTCTTATCTGTGGGATGATCTGTTTGCGAAATACTCAATATCAGCTAAATATAAAAAGGAACAACCTTTTATTAAAAATAAAGCAACTGAATGTAACCCCTCAAAAATAAAAAGGGGTATCTCTGTATTCAATCATGTTCTGCAAGTTATTTGAAAAGATGTTTTTCATCTCTGACTTTCAAAACATTTTTAATCAGAAAAACAAATAATGAATAAATAACATATATTCAAATAAAATACTGGCTTGCATTAGAATTTTCATGCATGCATTTTTCTCTCATAATAGATTAAATTTCTAGGCCAGAAACCTTACAGTGAAAAGTATTTTTGACTTTGTCCTTTCACTAAGAGGTGAATGAACTGCAACAGAAATCCCTCTTGGCACAAGTACTCATAAATACAGCTTCTGTACTGACTCAAAGTTGAATGCAGTCCACCATAACCTGAGACCAATTACAGTCCAACCACTAAAACACTGTAAGCAATTCATGTCGGACAAAGCAAGGAGCCTCTGTGGCACACAACACAAAATAACAAAATGTGCTATTTGTTGCAGACCCATTGACATACCTGATCTTTTTCAAAGTACGAATTCTCTCTGCCTGTGCTTTTAGTAAAAGGTAAGGCATGCTTTCATTTTCTGGGTGGATATAAGTCAGCAGCCTCAAGCAGATTTAGACAGAGAGATAAAAGAACTTGGCCAACTTTTCTTTCCTTACCATGAACAATTTCTCAACCAATTTGTGAACTGAAATTCCATTACGATCCAAGCAAGTGTGCCTCACTTTACAGCACTTTAAGTGTCAGTTATAACAGACATTACAGCTTGTAATTAAGGTCTCTATAGCTACAAGGCACTACTCAAACTGAAGTCACAATCAGAAAAGAACATTATACTCACCTCTAATCCCATGACAGCATAATATTCAACAGTCTCTGTATCTACTCTTTGCCACACAACTTCTGTTTCTGTGATAGAACAGGTGTTGTTTCTAGCAGTGAAATGCAAATTGGATTTTTTTTAAAAAATTATTTTCTTACTTTGTTTAAAGGAAAAAAAAGATCATCTTACAAGAGAAGACTAAATTATCAGATGTAGATTTGACCAAGACTTTTTTCTCTTGTATATTTGGTTAGCTGCTTTAGATTATTTCCATATGTGAGAGAAAAAAATATCAAATATGCTAGAAGATGTCCTAAAATACTATCCCTTCATAAAGACAAACCACTAGAATAGTGCCAAACCCTTAAAAAGGCATTGCAGTGACTAATAGCACTGCTAAGAAAAGAATGGAAGGTACAACTGAGATACCTCTAACATAGTATTCAAGTCTTACTGTGATAGATATAGCAAAAGCGAAGAGCAAATGTACACATAAGTGGTTTGCGCTGGGTTTTCTGTTTCATTTGAGAGTTTTGTTTGTTTTCTTTTTGTTTTGTTCTGCTTTGCTTTTCCTTTCTTGAACATTACTCTGAACAAAATCTTTACTAAGGTTTAGAGAGGATTGTCTGAACACTGATGAGGTATCTCGCTGTAAAGCAGCTTCACCGATCCTCTCTTAAAGAAACGTCAAAATGTAAGGGCAATTGTTAATTGTTAATGTCTTCTCTGGGGACACCCCCGTGTCGTGGGGGAGAAGCTTGAGTGCCCTCATGACGTTGAGAGCTTTACTGGTGGTGGCTTGTGCCTCCGGTAGGGTCTCCCAATGCCAGACAGGTCTCAGCTGAAAGGTCAGACAGTGTGTCCACGGGCAGGATGGGGTCGCTAGCCCTCTGGCAACCATCCTAGGAGAAGGACAACTCTAACTCCAAACCCATGCAAGTCTGCAAGTCTGTTTCTTCTCATGCTGAAGCTCTGACGTAGAGAAAACTGGCTTGTAAATATTAAATGAGAACTGTCTCAACTGAGCTGGTGATAACCAGATTAGGAATGGAGAATTTAAGTTTATTATCCCTGAAAAAGTTATATGCATATATAAACACACACTTGCTGTGAATATGTACATTAATAACCCCATATATTGCTGTTTATTTCCCATGATGGTCCCAAAGAAATTGAATAAAAAATGGAATACAAAATAATTTATTTTACTAAAACATGCAGCAACTTATTTTCAAACATAACTTTGATCCACCTAGTCAAGCACTGTGGAGCTTCCGTCAAGCATGAATAAGAAACTGATCTTTGTGGCTTATGTATATACTGGTTTATAGGGAAAGCAAGAATCAATGCTGCATATAGGAAATGTTTCATACATTCACAGTTGTATTCATATTTTCAGGTGAGCTGTTTGCATGAGAAAATTTAGAGATCCATTGTTTCATTCTTTAGCTACATGCCAAAGAGTGGAATCAGTGTAGCTTATTATAAAATGAGAGCTATTAAGAAGGAAAAATTGTAGTGTGGGCAGCGACCAATACCACTGAAAGGAGGTATTTAGGTGTCAGAATCTGAGGCTGTTTGATTAGGGTCGTTGAGAAATGGCAGATATGGAGGGTGTAATGTTTAATATTAAATTTACTTAGCTGGACATAGTTGATGTTAACACAGAATTCTGATTTAGCAGAGTAATACAAATTCTATGGAAAACACAATATACCTGTAGTGGCACGTAGGAAAATACAGCAATACACTACATGAAAAGAAGTTGTAGTGACATGGCATGGACAGCCTCTTTTTCCATGTAACAAGTGATAGAAGAAGAGAAAATGATCACAAGTTTTAGGGTTTAGGTTTACACTAGGTATTAGGAAAAAATAATTCACTGAAAGCTTTGTCAAATACTGGAACAGGCTGCCCATGGAAGCAACTGAGTCATCAGCTCTGGAGGTCTGTAAAAGATGTGCAGATGTGGCACTGAGAGACATGGTTTGGTGGAATTGGCAGTGCTGGGTGTACAGTTGAACTTGATGATCTTAAAGGTCTTTTCCAACATAAATATTTGTATGATCCTATGACACCGGGTGCCCGAAGTCACGATGAAGGAATATCTGAGCTGAAGCCAACTCAAGTCTGTGGGAAAACGAATTGCATATGAAGAATGGAAAGAATATTGTCAGCAGTGGATGTGTGAGGATCAAGAGGAACCAGAGCTGATGGAAATAGTGATGGAGAGTGGACTTGAAACAATGGAAGTTAAAATGTTGAATGTTGTAGAAGATCTTATACAGGTTTTTGGCTCTGTACCCCTCCACCACCACGGTTTCCACACCCCACGTTCATTCAGCTCCCATGTGTTTCCCCTGCAGCTTGTCTCTGGTGAATCACCACACCCCTGAGGCGCTGGGGCCATCTCCCAGTCTGGGGTGGTCCCGCCCAAGGGGATCGTCTCTGTGTCCCTCTGCTGGCATATCCACCAGCAATGCACCTGTCCTTTCCACCCATTCTGCCCCAATCCCTGAGTTCCTATCTGTTAGTTCTCCTCTCATTTGAAGAGTGTTTCCCCACTGGCTATCTGGTTGTCAGTTATCTACTCTGCCCCTGCCCTTGCCCAGTCATGTCAAAGTTCCAAATCTCTCCTCTCAGACTTCCTTCCTCTTTCCAAGACCCTGTTCTTATTAGGTGTTTAATGCTTGCTGACACACTGTCACCCAATCCTCTTCAAGTTTCCACCCCTAACCAACCCTTTATAGGTTGGCTCTTTCTTTAAAAAGTGCTTCTTTGTTCACACTCTTGCTGAGTGTGGAGGGTGTCCTTGGGAGCCATCCTCCCTGGGTCAGCAACCATTACAAGCCCACTTCTCTCTCTGAAATTATTTTCTTAATTGTGTAATTTTTGTCTTATACATTGGGTTGAGCCATGTATTCACGCCTCCCTTGGGTGTGTCCTGACTTAGAAGGTTTAATTACACCACCAGATGATCCATTCAGCTGTGATATAGTCCATTAATCCATTTAACTGACAAAAGTCTCTGAAGGGATATTTCAAGCTGAAAATAGCAAAATGTTTTTACATCATCCAATATAGATCTATTTGCACTTTAAAATGCCACTATTTAATTGTCTTAACTTTCTCATCCTTTAAGATCTTTTTAAATGGTTACAGTAAGTACAAAGGTAAGTTAAATTTTAATATTTGTCTCCAAAACTAACTTCAATTTTCCTTGTACAGAATACTTAAATTTAGATGTATCTTATATTCCATCTTAAGATTAAGATTAATTGAAACATAGATTAAACATTCTGAGCAAGTTGCAGTTTCTTATTACACTGATTTTTTTACCACTTAATATAATAAATATCAGTATGCAGCAGTGTTTATTTTTTGAGATGGGGGAAAGAGATGGTAATAAGGAATGTTTTAGAACAACAGATTTTTATGTTAGTAAAAACAAAAAAAATATGATGCACATTTTTTGAAGAACAAATAGCTCAGTCTAATCATTTACATAAAATTAATGAAGCATTATAATTTCTTCTCCAGCATTTGTTATAACACCTAGTATAAAGAATCCAAACTGTTATCGTGCTTTAGGATATTACAGTCATTATCTGGGATTAAAAAGTCTGATAACTGGGTAATTTGTAGGTCTTAGATAACATTAGAATTATGCTCAACATAGAAATTTACATTATTATGAAGCAAAAAAATACAAATAAATCCAAAGAAAGGTAAAAAACCAATACATTTGAAGTGTTAATATATGTAAAAAAAAACAAGAAAAAAACCCCCAACAACAAAAGAGTTTAAGGGGGGAAAGACTATTCAGTAGCAATCACTGAGCACTATTGTATTTGTGTGATTTCTTTCTTCTATGAGAGTTAATGTATTGTAAAGTAGATGCTTATTTTTACATATAATCTCTGATTGGAATTTAAAAATAAAATATGTACCCTACATTAATGAACTCTTTTATTTTTATTTTTTAAAATAATTTTACAGAGCTTATTGACTGGAGAAGGAAGCATATCTGAGATGAATTCTAAGAAGTCAGATCTTTCCGTTTTAAAAGTCAGATTTTTTTTTTGAGATTTATGGTAGAAAAACAATCCTGAAGCTGTGGGCAAGAAATCAAATTAAAACAGAAGAATCTGAAAGTTAAAAGTTTGGTCTGTTTCATGCCTAAATTCCTGCCCATACCTTTGGTGTGAAGCTTGAAAGTTTTCAATAACAAGCTACCTCTATCTATCTATCTATCTATCTATCTATCTATCTATCTATCTATCTATCTATCTTCACTTATGGTGTTTTACGGGTCTTTTGCAGGAATTTAGACATCACTTAGTTCCCAAATAATTTAACATTGCAGTTGCAGATGTACTGAGAGGACATGCATTTTTATCTCAACAACCTAGAAGACCTCAAACTGGGAATCTCATAAAGTAAAGTATTTACCATTGTTACACTTCAATTTGAAAGAGAAAACTTTCATACTGCTCAGTCAAAAATCATGAAATACAATACCTTTTTACCCTAAATTTTTTTATCAAAAAATACTGTACTGGGGAAGTCGTAAAAGAAAATAAAATCAGAATTTGCATTTCTTACCTTTATAGAGAATTAGGTTACTCATATAATGTAAGTGCCAAAATAACACTACTACTTTGTAGATGATGGAAATAAACTAATTATAACTTGACTATTTGCCATCCTGGGGTTGGAATTCATATTAATAGTGCATGATGTAAAACGATCTAATGATCATGATGAAGAGGAAACTTATTTTTTTCTAATTTTAATTTTTCAACTCATCACAAAGAACAAAAAATTTTTCAAATCAGTGGGAGGTACTGCAGTGCAGATGGTATAGCAAGTCCCAAAAACTAGATGCACAGCTATGTTAAGCAAGAAATTGAGAAAAAGCTGACTCTGTAATAACACGTACATGCATTTAACCCAGCTCAGTACCAGTGTAAATTAGATGCAGGAAGTTTGAAGACCACTACAGGAAGAGATATGCAGTGGAAGTCAACTGGCTGCAGCAGATGTGATAAAGTTACTGACAGTATTGGATGTAAATGTTGAAGTTTTGGGGGGCAGGAGGATATGTTGCAACGGTGATGTCTGTGAGAAGAGGCCAAGGGTTTCCTAGAGCAAGACACAGACAGTTCCAGTTTGGCAACAGAGCCACCACTGTCCAAAGTGTCTTGGTTTGAGATAAGCAACTGCCAACCCCCCCAAGCACAGAGAGAAAAGCCTCCCTCCTAACACCAGGGAAAGGGAGGAAAAGAGAGGGGAAAGAAAAAAAACACTTCAAACTGCATTTATACTAAATCTACATATATTTTTCACAGAAAGAAAGAGACAATTAGAAGAGAGTACAAATATACACTCACACAAGTCTACAACAACAAGTTCCCCACGTCAACTTCTTAACAAACACACAAATTCTACTGTCCTAACTACACATTACTTAAGAAGAAGCTTATTCCCCAGGGAGACAAACCCAAGCAGAAAGGAGAGACCCAGAACAACACATTTTACTTTCCTGAGGTACCCTGTGAGCCAGTGGTGGGCCTGGTCCTCTCCATCCCCCCTGGGACAGCATCGTGCGTCCTCTCCAGAGGAGGGCTGAGAAGCGACTGACTTAACCACTCCCACACTGGTTCCTCCTTCCCTGGAGATGATGTCATAATGTGGTATGGAATACAAAATTACTGGCTAGAAGAGGTCAGCTGTTAGCTCAGCCCAGCTCAAGTCAGCTGACAGCTTCGGCCTAGTCCAGACTTCAGGGCCCAAATCTAGGCCCACCTAGGTGAACCCATAACACAAAGCCAAGTCAATTAACAAATATGGTGGTGACCATGAAAAATAAAGGGTAAAAGTGCTGAGAGAGGAGTAGGCAAAAAAAGGTGTGAGAAACAATCCCATAGACACCAGGATCAGAGAAGAAGTGGGAGGAAGAGAACATGCTTCAGACACCTGAGCAGAGATTCTCTTGCAAACCGAGTAGAGACCAGAGGGAAGCATGTATTTTCCTGCAGCATATAGAGAGGATCATGACAGAGCAGATATCCATACTACAGCCCAGACTGGAGCAAGGGCATATGCCCTGGAGAAAGCTGGAACCCATGGAGAACCCTTCCTGGAGGGAGTGTATCCTGAATCACTACAGCCCATCGAACAACCCATGTTAAAGGCAAAAAACTGTGAGAAGGAAGGAACAACAGAGAGAAGCTGTTATGAACTGACCTCAGTTGTCCCCCTATTCGCCTACCCTTGTGCACAGCCTGAGATGGGTGAAAGGCAACAGATCAATTTGAAAATGGAGTGAAATGGAATCTGGAAAAAACAGAGGAGAAAGTGTTAGTTTTTAATCTTTGTTTCTTATTATCCAACTCTCTTTAACTTGGCAATAAATTGAATTATCTTACTCCATGTTAAGTCTGTTTTGCCCATGATAATAACTGACAAGTGTTCTCCTGGTCTTTATCTTGATTCACTAGCTTTTTTATCCTATTTTCTCCCCTTGTCCCATGAAGGAGTGGGAATGAGGAGGGGTGGCGGTGGGTGGGGGTCTGACAGCTAGCCAAGATCAACCCACCACACTGACATAAACGATACCTAAAATCTCCTGAAAAGTGTCTGATGGTTTAGGTGAGCAAAAAAGAATAAAACAAAGTAAGTGAGATGGTCATTTAATACTGTCAAGGAAAACAGAGTATTAAGAATCAGCAGCATAATCTCAGTAATCAGGGAGGCAAGTAAGATCTGATCAAGTCTATGATAACAAGTTTTGTTTATTTTCTATAGGCATAAGTTAATTTTTCCTGCACTTCTCAACAGAAAAGTGATTCATGCTTTTAAGGGACATGATAAGAGGGAATGGCTGTTCGTGATCATTGTAGGGATTTCCTTGTCTACCAACAGTAAGTGTTGGTAAGTAAGAATTTCCTCCATTGGCTTGCCCAGCTAGTAAGTGGCAATGACTCTTGGTGTAAAGCAGAGTATAAGGCAGCATTTTTCTCAATTTAGGCATCATGTCCTATTTAGGGCATCAAAAGATGCAGGACACCTTCAACAAATGGTGGTAGGCGGCTGTGTCACCCTGCAAGAAAGAGCACATGATTCTTCACAGAAGTTATGCATGAAGCCATCCTTGGAAGAAATTGACAGTTGTTTTTCATTGTTTCTGTTTCTACAGCAAACTCAGAACACACATGATACTTCACAAGAGTGAAGAGATCCACTTCCCCTCATAAGCATGTTGTAACTGAAATTTGGTCTCCTCTCAGTCTCCTCTTCACCAGGCTGAACAAAGCAAGTAAGGTGGAAAGCTGATCTAAGTCTGCAAAAAAATATAACTCAGTCCAGGACTCAGGACACAGGCTGGAGGGGAAATGACACCAGCCAGTGGGGCTGATGGCACATACATGGAAGGCCTAGATGAAGCTTCTCACAGCTTTTTCTCAGAACTTACATATTTTCACTTGGATATTACCCAAAGCTGCACAGCTGAACCATGTCAGAGCACACCTTAAACCCAGGTGACTAAGCCAAGGAGGGGCTGGAAATGCAGGAGTATAGAGGACATTACAGAGAAGGAAAGTTACTGAGAATTGGAGTATGGTGGTCCACATGGGGCCCTGAAAGCATGAGGGCTACAATCAGAAAATTGTAATCTAAAAGGGTTTAAAAAGTCTGACTAGGCTTCAACGGCTGTTTTGTCTGTTTTGCATTTAAATGCTCTTTGCAGTAAATTTTTCTGTTAGTGTCTAACTGAAGCTCTTTTCTCAATGTTTTTCCTAAGTGCCGGTCAAAGAACTTGAATACCAAACCACTCAAAAAAGTAAATATTTCATAATTTGTGGGTTATTATGTTGCCTGAGCAATCAAGCTACATTCTTTTATTTAATGAATTATAAGATTTGTTGCCAGAAAAAAGCAATCATACATTAAATGAAGGTATTTTCAGTTGAACCAGAATACATATATGAAGGATACATAAGACATCATTTCAATATTTTTGCAGTATGTATCCTGTCATTGGTCTGTTCTGCCCAGAGTGCACTGGTGGTCCAAGTATTTAAGTAAAAAAGCAGGACTAATAATTTTCCTTTTGTCTAGGTTTGATGGGCAGAGGAAACAATTTCAAAAGATATTTAAAAATGCAACTTTCATGATAAATACATCAGGGTTGCACATATAATTTTCTTTCAAGGCAAAATTTTTCTGCAGGTTTATTTAAGCAGCTTCCTAATTAAAATGATGACTCTCAATCTCTATTCAAACTATGGTAATATGCCTAATTTAGCTGCTTCCAATAAATGATGAGACACAACTTTTGAACTAATTTCAGACAGTCAGGATCTCAGTAGTTTCAGGCCTAAGGATTACCACATGGCATCACGGCAGAGCTCTGTTACACAACAGATCAGTAATTATTGGGTTAGAAGCATCTTGGGGGGGGGGGGGGGTGGGAGGGGGAGGCAGGAATGGGTCAAATGTCATGGAGGTGGAGTGGTTTTGTACCCCTCATGACAGGGCCTGGAGCCCACAGCAGCTGCCAGTCACAAACACCTCACAGCTCCTGAAGCCCCTGACCCTGCTCAGATTGGCAGGGACAGTGGGAACATGGGCCCTACCCTGACCTGGGACCCCAGAGTAGTTAGGGAGTCAGAGGCCCTACCTGGGGGTGGGTTGGCCATAGAGACTAGAGCAGATAAAAACAGAGGTTTTGGGGCGCCACGTGTCATGACCCTGCCACCTGGATGTGTGAGAGCTGGTCTGCCACAAAGTTTCAGTGGTAGCTATCCCTCTTTCTCTTCTCTCTTCTTGCTCCCTCTCCTTTTTCTTTACTCCTTTCTTGATGCTTTGGGTGGCTTGGAGCTGGAGGGATTGGATTTTGACTTAAGTATTGTGGATTAATTAAACATTGACTTAGGTGTTTTGGATTAATATGTGCTGAGTTCATATTGTGGTGGCACATTTTGTGTAGCTTGTGTAGGGTCCTTTCAGAACTTTTACCAAGTTCTCTTATTTTCTCCCCTAAATTAATAAAGAAAGCCCTTCGGAACAAGTCCATGGGTTATTCTCTTGACATTATCTCAAGGTATTAAGGAACCTTATATATATGTATATATTAAAGTAAAACTCCTGGCTGAGCCATGAACCCACAGCCCTGGGCCTACAGTGTTAACAAGCTCTATCAAGCTTGGTATTATAACACAGAAATAGGAGTGCCTGTCTACATAATTTCTCATCATAGGGAAATTATTCATTACCTTTATCATGGTGGTTCATCAAACCACTTTAAGCAGAGTTTATGTGTCATAAGATCATGTAGAAAGGAAATGCCTGTACTACTACTATTTGCTCTGAGATGCTAAATACCTGAGAATAATGTTAAAGATTTTTTTAGTTTACTCTCATGTTCTGCAACAGTATTTGGAAAATGGTTTCCTTTTGTCATTTATGCTGCCAGGTATTTTTCATTGTGCTGAAGGATTTGAACAAAAGCTACATTCTTCTGAAGCTCATGTAATACCTGCTGTGTAAATTCCTTTGTTCCCTATCTCTTCAAACCTGCCTGACTTCTACTTTTCCCTAGCACTGAATAGGATTTTCCAGCATCATGAAAATAACTACTTATATGTCTCTAGTACTTGAAGGACAGGTAGCAGTTGGCATTTATGTCATATAAAATGGATTGTCTCATAGGCTTCCTGTATCACCTTCCCACAGTGAATTCTGAGGAAAACAAAAAATCAAAACCTCAATACAACAACAAAAACATAAAAAACCCAAAAAAACCAACCACACAAAAACAGCAACAAAAAGGAAATCCACCACATTTGTTTCTTTTCACAGTTAGACATGGTTTGTGTTCTGACAACTTCTGTCAGCCGGCTAAAAGATTTTAATTCACTGCTGCAAAAAAATAGTTTTATGCTAGGGAATACATCTTAATTGTGCTTAACTCACTATATTTATTTTCTCAAAATTTGAACTTGTAAAGAACTTTACAAAAGCCTCATTCTTGCAGCTGTATATCAGGGGTTGACAATGGTATATATTCCCATAAAAAATTACCATTTGCTATTAAAATACATCAAAACAAATATCAATTTAGAAAAGCACAAAATGTAAATAGATAGAGTAAAATTAATACAAAGTAAATATTCAAGTATTTATGTAAGTCAATGTGCTGGTTTAAAGGCGAACCAGCAGGGGAAATGAAATCACCACGAGAGAGATTATAAGTCAGAGCTAAAATTTAATAATAATATTACAATAACAACACTGACATAAAAGGGAATTGCTTTCAACTCACAAAACCCCAGCAGTATAACCCAGTGTCTTGGGGCACAAACCCAAAGGGGTTTGTTAGCCCTTGTGCTGAGACCCCTGTGGTTCCCCCAAGTCCAGAGCAAAACGAAAAGAAAAACCTGTTGGTGCAGGCGAGGGCTGTGGTCTGGGCGAGAGCGGGGATCTCCTCCTGTTGAGGTCCTGCTGCTCCTCTGGATCCGACGAGAAGTTGCCAAAGTCCTCTTACCCACCACTTATGTACCCTCCAGGAGCACCCAGTCCCTCCCCCTGGGCGGGGACTCACACAATGGGTGATTAACTCTGGGAGCCAGGGGATATTGAACTGATGATGGCCCATTAGCAGCTCCGCCCCCTCAGGCTGAGTGTGAAGGTGATAATGGCTCCCTGGGCAGCTGCTGCTAATGGTCCATTGTCCTTGGGGAATGAATAGAGGGGGTAGAATACACAACTTTGATCACCCCCACACAGGGTTAGCTGGTTCGTCCTGCTGAACTAGGACAGTCAATATATATTTTGCATACCCTATATGCAAAATTTTGTGACAATAAATATGGCAGCATTAATTTTTGTATCATATTTCTTTTTATGTGTGAAATACAATTTTTAAAAATCTTATGAAAAACAGCTTTATTTGCATAAAGGTAAACAAAGAAAAAATCAACTTCTTCATTTTTTCACAAAATAACCAATCTCTTTAGACATCTGTCACATCTGCTTTCTGTTCCTGACAACATCTAGAAAGTTTACCCTCTGCAAATGTGTCAGGAGAAGACATTTTCCCTTCTCATCCCTTACCTGCCAGTACAAGTGGTCCTTCCTGAACTGATGGAGAGAGGGGAAGTATAGGTAATAATTTCCTCACCACTAGATAGTGACATGGAACCAGGAAAACAGACACAGCAGGTTTCCATACTTTACCCCTAAGGGTAGAATAATTCATCAAACCTAGTGGAAAAAAAAAATTGTTTTGTTTTTTGTTTGGTTTTTTTTTTTCGGGGGGGGTGTCGGTTTTTTCTTTGGTTTTGTTTTTACATCAGGCTATTTTTAAGCCTACTCAAACCCCTACAATGAAATACAGTAAAGGAATAAATCTCTAAGAATCATAGCACTGATGAAGAATGATGTGGAAATGAGAATCAGGATACTAGTCTAATTTCAAACAGAAAAAAACACTAATCAGCCCTCCAAAAAACCCAAAAAACCAAAGCAAACAAAACCAAACTCCAGAATACCTAATTTTGCCCAAAGTCATATATTGAACAAATTCCACTTTCTTCTTTGTCTACTCTGACATTTCCATGGCAAAGCCATCACAAGCACAGATAGCTTCGTTTCATAAGCAAAGGAACATATGTTTTGAACAAAGAAACATCACCAGCCTTCCATATATGACAAGCAGCTATTATGACATCCTGAAAGTAACAGCAGCATACATATTGCCAGAAGCAGACCTATAAAACAGTTCAAAACCTGTTTCAGACACCATCTGAAATGTTTTTATGTTTATCAACAGATGGTGTATGTTAGCAATACACCACGTCATTTCTGGAAAGAACTAATGATTCACAGGTGAACTTTCAGAAATGCATGAGGAATTTTGAAGATTAATATTTATTTTCAAAAGTGACTAATACCTTTAAGTAAAATCCAGAAACAGATCCAGTGTAACACAGGTAGAAGATCCTGCATAAGGACATTCAGCTATATGTTTGTTTATTTTCACCTTTTATCTGGATTTATAATGCACATCTAATTGGAAACCATTGACTAAAAACAGTACATTTGTAGTATTGTACAATTCTATCAATAAAATAATATGATGTAGTCTACTTTCAGAATTTTGCTGGCCCATCTTGACTATATTAGAAGTGTGGTCAGCTAAAAGCACTTGGCTGCCCGTATCTATATTACTTTTCTAGGAAACTCTAAGTGGAGTTATTTACACATTTTATCTTCTTTAACCCTAGGTGATATCAGTGGAAATATCTTCTGTGTCCATAGAGGTGCATGATGTGTCACCAAACTAAGTGATACTAATGGATTTGACTAGGTCAGTCACAGATTATCAATGCCTGTCTGTACTTTAAAATGTTTCAAAACACAGCAGGCAGTTCACCTGAATATTGTCTGCTGTTCGGCATGCCAGGCCTGCAGTGTGATTACCAGCAGATTTG
The DNA here is from genome assembly GCF_047495875.1 of Pithys albifrons albifrons. Taxonomy (NCBI): domain Eukaryota; kingdom Metazoa; phylum Chordata; class Aves; order Passeriformes; family Thamnophilidae; genus Pithys; species Pithys albifrons. The sequence continues at coordinate 41,757,656 of NC_092458.1, forward strand.
ACCATGAAGAAATTCCTTAAAGGTAATTCAAGACCAGACAATATACATGCAAAGGTATATTTGAAAGGGTTTCAATTTCTTGTGCAGTTACATGAACCTACAAATTTGTACAGTGTATTTTTTATTTATTCTGCTATGTTTTACCCTCTGAACTCAATATTGTGGCAGCTAGGTTATTTTCTACCACTGGAGTGTATAAGATAAAAAATATACTGTACCACCATGGAGCATTCAGACTTAAGCTCATATGTCAAGTTTTCCTTCACTCCTGTTTAATTCAATTTATGCATTATATATTTTCCCCTTTAACTTAGGTTTAAGCAATCAAAAGCAGGCAAATCTGGTTTGGGGTTTTTTGTTTGTTTGTTTGGTTTGGTTTTGTTCCATTGCTTTTTTATGATACTAAATGAGTTTTGAGTTTTCTTCAAAGGAAAACATGCAGCAGCACCTTTCAGTTGTTTCAGATATTTCAGTTTTCATCTGGCGATGTATAGATACCCGCTGTGGAGGCATTTACATCTCAACATATCTCAGTCCACATCCCTGAATGGTGAGCTGTAAAAAAGCATGATAGGCTTCTCCCTCATTTGTACCAGACCAGATGAATTTCACCCTAGATATGCCTATCTCATCTCTTCCATGAGCATAAGAGGAGTCTACAATAAGTATTTCAAATGTAGATATACAAGCGTGAAAAATTCCAGAAAAACCTCAGAATGTTAAGTCTGTTTGTGCATGGGTATGAAATAACCAAAGAATATTTTTCTTTATAACAACAAAGCAGTTAGCCAAGGGGGTACTGCATTCTATTCATTATTTCTTTTGTGTCGTAATTCATTACCCAAAGAAAATATTTACATGATATATTATTTCAAAACTAAAACATTTACAAGTAAAACTGAACAACCATGAAACAAGAGCATATTTAAACAGAAGGACTGGCATGGAGATACATGTAAAACATTTCTGACATTAATTGTACCCAGTAGCAGACTTCAAGATCAAGTAGACATTGGTATTCACAGAGCACATTTACTGCAGCCACAGAGCCTTCACTGAAGCTCATCTAGTAACAGAAATAGAAATGGATAATAATGACCTGCCTGAATTAACAAGGGGATGCCTGTGGAATAACTTTTTTTCATACAACAACATACTGACACTGATATTCAAAGAGGATGATCATCTTACTCTCTAAAATGCCCTACTGATGGTAGAAAATTTATAAACAATTACTAGTTTTCATCTATGGAGGAGTTCAAATGGCAAACCAGCAATATCTTCTGTACTAATATAACCTGGGACTGTTTTTGAAACCTTTCAGAGGAGAAAAAAAATATATGTGATATTTTGGTTCACTTGAATACCTGAAAATGACTGAGACGGTCTGTTTGTAATGCATTTTTAAGCTCTAAATCATTCCAAAAGCTCTAAGTCTATCCAGTAGGAAAACCTATATTTTGCTAATGTAGAATCACCACAGAATTACTGAAAGGCTTGGGTTAAAAGGGACCCTAAAGATATTGCAAACCTCCTACTTTCCATCACCCCACCACATTCCCATAAATTCTGTTATATATTAATAATACAATTTAACATGTTTTCTAAAAGATGCAATGGAAGCCTGCAGACCCTTTCCTGTTTCTTTTTAGCAGACTGCTGAAACTAACCAGAAAGAGGTCATGCTTATTCATAAAGTGCTTTAAGCGTTAAATAATTTCAACTCGATAAATAGGCAAGAAAGCTGGGATTAGAAAGTTAGAATCAACAAGGTAATAAATGAATTCTTGCACCCATTAAAGTCATGGGGTTTTGACAAAATTTGACATCAAGTACCCTTAAATAAACATTTTAAAAAATTATTAACTCACTGCATATACCCATTATCTTTTGATCTGAAGTTATATAGTTCAAGTCATTATTTAGAAACAAAAAATGGTACTGCCTATGTTAAAACTGAAATCTTGGTCTAAACAAATGTATGTCAAGGCCAAGTTGGATGAGGCCCTTAGCAACCTGATCTAGTGGGTGGGATCCTTGCCCATGGCTGGGGGTTTGGAACTAGATGATCTTTAGGATCCCTTCTAACTCAAGTTATTATTCTATGATTCTTGGATTCATGAACAAAAGGTGTTTAATATACTTTTATTAACAGTTTTAGAAATTATTTTTAACTACAGGAAGTTATTTAAAGACCTGTACTGGATAAAAATATTCTGGGTTACTCAGTCCGAAACTCAAAGGCTTACGGGGAATTGAATTTACAATTTCAGCAGTAGGATTAGCCAATATAAAAATGTTCTTAATTTTTTAACTGAGAAACTGTTAAAGAAGGAAACATTAATTAGAAATTTCCAGCTTGCTTTTACTGCTTAATTACAACCCCCATGTCTGTACACTAGAACAGTATATATTAAAAAATAATGTATATTAAATCAATCAATTTTTAAGACATTTTGTTTTCTAAAAGCTTCTAAAATGCCTTTTGAAGTCTTCATGGGCTAATATTCATGAATTTTATGTTTATGTTTGCTATGTAGTTTGAAAAAAATGGTTACAAAATTGCTTGTCTCTTCAAAGCTTATTTCAGCTGGCTCTTATTTTGCAGTTGCTTCTATTTTAGTATGAGTCTCCTTTTATTATATATGGACTAGTGGATAGTTCTGAAAAGCTTAAAACTCCAGGGAAGGAAAGTGTCTTCAAACAATAAGAAAAAGTTATTGCATAAAAAACTGTCTTTGTCTATGCAAGAGAGACTGTCACATTCTAACAGGCCTTTTCAATATCTTTTTTTTCTCCCCAATAAGTGTTCTTAAAAGTTTTAAATAACGTTTATTATCAGATAATAAAAGGACAGTATTCTTAACCATTAGAGCACCATTTAAGCTACATGCAGAAACTTGATTTTTAAAATAATATCAGAGGACATCTAGCTTTGCTTTCAATAAATAAGGTAATTACCTAGAAGAAAATAAGACTGTTTCTCAGAAATGCTACAGCTACTTTATAATAAGAGGTGGGAAACCTGCCTCCTTTTGGATGGGATTGGAGGGAAAAAGACAAGGTAATAGTAATAGATATTTAGGCAAATTGGCAGTTCTGTTGTAAATTTTTATTTTCCTAAGTGTTTACAGAATATTTCTTTCTTTCCAGAATAAGCCTGAGTCTCTTCAGGAAGGTTCCAATAAAACCAGTCCACAAAATGGGCTCAGATACTGTCCCAGAACACTTTCCCTGATGTGATCTTGTGTATGCTAACCACCATTTTGCCCACAATTGCTAAGCATTGTCTGGCGGGAGAGCTCACCATCCGGCACAGAGAAAAATAGAGCTGGTTTTTCATACCTTGACTCTGTATTGGGCTTCAGCAAAATGTTTCTAACAAAAATACCAGAGTGGGGATAGGTGATATCTTAATCAAGGGACTGCCTCAAAAAAATGTACAGTGGAACATGCACCCTATGGGCTCCCATTATCCTGCCAGGCTCCCCAGGATGAAACCAGACGGATAAAATGCCTTCAGGTGTGAAAAAGTAGGTCGAATGTAGAGGAAACAATTTCTAGCCAGAACAGAAGAGTAGCATTAATATTATGTAAAGTAAAAATCATAATGCTAGTTAGTAGTGTTACCAGTAGTAATAAACTAAAAAAATTCTTTAAAATTATGATTGACAAATAAGTTCTATAAAAAGTCTATTCAAATGCAGTTAAAATTTGAGGATGTCAGAAGATCAAATTATGTTATTAAATACTAACTTCAGAGGCATTTAGGGGTGTAATGATGGTTACTAAGAGAAAATATACAAACAATTTCTATTTATTATACATTCCAAGAATTCTCCTGTTTACATCCCATTCAATGTGAATCTATATGACCATGATACTTTGTCTAGACAAAAATAAGTTACTTCTATTAAATTGCTTGGGGCTTTATGGTTTTTCCTCAGTTTCCTCTTTCACTATATATCTTCAGATGACAAGTATAAATATACTCAGTATTTGCAAACTATTTTGGTTTTTGCATAAATGGAATTTTATGGAATTGAATAAGATTATTGAATTGTATTTTTAATGTCTATGGTATGTTGAGCGAATTCACTCAGTTATAAGAACCACTAAATTATTGTGAAAGGTTTCTGCAGATAAATAAGAAAGCAGCTACGAACAACTCCTAGATAACAGTGATAAATGACTTAATATTCTCAGAGGAAACAGCTCTTTTTTTTTAATTCTTTTAACTGATTATATAAAGAAAAAGTCTAGAATGTCTTGGATGCAACAATATTTGTAAGTATCTCCATTGCTTTTAATACTAACGAAACAAATCAGAAAGGTTTAGTTTTTAGTACATAAGTAATTAGCAACATTAATTGAGAATTATCAGACAAAATCAGGTCAGATACTCTCTGATCAACATGCACATTTTTTTACCACCTTCATTACATCAAAATACAACATTACTCTGTGTCACTACTTACAAATTCTTTTGAAAGTCACTTTTTAAAAATCTGAACTTAAAATAACAATCTCCAAATATCAGAATGTAATAATTCTACCTGTCACATTATTTAACTAAGCTTATACAACTGGTAAAACATCATGATGTTGTGAGGGTTTTCTGGCGCTCCTTTACAAATATTATTAATTGTAAGGGATTGTTTTCTAGTTCTTGAGTATATTGTCTAATTTCAAAATATTACACAACAAAGAATCAAAGCAAATTTTTTTTATGGATTCTACCAAATACATAAGTCTTTGTCAGTTTTTGTTATAGTTGCAAATTACATTACTTTTGTATTTAGCAGATACAGTTCACAGACATCCGCACATTCATTCAACAGTCACTGTGTTGGCTCTTTTCCTGACTACCTCCATGACTACTATTTGAGGAAAAGCACAAAGAAAGTAGGATGAAGCTGTGAAGCTGTGCAGATTTTACCAGAACTTATTTTTCCAGTAGAAGTCTGATTGTAGTACTATTCTCAAAGTTATACATGTACTCTTGTACCTTTTGCACTGTTTCTGAAAAGTACTAGCAAAAAGGTAGTTTAACTCTTTGAACCTCTGCCTTCTTAAAATTGAGGTAGTTAATACAACTTTTCTGTTAAGAAACATACTTTCTTTAAAACGTGCTGTGGAAGAGACGTAGAATTGACAGGTTTAGAGGGTAACAGAATAGCAAACAAAACACAAGCAAATAAAGAAAAATGGCACCCTAAAAGTCTAAAAATCTTACATGAAAGAAAAACTGTTTACTTAAGGATTGCAATAGTAAGATGTTATAGACTAGATAGAACACATGCAAATTTAGCAAGCTTACAGCTAGGTACAACCACTGACACAGGGTCATCAAAACTAACTACTAACAAAGTTTCAGGGATTATTGTGTACCATGTGACTGAGTATTCTTACAAACAGTTCTTGAGTACTCAGTTTTTGATGCAAAAATAGGTTATCTGTCTAAACTATCTAACCTAGGTTGCAGTTTGAACTACGCTAATTCATCTTAAGGACAGTAAATGTACTGAGGTGTATGCATGTCTTGGCTTCGCAATCCAAGATTTGGGAAGGGCTGTCTCCACGTGGGTGTGCCCTTCCAGCCTGCGCAGTGGATTTTTTAGGTGAGGCACAGCATGCGCAGAACTGGCCCCTCTGTTTAACTCCTGAGGTTCATCTGCCACGGCCGAGCAAGCGTCGACGGTGACAGTGAAGTCCTTAGGACTAGAACCTACAGCCCCCGGGTTTCCCAGGAGGTCTCCCATCCAAGTACTAACCGGAGCTGACCCTGCATATTTTCTTTACATACATATAACCATAAAGTATCATACTAAAACACGTGGCTGATAATAAAATGCAGAATATCTCTCTCCTGTCAAATAAGGAATGTATTTTAAAATGTCAAAGTTAAAATGCACAAATTTTCTGCCTACAGTGATGAACAGCATCTCTGTAGTCCCCTAGTGTTGCCAGTCTCTGTTTCCAAAGTCCATACACTTTTCTTTTGCACTTGAATTGTAGATGAATATCCCTGCTCAGACAAGACAATCTCCTACATTGCTAGCGTGACTTCCAAAATTTTAGAGTAGCTTAGTTTTAAGGCTGAAGATTGCCATGTCCCAGGGTATCACATAGTCTGATGTTTGAAGAACTGTTGTAAAATAATGCAGATAGGATTCATACCCTCTCAGGGAGAAAGAAACTTTTAATCCAAATTTGCTACTTCTAGGAACTATTTTGACTAGCAGGGAAAAAAAATAGTTACAAAAAAAATCCCCTATGAATTAGACCTTACTTGCAAATGCTCTGAATTCTAAATCCCTAGCTGACTGTATAATCAAATGTGACTCATAGAACAGACAGACAGTCAGATATTCCCCCAGGCCATTTCTATTTGGTTTCCCGCTAAATGTGTACAAGCATTTAAACTTTGCACAGAAATGTCTGGTTTTCTTATTCAATGAATGGAAAAATATTTACATTTTAAATTGCCCTCAGAAGGCCACAAGAAGTCCTTAACACTTTCCACTGCCTATACAATCAATGTACATATTTTGTATGCACAGAAACATCTGAATTAGGTGACTAATTTAGTAATCTAGATAAAAGTTACAAAGTGTTAAAGAGTTTTGATTTTGCTGCAATGCACAAGAGGACATGGTGAAAACAAGACAGATTTTTCACTCTAATATGCTAATTAAAAGGTGCTCTAAAAAGACCTGTCTGAGTGATGTAAGTCCCTTTCCTGCTGTTGTTGTTTAGCAATGGTATTCTCCAATTCAGTACTCTTGCTAAAACCACACTAACACTTGCTAATCCTCCCCATCATATTGGAAGCACAAAAAGTAAAGATCATGGGTTGAAATAAGGACAATTGCAGCAACAGTATTAATATCAAAAGTTATAAGATAAAGGAATGACTTACATGGAAAATCCCCCTGACAATACACGTTTTTGGACTGTTCCACCCACCACATTTCTCCAACAGTAGGAATACCTTTCTCCATCAGAAGCAAAAGATCCTTCTCGCTGCTGCTGCTGTCATTGATGTGAGGTGGCATAGGATAACATATGGGTCCTGGCCATGCCCCCTCACAGCTACTGCAAAAAGTTAACCCTGTTCTAAATGATGATCTGTAATTTTTGAACCAAAAATTCTTCCATTGGTACTTATTGTAACTTCTGCTGAAGGATAAAAAGTAGTTGGTGTCCAGAAGCATTTTTTTGGTGATATCAGTGAATCATGAAATTGCTCATCAGATTCTCCTGGAAAGCAAGATGAATATTTTTGTAACTCCCTTTCATGAAACCATCTGATTTTAAACTAATATGCCACCCAGATAAGATTAATTTAATGAGAAATGGAAGTACACATATTAGCTTTTCCCCCCTGTAATCTAAAACTAATAGGATTTCAAGAAAATAAATGTTCCTATCAGCTTTAGAGACCAAAAGTCTAGTCACATGCATTTGCTCATTTCTGGTGTTTTCTAGGACAACTTTAAATACTCGAAGTCTCTTAGACACAAACACTCTACTCCTTAAGTAAAATCGAGACTCTAACAGATAATCAAGATAAGGGAGACATATAGATTGTATATAAGAAGGTAGACTATGTTTAATAGGAACAATAAGTAACCACATGGAAAAAGAGAAGTAATTGGTATAAAAATGGGTAGGGATTCTTAAAAAAAAAGCCTTGTAACCCCTTATTTCTGTAATGTTTCTGTAATGTTTCCTCAGAAACAGAAATGTTTTTACTATAGGGTAGCAATACTGTGATTATACTGCTAATAATCATGTTTCCTCATTCTACAGAATCATAGAATCACTTAGGCTGGAAAAGACCTTTAAGATTATTTAGTTCAGTCCTTAACCTAACACTGCTAAAGCATGATCCTAAGTGCAATATCTACATGTTTTTTAAATACTCTCAAGGATGGTAATTCAAATTCTTCCCTGGGCAGCCTGTTTCAATGCTTGACAATTTTTTCCATGGAGAATTTTTTCCTGATTTCCTAAACCTCCCCCGATACAGCTCAAGCCTGTTTCCTCTTGTTCTATTACTTGTTACCAGGGAGAAGAGACCAAGACCCATCTCACTACAACCTCCTTTCAAGTAATTGTAGAGAGGAATAAGGTATACCTTAAGCCTCCTTTTCTCCAGGCTAAACGACCTCAACTCCTTCAGCTGCTCCTCATAAGACCTGTGCTGCAGATTTCTTACCAGCTTATTTGTCCTTCTCTGGACACACTCCAGCACCTCAATGTCTCTCTTATAGTAAGAGGCGTAAAACTGAACACAGGGTTTGAAATGGATGAACAATTCCTCCTGGATGTCATTGCTAAACATGTGGAAGAAAATAAGGTTATCAGTAGTTAGCATGGATTCACCAAAAGAAAATCATGCTTAACCTACCTTAGTACAAGAGAGACATAGAGCTACTGAAGTAAGTCCAGCGGAGGTCTAGGAGGATGATCAGGGGACTGGAGCATCCCACTTATGAGGAGGCTGAGAGAGCTGGGCCTGTTTAGCCTCAAGAAAAAAAGACTGAGAAGGAATCCTATCAGTGCATACAATTATGTTGACAACAGGTGTGAAGAAGATGGGGCCAGACTGTTTTCAGTACCGACCAGTGAAAGGACAAGAGGAGACAGGCTCAACCAAAATGCAGGAAGTTCTATTTGAATATGAGAAAGAATTTCTTTACTTTGAGGGTGACAGAACACTGGAACAGGCTGCCCAGAGAGGTTGTGGATTCTACTTCTCTGGAGACATTCAAAACCCTCCTGGACACCATCCTGTACAAACTGCTCTGTGTGAACTTGCTCTAGGAGGTATGTTGGACTAGATGTTCCTTCCACCTTTACCCATTCTGTGATTCTGTGATCTAGTCAAAGATGTTTCTGCTCAGTGAAGGGTGTTGGGACTAGATGCTCATTCCAATCCAAACCATTCTATGATTCTAAGGTTCTATGATTCTATAAATTAGAGAAAATCACAAGAGATCTTCATCTTCCTAAGTAGCTTGTATATGAAAAAGAACAAACTCTCTATCATCAACAGTAATTAACCTGTGCTGTCAGAGAGGATATCCAGAAAAATAAGTAATGTAGAAATACGGTGAGGTTTATCTGTCTCCATGGTCATTTTCTCTTAGATTTTAATTCAAATTTGTCAGTGTTTAAAAGCTGCTTTTAAGTGTTTTCATCTCACATTTGATTTATCCGTAAATGCAGCAAATCTAAATTTCATAATCTGTTTAGTAAAATTGAGCCACAAAACTTGCTGGGATATATTTGACACTCTTTGAGATGTTTTTCTGTGTTTTACAACTCCATTTGGCTGTAACTCTTTGTATGAAATGTTTTATGAACAAAAACATTGTACACTTAAAAGCAGATCTAAAAGCATTTTGTTAAATGCCAGTCGGCGTTTAAAATCTGTTTCCCTAATATGTCTTTTTGATAACCTTTTAATAATGCAACAATTTGATTTAGGTTCAAAATAATATAGTATTTATTATTTATGTACAATAAACATTAGTAATTTATTTATTACACATTCTTTATAACACGTTATAAACTACTTGATATGGAAACATATTTTTGGAAAATGCTTATTGCAGTTCACTTAAAGATTTCCAAAGCCCTCAAATACTGAAAATCTTAAGTGTTTAAAAAGATCAAAATCCTTTTATACATGATGACTGAGTACTGACCAGAAAACCACCATAAATTCATAGGATAAAACTTTCTCAAATGCTCTATCCTATTGTAGCATGATTTGAATGTTCAAGTATGTTCCAACTGCCATTTTAGACACAATCATATCCTGCCTGCACAACAGGTAGTGTGTGGGTCTTCCTAATTTCCTATATCCAGTCTGCCAGGACAGTGGAGCTGTCATAGATACTTAACGGTTCAAATAGAAGATATCTAATTTTAAGTACTTGAATTTCTTCCTAAAAACCCCCTAATTTGGGAATGATTTGGCCCAAACAGAAATCCTTTTAAACAATTTTCTTGCCTTTGTTACTATGTCTGTTCATCATGCAGCCCAAACTCTAGCTGATAAGTTGCACATTCTGCTGGGAACATGTGGGTTTCCATTGCTTAAGCTTGAGTGGGTTTATTAAACAGAATTTTTATTTCTAAAGGGAAGTGGTTTTAGCAGTAATGCTGTATAAATAGTAACATATTCTTTTTATTTTTAACCAAGAAAACAACTTTCATTCCCATATGCGAGGATTCAGTGCTTCTATGTGTCCTGTGTGTTTTGATAGCAGCTTAGGCTTTTGGGAGTACTCAAGTGGCTTTCAGATTAAATAAAGCATGTCTAGGCAGCTACTGAGGTGTGATGTTTGTATTGCCACATTTTAATTGTCTAGCTCAGAACTAGGTTTAGCTGCCAGAGAGTTTTTCTAAATCTAGCTTAAGGTCCCCAGTCAGAAAAAAATGGAGTGGATGGAAATAATATTTTTATTTTTGATGGGTTTTTTTTGTTTAGGTTCTTTTGATCGGACAGATCCTACAAAGTCAACATCATTTCACTTATATGCTTAAGAGACATTCTGACATCAGTTTACTAAAAAAATCTCAGTTTATTGTAAAAGCAGTCCCAAGAATCACAATATCTTGATTTATACAGAATCAGAATTTGCTCCTGCATAATTATGAATTGCAGCAAGGTGGGTACTATAGCAGGCTTATGTTAGAATGTCTGTAACAAAATCACCATAATACACTCTGATTAATGCATCAAATCACATTTTTACAGTAGGTTTAAAATAAGGGCACAGATAGCACTAAGTCCTCTGTAAACTTTGTAGTTACTTATGTAAGGCCAGGAAAAAATACCTTTCACCTTTTTTTATTTCTTCTTTTTTACTTATTTGCCTTTTTTTATTTCTTTCCCCCATCTTGTATTACCTGTAGTCTAAGGTCATCATGTTTATTAATGATGGACAAACATGTCATAAATTTCTTTTTTAACCTGCCTTCTGTATGGAATGAACTTAAAACTGTTCTGATAGCAAATACAAAACCCCCACATTATAAACAGTCAGAACTACAAAGATACAGGAAAAATTGGCAAAAAATAGGGCTATTTACCCTACTGTACAAGTAAATCAGTATTATCTCATGGGCATGAACTTTGACTTGTCCTGAGAGAATAAAGATGACTTAAAGAGTGGGGTTACTCACAACTACTCATGGGTCCTTCTTCTTATAGATGTATTAATATGTTGGTTGTAGACTTAGCAATCTACTGTGTTAAATTGTATGTTGTATTGGTTTTGGCGTGGAGACAGTTAATTTTCTTCATAGCAGCTCATATGATTTTGGGGATTCGTGTACATAACAGTATTGATAACACAGGACTGTCTTACCCATTGCTGAGCAGTACTTACACAGAGCCAAGGACCTCTCCTCACTAGTGAGGATGCTGGAGGTACACAAAGAGTCCTGAGGAGACAGGGCTGGGACTCAACTGACCAAATGACATCATGCTCAGCATCTAAAGCTGGGGAAAGAGGGAAGTGGGGCCCTTTAGGAGACAGAGTGTGAGTCTTACCAGGTAATTGCTTTGTGTGATAAAGCCCTGCTTTCCTGGAGATGGCTAAACACCTGCCTACCCACAGGAAGTAATGAATGAATTCCTTGTTTTGCTTAACATGCAAGGCTTTTGTTTTAGCTTTTAAACTGTCCTCACCTGAACCCATGAGATTTCTCACTTTTACCTTTTCAGCTGTCTCCCCCATTCCATTGAAGAAAAGCAAGCAAAGCAGACCTGTGGATCTTAGCTGCCTACAAGGGCTAAAACACAGCAGTGGTTAAACCTACTAAAGTGTAAAAGACAGGCCTTATAACAGACATGCAAATATGCTTCTGGAACTGATATTGACAGTGATATGAATAGGTAAACTGCTATAGCTACTTGTGGAACTTCCCTCAGTGACTTCACAAACTAGCTAATGTGTATGTGTGTCTCGGTTTGAGGGGAAAAAACCAAAATGTTTTACCCACAAGCAGGGGAGGGGCCTCCTCCATGATAATCACACCACTCTTTATCAAATTTAAGAAAAGGAATTTTAATACAAGAAGGATAACTGATATATATATATATATATATATATACATGTAAACAGACTAGTGCAACCCACTTCCCCAACACCACAAGAGAAAGAAAAAAAAAACAAAACAACAACAAAACCCAGCAGGTTTTCCTCCAGGAGGAAAGGTTATAGTTAAGTGTCCATGTCACAGCCCGGCTGGCTGCAGAGTGATTTTCAGTCCCTCTCCAGCGAGACAGACGAGCAGTGAGCTTTCAGATGGACTCAGTCTCTTCCCCCTGTGTTCCCCGTCCAAGAAGCAGAAAGGTACGAGCAACCAGAAGCAAATCCAAGGCAGGCAGCAGCAGCAGCGCGGCATGAAAAAGTAGTCCGGGATAGGTAGCAGCGAGACAGCCAGGAAAAACCCAGCAGTAACCAGCAGGGCAGCCTGCCTCCTTCGAGCCCCCACTCCCGCGTTCCGCCGAGCCAAGACTGGCAAGAATATCCAAAAAAAACCCCAAAAGAGACAAACCTGCCCCCACCCCAGCGATCAACAGTTAACTGCTTCTTTTGTTAACCGCTGGCCTGGGCAGTTAAGTGGCAGGGGAGAGAATTTACATAATAATCCCAAACTACAACAATGTGTGAATAATCCTATTTTTACAGTCCTCAGAATTTATTCTAAAATTTTAAATTGCTCTATAAAAATAAATGCATGTGTCTAACAAAAAGACTATAATATGTAGTTTTCTTTTTAAAAAATTGTTTGAGAATGACCAACCCAATATTTGCCAAGTCATTTTTACTAAGGGTGTGACACATACTTTGGGAATATAATTGTTTCAATTTGAATTTAAAATGTATCATCTGTGTTAAGTGACTAGAGAAAACATCCACAACATTCACAAAGTGGCTCAGAAGAAAAATAAATCAGACTTTCCCTGAATTAACAGTCACCAGACCAGGCCACCTAGTCTACAGTCAGAAGCTGTTTTGACCCACTTCATTTAATGAAAATCACATCATCGTCAATCCATTTGATGATGGTTGTTCAGACTAAGAGAATCAGCAATGCGAAAAAGGAAGGGCTAAATTTGATGGGCAGTACAGACCAATCTTGGGAAATGCTGGTGCTTAATATCACCTGTTCTATGATACTGGCATTCAGTAATAGCCTAACATGATGTATCAAAGTCAAGTTAAGAAGTACAGATCTAATAACTCTACAGGCATTTGTTGTTTAATTTACGTAAGAGTTTAAATTATGTATCTCACATTTAGCTAACTGATTGTCAGGAAATATATACTGACTTGTATATAAAGTCGGGATTTTGATATCTTATGATACTTATGCTTTTGAGTGCAGCTTGGTTTAGTTTGGGCTTAGTATGTACCTTATGAATAATGAAATACTGCATATTGCATCTTTTGAAATTAATAGTCACAAGTTCCCTGAGGTTCTTCACTAAAGTGCAGATTTTTTTCTCCCTATTTTTACAAAGTTTTAATCAAAACAGAAAAAAGTTTTAAAGTTTGCCCTTTATTTTATCTTTCAACCCCACAAAAGTAAAAAATAGTCATAATGTCCCCAGTGATTGGAGCTGTACTATCCAGGGCTTTTAGAGGGAGACAGGAAAAGCTGAATAGATAAATTTAATAAGCAGGCTATTTATCCTAACTTTATTGGCTTCTCCCACCCACCCCTTATACTTCTGTGTATATCAATGCAGCACGACCTATTTTGTAAAAATAATTTTATATTATGACAAGTAAGGTAATAGTTCCAAGTTTCAATTACTAAATTTAATGTTAATGTATTCAAATCCTCCTGGACCTTTTAGTTTTACTAATGTTTCACCTGTCTTAGCATAATTGCCAAAAACATCACAGCAAGGTAGAATATATCCAATAAAATATTTTACAGTACAAACCACAACAAAACTAGTAAACCAAAAAAGAAAGTGGAAATCAATAAGGAAAAATACTAATATTAAAACCAGTGGATTCATGACAGATAAAAACCATCAGCCCAGTAAAGATATGTCAGTAAAATAATCTAGCTCTGAAAATACATTTTCACAATTTTTTTATTATTTTTTGAATACAGAACTTCTTTCTAATAAGACCAGCTTAGGGCGAGATTGCTTGACCATAATTTTCTTTCCATATCACCATTTTGTAAGTAATTTAAAAATAATTTTAAAAATATTTCTTACATAACTCAAATAACTTTGAAATTAACAAAATGAAGCCCTTCTAGGTGCTTTTGTAAAATTGTTGGGGTTTTTTGTTTTGGTTCGGTTTTTTTCCCCTTATTATAGACATACATCTACTGTGTGAGGTCATCTAAATCTGCAAATGTAAGTGCTTTTGGCTTCTGGTCTGCCAGTAAAAAATTCAACTTTCAAAATTGCAGGTTAAAGTAGATGTTCACTCTTGTGGTTTTGAGTTTTTGTTGTTTTTTTTTTTTTTTTTTTTACATAAAGAGCTCATTTTCTGTACTTCAATTACTTTGCTTTTAATGTAACATCTGTTGACATATTAAATATACCTTAACTGCTTTCCTGAACCCCCAGGGCAGCCATGGCAGAGCACAGGGAGCCGAGTGGCTGGGCTGTCAATCTAAGGCCCACCTGGGAGCCTGCCCAGATGCCTCCCTCTAGAGGTTGCTTAGAGAAATGGTGTGGAATCTCCATTACTGAGAGTGTTCAGGACTGGACTGGATATGGTTTTGAGCAACCTGACCTAACTTGCTCTGAGCAGGGATTTGAACTAAACTGTCAGTGGAGGACCTGCCAGCCTAAATTATTCTATAATTCAGCAATATAAACACAGCTAAACATAAATACATTTATATATATTTATGAAATATACATAAAATTTACCTGGACATGTGCATATAAATCTCTATGTGAATCATCTATCACATCCTTATTTCTGTATTTATCCATAAACAAAATTCCTCATATTGATGCCTGTTAGAAACAGTTACCTAAATAAAATCTGATTTTTGGTTTTTTTTGTGCTTGTTTGTTTGGTTTGTTTTGTTTTTTTTATTTGGCATGGGGATTGTGATACAGTATTTTCATTTTTATTCTTACTGTTTCTTTAGCATCAATACAAATCCAAAATACCCTTTTTCAATAATAATTAAGGGTGTGTGGTACTTCCTTGTTCACTTACTCCCCCTCTACATTACAATAGCTTGCCTGAAAAATTCAAGAGTATGGTCAAAATCTCCATCTGCTTCTGGTTCTGTAGTCTACTAGTGGTCTTTCAGTGATTAGTACAAATTTTTTTCTAGCTCTCCCTTCCTCCATGGTTTGGTCATGGGTGAAGACATAGAGTTAAAGAGAAATCATTCCTATAAAGGGCTGTGTCTGCTTTCTCAGCTTGGGACCACGCCAGTCTTTAATAGCATCCATCTGTCTGAGTTCTGATTTAATGTAGGTGCCTAACCATTTATTGCACAGATAAACTGTTTCCGCAGTCTTCACTTTACACTTCACCACCTTTACACACAGGGAGATTAAACTGAATAGCCACAGGCAGTATTCACTGTAGTATTCCTACTTCTGAGTATTTGAGATTGCAGCCTTGATAAGGTTTTAAAATTATTTGATTTTGGGATCAATTTGATATTCAAGGAGAGAAGTGTGCAAAATACAAATAATGCTTCATGTAGGGTCCTGCTGATTTCCAAATCAATCATGCACATTATAATCCTTTCCAATCACTGTAACTATCTGTGCTAATAGAATAAGGAAAAAAAAGCAATAATTAAAAGAAACAGAGTCCAATAAGTGATAATACATGTGGCAAATATATTTCCTAGGTTTGGCTACAATTTCCAGAGGTCATGTAGGAGTTAGTCAATAGGTCCCCACTGTGAAACTGCCCTCAGGAACAAGAGAGCACAACAGAGCTGCAGTTGTGTAAAGACATTTTTCATAGAGCACAAATCTCTCCATTCCCAGCTGGAAGAAACCAATAAAAGAAGACAACAGACCAGCGTGGATGACTAAAGACCTATGGGTCAAACTAAAGGGCAAAAAGGAAATGCAAGGGAATGAAAGATACAGGGACAAGGATTCCGGGAAGAGTACAAGAACATAGTCTGGTTGTGTGGGGATGAGGCAAGAAAGACCACGGCACGTCTGGAGCTGAGCTTGGCAAGGAATGCAAAGAATAACAAGAAGGGCTTCTACAGGTGTGTCAGCCAGAAAAGTAAGGTCAAAGAAAGTGTCCTCCCCTCATCAGCAAGACCAGCAAAAGTGGTGACAATAGATAAGAAGAAGGCTGTGGTACTCAACAACATTTTTTGCCTCAGTCTTTACTGACAATCTCCTTTCCCATACCTTTCAAGTGGGTGGACTACAAGGAAGGGGCTGAGCGAGCAGTCTGTCCCACTGTAAGTGAAGATCAGGTTTGTGACCACCTATGGGGCCTGATGAGATGCATTCCATAGTCCTAACGGAATTTACTGATGTAAATGCCAAGCCACTCTCCATCATATTTGAAAAGTCATGGCAGTTAGGTGAAATCCCTGATGACTGAAAAAAAGGAAAAGTATCCATTTTTTAAATGTTAGAAAGGAGTATCCCGGAACTATGGACCTGTCATCTTCACCTCTGTGCCTGGGAAGACCATGAAACAAATCCTCCTAGAAGCTCTGATAAGTCACATGGGGAACAGTGAGCAGCATGGTTTCATCAAGGGCAAGTCCTGCCTGACCAAACTAGTAGCCTTCTAAGATGGGCTGACTACAACAGTGGATAAGGGTTGACACAGTCCTCCACAACATCCTTCTCCATAAACGTATAGATTTGATGGGTGGACTATTCCCAGTCCCACAGTGGATGAGTGGATAAAATCCCAAGTTTTTTTGAGATACTCAACGCATTAGTAAAACTTGGGACACAAAATGCAGGCATTTGTGGTGGCTACAATACATAGAACTGTGAAATATTTCGGGCTGGAATGGTGCTTTAAAGATCATCTAGTTCAAACTCCCTGCAATCAACACTTTGAGTCTTCCAAGATGTATTCTTTTATTAGAATATTCTAATATGCCTGTCACCAAAATCACAGAAAGTACATGTCTCAGGCAAAAAAATTTTATTGATGATAACTTTCTAGCCATCCCACTTCCCCATCACCCTGTGCTGCTCAGAGTTCAGGAGACAGAAGAGTCAGGAGTGAAAGCGGTCCAGGGAAGAAGGGAGAGGTGGGGAAAAGGTGTCTATTTTTTTTTCTCACTCTACTACTCTGCTACAAGTAATTGGCAAGAAATTAAATTATTTTCCCAAAGTGGAGTTGGGTTTGTCAGTGATGGTAATCGGTGAGTGATCTTCCTGTTCTTATCTTGACCCAAAAGCCTTTCAATCATATTTTCTCCTCTTGTCCTGTTGATGAAGGTGAGTGAGAGATTAGCTTAGTGGGCAGCTGGTTGCCAGTCAAGGGCAAACATGATGAGATGAGAGTGACTGGGCAGAAAATCTCATGTTCGTATAGGAAAAGATGTGTTTACTGTGAAGGTGGACAAACTGTGGAGCAGGTTTCTCTGAAAGGTTACCATTTCTTCATCCTTAGAAATATTAAAAACTCAAATGAGCAATCTATTGTAGGTGACCCTGACACATGGACTAGACGGTCTCATGAATTCCTTTCTGACCTAAGCTATCCTAAGATTCCGTGAAAAGCTTTCAAGTTAGATTTTTTTTTTCTATTGCTGATTTGTAGCTATTAAATTTTTTGTAATATAAGCAAAAATACATTCTGTCACAGTAATATTTTTCCAGTGTGAAGTATAATTTTCTTGAAAAATATCTCTGCACAAATACTTTTCATGCTGATTCCCTAAATCAGAACAAAAATGAAGTCTACGGAATTTCTTTTCTTCTATTAAAAAACAAAACAAAACAAACATCCTGGTGGGAACATATGTCATGTTTAAGAAAACAAAGAAGCAAATGCATTTTCAGGACTGAAAACTGTAATTCTCTTTCTTAACCTATACTTCTGCTAAGGTGAAAATGCATTTCTTCAGAGAAATTGTATTTTTAACAGACAATTGAGAAACTGACAGAGAATTCAGAAAAATATTCAAGAAACACAACTGACAGTAATTTGCTTAAATATTTCACCATAGGAGAAATAAAACCAATAATAGACGCATAAGACTCTTTATAGTCTTACCTGGTGGATGAGGGTAAGGCTGTGGATGTGGTCTATCTAGACTTCAGCAAGGCCTTTGACACTGTCTCCCATAACATACTCCTGGAAAAGCTGGTAGCCCATGGTTTGGACAAGCGTACCCTCTCCTGGATTAGGAGCTGGCTGGAGGGCTGGGCCCAGAGAGTGCTGGTGAATGGAACTGCATCCAGCTGGCGGCCAGTCACTAGTGGTGTTCCCCAGGGATCAGTGTTGGGTCCAGTCCTGTTTAACATCTTTATTGATGATTTAGATGTGGGGATTGAGTCCATCATCAGCAAATTTGCCGATGACACCAAGCTGGGAGGGAGTGTCGACCTGCTGGAAGGCAGGAGGGCTCTGCAGAGGGATCTGGATAGACTTGAGAGATGGGCTGATTCCAATGGGATGAAGTTCAATAAGGCCAAGTACCGGGTCCTGCACTTTGGCCACAACAACCCCCTGCAGTGCTACAGGCTGGGCACAGAGTGGCTGGAGAGCAGCCAGGCAGAAAGGGACCTTGGAGTACTAATTGACAGGAAGTTCAACATGAGCCAACAGTGTGCCCAGGTGGCCAAGAAGGCCAATGGCATCCTGGCCTGTATCAAAAATAGCGTGGCCAGCAGGACCAGGGAAGTGATCCTTCCCCTGTACTCTGCGTTGGTGAGGCCACACTTTAGTATTGTGTTCAGTTCTGGGCCTCTCAGTTCAGGAAGGATATTGAGGTGCTGGAGCGGGTCCAGAGAAGCGCAACAAGGCTGGTGAAGGGACTGGAGTGTTAGTCCTATGGGGAGAGGCTGAGGGAGCTGAGGTTGTTTAGCCTGGACAAGAGGAGGCTTAGAGGTGACCTCATCACTGTCTATAACTACCTGAAGGGAAGTTCTAGCCAGATGGGGGTTGGTCTTTTCTCCCAGACACTCAGCAATAGGACAAGGGGCATGGGCTTAAGCTCTGCCAGGGGAAATTTAAGTTGGATATCAGAAAAAAATTCTTTCCAGAGAGAGTAATCAGGCATTGGAATAGTCTGCCCAGAGAGGTGGTGGATTCACCATCCCTGGAGGTTTTTAAACTGAGATTGGACGTGGCACTGAGTGCTGTGATATAGTAAACGGACTGGAATTTGACCAAGAGTTGGACTTGATGATCTCGGAGGTCTTTTCCAACCCAGTCGATTCTATGATTCTATGATTTAAGTGTAAATTATGACATGTATGATGTCCTGTTTAATTTAGCTCAGCATCTAGCTCTTATAAATTTTAAAAAGTTAACACAAACCTGTGTTCCGTTTGTTTTGTCAGTTGACATAATAATATAATTTTCCCCATCTATCCCCTGGTTGATTCCATTTCTCTAAATCAAAGTTTGGGTTTCCTTACTGGGTGTTTAACTACCTGCTGATTAAGGATCAGGACTGTTTTCCAGTAATTTGGATGTTTATCTGTGAAACAGAATTTATATTGTCAGGTCTTGCTCTTTTTTTATGAACCTGTTTAGGCAAAATCTGTAAGTGTGGGGGCAATTGACTGTTTTGTGTTTGTACACTAGCTAGCAGATAGAATTCTTAATTGGGGTCTTGTTCATCTAAAATCTCTCACAGCAAACTTAATAATTTAAATAAATCAAAATATAATGCTTATACCAATAATTATAATGAAAAGGGAGAAAACAAAAAGAGAGAGAAATTAAAGAATAGTGAAACTCACTAAAATTATTCACCTCCTGCTGATTGATGCCTAGCCTATTGCCAAGCTATCTGTCCATCATCGCCAACTCCTCCCTGTTTATATACTGCACTTGATGTTCTATGATATGGAATATCCCTTTGGTCAGTTCGAGTCAGCTGTCCTGGCTTCTTGTGCATCTGCTCACTGGCAGAGCATGGGAAACTGAAAAGTCCTTGATTTAGAATAAGCACTACCTTGCAACAACTGAAATATCAGTGTGTTATCAACATTATTCTCATCTTAAATCCACTATATCACTTAGTAAGGAGAAAATTAACTCTATTCCATATGAAACCAGGACAGAAGGATAGATCCAGGAAATTTAAACACATCAGGAGGTTCAAAATGATTTTGGAAGACTGAATTGAAGCAGCAGAAGGCAACAATTTTACCTGGTAACCACAGCAGAAAACAGTACAGAACAATGAAGCTTAAATTAAAACGTGTAAAAATTGTAATAAAACATCTTTAATCAGATGTTCAGAAAACCTATGTAGAATAAAATCAAAACAAAACAAAACCAAACTCTAAATCCACTGATCTTGTTCAATATATGTGTATTTAAAGTACAAATTAACAAAGTACTTTTATCCTTTTATTTGCTTCTGAGAAATATCAAGTCTAGAACTCAATAGTTAAGAATATCTTCATGGAAATGGTGTCAGGTACTGCCATGATAAAGGAAATTTGTCAGAAACTAATAATATAAAATAAATTATCATGATCATCTAAAGCATGGCCTCTGACCGCATGGAAGATGCCGGTTGGCCGCGGTTATCCAACCGGGTGTGGAGATGAGCTTTGTTTAGGCCACCTTTGCTAGGCCCCTCTCCGTGTGGAGGAAGCAGTGCTGTCCCTAGAAAAGACTGCTTGGTCATTCAGGATGCTGCCGCAAGAGACTGTCATCTCTGGGGTCAAGTCTCTAATGACCCATATCCTGAACCGCCTGCATGCAGGGTTGGGTCTGCGGTTTCCAGCTGCTTCCTATCACCTGCCGTTTTCGACCCTCACCTGTCGCTACAGGGCTTTGCAATGTGGGTGAACCCTTCAAGCCTGCACAATGGATTTTTTAGGTGAGGCACAGCGTGAGCAGAACTGGCCCCACCCTTTACTCCTAAGGTTCATCTGCCACGGCCTGGTGAGCTTGGACGGTGACAGCGAATACCTCAGGACGTAGGTTTGGTTAGAGTATCCTTCTCTTAGATGGATGGCCTTACAGGGCTAAACGAGCTCCATCTGCCCGAGTTTGGGGTTGAAGTTGTCCTTCTCCTAGGATGGTTGCCAGACGGCTAGCGAGCCCATCCTGCCCATGGACACACTTTGTCTGACCCTTCATCTGAGACCTGTCTGGCATGGGAGACCCTACCGGCGGCACAAACCACCTCCAGCATAGCTCTCAACCTCATGAGGGCACGCAAGCTTCTCCCCCGCGACAAGGGGGTGTCCCCGGAGAAGATGCAGATATACAGTTTCAATTAATGGAAGTATCTGTGCTGGTTTTGGCTGGGATAAATTTAGTTTTCTTCATAGTAACTAGTATGGGGCTGTGTTTTGAATCTAAGCTGGAAACACACGGATGGTTTTGTTATTGCTGAGCAGTGATTACACAGCATTAAGGCCTTTTCTGTCTCACTCCATCCCACCAGCGAGGAGGTGGTGTGCAAGAATTTGCAAGAGGACACAGTGTCATGGTCAGCATGGGAAGGAGGGGGAAGGATAGGGACCTTCAGAGTGATGGCATTTGTCTTTCTAAGTAATTATTACACATGATGGAGCTTTGATTTTCTGAAGGTGGTAGAACCACTTGCTGATGGGAAGTAGCGAATAAATTTCTTGTTTTGCATGGCTCGCATAAATGACGTTTGCTTTGTTTTTATCTCAACCCATGAGTTTTCCCACTGTCGTACTTCTGTTTCTTTCCCTCATCCTGCTGTGTGGCAAGCGAGGAAGAGCGCGAGAGTGCGTGCCTACTTGCCAGCTAGGCTTAAACTGCTACAGTATTATTTTTGGCAGTGCATCTGATAAGCTCAATGGACTTTGAAAGAGGTGAAAACAAAAACAAGGGGCTGAGTGAGAATTGTCAGTCTTCCAGATTTTACATTCAAATAAACCCAAATTTATGAGCACAGCTGAGTGAAATTTGACTTCAGGATTGGAAATAAATCAAGCATTCTGTTTACTAAAATGTCTCATCCAATATGCCTGAATACCAATACAGCAACCTATCATACTGCAATCTTTACAAGCAGTTTAATTCAAGGAACTGAAAAGCTCAAGTCCGTCAGCCTTTTTTTTTTTCAATATAAATATCTACTTTTATCTGGAAATTAGCATGATAGTTTAAACATTTTTAATATTTTCATTTTAATTTTTGTGTTAGGGACAAGAGTCGTGTTTAAAGCACTGTCATATTTAGCCCATGGTTGTGTTAGTCGATGTGATATGAGAAAATACTGCATAGTTTTTCACTATGGAAAACTCAGCCTTGGAGGAAAAAACATTAATGTAACATCAAACTGCTGAGAACTTAGCTTTCAACAGAAGAATAATGAGTAGTTGTTAGCCTGGAGTCAGTATCGTAAGCTGTTGCAGCCTCAGCTAGTGAGCTGACCACAAACAAGCTGTTGCTGCAGCTGGCAAAATTCCACTCCAGAGAGAGGAGATAAAAGGTGTGGACCTGGGCTGAGGAGGCGAGGAGGACCAGATATACATTATTTTGATCCAGGGGATGGCCTGAAGGTGCGCTGCCTACCTTTCCCTCCTGCCATGTACCATGCTTCATCTCCTTCTCCTGCTCGGTGGCTTGTTAACATTCTGAGGGTTGGTATGTATTGTTTTCTATCACAAGGAACAGGATACATTTGCTTTGCTTACTAATAAACTTGCTTTGCTACCTCAGTTGTGTTTTAGCGTCTTTTATTTTGTGCATGGGAATCCTCCTGAACCTGTAACGGTTTTGTATATTTTTCTTTCATTCTTCATATAATACAGCAATTTATCAAACTTTCTAAAAAGTTTAAGGTATTTAATCATGTTCTTCATAAATGTAAGTATTATATTTGAAGTAAAGCCCTACTAGACCTGGACTGTATTCATTCTAGTGAAGGCAAATCAAAGTAAAATCTATGAATAATTTCTGATTTGTTGGATGCAGTTGTTCATACTTAGTAACAAGGTTAATGAAGAAAAAAAAGGCAAAATTATTACCTCAAGTATTGTGCAGAATTGGAGGGAAGGGTCTCTGCTTTCCCCTAGTCTGATGAGGTGCAGAGAAGGGAGACAGCGACCAGGAGTCCAGGCAGTCCAGGCAAGAGAAAGAGTTTATTGGGACAATCCACCAGGTTTTCTAAGATCTCAGGGGGAAGGTACCAGATCGGGGGCTGGACTGGGTGAAAACTTAGGAAGGGGCAGCATCTAAGGTCCATTAACCAATGGAACTGGGACAAGGACAGGGCTGGCTGGAGCCCTGGCCCTGCCCCCCAAGCTACCAGTTATAGGGGTCTCACCCATGGGGCTTCCCACCTTGGAATAGCAGGGCAGAGAGGGGAGGGGATGCTGGGAGCCCTAGGAACCCCGGGGCTCCTGAGTGGGGGCGGGCACCACCTGGCCCAGAAGGAGGCAAACCAGCTTAATGAATGACTCATCAAGAGAACAAAGAAGCTCGAGGGATACAATAAACAGGGTATGGTGGTCATCAGAACAGCACAGATGAGGTAACAGAACCAGGCAGGGGTTTGCAACAACAACAACAACAACAACAACAACAACAACAAAAGACCCTATTACAAGTAAAACTACACTTTAAGTCTTTAACAGCAAGTCTCTTAGTCATTCAAGGTGTTTCTCCAGTGCTGTCCTCCTTGGGATTCATTTTAGCATTTTCCTACAAAGTATTAAAAATTTAAGGTAGTCATCTTAAAATTCTTTTATCTGAAAATTGACTTTTGTCTTAATTTTATAATTTTCTGATTAAAACTTCCACTTTTATATTAAAGAGGATATAAATTTATTATCTTTGCATTTAACAATAAAAGCAGGTTTATGACTATGTAGTAGTTTGACCCTGACCAACACACAGCTGCTCACTCACTTCCCTTTCCCATGGGATGGAGAAAGTAGAAGACAGGTGAGAAGCTTTGGGGATTTAGATGTTGACTAGATGGGAAAAAAGCTGTGCATTCAAGCAAAGCTAAATAAGGAATTCATTCACTACTTCCTATCAGCATGCAGATGTTCAGCCACTTCCAGGAAAGCACAAATAATGGTTACTTAGGAAGTCAAACATCAGAGTCACTAATGTTCCCCTTCCTCCTCCTTTCCTTGAGCTTTTATTGCTAAGTACATCATATGTTATGGAATAATCCTTAGGTCAATGTTGGTCAGCCATTTTAGCTGTGTCCATTCCCAGCTTCTTGTGTACTTTCAGCTAATCACTAAGAGGGAACAATGGGAGCAGAGTGAACAGAGAGCCTTGATGCTGTGTGACCACTGTTTAGTAACAGCCAAAACACTGAGTGTTATCAGTATTGGTTTAGTCATAAATCCATGGTGCTACAAAGAAAACTAACTCCATCCTAGTCAGACTCATCACAGAGTAAGCACAATTTCTGATTTCTTTCAAGCATGGTATACTTCAAAAGTGACTGATAGTTTATCATCCCTACTAGTATTATCACACAATGTTATTGGAGTTGAGATTCCTATTAAAGGAAATATTGTATAAATGTAAAATGAATAAGAGCACACAATATTATGTCTATAGAATAAGTGAGGATCCTGTCCAACAAGTTTGTGCTAAATGAGTGAATAACTCATATTTCTAGTGTCTTTTCATCATTTTATTGGCTGACACCACAATGATATAATAAAAAATATCAGGTCCAAGTTTTATGATGAATGAGCTTTTGTGTGCAGTTCATGATGGGATAATCTTTTTAAATACTGAAACCTACAGCAGGATCCTTGGGAAAAATAAACAAATAAAAAACCCAAAAGCACAACAGTGGCCTTGCTGAAGATTTATATTATCATTTCCATGATAAAATAAATACTAATTTCTTAATAACAGTTATAAAGCAAATCTCAGAGTAGCAAAGTCCAGGAACATTTCTGTGAGCCAGAGAGATATTTCATATAAACTAAAAGAACAGACAGTGAAAAAGAGTTTGGGAGAAGAGGAAGTAATGAACGAATATGTGTTATAGTCCATAAATAGAAGACTGTTGGACAAGTAGAAATAGTCCTTAATCATCAATAACTTTTAGGGATTTTTGCAAGTGACATTTATTGCTTTACATGAAAGTTCTTTAATTGTCCAATATTGCCAGAAGCCAAATAACCCAAGGGTATCTCAGTTAAAATCGAAGAACTGCAATACAAGCCACTAAGAAAATAGGAGTTTTACTCTAAGAAAGAAACATGTGAAAGAGCACTGAATGATATCATGCTTGTAGAGTTAGAGAAGGTCAGTATCGCAGTAAATGTAGAAACTAATATAATTTTGATTTACAGTTTTGAAAAAGAGAGGAGTTGCAGGGAGATGTTGACTTTTCAACCTCACTACAGCAAGTGTCAGAATAGCGATGAGGACATAGATTACCTAATTTACAGCATTCTACTCTAGCCATTAAGCTGTTAAATAGCATTATTTCAACTAATGGAAAACCATTAACTTTTTGGAGTGTCATTTAATGTTAGAAGAGCTGATTGCTAAAGAACAATTGAGTTTCTACAGCATATTTTTTATGGTCCTTAATTAGGGATATGCCCTCAAATAAACTCATAAAACCTATGTCCCTCATGCTTAAAGTTCCTTAGGTCATAAGCTTTTAAAGTGCTAATAAATCTCTGCTAGCTGACATCACCTCCTGACTCTTCAAGTGAATTTTTCTTCACAAGTTATTATATTACCTTCTTTGTTTGTGCAATAGGGGGCATCTTGTTAATTTATACATTATAATTGTAAATCCATTGACCTTCACAATGCCAAAGTTTATAGGGTTTCCAATGATCAACCATACTATAAAATTCACTTTCAAATTATCAACTGAATGTCAGGATGTAGGCTAATATAAATAATAATAATTTACAAATACTTTTGCTGATTAATTGAAAATAAATTACTGTGCATCTTTTCAATTTCAATAATTACACCTTAATTTAAGGGGAACCTTAGGAAGGATTTGCTGATTTTCCCCATTTGAAACCAGAAAAAGTATCTAAATTCAGAATTCTTTTGGAAGAATTGGCTAATGAATAGTGTAGCTGAATTGGAGACATAACACAAATTTGTAGTTATGATCTTTCAGAGGAAGAATTTCCTATCTCTGCTTCATTTGAGTTCATTTCTCTCAAGATACACGATTATAATATTAAGGTAGAACAGAATGAAGACCAACATTTTAGGAAACATAGAAAAGCATTGCAGAATAGATGCATCCAGTAGGTACTCTAAATAAATATACACGTTTAATACATAATAAATATTTGGGAAGATGAATTGTAGAGACAAAATAAATAAATTAAAAAAGCACAGTACTGGACAATAGATTATACCTACAGCATCTCTGACTGAAGTAACTTTCAGGCTATCATCAAATACATCAGTTTTATACTATTCAGGAGTCAACAATAGAGATTATGAATAGAATTGTTTTTCTTGTGAGAAAATCCTGTCAGAGCTCAGAGGAAAAAAATAGGGTTAACTAAATATCATCTTCCCTCTGCCCTTTATATCTAACATTATTTTGAATACCTTAAGTTAAACCCTCTTCTGGTTGGATTTAACTCACCTGCTGGCTTTAATGAGGTCAGACTTTCAGTTGTATAAGATTTCCTATTAGAAATTGTACAGGACACCCATATCTCTTCCCCATAACAGGTTTTTTTTCTGGTTGGGTGGGGTTTTTTCTGGTTTTGCTTTTCAGAGCATTTAAGGGTGCTATGCAGCTTCTAGGAATATAGAGTCTTATAAGAAATTATCACTTTCATATTTCAAGGGCAATGACAAGCTGTGTAGTCTCACAGCTGCAAATATTGGAGGCAACACTTTAATATTCAGAAGTGTGAAAATATTCTCTTTGCCTCACTTCATTTCCTTCTTTGCATCCTTTTATATTCAAAGGCTCTAAGCATGACATAGGAGAGGAAATTTAACAAGATTTGATTCTTCTAAAAAGAATTGGAAACAAAAAGACAAATATTTAAATATACACAACCTGAGAAGAAATAACCATAGTTATGCTCATTTTGACCCAATAAGATACAAATTGATCCTTTTACAGGAAATATGACAGCAATTTGGAAAAACAAAATAATTAAGTCTATATAGGTGAATGGAAGTGTATCTCTGATATTTGGCCTCTGTTAGCAAAATTGTCAACTTATTTCTATGAATTTACATAACTACTGGTCATCAAGGTGCAAAACAACATTACAGTTATTCTTGTACTCACAGTGGCAAAAGGTTCTCATGATTCCTTTTAAATGGAATCTGCTTTGACAGAGTGAGTCCAGCCAAGGGTTTGCTCACATGTGTAAAAACTTAATTGGTACAGGATCCAGATTAAAAAAAACTTCATTTGAAATTTGGACTCTTTTGACCAATGCAAATATACTGAAACTCTTTTAATATTTTTCTGAAAAATATACATGTAATGATATTTTACATGTGCCTGTTTTCACCTTGAGAAACTTTTTTTTCTTTTTTTCTTTCAACTATAAAAGCACTGGAATTACCCTCTTCCACTCTTTTTTCCCATTCCAAAATTTCTACCTCATCTGTAGTGCAAACAGATGGAGAGTAACAGACAGGTATTTCATACACTCAAAATCTTGTAATGAACAGTAAAATACATATTATCTGTAAACCTAAGAATTTATTTTTTAGTGTAATCTAAATTTAAACAGTTGAACCAAAGAATTAAAGTTATTGTAAATCTAATTGTTACAGGGAAATATAAAACATTACTGAAAAAATTATCATAGCTAAAATGGTTAGGCATAGACTGTCTGGTATGTACGAAGTTGGTGTTATGGTCTTCACTTCAATGTTTCTCTTTGTCCTAATTCTGAACTTTTGCTTTTCCTGATGAAGAAAAAGGGGCAGTTGCCACAATCCTTCAGTGTCCAGAGACTTCTTCAGGAGGATATAGAATGAGATTTTTTAAAAAGTAGATCTCCAAATATAATATTAATCCCCTTACATTAAGTAGAGAGATATTGGTGCTTTCAAAACATATTTCCTATGAAAAAAAAAAACATGCTTCTTCATCTTTCCATCAAGTAAGTGTCTGATATATTGCTGTCAGAAGTTGACAATTTCTCTCGAATAAATAGTGAACCTAAAGTGGTAATATCAGACATGAATGTCTAAGTTTAAAATCTATTTGCCTATGTTCTATTTTAGGCACATTCACATATTGGAAACTCCTGTATGGGTTCACAGTTGTGTTATGGGATACCTTGTGAAGTGTTCTTTTGGAGGAAAGATGAGATTCTTCCGTGCCACTCAAACACTCTTCCATTTGACAGCCTAAAGAAAGGGGCAACTGAATCTCACTGAGTATGACTGTATTGTAAAAGGCAGATATATCACAGAAATACTCAAGTTCCTTTAAGTAAGATCTTACCCTTGTAGGTTTTGCTGCAGTGCTTACTGATGCAGAAACTGATATCCACAAAATAGTTAAGATTGGAAAGGAACTCAGATGGTGTCAAAGCAAGTCAAGCTCTGAAGAGCTTGTGCAAGGCTTTGCCCAATCAGGTCTTCAAAAACTCCAGCATGAATTTCTATATATTTCTATTCTTCTTGCTTCAGTTAATTCAGTTGTGCATTTTTATTTGTCTTTAACTGCATTCAGGTACAAATTTCTTTATAGAACTGAAACAAGTTGACCATGCATAATTATAGAGATGTATAAGTCTTTGTGATCACTTTAGGATCAGATACAGTTCTCCAAGCTTTTTAAGACTGTGTTCCTTTCCTCTTCCTTATGTCCATTTTCTATTTCCAAAAGCTTTTGATTTTTTTGAGAGGCAAAGAGGTTGTTTTATTTGTTTCTCCTCCATTGATATCAAGCCTTTACAGGCTGAAATTAAGAAATAGAGGTGCTGGGAAGAAGAAACGGGCGGGGAGAAAGAAGAGGTGGAATTAGAACATATCTTTGCATGAGTTTGCTTTGCAAAGAGAACAAATTCCTCCTAGAGTCCCTTTACAAAGTAAAATTGCATTTTAAAACACATTTGAAGAAACTATACAGATGTAGACAGACGTGCAGCTTCAATGAAATTACATTTGCCCAGGACCATAAGATAGTGAAGTTGCTCAGCTAATGGTTAATCACAGGAATTCATAGTTGTCACCAGACATTTCCTCAAAATCTAAAGCTCTGATGTTTCAAATACAATGAAAATGTATCTATACAACTGTGAGATCCAGATGTTCATTATTTCCTGAGATGCATTCAACATCAGTTCTCACTAAAACAATAGTTCATAAGATATAATGTGACTGTTAGTACTGAGCTCAGAAACCTGAAATTGTAATTGCATTACTGAAGAAAAAACTACTTCAAAATAACCATGGATTCTCTTGACTTCTCTGTATTTTCATCCATATATATTATATGTTTAAAGTAATGGTCCCCACATTCTAGTAATTTCAGATTGTTAGTGCCAATAAATCATCTTAGACCAAGTGTAATTCTAATTTCCAAATTATGTTCCCATGCGCCAATTAATAATTAATGCATTATGCCAAGGAAACTTAGGAAACATCATCTCCTTTAAAAAAAGTTTTTATAAAAATGAAATTTTTTTTTACAGAACCAAGAAACCTGAGGTTGGAAGGGACTTACTGAAATCATATAGTCCAACCTCCCTGTTCGAGCAGGGTCAGTTACAATAGATTACACAGAAAAGTGTCCAGTCAGTTGTGAGTGTCTATCCACATGGAGACTACAATCTCTGGGCAGCCTCTTCCTATGTATGAGAACACTCATTGCAGGAGAGTTCTCTTTAAATCAGATGAAATATTACATTCTTTAATTTTTATTAATTTAATTCTGTTATCCCTTCAGCAGGCAGCAATGGGAAGACTCTGGCTCTGTTATTTTCATTGTCTCCCATTTCATCATATATATTTGTCTTGGTTTGAGGGGAAAAACCAAAATGTTTACCCACAAGTGGGGGAGAGGGGCCTCCTCCACAATAATCACGCCACTCTTTATCAAATTTAAGAAAAGGAACTTTAATACAAGAAGGATAACTGTTCTTAACTGATATATATATATGTAAACAGATCAGAGCAAACCACTTCCCCAACACCATAAGAGGAAAAAAACCAACAAAAACCCCAAAACCAACAGGTTTCCTCCTGGAGGAAAGTTATACTTATGGCAGTATCAGTATCACAGCCTGGCTGGCAGCAGGGTGAGTTCCCAGATGAACTCTGTCTCTCTCTCTGTGTCTCTTGTCCCAAATGAAGAAGGAAAACTGGAAGCAATGAACCGCTGCATGTCCTGGAAAAGCAGCTGCAAGTTCTCTCTCCCAGGTTGCTGCCCCAGCCGGGACGGGCAGGCCGTGATGCAAGAAAGCAACAGCAGGAGCAGTTGCAGGAGCAGCAGCCAGCAGCAGTGAGTAGCCAGGAGCAGTCCCGGGGCAGGCAGCAGCAGCAGCGAGACGCCTTCTCCTCTACCCAGCACACACACGGAACGCAGGGCCTTCTCCCCTACCCAGCACACACACACACCGCTCCTGCGTTCCGCCAAGCTAAGAATGGAAAAAATGTCCCCAAAAACAAAAGAGACAACCTGCCCCAACCCAAGTGATCAGCAGTTAACTACTTCTTTTTGTTAACTACTGGCATGGGCAGTTAGTGGCAGGGTAGAGAATTTACATAATAATTCCAAACTACAACAATATTGATAAAATCTGCCATGATCCATCTTCCCTCCAGCCCGCCCCTGCAAATCTTTCTCTGCTCCAGGCCGAACAGAACTAGATCCCTCAGTCTTTCCTCAAATGAAAGGTACTGCAATCCCTTCATCACCTTTGCTAGACTCACTCTCTTAAGTTCTTTGTTGTACTACAGAACACAGAACTCAATGGATGCAGATGCATCCAGATGTACCCTCACCAATGTCAAGTAAATGATCGCCTCCTTCAAGATGATGAAAACATTCTTCCCAATACAGACCAAATGGAAGAACAACAGGGAGTAACAGTGAAGAGGAATGCATAAGACTTAAAAACCTCTCCATTACATTCCAAATGCGAGTCCCTGGAAAGAAGTAAACCTCTGTCAGTGAGGAGATAGGTCAACAGATGGGGGGCTATTATTCCTCCCAGGCTATTCCTGCCATTGTCATTGTTTCCTTCTACTGATTCTGACTGGCTCAAGATCAGTGGCCAGAACCACTCAAATTTACAAATATTCCTGTTCCTCATCTGTTATGAGGACAGTGAAGTTACTCATTAACTGCAAGTTATTAGGCAGGGTAGGAGACTTACTTGTGGTGTGGAGTCACCAGCTTCATCATGATTGGAGTTTCAACTCTCAAACTTCATAAGCACGGGCTCTTCCTAACCTTCCACTACAGTTATATGTTTTGGCTCTTGAAGCCTCAGAGACAATCTGGACAGTCTCTGATCTCTCTGATGCTGCAGTCTACAGACTTCCTTCAAGAGTTCTTTTTTCTTGGCAGCACAAGTCCATAAGAATCATACACCTTTGCAGACTAGGATAGGATATGCCCCAGCCTCAGCAAAGCACCTGCACCTTGAGCCTTGCAGAGGTGCACCTTTCTTCTAAGACTCCATTCAGGTTAAAGAATCCAATCACAAAGGGTCAGTTTCTCCATCTGTGGACTATGCCTTTTAACAGATGAATACTACACCTAAAGACAAGTATGCTGGAAACAGAAAGTTTATATACCCTTCCTTCACATCCTGCTGCTCAAACTGCAAGCTTAGGGAGTGGTGAAAGGGAAAGGATGCTATCCCTATCCTTACCTCACAATGGCAGAAACATTCAATAGCTAAGTTTTAATATTTAAATCACATAAAAATTTAGAAATAAAAACCTAGAGAGACAGCAGGTAATTTGACAGCTAATTAGCTACCAATTTGTTGAACAACATATGTGTTCAGTTTGGTTTTAGATAACAAAGATAAGAAATTATAACTAAGGAAAAGAAATTATTTCCCTCTGTATCTTAGGGCTTTTTATTAGATGGTAGCCTAATCCTGACATTAATTAATTAATTAATTAATTAATGAGTAGATAGATAGATAGATAGATAGATAGATAGATAGATAGATAGCAAATGACCACTGTAGTAAGTAAATGACCACTGTAGTAAGTAAAACACTGTACTCAGCCAGATGCTTATTTCAGTTACTTCTGTGACTTTTCAAATACACAACTTACAGTACAGCTTCTGCAGTTGATGAGCTTCAGCAGTTTTGCAACTGTACAAACAGAATGTGGGGACCACTTTATGTTAGTTTTCATTTATTTATGTGTGATAAAGTCAGATATGGTACACAAGTCTAACACCACTTCTCCATTCATTTGATTCCAGTGAAGGAACTACTAACCTCATGAGGAATTTTTGCATTGACTACAATTGGCCAAAATATAAACCAAGCTTAAATTTAGGAATTATTTCAATTAGTTATTGTTGCTAAGTTTAAAGTTTGATCATCAGAAACTTTATTTCATTCTAATTTTTTTAAACATATATTTTATTTCTCCACTGTCTGCATAGATACTTTCAGGTCATGGTTCATTTAATGTAGATAGACATGAGATGAGTCACTGAGGGAGCCTGAGCCATCCCAAATTTATGCATTTCCATGTAAACAGCTATATTTGGTTACATAAATCTCATCCATATGGCATGCTTAGTTGTATTTCATTTTCCATTGGGATCATTTGAGATTACAATAGCTGTTTAAACAGTTGAAATGTATTGGCTTAATGGGCACTTTGGGGAAAATACTGGAAGTAGATAAATGTGTCAGACAGCAGGAGTTTAAGCATAGAAGAGGAAAGGCCTAAGCTAGAGAGCAGAGATGGTTAGCAAATGGAGAGAGGGAGAGAGTATTAAGAATGCAAAACATTGTTGTATTGAACAGCATGCTGAGTTTTCAGATTTCTTAGACTGAATAATAAGGCCAGGCCTGCAAAATGATATCTTGTATTTTAAAGCAGACCTCATCTGGGACTGGAAAACCCTGGAATGTGCATGTTATAGATGTCCTCATTTGTAGTCATTCAGTTATGTGGTCAGCCCATGTCTATGTTATTGTCTTCCCTCAAGAAACAGATTCTTAAAGGCTTTTAAACTAATTGATAGAGCTCTGGATTAAAATGTAGATTTACAGAGATAAGGTGGTGACAAACTAGTAACTTCACCACGCACATATATTTTAAGAGTGAATCATGTCAGTATTCTGCAGAACTCTGTTCTTATGGTGCTGAGACAAATTTTGGGGAATAGCAAACTTTAAGCAATCCTCAATAATACCAACTAAGTGAATTATGTATACTACCTCAGAATGTGCACTGTGAGCATGCTGGTAGTCTCCAGTTCTATTTTAGATTTATTGACATTCCCTAGACCCTGAAGTTGCTTCACTATTTTGCCCAGTTTGCTGTTTGCTTTCAATTCCATCTACTCCTACCTTCTCAAGAAGTGTGTCTAATCTATCTTACTGCCTTTATAAATTGTCTTTTCCATAAGACTTCAGGAAAAAAAAAAGGAAAAAGTTTTATATCTGTAGCCATAGACAAATAAAATCATAATAGGTGGCAGCATCTTTACCTATGCAGATGAGACAGAGTTACATAACTAGAGTTAGATTCAAGAAAATGAGTGAATGGTCTATTGAGAATAACTCTGGTTTCAATATATGTTTCTATTTTACCTCATAGTCTTACCACACATTTCCACCAATTTCTTGTGTCACCTGATAGATACCCCTGAGAAACATACTGATATTGGGAAAAATAATGACCTTTCCACAGTACCATCTATGGGAAATTAATTATTTTGACTATTAGGCATGCAAGAGTTAATAATCCAAAACTAACTGAATCTTCCTAGGTTTTTTCATCCTTTGTGTTGGGAAAGAAGCAGTTTTGGAAGCTGATTCTGATAACAAATGTTAAGAGCAGGGCCATCTTCTACAGCCATGCTGGCCCAACACCTGCCCTGGGTGGCCACTGGACCCAGCTCACTCACTGAGCACCTGGGTCCATGCCCAGGCTGAGGAGCTGGCTGCTGCTTTCCTGTTTGCATATTCAACCAGCAGCACTGGTAAGCACATATCTCAGAGAGACACACAAAGATTCTAACACACAGAGGATACAGATATAGCCTGTCACACAGAGACAGACAAAGGGTTGCCTTCAATAGCACCACATTTTCATGACTCACACCAGGCACAAGCCCAGACAGCCACATCCCTTCCTCTTGGGGTGTCAGAGATAGATGCTCAAGGCTCACCAGTGTAGCACACACGTAATTCCAGGTTCATGTTCACATGCACATTCATGGATCCCCTGAGCACCATGATGGCCACTCTTCCTGCCTGGCACTCCTGCCTGGATGCCATCCCCCCTTCCTGTCCCATGCATTCCTGACTCATCAGCTGGTCCAGCTGGGTGCTCTCTGCAAATGCACAGCACTTACACACTCATTACATGGACATCCCACATTCTCAGGTCCCCACTGAAAACCAGCACAGGTCCTGCCAGCCTGCTTATCCCATCTGAAATCTGCCCCCCCCCACTTGCTGACTGATCCAGCTTGGAGTTTGTCAGTGAATACACACACACACCCCACATACACCTGGCTTGAGGAAGGCACATCAGGCACATGGGCTATGATCTTCAGTCCTACTGCAGCCAGTATTGCTAAGCTCATCAACTGCCTCACTCACCCTGTCCCCTTCCTGTAGCTGGTTGTCCTGGTTTCTACTGGGATAGAGTTAATTTTCTCTTTAACAGCATTGTACCAGCTACTAAGAAGAAAATTAACTCTATCCAAGCCAAAACCAGAACATTGGTTTTGGGAACAAACACTTTTCCTATGCCAGTGATTGAATTCCAAGAATCCCTCTGGGTCCAGTAGGTGACATCACAGGCCAGGAGCCCAGACTGACTCCAGGAGCTGGCACCCACTCCATTCATGCCAGTTCCCCCAGTATCTGGCGCTGTTTCCCTGTAGCACTCACAAATGGCATAAAATAGTGAGATTATGCAGGCACAGACTTAGGAAAAGGTTTAATAAGAAAATATGAGAAGACAAGACAAACTGTGGTGATCAGGTGCAGGGTCAGATAAGTGCACTGGCTATCTGATATACATACCATCAGCCCTGGCTTACATTCTTCATTTATTTCTCCCTCCTCCCTCTTCCTCTGTACATTGCACATTCATACCAATGTCCTTCAACATCCTCAGCCCTCAGGTCTGCATCCTTATGAGTTGCAGAGTGTCAGTTTGCCTGCAGTTTTTTGATAATTCATCAACTAGTGTGACCGACTCATTGTTTCTGTTTACTGTCTTTATAAATGTTAGCTGGACAGGTTTTATGACCATCTAGTTTCTTTCTCCTTTCCTCTATCCCCTCAACTGAAAAAATTAAACATTTTCACACCCCACATACTCTTCAGGCCAGTGACAAGGTTTGTTCTTATTATGATCTTTCTTGTAATTTCTTTTTCAGGTCTGTCTTTGCGTGTTCTGATTTATGACTCCTTTGACAGGTACCCTTAGAGGAGGAGATACTCTCCTTCTATGCACCCTTACAGGTTGATTTGATTTAAGATATTTTGCACAGCATGTAATAAATTACTCTTTAATCACATCTATTTTCTGAGAGGGCTATATGAAGTAATAGTTGAGTGCTCTGAAGACAGTAATGGATGTGGAGAGTGCTGTAGAACTTCCTCCAGTTGGTAGGAACAGTTATATTAGGAGTGCCTATGCCCTGTTACAGAGCAGTCTTGGTCCTAAGTACATTAATAAAAGAGAGTGAAAAGCCACTTCAAGCACTGGATCTCTATGCTATTAGCTCACATTTGGCCTCTGTTCTACACTGCTCCAGATATCTCTTTCTTGAACAAATTTATTACAAAAGGGGGTAGCTGTAAATAGTGTGATTATCAGCCAGTCTGTTTTACTTCATCTTGGAGACAGCCATCAGTCTTCGTCTTTCTTTCACTTAGTGAAAGAACTGTTAAATATGATGTCCAGGTAAATAATGCTTTTTGCTGAGCTAAAACTGTTTGTGGGAGGTGAAATGTTGGGTGTAGAGAAGGTCAGTGCAGTTGCCTCCAGAACATGGTTCTAAAGAAGACAGTGGAGAACTAAAAAAGTAGAGAGACTTTGACTTTCTATGTGGCAAGGGCAGGATGACAGGAATCCAGATTCAGGAATATTGCAGGACGTCAAAATAGCTCTTGAAATAGTTCTATTAAGACTCAGAGATCTGTAACAGAGGCTTTTTGTACAGAAACAAATAAGCAATAAGACTGTAAATTGTGTACTTTTCAAGAAAATCTGAGCATGGTCTTACAGACAGAAGAGGTATCAGATATCTTCCTCCAATTTCCATGCCTCATTCTCGCAATGACAATACTTAATTAATCTGAATTTAATTAATTTAATCCACATAGCATTCCCAGTACCTGGTATTTATGATGTGAAATATTGAGCTAGCTGTCTGTTGGAACACTGACCGTGGGAAAAATTATTATGGGATGTTGACTGAAATACAGATTATCTACTAGGCACCACAATCTTACAAAGCCTTCCTAGAGTTACTAAACTTTGCCAGGTTTTTAGTTCTACATTATCCAAGGTACTCCTTTTTATCCATATCGTGATCCATTATTTCATAAGCTTTGTATTATTTCTGAGTGATGAGATGCAGGGAGCAAATAAATGTTGTGAGGGACTGGATATGTATCTCACTGGATTATTTATTGTGTCAGAACAAACTTTGTGTGGTGGGGAGAGGATACCAGGCCGCCGGGAGACACAAAGGAGACAGGCAGGGTGTGGTGTAACAGAACCAGGCAGGGAATTGCTACAAAAAAACCTATTACAAGTAAAACTGCACTTTAAAACTGCATTTTAAAACTATTAGTCTCTAAGATGTTCAAGGTGCCTGTCCAGCGCTCTCTCTCTCTCTCTCTCTCTCTCTCTCTCTCTATCTCTCTCTCTCTCTCTCTGTGAAGCTCAAGTTGCCCAGACATGGAGGGGGAAAAGCAAAGAGCAGAGCCATTAAAAAAAAAAAAAAAGAGCTCTCACCAGCAACTTTTCTGCTGCTGCCCCCCAAAAAGCCCAAAAGTCAAGCCAGCACACAGGGAAAAAACCTCTCCCCACCTCCAGGTGCTGGGGTTCTGTTTTCTCACCTCCCTCCCACCATTCAGCTGGATTGTGAAAGTCATCAGCCATCTTTTGTCCTCAGTCCTGGCACTCCAAGCCCAAACCTTTGTGTTGGTATGGTGCGAAAGATTCTCTGAGGGACTCCTCCCAACACCACCTTCCTGTGTTTGAACCTTTAACAATATGGGAGTGCAGAGGCTCCCTCTTGGCCTTCCTTCTCCACACCAGGTATTGTCCTGTGGTTCTGATGGTAACTACTTTTCTCTCTTCAC
Source organism: Pithys albifrons albifrons (assembly GCF_047495875.1). Lineage (NCBI taxonomy): Eukaryota > Metazoa > Chordata > Aves > Passeriformes > Thamnophilidae > Pithys > Pithys albifrons. The sequence goes on from NC_092458.1 coordinate 41,795,301, forward strand.
TCCTTCCTTCTTTCCTTAATCTCTTTCCTTTCTTTAATCTTTCTTTAATCTCTTGTGGTTACTTAAAGCTGATGGCTTGCATTTTACTTAGCTGGTGTAGATTAGTGTGTGTTGGGTGCTCTGTAAAACGTTTCTTCTCTATAGTTGTATGTTGCTCCTGTAAAACCTTTTGCCAAAATGCCTACTTTCTTATTAAAGTAGGAGAAGTCTCTTGGGAGACATATGTAACGTGTATTAAAGAACAAAAGGCTTTACAAAATTTCGGGTGGGTGACCTCTTAAATATAAGTATAAATATATTGCCTGGGCAGCTTGTGGCTTGAACCTGGGGTTTTACAAATGTCTTAGTACTTTAACTCAAATGAAGGTACAACAGGTAGGATTGCTGAGTCATTTGTGGACTATTGAGTGTAAATTCTGTGTTTGAGAAAAAAACACATATCATTTTATGTCAGTTACAATCTTTAGGTCATAAATGTTTCTATCTGTTTACATCTACAATTATAATAAGTTGCATTCATGAACAAATATGCACCCTTTGGATACGATTAATTTGAGATTATATTTTTTTAGAAAATTATAAGTTTTTACCCAGAATTAAAGTCCATTTATATATTTTCCTTGAATAAAAGGAGACACTATGTTGCCTGGTTTAGGTGTAAAGAAGTGAATTTCCTGTGTGGATATAAAGGTGCGGAAAGCAATACAAAGAGCATGGAGGGAAAGACCAAAACCACAAAACCCACAAACAAATCCAAAAGCTAACACATAAGAAGATGGTTCTTGATAATTTATATCTGTATAAAAAATTGGTCTTTGTTCAGCCTGTCAATCACCTCTATGATATCATAAGCCGTTATTGTATTTCTAGAAGTTACAGTGGGTTTGGTATGTTCATATAAAACAGCTGTTTCATCTTCACGATTATTTTAATTTCCTTTGCATTTTTATAAACTTGCTTGTTTTCTTCTTGAAATGTGAAGAACAGAAGGTGTGGGCACAACAAAGCCAAGGCAAAAGTATTCTCTTTTTTGTTGTTAATATATTATATAAATCCATACAGAAGAATGTTCTTAATTTTATTCATGATCCTAATAAGTTATTGGAGAGTAATAGGTTTGTCTGAGTGGCTGTTGAGGATACACTGAAAATAACAGCTGAAGTATCCATATTCCTCTATTCCTGTAATGAAAAATGTCAGTGTGTTATTAGAATGTTATACAATATACATTGCAGTGATTATACAAGATAAAAAATTAGGTGCTCAATCTAGCTATTTAAGACATCAGCAAAACAATGTTGCATTAATAATTCACAAGAAGTAGTGGCTCAGATTGCCTGACTGAAAACAATTACACTTATGGAAACATCTGATTATTTGTAGTTTATAACATATTCCTTCATGATGATAAATGGTACCTTTTCACAATATTTTACAAATGGTTTCTGTATTCATCATATCCAAGTTTTAAATGAAACAAGTTCTCGTTACACTTGATCTCTCATTAAAACACTGAAACATGTTGATTTTCTAGCCACAAATTTAAAACAGTGTTCACAGAAGTACAGAGACAGTAAAGCAATGTATTCTTTAAGACTTCCATTTAATACAATAATTAAAAAGATAAAGATTGCATGAATAATGTAAACTTTTTTAAAGAAATTGATAGCTTCTCAGTGAAAGAACTGTGCTCCATATTTAGTCCATTGCATTTTTAACATTCAACTAGAATGCGTCAGTTGCATAGGAATTTACCCTGAATTCCTCCTTTTTTGCTGATGCTAGTGAGAGCCTTTCCAAAAGGTAAATAAACTAGCTGAATATTCCAGTAGTCCACGCAAATGTCCGTCTTCTTCTAGTAAATATACAAAAAAGGACCAAGAACCAGCAACCTGAGGCCAAATATTTATTAGATTTAGAGAATACATAATTTAAGGCTATTAACAGATTTGTTTTATGAAGTGTTTAGCCCAAAATATGTGTAAGCTCACATCTGAATTGCATGAATTGTGTGAAATTCAAGGTGGTAAAGATGTACCCAGTAACTGATCTACATTAATAAATTAGAATGGCTCATAACCTGTTTTTCATTGTTGCTGACAAATAATCATAGACTTATAGAATGGTGTGCGTTGGAAGGACCTTAAAAGTCACCTAAACCAACCATCCTGCCATGGGCAGGGACAACCTCCATTAGGCCAGTTTGCTCAAAGAACCATCAAGCCTGACCTTGAACACTTCCAGGGATGAGGCATTCAATGGTTGTCTGGTCAACTTGTTCCGGTGCCTCACTACCCACACAGCACACAATTTCTTCCTAGTGTCTAATATAAATCTACCCTCTGAAACTGAAGACATTCCTCCTTGTCCCGTTGCTGTTAAAAAGTCCTTCTATAGCTTTTCTCTAGGCACCATTCATATACTGAAAGATGCTACAAGTTCTCCCTAAGGCCTTCTCTTCTGCAGGCTGAACAACCCCAGTTCTCAACCTGTGTTCACAGAAGATGGCTTTCAGGCCCCTGATCATTTGACCTGGCTTGTGGTCATACCTCTGAATTTTCTTCTCCTCCAAAACTGTTTTTTGTACACTTGGTATTGTGATCTGCCCTTTGTCTGTGCTTTTTTGTGAGTAGTGCTTATGCCTTGCACAGGGGAAAGTCTCTCTGTCACATAAGGGAAAAAGCTTGCAACCATGTAGACAGTGAAACTGCACAGATGAGTGCAGAAAAGTGCCTTAGTTCACCTCCTCATCCTGTTATATTTGCTAGTACAGAATAGTTGAAGATGAAAGCTTTAGTCCAAAACTCCATACTGTATGTATTTGAATTCAGAGGATCACACACAAGTTAGGCATCTAAGCTCACATCAGTGGTCTCAGTGGAGTCTGGGGAGTTGATCAGAACTCTGTATGTTAGGTCTAGCTGAATAGCTCCTTATGCTACAGTGGTAATACTTATTTGGTCTCCATTGACTCCATCTGGAACTTAGATGCTTCTCTAATATGTTGACATGCCCAGTTCTGTGTCTCAAAAAATGATTAATCTGCTTTAGGAACCAAGCAAGGGGCCAGAGCCAGGCCAGTTAGAATGGACTAGCTTATGTCTTTTCCACCTGGATAAAGTCACTTGGGACAGTGCTTGATGCATCTATTTTTACATACTGTTCAATTCAAGTATTATTTTTCTGTGTAATGATACAGAGTCATTATTACTATTATTGTTCACAGTAAGTTAAAGGAGTCTAAAAGAGAACAATGTTGTAAAATTCCAAGAAGTTGTTTTCAGAACAACACCGCCAGTCTCCACAATAAGAAATAGCACATAGTGTTTGAGAGCCTTTCTGGGATAATTTCAGGATATACCCTAGATAATGAGAGTAAAACTTGTTCCAGTGCATTTAAATACAGAAAAGGACCCTGAAAAAATAATCTTTCCAATTCTGACCTCAGTCTCAGTGGCAGGAGGCAGATGGCAAATCTCCAAACAGAAGTTAACTGGCATTCCTGTAGTGAAGATAATCAGATGTATCAAACAAAACAGGGAGTGAGATTAATGGATAGTGTAAACACACACTGATCTTCATATATAATAGGCCCAAAGTTACTTACATTTAATGTAACTGGAAAAAAATGTCTAAGCATTATACATATATATTATGAACAAAATATATATACATATAAATATTTTCAATTTATATATATATATAAATGAAAATATTTGATTGACAAATAAGAAATGTCACATAGATATCTTTCTGTTCATTTTTGTGAACAGGCAAAAACTAAGGCAAGGGATATACAAATTAAAAATCCTAAGTTACTTCTTTCTCCCTGCAAATGGAGTCTTTCAATATTTTACCAGTAGAGATATGTAAGACATAAGTTATGCTTTAGATTTCTCTATATATGAGCAGAAAGAATACATAATGAGTGACCATGAAACTCTTTACAATGGTACCTTTAGACTCTTTTATTTAGGTTCTCTGTAGATTCTTTTCTGTCACAATTTATTACAGCTTATGATATTATTTATTTAATATAACCTGAAGATGAAAAGAAGCTCTTAATCATCTGTTCTGTAATTTGATTTTTTTTATTTTTTTATATGTCTCAAGGTGAAAAATTTGTCCTTTAGTTATGTCTTCAAAAAGTCTAAAGAACCACTGCACTCCAGTGTCAGTAAATTATAATTTCAATAATTCAAAAGTAGATATGTGCATACTCATACTACCACTTCCTAAACTCTGTAATGTTACCAGAAAGGACCTCACACAACTTTTTTTTTTTTTCAAGAATTACGGAAGTATGTTTTCTTATCATTAGCTATTGAGGTCTACAGGGTGGATTTAGACTAGGTATAAAGGAGAAATCCTTTACTGGCAGCTTAGTGAGACACGGGAACAGGTTGCCCAGAAAAGTTTTGGGTGCCCAGTCCCTCAAAGTGGCCAAGGCCAGGCTGAAGAGGATTCTGAGCAACTTGAAAGGTGTCCCTGCCCATGGCACCATGGTTGGAACTACATGCTCTTTAAGTTCCTTTCCAACCATTCTATGATTCTAAGATCCTTATGGACTTCAAATATTTTTCATAAAGTATGAATTTTCCATAGATAACGTTTCAAACCTGCAGTTCCTACATTTGCATCCATTTTAACATTCTAGCTAAAAACATGCTGCCACTCGCTACTTCCTCGCCATCCAACTGGAGATACAAAATGCAGAGATTACAGGTTGAAATAAGAACAATTTACTGAGAACAGCAATGACATAACAAAACAAACAGCAAAAATATTAGTAACAAAAGGTGTCAGACAAAGAAAATATTTACACGGAAAGCCCATGACAATAAACAAATACCAGATGCCTTCCCCCACTACATATTCTCCTTGGAAGAGAGAAATGACTTGAAGTGGTGGTGAGTAGCATCAGGGTCCTGGACAGGCCTCGTCCCAGCTATTGCAAAAATTTAATCCTGTCCTGGCCAAACCCAGGACAATAGGTATCTCAAAAAAATAAATTAAAAAAAAGTTCCTAGAGCAGGTTGCACAGCATTGCGTTGAGGTGGATTTTGAATATCTCTAAAGATGGAAGATCTCACAGCTTTTCTGGACAGTCTTGTCCTTTCACGGGGCACCACTGAAAATAGTTGGGCCCAGTCCTCTTGACCAACACCCTCAATGTATTTGATAAAATTCCTCTCTGTCTCTCTTCTCCAGTCTATGCAGGCCCAGCTCCTTCAGCCTTTCTTTGTAAAGAGAGATTCTTCAGTCCCTTGATTATCTTCCTAGCCCTCCACTGGGCTCTCTCCAGTAATTCTTTATCTTTCTTGAACTGGGGAGCCCAGAATTGGACACAGTATTCCAGATGTGGTCTCACCAGGCTGAGTAGAAGCTCAGAATCACCTCCTCCAACCTGTCACACTCTTTAATGGTGTGCCATTAGACTTAGTCACAGGGGCCAACTGCTGGCTTGTGGTTAACTACTTGTTCACTAGGACTGCCAGATCCTTCTCTGCAGAGTTGCTTTCCAGCATGTTGGCCCCTAACCTCTACTGTTACATGTGTTTGTTCCTCCCCAGAGGCAGGACCATATACTTGCCTTTTTTGAACTTCAGATGCCTATTTTAGAAAGTAGAGTATCCCTCAAAGACTCTTCCAGAAAGTATTTGATATGAATCCTGTTACCTCTTGAATATGAACAGCTATTTCCTCTGAAGCTTCCAGTTGCATAGAAAACCTTCCTTGGTTGATTAGCTCAAATTTAGACATCTATAAAATAACAAAAGTTTTACTATGTCAAAACAATGCCTAGAATTGAGAATGCTGATTATTGATATTCAAAAAAAATATTTCACTAATGTTAAAATATTTTTATACTTGTAAAGTAGCTTAATAGCCACACATATATCAAGACAGGAGGTCTTATGAAAGGTATTAATGATCACTAATTCAATTTTCAGGAAATTCTCTGTCCCCATTTACCCAGTTTACAGAGTAAGTAATTATTCTAGTGTGCCTAGATTCTAATACAGTGACATCATATCTTATTTTCTTATGAGCACTGAGCATCTTTCAATCTCTAGCACTTCAGTTCCATGCCTGGCTAAAGCAGGAACTTATGACACCTATAAATCATAAAAGCATTAACCAAGAACGAGTTAATTTTTGTCTACCTCTATCTCAAATATAAACATATAAAAATAGTTTAAGTAATAACATGTTGTCATGGTTTAAGCCCAGTAGGTAAATAAGCCCCATGTAACCGCTTGCTCACTCCCCTACCAGCAGGACCAGGGAGAGAATCAAAAGGCTAAAAGATAGAAAAGTTATGGGTTGAGATAAAACCCATTTAATGATGAAAGCAAAAGCTGTGTGCACAAGTAAAGCAAAACCAGGAGTTAATTCCCTGCCTCCAATGAGCAGGCAAGTGTTATGATCAGGTTCTTCAAAATTATTAGAGGTGTCTCTGCCCAAATTAATGTGTAAATGAAACCATTTGTCAAAGTCAATAGTACAGATTTTTATTTAACAGTAGATGTGAGATAGAGAAAGATAGAAATAGGGAAAAGACACAAAGAGGGAGAGAGAGTGACAGATTAAGTAGAAAAAATATCACCACTCTCTGGATTCCAGAGGTGTCGCATTAATCCTTTTCTTGTGTCTTCTTGGTGATGAGAGTCTTCGTCTTGTTGAAGTGATGGTTGTAGTCTGCATCTGTGAAGGAAGGCTAAGGAGGGGTGAGGGAAAAAGCGTGTGGTGAGGAGGGAAGTCACATGTGGTGAATGAAGAAGTCTGTGGTGGTGAGTGAAGTCCAGGGTGGTGAGGGAAGACTAAGTGATGAATGAAGTCTGTGTTGTCTTTTATTGGGCTTAGGCTCAGTGGAAATGTCCCCAGTATTACCACTCCCTGTGGTGGGGAGTTTTACAGTGGATGATGTCATACTGCATCACAGGACATTTCATTAATCTTTGACGCTGTCTAAGACATTACAGCTGCATACAGTGTCAATAATGACCCACCAGTGGAGATGAATATCATCAGGCTATATGTGAATTGTTTTGGTGCTTCCCCTGAGGGGACACTTATCACAGCTGATTCATTTACGTCAGACAAAGAAACACAATCCCATCTCACAGGATTTGCCTCTCTCCTTATCTTGTTCAACACCCAGTTTGTAGCCTGATGTGTGCATGCCCTCAGCAACTGGATGGTAACTTTACACATCGTCAACTTGCACCTTGGTTGTCTGAGCCATTAGTGTTCCAGTTTCTCACTTCTGTGGATATATTCTTCTTCTGTGATAACTAGACAATAGTACCACCTTTATCTTTTCTCAAGTTCCCATCACAGTTCAAATTAGTTGGCATATTCTGGGAGGGGTGGGCTTCAGTGAGCAGTATCTACTTCACACATTTTGCTACAGTGCACAAAAGTATTTCAGTGATTTTAACAATGTTTAAGCTGTAAAATATGTCAGTGTCTCACAGCAGATGTTCTGCCATCTACAGGACAGCAGGGCCTCATCATGTGTAATGGTTATTTGGGAAGGTAAAAACCATCATTCCAAATGTGCCCCCCCCCCCCCTTCCTCCTCCTTCTTCCTTCCAGTTTATATACTGAGCAAGATGTTATGTGGTATGGAATATCCCCTTGGTCAGTTTGCACCACCTGTACTGGCTGTGCCTCCTCCAAACCTCCTGTGTGGCCTCAACTTCCTTGCTAGTGTGGCAGTATGAAAAGCAGAAAAGGCCTTGGCTCTGTGTAAGCACTGCTCAGCAATAACGAAAGCATCTCTGTATTATCAACTCTGTGTTCAACACAAATCCAAAACACAATCCCATACTAGCCACTGTTAAGAAAGTTAACCACCCCAGCTAAAATCAGCACATGTGTAATTGTTTTGTAATTCTGAGATGTTGCAAACACAATATACAGGCAGTTTACATACATGTGTAAGCACAACAATGACCAAAGTGGCAAACAAAAACACATGAGCTACTCTTTAGAGGCATGTGAAACATTTCAACAATAACAAGTAGAATTTGCAAGTTGAACAAAGATAAGGCATTGCAAACAAACAGAACATCCTTGAACACACAAGATGGAAAATAATAGACACAGATCAGGAGCTTAGGAGATCTCTGTTTTTTAGCAGGTAGGGTGGAAGCATAGAGCACAAAAAGCTGTGGATGCAAGTGGAAGGAAGGCAGACCCATCACTTCAGTGCTGAATTCTGTTATGGAACAGCTCTCAAGCCTGGTCACCTCCCTCAAGAACTAAAGACTGCCAAGGGCCATTGGTGCTACTTCCATTGTACCAGAAAGAATGTATTGCAACCTCACAGCTAATGTATATGAGCATTAAAAATACAAAAGTTCTACATGTAGCAGTGTAAAGCAGTGATAATGGCAAAAAATTCCTTGAAGCTTTGTTTTTAAAATTGGAACTGTTCTGGTTGAAAAGTATTCTGATCACCCCCCTGCAGATAAAGACACACAGAGACTGTAATACCTGATGTGTGTAGGTCTGTCTAGATACATAAGACTTCACATATACATATGCATATTTGCACTGCATGTGATTCTACTAATTTTATGAGATTACACTCATCTCTTTCCAAACCACTAATGAAGTACTATCACAACATATCAGTTAATATGACACTTAGTTTCTATTTTTATAATACTTACATAAACATATTAGAATGGAGTTATATTACTTCCATAGCTTATTTTTATAAAATTTATAATGCAGTGCATCTAGCAAAGTTGGAAAACAAAAGTGTATTACTTGTATTCAGACAGAGGATCAATTCCTTTAAAGTTTTAAAAATATCTTTTGTTATTCAGTCTACTCTGAGTTCTGGTTGCCTTACAGGAATTCATCTCATGATCAAAACAAAAACCTTAAACGCCTCTGATCATAATCAGGCTTCAGTTTTTGTCATTCGTAAACACAGCAAGTAGATAAAAACCTCAACCAAACACAACCAAAACCGTGTGAGCAAAATATAAAATAAAATAAAAAATAAGCAAGCCAGATAATGTTTCATATTGTTCGTATTTGATTTGTTATGGTTTTGTGCATCCAAGTAAAAACATTCCATCTAAATGGGGGCTGTTTAACTTGGAAAACATATATATTGCTTAACATTCAGCTGGAATCAAAGTAAACCTTGCAATTCAATAAAAGAATCACTTTGAATTTCAGCTAAAAAAAATCTTTAATTAAATGGAGAGAAATTTTTTTTTAAAATAAGAACTGTTAAGGATTACTGGGTTTTTACATTATTATAGAATTATGGAACTGCAGTTAAAGAATTACCCTTTTTTGAGTAAAAATATGTAGTTCTAGAGAAATACTTTCATTTCAAATATAGACTTAGCTTCAGGAAAATATTAGAATGCTCTTTAAAGGTAAAGATTTTAATAGTAAAGGGTGTTTATTTGGACTTCTGCTTTGAGTATTTCATGTCATTATATATTGGTGCATAATATTGCTCTTCATGTAAGCCTACTGGAAAACCAATTCATATGTAATATGTACAATATGTATTCAATTATAAGAACTGTCTAAAGAAAAATGATTTTTCTTTTATGAGTAATGATGTTGTGTTGTAAATTATGTTCATTGTGTGGTCTGGTCTAGAGATGAGAAAAAACTTAGCAGGGAGTTCAGACAGGCTGAAAATTAAAACTTGGCCTTGAAATTCTTTGCAAGTATTTTGCACAGAATAAACATTTCCAATCAGTAAAATATACACCTGAGAAATTTTCAATCTTGAGTACACCTATTCAATTTCTTTTACTTTTTTAAATTTTATTTTAAGCTGGAATTAATTGTTCATAAAAAGAGATGGACTGACTACCCCAGAAAACGAATACTTAAACCTAGTACAAGCAACAGACAAATTGCTTTTCAGTCTCCTGTAAGAAATAAAGCAGTCCTCTAGAGACAGAAGACAGGACTTAATGCTTTTTAATGTTGCTTAAAAAATATATTCCCAAAATTTGATTCAATCTCACAAAATAAAACTATTAACTCACAAGAACTCTTCCAAGATGTTAAGCAAATCAGCAGTCTTGCTTTATTTAAGAATGAACCACAACTTCTTTCACAACAGTGCTGAAAAAATATTTGTTTTTGCTTATCTTCAAGAGTCAACTTTACCTTAAACAATATATGTATGACATTGATTCACAAAATGTCAAGACAAAAATACCTTGAAATATGATTGATCAAACAAGTTTATTCTTTAAGTCATAAGAATTCACATGAATTGTAACTCAGTGTGAACTTTTTCCCCCAAGATTAATTGTTAATAAAATAAAAATAAACAAAAAAAATGCATTTTTAACATCTGTGTTCATACATCCATGCTTAAACGTGCATATTATGTATGAATATAGATAAATAAATGGAAATTTCTCAGTCTGTACAAAATCTGGTTTACCTATATTCTGTGCTATGTCCTGATATGGTAAAGTAACCTTATCTAAAAATGCTAAGCTGGCACTGTTGACCTGGAGACATATGACTGACAGCCAATCTCTTTATACTATAAAAGTCCAGTCCCACTTTCAAACGTCAGGTTCTTCTAACATACCCCTTCTTGGAGTGTGCATGGAGATTTCTCCCTTGAGTGGGGACACCCCTCAAAGTTACTATTCCAGTCTGAGCAAAACAGATTTGCCCACAGTCCTGGGCATGGGTAAGTAGCTTCAATCTTTACTTAATAATTGTTTCTTTTTTTCCCAGCTTTAATATCATTATGGCTAGGCTTCACGAACGAAGATTTGAGAAGGGCACTACCCACGCTTGCTGCAAGCGTGCTGGTGGCTAAAAAGGCCGATACGGGATAGGCAGGTCCGGTCAAAAAAGGCACAGCAGAACGTTTCCCTTTGTGCCATTGGCAAGGAACGGTTCTTTCTGCGTTGTATTTTCTCCTCAAGACTGACTCTCCGTGCATTCTCAAAGGATGCAGCAGCATCGTGAATGGTGTGTCTCCATGAATCCCAATTGCAGGCCAGAGTGGACCACTGGTGGCAGTCAATATGGCCAAGGCTGAGGTGTTGTTTCAGGGAGTCCTCGTATCTCTTCTTCGGGGCTCCTCTCTTGCAGCAGCCGGTGGCGAGTTCACCATAGAGCACAATCTTCGGAAGGTGGTGATCCTCCATCCTGGAGACATGCCCTGCCCAGCGCAGCTGTGTTCTCATCAGCATGGCCTCGATACTGCTGACCCCTGCCTGTTCAAGAACAGACACATTGGTCATGTAATCAGACCAGTGGATGTTTAGGATTGAATGGAGGCAGCGCTGATAGAAGCGTTCCAAATGCCACAGGTGGTGGCGGTAGATGACCCAGGTTTCAGACCCATATAAAGAGTAGACAGTACAATGCCTCTGTAGACACTAATCTTTGTACTTTTCTTCAGGTGTTTATTGGACCAGACTCTTTTATGGAGTTTTCCAAAGGCTCTGTATGCCTTTGCTAGCCTGTTGTTTATCTCTTTGTCGATCTGACCATCTGAGGAAATGATACTTCCCAGATAGGTGAACTGCTGGACTGACTTAAGCTCTGAATTGCCTATGGTGATGTGAGGATGATGGAAGACTTTTTGAGGTGCAGGTTGGTAGAGAACTTCCGTCTTCTTCAGGCTGACTTCCAGCCCAAAAAGCTCAGCAGCCTCTGCAAAGCAGGATGTTAAGCGCTGCAGAGCTGCTTCTGTGTGAGCAACGAGGGCGGCATCATCAGCAAAAGCAGCTCACGGACAAGGTGATTCAGGGTCTTGGTGTGGGCCTTCAGTCGCCTTAGGTTGAACAGGCTTCCATTGGTACGATATCAGATGTAGATGCCGTTTCTTCATCGAGGTCTGCTGTGGCTCTTTGGAGCATCATGCTGAAGAAGATGGTGAATACAGTTGGTGCAGAAACGCAACCTTTTTTCACACCATTAGTTATTAGAAAGGGCTCAGAGAGTGCATGGCCATATCTGACTTGTCCACGCTGATCCTCATGTAGCAGGATGATCATTTTGAGGAACTTGGGGGGACATCCTAAATGTTCCAAGATCTGCCACAGGCCTTTTCTGATCACAGTGTCGAAAGCTTTGGTGAGGTCAATGAAGGTTACATAGAGACCTTTGTTCTGTTCCCTACACTTCTCTTGTAGTTGTCTGAGAACAAACACCATGTCTGTGGTGCTCCTATTGGCTCTGAAACCACACTGGCTTTCAGGTAGAAGATCTTCTGCAATAGTGGGTACTAATCTGTTCAGAAGTATTCTTGCAAGGATTTTACCAGCAATGGAGAGCAAAGTAATACCTCGGTAATTTGAGCAGTCTGATTTTTCTCCTTTCTTCTTGTACAGGATGATAATAACTGCATCACGGAGATCTGGTGGTAGTTCCCCTTTTTCCCAGCAACGCACAACAAGCTCGTGGAATTTGGCATGGAGTGCTTGACCTCCATGCTTCCAGATTTCAGATGGAATTCCATCAACCCCAGCTGCCTTGCCAGTTTTCACCTGTTGTATGGCCTTGAGTATCTCTCCCATAGTAGGGGCTGCATCCAATTCATGTTTCACCGGTTGTTGTGTAATGTGCTGAATTGCTGAGCCTTGGACTACACGGCTGGCACTGAAGAGAGTCTGAAAGTGCTCAGACCATCGGTTCAGGATGAAGGTTTTATCTGTTAGAAGCAGTTGACCATCTGCACTGAGTAGGGGGCTTTGAACCTGGTGTGTGGGTCCCTACACTGCTTTCAGGGCCTCATAGAATCCTCTTTGGTCACCCAAATCTGCACATAGTTGTGTCTTTTCTGCTAGGTCGAGCCACCATTTGTTCTGGATGTCTCGAAGTGTCTGTTGGAGCTCGCTGCATGCAAGACAAAAGGCAGCTTTTTTTATATGGCAAGATGGCTGAGCAAGGTGTGCTTGGTGAGCAGTTCTCTTCTTCTTCAGCAATTCCTGGATCTCTTGATTTTTCAAACCAGTCTTTGTTTTTCTTGGAGGAGAACCCTAGGGACTCTTCAGAGGACTGCAGGATGCAACTTTTAATATGTTGCCAAAGCGCTTCAGGAGAGGGATCTATGGGATTATCTTTAAGTCTAGTTTGAAGGTTGCCCTGGAAGCTGTCTCTCACTGTGGCTGTTTGAAGATTGCTGACTTGGAGCCTCCTCCTTGGAATGCCGCCTCTCTTAGGTTTGGGCTTGAATTGGAGGTTAAGTTTGCAGCGCACAAGGTGGTGGTCGGTTTGACATTCTGCACTCAGCATCACTCGAGTATGACGGACATCACTGACATTTCTCTGTTGTACTAAGATATAGTCAATGAGGTGCCAGTGCTTGGATCGAGGATGCATCCAGGTTGTCTTCAGGCTGTCTTTCTGTTGAAAGACAGTGTTGGTGATGGTGAGCTGCCGTTCTGCGCAAAACTCTAGCAGGAGGCATCCGTTGTCATTGCAGTTTCCAATGCCATGCTTGCCCAGGACTCCTTTCCAGGCTTCAGAATTCTTACCTACTCTGGCGTTGAAGTCACCAAGGATTAGATCTTATCATCTGCAGGAACATTTTGGGTGAGGCAGCGCAGGTCTGTGTAGAATTTGTCTTTTTCTGCTGGGTCAGCTTGGAGAGTTGGGGCAGATACGCTAAAAAGAACAACATGTTGCTTGTTGTGTAGAGGGAGGCATAAGGACATAATGCGATCGGAATGACCTGTCGGCAGATTTTCAAGTTTGGAGTCAATGGAGTTTTTAATCATGAAGCCAACTCCTGAAAGGTGTCTTTCGGTTTTGGGTTTGCCTGAGCAGTAGACTGTGTAGCCAGCACCATGTTCTTTAAGGCTGCCTTCCTCATGAAGATGAACTTCATTGAGAGCAGCAATGTCACTGTTGAGCCGTGACAGTTCATGGGCAATTAGAGCAGAACGACGCTCAGGACGTCCACTATCCCCAGTATCAAGCATGGTTCTGATGTTCGAACATGCGAGTGTTAGTTTGAGCACACATTTGAAGGCAGGTGTATGCCTTTGAAATCTCTTTGTTTTTGTTTGACCACATGGAAGATGCCGGTTGGCCGCGGTTATCCAACCGGGTGTGGAGATGAGCTTTATTTAGGCCACCTTTGCTAGGCCCCTCTCCGTGTGGAGGAAGCAGTGCTGTCCCTAGAAAAGGCTGCTTGATCATTCAGGATGCTGCCGCAACAGACTGTCATCTCCAGGGTCAAGTCTCTAATGACCCATATCCTGAACCGCCTGCATGCGGGGTTGGGTCTGTGGCTTCCAGCTGCTTCCTATCACCTGCCGTTTTCAACCCTCACCTGTCGCTACAGGGCTTTGCAATGTGGGTGAATCCTTCAAGCCTGCGCAATGGATTATTTAGGTGAGGCACAGCGTGCGCAGAACTGGCCCCACCCTTTACTCCTACAGTTCATCTGCAACGGCCTAGCGAGCTTGGATGGTGACAGCGAATACCTGAGGACGTAGGTTTGGTTAGAGTATCCTTCTCTTAGATGGATGGCCTTACAGGGCTAAACGAGCTCCATCTGCCCGAGTTTGGGGTTGGAGTTGTCCTTCTCCTAGGATGGTTGCCAGACGGCTAGCGAGCCCATCCTGCCTGTGGACACACTTTGTCTGACCCTTCAGCTGAGACCTGTCTGGCATGGGAGACCCTACCGGCGGCACAAACCACCTCCAGCATAGCTCTCAACCTCATGAGGGCACACAAGCTCCTCCCCCGCGACAAGGGGGTGTCCCCGGAGAAGCCAGCTTTAATGTAATTGCTTTGATATAGTACACTATACTAGTAGTTTTAGTTTCTGTACTGTGTGGTGAATAAGTCTGAGTAAGGTCTTTTTGTCTAATCATTTATCATAATAAATCATTAATATATGTATTTTATATATATACATGTACATATTTATATATGTATATAATTTTTCATCCTTAATCCTACAGAACATAGTTGTACAAAGGTTCAGTCATACCTCTAATGGCTTAGACTTAAAGTGTTGACAAAGCCTGGGGCTAGGATTGGATCCAAGATTGGATCCAGCTGTACCTTGGCTTCTCTCTGAGACGGAGTTTAGAAAGCAAGGGATTCCTTTCTGCCCCGCATGACTCAGCTGGAGGGCTTCTCTAATGAACTTTCTCTGAAGCTTCCACTCCACGGGCAGCGTCCATTTAGCAGAACTCACCCTGCCTCTGTCCCCCCTTCACTTCCCATCTGGTTCTTTTAAGCCAGTCAATCAAGACAACAGCACAGAAGACAGTAACTACACACACAAATCTTAATTTTAGGCTTTATCCAGTGGGGTATTTTTATAGGCAATCCATCAGAGATACCACTCATCTACAACACAATAGCTTACATTGTCAGAGGGGTTATAAATAAAAACTTATTTCAAACATATAGTAATTTCTTTAATACCAGATACACACACACACAACTTTTAAAACGCACATCAGTGCTTAATTCTAAAACAAACATAAAGTACATACACAGACTTCACACTTGTCTCATGGCTAACCATGTCCTATTCATTTACTAATCACATGTAACTCCAAATTACTTTAACACCTCAACATACTTTTTCACAGTGTACAAGACAGCTCAGACACACAATAACTTTTACCTGTGTTTCATTCACTGATCACACATAAATTATTAGAACATAAATGCACATGAGAACTGGTACACACAAAGGCTTGGCTCAGACACACTTAAACCTGGGCAAACAGCTCAGACACAGAGAAGAATTTAGACAATAGCAGACAGGGCAGGGCCACAATTTGCACAGAAAAGAAAAGCAATGCTGTAAGAGCACACAGAACTGCCAGCTGCGTCTGTAGGATTTTAACACTTAAAGCACAGAGTACATTTTCTAATACAGAAAACACAGAGAAACACAGGATTCCGGAATTACAGGTACAGATGCAGGTACAGAAAGCTCTGTACGAGGAATAATTCCCTTTTTAAAGGGGACATTTCCTACTGCTTCTGGAGGAATATAACACCAGGGACACAGCCTGTTTCCTCTGGCAACACAGCCCCTTCTCCTCCAGAGGATTAAAAGGATCCTATACAGGTTCAGATACAGGTACAGGTACAGGTACAGGTACAGGCAGGAAGATGAACTCTGGGGAGGATGTCTCCAGAACCCCCATTCACTTCTGCACAAGACGTCTCTTGCTTACAGGTTAAAAATGGGACAGGAAAACATAAATACCTTTTGTCAAAATGCAGCAAGTTCTTTTCCACCCCTGTAAAAGCCACCGAAGAAGGGGGAGCCTCTCTAGGTAAAACTCACCTCGGGGTGCCCCAGGGGTCCCCAATCTCCAACAGATTGTGCAGCCAGGTGGAAACATCTCACTGAGGTGCCAAATCTGATAAGTGAAAATGCCGCAAAAAATAACTAAGTGAAAAATTTGTATCTATTAACAGCAAGGTATTTATTAACATTGAAGGCAAGCCAGTTCATACTGGGCAAAAACTTGCCTAACTTGTTTGTGTAAAGTACGCCATTTATAGCCTTAAGTTCACAGTTAACACCCTGAAATCTTGGGCGGAGCTTTTCTTTTGGCTTCAAATTGGGTAGTGGTCTCCTGACTTCATCCCTTGGGGTGGTCTTGAAGAGTCTTCATCACTGTTGGACTTTTGCCTTTTCTTTGTTCAGTGACGTGACCTGTCAAACTTGCAAAACCTTGGTTGTAACTCCCCAGAATCTGGGATCTTTACCATTTCATCCTATTGAAATATCTAGCTTAGTTTAATGTATGACTTCTCACTCATGGTACACTAGTTTCTATAATTACTAGACGGTATGTACTAGAACAAAATGATTCAGGACTCCACGCTGTACAGTGGCTGTGCTGTGCAAACAACATTTTGCAGAGCAGAATTAGAAAGTTTCACAAAACTAGAGTTTTTTGGTCTCTTTTATCTTTCACTTTGGTTTCTTACATTCTGTGACTAGCTCCTCGTAAAAAAATGGTATCTCATATAATTAAAGGTAAAATAATATATTTATATATATATGATAATATTATCTAATTGTCCTGATAGAAGATATTAAATAATTGCAAAATTGTTATGTAATGATAATGATAACGATGTCTTTTTTTTTCCTCCTGTAAATATTATGCCAGTCAAAGTCAGTGAAAGCTATGGATAAACAAATTTTATGCCTCAGTTGAGGAAAGCAATCAGGTATGCTGAAGCTACAGTAGCCTGTGGAACACTTTGTAGAAATGTATTAGGCTATGAATATATGAAGAAGGGGAATGCTCAAATGTTGAAGATAATTTTATGTGAGCTTTCTCCTTTTTGCACATTATTAGAAAGACCCAAACTCAGTAAAAACATATACCATTTTCTCATATTTTAAAAATATATATTTTCCTTGTGTTCTACAGTATATTACCCTGAACAGAAACTAAACTAGAAATTCCTGCCTATGTAGTGTACAGGATTTAAAAATTAATATCACTCTATGTTGAGTTGATAAACTGAAATTACATCTTCAGCTATGATATACATTTGAAAACATATTTTGAAAGCAGACAGGTTTATTGGGTTTTGAAAACATGAACTGGAGAGATTTGTTTGACTCCTGACCTATTCCTAAGGGTTTTCTTTAAAACAGCATTAACATGAGATTGACAACAGCTTTAAAACCTCCACAATGCTATTTCTATAATATGCCATTTTTGCAGAGCTTCTTTTTTACTTTCAAAAAAGAAACAGTAAAGAAAATAAAACCATTCATTGTTTTTGTCTCTCACAAAGTATCATTTTCTGAATGTATCGTTGCATAAAATTTTTTGTTGAGAATGGAATTTAAATTGAACTGGTCTGTCAAATAGCTGGAAATAATTGGCAGGCATGGTTTAACTCAGAATTGAATTCGGTCTTGGATAGCACTGCAAATTTATTTATCTGAAGAGTTACTTGTGCAGTATATTGCCTTTTTTTATGGAAAGTGTGTGAAAGCAAGAAGAAAGAAAATGAAACAACAAAAATCCCTGTAATAACTTTCAACTTCTTAAAGTTATAAAAATATTTACCTTTGGGATTCTGTTTGATAGTAAACATTTAATGGAATCCATTCAAAACAAGCTTTCTTTTCTGAAAAAACCCTAGAAATAAAATGTAATCATTTAGTAACAATTCATGTTTAATTATTTTCCTTGTATCTGACAATTATTACATTTCTTTTCTCTCTTTATAATAAATATGGAAAAAATGTGTGTTTTTTTGATTTAATTAAGTTTGTATTACAAAAATACTTTGTTTTAGTTTGCATTCTCACTGTTCTGACCAAACCCCAACTAAACAAGCAACCAACCAAACCAAAAAACAGAAACAAAATCCCCCCAGAAATATGACCAAGAATGGAAAACTACAGTACAGAAAGTTATTAACTTTGAAGTATGGTGCTATAGCACTAAAGCCACAAAACATTTAGATTGTGAGTTAATATAAAGTTTGCCATACTGCTTTACATGTGTTAGATCTGTATACAATATACATATGTGAATTATATTACCAAAAATTAGTACTGCAAGTGAAAAAAATAGGAATTTTTTTCAACCATTTCCTCAGAAATAGAATAGTAAAAATATTCCAGTTAGTTCCTGACTTCTTTAAATTCTCTTGCCTATCATCTCTTGCCTACATAGTCTTCATTTGCGCAATTAAAATATGCAATTATAACATAATCACTAATTTCCTTGAGATTTTAGTTATGTCTGTAAATATGTTTCCATTGGATTTTAATTATTGTGGCATAAGCTCCAAAGTTTCAATAATTTTTCAATTATTTACCATGTAATAAGACTTTGTGAAAATTACTTAGACTGTCTAAATATTTCTCTTTACTATTTTTGCAAAAATTGCACATCAGAAATTTAAAATATTGCAGTTGCTTTTAATAACTAATCATTACACATATTTCTCCCACAGTCCATCTCAGCCAGCTGTAACACTGATGTAAGCATCCCACCATGAGCCAAATCTTAAAGGAAGCTCCTGGCATGCTGGCTCAGACATGTTTAAGGGAAAACGGAAGTCATGATAGACGGGAAACATATAAAGGACACACAGGAGAAATGGAAGTAGCAGAGGAAAACATGGGAAAGGTAATTTTTGTGGACAGAGCTAGAGAGGCTATTTTGGAAGAAGGCACAATATTCAAGAGGATATAATTCTGCAGGTCTGAAAGAAGCCCATGCTGGAGCAGGGACACATCCAAGCAACTACAGTCAGTGAGCAATCCATGGCAGGACAGGAACATTGCTGAGGGACTGCAGCCCATAAGTGCCCCATACTGTAGCAGAGGAAAATGAGTAAATAACCTTTAGTGCAGGAAAACAAACAAAGAAAAGGAGAAAGAAAATCTTTTCCACTGACCTCACAGTTCTGCACTGCCTGTAACCTTGCTGAGGCAATTGTGAGACTGTGTGCATTACACAGTGAACTGTCAACTGTCAACTAGGAATGGGTAGGTAAGGTCTTTAGTAGCTTAATTGTCCCACCCCTCCTCCCCCCAGTACTCCAAGGTTTGCATGAATTGGCAACAAACTTAATTCAGTAAAATACTCCAAGACTATTCTGCCTGTGACAGATAAAACTGAAACTGTGACAAGTCAAGCAATAGTTATTTGACCACCAGAAATGCTATCACATTTAAAACATGCTTAAAACCACCTCAGGACTTGGCAAATGTCTTAAAATACTCCACTGCCAAGTGAGTACAAAGCTCACAGTACAAGTAAATACTTGAGGGGGAAAATGAAGATAAAGCACAGATTAAGCACCTTGTGAGCTGACCCATACCTAGATCATAGACACTGTTTTAAAAGTTAGTACAACACAGTGAACATTTTACAGAGAATTTATTAGTGCAGAGGACAAAATTGTATTTATTTTGGATTAGTGAGGGAGAATGTTTCCTCTGGCCTTACTCTAACTTGCTCCTGTGTATTGAATAAGTATTAACCCTTAGACCACATTAGATGTGCTCCTACACTGTGTCTTGCAATGTGGTTTCATGAATAAGCAATCCATATCACAAGCTTCAATGCTGCTTTAATATGGAAAAATGCATTAAACATAAATAACTGTGAGTTTTCTGTCTTTCTAAAGTAAACTTCTGATTGAAATAAAACTCACATATAGATGAACTGTTTAATAGACACTGGTGGGACTACTGCCTTAGTATGTCTTTGAATCCTTTCATTAACCTCTACAACTAAAAGCATTTGTTTACTGCTGTGCCAAGAGATTTCATAGTTTAATTATTTCTTGTTAAATCATTTTCATTTTGTTATTTTATAAGTCTGATGTGTCTGAAAACTTTCTGTTCTGGTGATAGAAGTGTTGAATAATATTACTTCATTTTCCTTTTTTGAGTCTTACATGTTTATACAGATCATTGGTGTTCTTTCTCTGTGCCATCATTTTGCTGCAATGTCCCTTTTACAACTGAAAGATTTCTCATCTATTTCCAATCTATCATTTAAAGCTGTTATATATTTACCTGATCACTACCTTATCTAATTAACAATGGGCATTTGGGAATTATCCAAAAAAGAGTCCTGGCAGGCTTGGAACTGCAGATTCTCCACTACCATTAGTAGTCACAAAGTGGTAGTTTTCAAAGGTTTTTAGACTCTTCGCAAACTTGCTTCCCTTCTGTCATTTATCCAGCTCACAACTTTTTTTTTTTTTACATTTTCTAATATATAATCTTCCTTTAATTTTGAGTTATCTACGAGTATTAGTCAAGTATTTTTGGTTTGTTTGGTTTTTGGGTTTTTTTAATGTTTTACTGAGTACTTTCTTATGCAGGCTCACAGAATGTTTGAGGTTAGAAGGCACCTCTGGAAGTCATCTGGTCCAAATACCCCTATTCATGCAGGATGTCCTGGTTCAGCAGGAGGGACCAGCTAACCCTGTGTGGGGGTGATCAAAGCTGTGTATTCTACCCCCTCTATTCATTCCCCAAGGTCAATGGGCCATTAGCAGCAGCTGCCCAGGGAGCCCCAGCCTGAGGGGGGTGGAGCTGCTAATGGGCCATCAACAGTTCAACACCCCCTGGCTCCCAGAGTTAATCACCCATTGTGTGAGTCCCCGCCCAGGGGGAGGGACTGGGTGCTCCCTGAGGGTACATAAGTGGTGGGTAAGAAGACCTTGTGAACTTCTTGTCGGATCCAGAGCAGCAGCAGAACCTTGACAGGAGGAGATCCCCGCTCTCGCCCAGACCACAGCCCTCGGCTGCACCAACAGGTTTTTCTTTTCATTTTGCTCTGGACTTGGGGGAACCACAGGGGTCTCAGCACAAGGGCAAACAAACCCCCTTGGGTTTGTGCCCCAGGACACTGGGTTATACTGCTGGGGTTTTGTGAGTTGAAAGCAATTTCCCTTGTGTGTCAGTGTTGTTATTGTAATATTATTATTAAATTTTAGCTCTGACTTATAATCTCTCTCGTGGTGAGTTCATATCCCCTGCTGGTTCACCTTTAAACCAGCACACAGGGCTACCTACAGTAAATAGGTTGGGGACAAATCCAGACTGATTTTTATCATCTCCAAGGAGGGAGGAAGACTGCATAACCTGCCTGGAAAACCTGTGCCAATGCTCAGTCAGCCTCACAGTAAAAGGAAATGCTTCCTGATGTTCAAAGGGAATCTCCTGTGTTTAAGATTGTGCCCATTGCTTCTGATCTTGTTACTGGGTCCCAATGAAGGGAGCCCTTTGCACTCCCTTCCCAACTGGGGGTAAAAACATTTATTGCCAATGTATACCAGAGTGGGATAACAAGAAATGAAAGCAAGACCAAAACCACATGAAATTTGCTCTGTCTCACATAAGGGCAAAAATTTCTCTCTTCTCTAAGAAGGCAGCACTCCACTACTAAAACCTTGCCACA
This sequence comes from Pithys albifrons albifrons, assembly GCF_047495875.1. NCBI lineage: Eukaryota > Metazoa > Chordata > Aves > Passeriformes > Thamnophilidae > Pithys > Pithys albifrons. The sequence continues at coordinate 41,817,221 of NC_092458.1, forward strand.
TAATATCAGTATGTCTACATGTGAAATCACATTGTCCCCGTGGGAGTGCAAGGGTCTGTGTGTCCCACACTGGTTTTGTCTTTTTTATGCTGACATTGATAGGAAACTGGGGAGTTCCTTTTCTCCAACTGCTTAGTTCACCGATTTACATAAGAATTATGCACAATTAAAAGTCATCATCAAATCTATTTCACAATACTTTATAAATATTCATTTTGAAAATTCCATTTAACATTTCTGGAATGAAACAACATTTCTTTGCCTTATGGAAATTTGAATACTAATACTAATGTTGTAATTTAATTATACAGCGAGTATAATGAAAATACTTGGGTTAAAGGAACATAATTTATGGCAAACACTGTAAAGAACTAGTGTTATCTGTGTGAACCACACAGCTCAGAAATTTCTGCTCAACAATTTAAATTGCCAGTATTATCCTTCAATACAATTCCTCCACAATTAAAACCTTCCTGGCTTATTAAAAGGTTCCAAACTGCTATGGTTACTTCATTTGTTACAACATTTTAATGTTGGTCATACAAGGTGGATACTCTTGTTTTCTTGTTATGCTGTTATTCCCTGTGATGGACCAATGAAAAGAGCCAAATCCAAATGAAAACCTGAATATTTAATTAGGAATTTTTCATTTTACTCACTGGCAATCTCTCCATATATAGATATATCTATATCACCTATGTTTATATCTATGTCTGCATCTACATATTAATTCAGGTCCACTTGTACAACATGATTTAATGCAATTAAGAGTTTACTTTTTGCTGTTATATTAATAGTTTACACCATGGGAGTCGTTAAGTCAAGAATATCCCAAATTTAGGAATTAAACTACAATCCTGAAGACCTGGAGTCTTTTAACTCTCCTTTTGTGGAAATCATCATTGTGTATTTGAATCATATTTTTATATAAACATTAGATTTTTAATTATGTAGTTTGATATAATCTGATGACTTTTGAAACTGAGTTTTGAATAAAACATTTTGTATGGTAGGATTCAGAATAATTCCAGTAATCTAATTTATGTCAGAGGAAATTTTTTGTGGATATGGCTCAGGCATGATTAAGGTAGTGCTACATTGATGGTTGGACTAGATGATCTTAAAGGTATTGATGATTCAGTGATTCTGTGATTTCTGGAGTGAAACATGTTCATTAGGAAACCTGTTTATTTTTTTATCCTTAAAAATCCCCATGTCTATCTTGCATTTACAAATTTTATTTTGTGAGATAATGAATGCCTCAGAGATTCCAGGCACAGAGTAATTTGAATAATTATGTGCTATGCTAAGTGACCAATTCCTTAAAAAAAATTGTTTTGTAGCTGTTTCCATTCAGAGGAACCTGAACCCATAGAGTGTAGCTCCATGTTTAAAACTGGAAATAGTTTGCTTTGAAGATATCTGGTGATAAATGCTGACTTTTCATGTCAATGAATGCTGTTTCGTCAGATGGAGAGCACAGACTCTAGTCTAAAAGATTTAGAAAAAGGCTTTGGAAACATCAGGAAAAACAGCAGGAAACTGTTTTGCTGGCAAATGGAAGTCTGTTGAGGAAGAAGAGACAGCTGCAGGTGTGCTGACATTCAGCAGTAGTCTTGCTTATAAAGCAAAATTTTCCAGTGTGGTCAAAGAATCAGAAGCTACACTCAGATGCTGTAATAACATAAGTGATATCTTTGGGAAAACATGAAGCGTCTGTACATCAACTACAGATTCCAACTGCAGGAAATTGAGCAAGCATATGTATGTTTAGAAGATTTGTAGGAGAGGAACAAAAATTGAAAACATCTGAGAAATTATCATTGCTGAACATTTCCACATGTAAAGTTTATGTGTCAATTTCATGTATTTTAGTTAGCAATAATAATTGTTAATGTTAGTTATTTTTAAGTCTCCTTTCTTGTGCTGTTGTTCAGTGTAGGTTTTGTTTAGTTGTTTGGGTTTTTTTCAGTAGCAACAGTGTCAAAAATTGTTAGCCATTTAGGAAAATGAAATCTGGGACATTTTCTATAAATCTGGATAATTTTTAGCAAACCTTTATTGGAGACAAAGTTCATTTATCATCATGAAATATCTTGAATAGAGTTTCAAAGCGTATCTTGAAATTCCTGAGAGATCTCTATAACAGACAAGATGGAGATTCCATCCTCAGATCATAACTGAGCTTGTTGTAGCAGTTGTGTTAGTCATGCTGGGGTATTTAAAGAAAAATATTTATAGAAGAGTATACTCATATATATAGCATCTTTCTGTTGCTCAGAGTCAATCTTTCAATGACAGAAATGAAGCACAAGGAGGTAACACACATGATAGTTGATAGATAAAAATGTCCCAAATTTAAGTACAGAACAATAACTTGGGAAGTGAAAGTTTTATGATTAATAAGGATCCATTGAGGCTGAATTTTACCTCAGTGAATCTTTTTCATCTCTCCCTCAACCACCTTATTGTCCTCATGTGTCTGGAAATATTGGAAATATTTTCAGGAAGATTTGCTCCATAAACTTTCCAAAGTGAGGTGAAGATGATGGACTTGTAGATTCTCCCTCTTGTCCTATTTTGAAGATGGGCATTACACTGTTTTTTTTCTCCAGTCAAGACCTTCCTGTCCCTCCAAATTAATAAATGATAGTCTCTCAATTGAATGAATTCACTCTCTTAGCATAATTAGATATATCCCATCCAGTCCTATAGATTTCTATGTATCTTACTTGTCTGTGTAGTCCCCAAGTCTATGAATCTCATGAAGTTCAAGAAGATCAAATGCAAGTTCTTGTACAACAACTGAGGGTAATCCCCAATAACACTACAGACGGGGTGGTGAATTGAGAGAGACAAGACCTACAGAAAAGGACTTGGGGATACCAATGTAAAAAAACAAAAACAGAAGGGAAAAAAAAAGGTTAGAGTTAGCAATAAGCAGCCCAGAAAACCAGTCTGGATCTAACTTTATAGTTCAGCCAGGTTTTACAACCCAGAACTCATATTTCAGACAGACAATCCTATCCTGGCCAGCACATCAAGGGAGATGTTTCTTTCTCTCTACTCCACTCTTGTGGGACACTACCTGAAATATGAAGCCAGTTCTGGGGGCTCCAGTACAAGAAAGACATGGCCCTGTCAAAACTAGGTTCAAAGGAGAGCCAATGAAGTGATCAGAGGGCTGGAACATCTCTTCTGTGAAAAAGGCTGAGACACTGTTATGGGTTCACCTAGGTGGGCCTAGATTTGGGCTCTGAAGTTTGGACTAGGCCGAAGCTGTCAGCTGACTTGAGCTGGGCTGAGCCAACAGCTGACCTCTTCTAGCCAGTAACTTTGTATTCCATACCACATTATGACATCATCTCCAGGGAAGTAGGAACCAGTGTGGGAGTGGTTAGGCAGTCGCTTCTCAGCCCTCCTCTTGGGAGGATGCACGATGCTGTCCCAGGGGGGATGGAGAGGACCAGGCCCACCACTGGCTCACAGGGTACCTCAGGAAAGTAAAATGTGTTGTTCTGGGTCTCTCCTTTCTGCTTGAGTTTGTCTCCCTGGGGAATAAGCTTCTTCTTAAGTAATGTGTAGTTAGGACAGTAGAATTTGTGTGTTCGTTAAGAAGTTGAGGTGGGGAACTTGTTGCAGACTTGTGTGAGTGTATATTTGTACTCTCTTCTAATTGTCTCTTTCTTTCTGTGAAAAATATATGTAGTTTTAGTATAAACGCGGTTTGAAGTGTTTTTTTCTTTCCCCTCTTTTCCTCCCTTTCCCTGGTGTTAGGAGGGAGGCTTTTCTCTCTGTGCCTGGGGGGGTTGGCAGTTGCTTATCTCAAACCAAGACAGACACTTGAGGTTGTTTTGTCTTGAGAAGGAAAAAACCTTGGGAAATGTTATAGCAACCGTCCAGCACCTAGAGGATACCTAAGGGAAAGCTGGAGAGGACTTTTCACAAGAGCATGAAGGGATAGAACATGGGTTAAGAGCTTTAAACTGAAAGGGAGTAGGTTTAGAATGGATATAAGGAAGAATTATTTATTTGGTTTTTACCTTGAGGGTAGTGAGAGAGTGAAACAGGTTGCCAAGACAGGTAGTAGATGCCCCATCATTGAGATTGTTCAAGGCCGGATTGGATGGGGAAATGAGAAACTTGATCTCATGGAAAATGTCCCTGCCCATGACAGCTGGACTTGTCCAAAAAGGGAGAAATTTTTACTTGCACCCTCTGTGCTTAACCGTGAAGTAAATTATTTTTTATTCTCCATGGCAGTAAATGTCCACAAGAGAGGTAAGTGATAAGGGAGAACAGTTTTGAATTAAAAGAGGAGAGATTTAGGTTAGGATGTTAGGAAGTCAGAGGGTGATGAGACACAGGACAAATTTTTCTGGAGATGTTGTTCAAGACCAGGCTGAATGGGACCTTGAACAACCTGATCTAATGGGTGACATCTCTGCCCATGCTGCGTGTGTCGGAACTAAGTGATCTTTAGGGTCCCTTCCAACCCAAGTCTTTCTATATACAGGAATTTATCCAATTATCTGAAATACTTGAATACTCACAAGACTCCTACAAATCACCATATTTTGTTTTTCAAATTAATTTGATAACAAAGTACAAGAAGTGACAACCACGAAAATAGCGGCAGTAAACAAACAAAAGCCCCTTACCCATCAAAACCAATCCAACACCACCAAAAATTTTTTACTCTCATTGGTATAGATTGCCATGATAGAATGTGGAGGCACCATCCTTAGGGAAATGCCAGACTTGATACAAAACAGGCCTGTAGAACCTGCTCTGTTTTAACCTGCTTTGAAAAGTCAGGGTTTGGACCTGATGATCTCCAGAGGTTGCTTCTGACTTCAATTATTTAATGTTTCTCAGAATTTCACTACTTTGCTTCTCTGAAGCTAATTGTCTTTGCAGCATGATGAGACATGAACATTTAAAAAATATAGTATGTTTCTCATATTTGTATCTCTTCAGTCACCTCAAGAGTGGGCAGGAAGCCTGCTCTGTTGACTATGACCTTAGGCATCACAACACTAAAAGATGTGAAATTTTCTAGAAAAATGTAAACATTAAATTATCACATTTGGGGCTTTGTTTTTCATTTTTTTTTCTCCTTAAGCTTGAAGTAAGTTTGCAAATCTTCCTTCCTTTTGTTTATGATTTCCATGTATGGCCTAATGAAGCAAGGATAGAGTGTATTACTATTCAGAAACCGTAACTTTAACTATTTGTCATGCAATGCCCTTTATTAATTTTAAAAACCAATCATAAAAATATTGCCATGCTTGTGATTAAAATTTCCTACTAGGAATAAATGGAGATATTCCTAGCAGAAGCAATTCAAATTTTACAGAACAGATTGCTCCAAAGTCTTACTCAGTTTAAAATGCAAAGGATCATGGGAGCATCCCTGTGTATCTTCTAAGCTGGGGCTTTCATTTGAAAGTGTTTACAGTGGTATGATAAGCCCAGACCTATAGTATTAAATTTCTGACATATAATTAAAATTACTTTGAGCAGTATCAAAAGTTATGTTAAAATACAGGTTGAAATATGCAGTGGATTAACCTTGACCAGCTGCCAGACTCCCACCCAGCCTCTCTCGCATTCCCCCTGCTTGGCAGGATGGGGAAAGAAAGTAAGATTAAAAAGCTTATGGATTATGATGCCCAAAAAACAGAATAAAACTGTTTAGAGACATAATTTTGGTCAGTAAACAGTTAAGGTATTTATTGGTGCAACGTTGGGGAACTCCCGACTAATGTCAGACAATAGAGTTCCAAAATCATCAGTGCAAAGCTACAATATTTATACATTGTCTGCAAGTGATTACAACATCCATGCATAAATATTCATATGATTGCAACACTTGATTATAATATTCATAGCAGGCGGAATCTGGGCGTAGTCATGGGTGGAGTTTTCTGTTTGAGGAATATTATGGTGGGAGATCCTGTTACTTCATCTGGTGGTGGTCGTACCTAACTCTTCTTCCTCAGTGAACTTTTCAACTCCTGCTGGTTTTGGCTGGCTTTTAGTGTTGATCTTGCCAAGAGTTGGACTTGTCTCCCCCCTCCGGGTCAGTCTGTTTTGCTAAGTGTCCAGGTTGCCTAGGTGGGCACATTTTACTTTGTTCTTGAGCAAGCCTCCCTATCTCTTTGAGCAATTCCTCCTGCCTCTGGTCTGTCTAAATGTTAAATGTCCCTTTAACTTAATTATACTAGCTATACATTCCTTGTGCTCCTGGCCTGTCTAAATGTTAAATATGCCTGTCTAAATATTAAATGCTTCTTTAACTTGATTATGCTAGCCATATTTCTTTGTGGGGCTAACTCTTAAGGTTTTTGGGTCTTGCTCTGTTTCAGTCAAAATAAAGACAGGGAGATCACTTAGCAGTTGCTATCATAGGCAAAAGAGAGTCAGTTTAGTGCAAAGTAATTTAATTTGTTACTAAGCAAACTAGATCTGGATGACTGGAAACAAAAGCAAAAGTAAAACATTTCCCCCCACACACACACCCCTCTCTTTCAATAAATCCTTCTTTTCCAACTCTTCTACCTCCTCCCTGCCCAGAGTGGCAGGGATTACGGGAGGCAGGAGGTTGTGGTCAGTCCATAACAGTTAGCCTCTGTTGCTCTTCCTTCTTACGTTTGCCCATCTCCTTTGTGGGTCTTCTCTATGGACTCAAATCCTTCAGAGTAAACCTGCTCCAGAGTAAGTCCTCCATGGGCTACTTTCCTGTCAGAAAAATCTGCCCCAGTGTGGGCTTTCCACAGATCACAGTTCTTTCAGGAAATATCCATTTGGTCTGGTACGGGGAAACATTTTGGAATAAAGGACCATTTTTGAATTGTATATATTTATGCAATATTACTGACTTTCTTGGAAAGAAGATACTTTAAATCAGCCATGCCAGCAAGGTTATGTAATTACTAGCAAGGTAATAATAAAAAGCAAAAGAGCCTTGAAAAGTTGTTAATTTAGAATGTCCAAAAATAACCTTTTATATACATATGTAGATATATGGGCACTTGCAAACGCATATGAGCAAAAACACCTCATGCAGATGAAGTACAAGTGTGCTTCATTTAGGAAACTAACTTTTTTCCCTTGTCTGAATAAATTGTCTATTTCTTCTAGGATTTTAGTGAAGGTCTGAATATATAACTTCCTAAACCATCAGGGCAAGATCTTGTTTGTCTAAAGACTGGGCACTTAAAAAAAAAAGTCTATAATTTACCCTGGTTTCTTCAAGCACAATATTGAGAAATAAATCTCAAAAACAAATTAAACAATTGTTTATCTATCTGATTAAAAAAGACATCTCATCTAGATCCTAAGTGGTCCAAATGCGGTGCAAAACAACAAGTATTAAGCAAAGTGCAAGAAGAATTGCTTTACAATTCATTAACTTTCAAAAGTTTCTTTATGCCCCTGTGGGTACTCTGTGGACAGTGGACTAACTTCAACAGCTGGTTCTGAACAAGGAGCAGGCTTATCTGAGTATTTATCAGCTGGTGAGAGGCATATGTGGAAGCTCTCAATTTAGTTGTCAAAAGTAAATAAAGCTTGTTGTATTCACTTTTGAGGTAAGTTCTGCAACCCACAAGAAAAGGTAGCATCATATCTTCCTCATGTTATGTTCTATGAATTGAAGTAGTCATGCCTACTAAGAACTCTCTTCAGTTTATTAAACATATCTTTAAAACTACATACTATGCTGTCTTTAACACAAATGGTCTTAGGCAGAATACAGCTGCCTAGATGGCTTGTTCAGTCAAAGCAGCGAATGCCAAAGGAAACAATGTTTTAATTCTTTTTCAATTATTCACTACCGTGACAGAGAAGGTAAAAAGGAAGAAAATTTTTTTGAGGGGAAGAAATCGTTGTAGGCCAAAATGTGATAGTGCCACTCACAGCTAGAATCAAGTATGTAGCTCCTGATGTGATTGTGATCAGATCATTTAAATTTAAATTGCATACAGCCTACAAATCTTATATTAGTTTAATTTTTGTGAAGAAGAGGGCCCCACAAAGCTCTTAATAGTTTAAAAACTATTGACGCCCTTGTTTTTCGGCTACTTCCCCTTGTATTACTATTTCTTCTGTAAAAGTGCAAAGGTGCTTGGTACAAAGTGGATCATGTAGATCAAAATCCTTTCCTTATTTAAGCATTTGGAGTTAAGCAGTAGAGCACTATTTTCCAGTATATATACTGAACAGTCACATATAATGTTTCTATCAATTCGTGGACTCAATTTAAGTAGCTGGAACACTTGAGAATAAAAAGATCTGCTTATGGACATGGACAAATAAGAAAATTACTGTAATTTACAGAGAAATCATCAATCAATAAGTATTAATTGTTTATTGGAACAAAAACTTCATTTGCACAATAGAACTAAGGTACCAGTTCCTAAAGGCAGTATTTCTAAGCAAAATATTGCTAGATAAGTCAGTGTAAATGCCTTTTCCCAGGAGAAATAAACTGTAGGAAAGCATGTTGTGAAATATTACATCAGGAATTGTCATTAAAAATGAAAACTAAAACTATTATTTTGGTTTGCATCTTATATTATATAATTTCCCTGTCATTCCAATCAGAAACTATTACTTTTTATATGCCTGTGGAATTTACAAATAAAATAGTCAATGATTAAATTAGCTGTTTTTTAAAATGACCAGAGATAAAAATAAGTTAAAGATTATTCTACACTTTTGATATTGTTCTTACTGTTGTCTGGTCATTTAATACTCTTCTAGCTATATTTTCCATCTTTTCCTTCCCCAGCTCAAATATAAAAGATTAAATACATTTGCCCATTTGTTTTTCAATAGATATGTGGAAAAAGTGTAACATCTAAACTATTAAAACAGCTATCTAAACAAAGACCTCAAACCAAATAATTAATGAATACTGTCTGCCCATGCCCTTTAAGAAGCAGGGGCTTCCTAATACGTGTATATACATGTCCATTACACATAATTAACTTTAAAATTAATTGCATTCAACAGTGTGGAAGATTCTTGATAGTTCCTGTCTGTACAGAATACAACTCAGTAATGAAAAGGAAATAGTGTCTACCTTGGTCCATTTGGTTTTAAATAGGAAAGCAAAAAGGAATGCAAATATCCTAAAAATGTCATTGAAATCTGTACATTTGTCCACTTGCAATCCTTTCCTTCTTCTTGCCTTCCCATCAGAATTCCAGACTACTGATTCACAATTAATGGTCTATTGCCTCTTTTCATTTTAATTCACAGTTGTCTGTCTGGTAACTGTCAACTCTTAAAACCCCAAACCTCCAGGACTCATAGATCTTAATGTTCCCATCCACAAACAGTTTGTTATTTCTAACAGCTTGCTTTTGTCAGAATTTTTCAGTCTCTGATGGTAATCGCCCAGGATGCAATGTGTGCTATTACTCTAGTTAAATTTGCTTCTCTTGTTTTCTAAGGTGTTGTGTTTACATTTGGTTTCAGACCAAAAGGGAAAGATTAAACAAAAAAAAAAAACCAAGGAAAGAAATAAAATAGCCATATATACCTCCAGCTGGACTTCAAGCTCTATTTCTGAGTTTTATTTCTAAAGCCCCCAAGTCATTACGAACCTACCATGAACAAACACGTACACATTACCCTCAGGCTAGCCATGACTAGCTGAATAATGTTGTGTTACCCGCGGAATGCCAAAGTTGCCTTTCTGTGTTTATCTGGGAACACAGGAGGCTTAACAGAACTATGTCAATAACTATTTTAAGAATCACAAATGAGAAACTTTCATACTTATTTTTCCTTTGCAAAGGAATTGTTTACATTCAGTAAAATCTCTCAAGTTTTATTATTGAAAATAGGTAAGTATCCCACAAGTATTCTGCAATATCACTTGTATTACAGACATCTCACCCAGCTTGATGGTGATAATGCTTATTTTTTTGCTTTATATTGTATCTTCTTCAATTATATGGACTAGGTATAGGAAACATGTCACTGGAAACAGGATAGAAATAAGACACTAGCAACTAAAGACGTACAGATATATTCAGAACATAAGGAACTACTATTTGGATTTATATGAAGAATAAATTATGCAAGATCTATGTCATGTAACATTTTTTCTAAGTTATAAATTCCATACACTTTATATACTTGTGATTTAAACCTAGTAGCAAGTCCACTCAACCATAAAGTCATCCGCTTTTGGGTCTTGCTAATTTTATTTTATTTTTCTATATTTTTCTTTTTTACATCTGTACTGATGGATTGAAGAGCCTGACTTGAAGAATTTTTCGGAGTATCCCATCCTGAAGTAAATCAGAATTGTACAATCATGATTTTAGAGAGTAAGAAGTTATTGTTCTCATAAATTTATAGGATTGCATGCGCATTGGAAGTGACCTCAGGAAGTACCTGTTCCAATCTCCATGTCAAAATTGGGGCAGGTCTGACCCTTGCTCTGGGCTTTGTGTCAGCAGGTGTTGAGAAGCTCCAGTGGCAGAGAACACTCTATAATGCCAATGCCATGGGAACATTTCTTGGTATGGTTTGTATGAAAATGTTTTTGTTTCCTGCTACATGTATAGTCACAACAATGTATGGTCATGCTAAACAGAAACAAAAACCAATTCAAAAACCAAAACCAAAGTAAGCATCCTCACCTATGTCCTTACACATAAACCCCCATAATATTCACAAATATAAATCCCTGTGTAACTCTTAGCTTCAGAATCCAGGAGGATGTTCAAGAAACAAAAAATTATACTTTAATGCTGCTAAGAAAACTCTTGGTTACCAATTATATCCTGATTTCCCTTGTTAAGAATGAAGTACAAGACCCTGAGACTCATTAATAGAGACTTGAATAAAGTCACCTAATAAATTCATAAGTGGAAAAAGTGAAACAATTTTGTGGGGACTCTTTAAAAAATGCTTATGGTTACCTTCTTAACAATTTCCAATGCCAGCAACTGAGGAACACTCATATATTTCCCCAGATATATAATCAGTTAAATGAGAGGAAGCACAGATTGTTTGAATTTTTTTTATCTATATAGACATGCAAATGACTTTCTAAGTGCCTCACTCTATTTTTTTCTTGTCTATTGCTTTTTCCTGTGTATATGGAATGTTGTAGTTTTACAGATTTAGAAACAATAGTTCTGGCAAAGTCCACTTTTATTGCATTTGCAGGACTTACTGAAGTGCAAAAAATACACCCAGGTGTCATCATTTAACCCCATCTGGCAACTGAGTATCATCCACCCATTCGCTCACTGCCCACCCTCACCCCATCTACCCCTCAACCCCATCCCTGAGATGGGGAGGTGAATCAGAAAGTAAAACTGCTGGATTCGTAGAAACAAGTTTAAAAATATAAATAAAAGATAATTAAAATTATAATAGCAACGATAATAATAATAATAATAATAATAATAATAATAATAATAATAATAATAATAATAATAATAATAACAACAATAAAATTGCAATGAAACAGGAGTCAACAAAAAAGAGATAAACAAGACATCCCAAAAGGACAAGTGATAACACAATACAATTGCTCACCACCCGCTGACTGATTTCCAGCCCAACCCTGAGCAAACCCTCTCCTGATCAGCTCCTTTCAGTTTATATACTGAACATGATGTTCAATGGTGTGGAATATTCCTTTGGCCAGTTTGGGTTAGCTGCCCTGGTTGTGCTCCTTCTCAGCTCCTTGTGCACCTCCCCACTGGCAGAGCATGAGAACTGGAAAAGACCCTGACTTACCATAAACACTACTCAGCAACAGCTAAAACATTATTGTGTTATCAACATTATTCTCATACTAAATCTAAACCCACACCACTGTACCAGTATTAAGAAGAAAATTATCTCACCTGAAACCAAGACACCAAGTCTGTATAAAATTTGGGGGTTGGAGGTGGGGGAATTTCACAATGAAATGTTTAACTAGAACACCTTTGGTTGGTTCGTTGATTTCATTTGATTTGGTATTTGGTTTTTTTTTTGTTTGTTTGTGTTTTTGTTTGTTTGTTTGGTAGTGTTTTTTTTTTTTTTACCAACCTGTATGAATAATTTTCATTGCAGGAAAATTTGTCCTCTGAATTATATGTAAAAAAAATAAATCTAATAATTAGTGTAAATTAAAGTCTAATCAGGACATCATATCATTAGATTATATATATATATATATATTTGGATTGTGAAGTGCTGAAAACGAGTAGTGGTTTTGAGGTTATTTACTGAGAAATCACTAAGAAAAATGAAGACTAATACTCCATAAATACTAACTCCAAAAAAGGAGACAAATTGTAATGCAATTTACAGAACTGCAGTGAGGGTCAGGAGTGATATTAGAACATGTGGCAACCTATGAACCAGCAGAGCCCAACCAAGAAGCTCTACTTGCTCAATAGACAGCCATGCAAGTATGTTTGCTTTATGTAATAATTCCTTTTTATTCTACTAATATTTTACTTTTTACTCCTTTAAAATGCAGATAACTTGTCTAGGCCTAAAAATATTGATTCTGAACTTGATATTTTTCTTTCTTGTAGCTGTAGAATTCGAAATAGATCTTTTCCTTGAAATTCAGTAACAATATGTGTCCTTTTAAATATTCATACAATTTCAGATCTCACTTCACTGAAAGACAAAAGCCTAGTAGAGAGTAACTCTGCTATTAGAAACAATTAACTATTCTTAATGGAAGATAGGATGATAACCACAAAGCTACAGACACTTCCAGTGAGCCTTCAGCTTCATCTGTCTTAATTGTCACTTCTAATGAATATAATTGTTCATTTTTCAAATAGTACAAAGAAAATTTTAAGGGAAAAATCATTACAACATTTTCCATACTGTTTGAGGTCTTTGAAAATTGAAAAAAACTAAAATGATCTGTTTGTTGCACATAGACATAACAAAATGAGGCCAAAATATCTGATAGAACATAAAATCTTTGAAGGCATTGGGAACAGTTACTGTTGGCTTTTTCTATGTTTAGACTTTCAACTCATCAGAGAATGTCAGCTATTGCACTATAGCACTAGACATCTGATATTTCTCCTTCTATTAAATGCTGTAGGTAAATCAATATAACGTAGCTACATATGACATTAAAATTTAGTTGTCTTTATGATTTATTAATAAGTATTTCTATTTTCCTATCAAATAAATTAGATCTTTCCAAATTTGTTAAAAAAACAATAAGAATATGAGGTTGTTTGGGTTTATAGATTGAAAAGTAATTTTCATTTCTAATCGAGCTAATGGATTTTTAAGCAGTCAATTTTTAAATTGCTTTTGGTGACTTTTACCAAAATTTCCTTCAGGCAAACATGTCTCGGTACTTGAAGGATACATGCATGTATACAAATACATGAACTAAATATATTTTGGTACATTCTTAATATGCAAATTATAGTTGATGCTTTTTGTTTCAAAGAAATATGTCTTTCATCATATAGCACAAAATATGTTTAAAAAACCTTTAAAATAATATATGTCAATTGTGTCTGCCACCCTTGTTTATGCGAATTAGTAGCTCTAGAAGTAGTTGCCATTAAAAAGAAATAACAAAATAACAAAGCTATGTGTGAATTAAATAGGTACTTATTTTAAAGAAAACTTTCATAATATGCCTCTAAATAGATCTATGCTTTTTGAGTTTTGACACTGTATTGCTATGAAAAACGGTGGTTTAAAACACTAAAAATATGAATAGAGACATGCTTGATGGGATGGACATGCTTTAAGAAGGAAATTTTGAGTGCACAGCAACAGGCTATACCAGTGTGCTGAAAGCCCAGCCGGAGGGGAAGACGGCCAGCTTGGTTAAATAGGGAGATTCTGCAAGAAATAAGGGATAAAAAGAAAGTTTACAGACTATGGAAAAAAGGGCTGGCTACTTACGAAGAATTTACAGATAAAGCTAGGTCATGCAGGAAAAAAATTAGGGAAAGAAAAGTGGAATTTGAAGTAAATTTGGCTATTTCAGTTAGGGATAACAAAAAGTCCTTTTATAAATACTTTAATAACAAAAGGAGGAGCAAGGAAAACCTCCATTCTCTGTTGGACTTGGAGGGAAATATAGTTAAGGAAGATGAGGAGAAGGCTGAGGTACTTAACACCTACTTTGCCTCAGTTTTCACCAGTAAGACAGGTGGCCCTCAAGACAACTGGCCTCTGGAGCTGGTGGACAGGGAGAGGGAGCTGAATACCCCTCCTGTATTCCAGAAGGATATAGTTACTGACTTCCTCAGCCAGCTGGATCCTAACAAGTCTATGGGACCAGATGGGATGCATCCCAGGGTGATGAAGGAGCTGGCAGAAGAGCTTGCCAAACCGCTCTCCATCATCTTCCAACAGTCCTGGCTCTCTGGGGAGGTCCCAGATGATTGGAGGTTGGCCAATGTCACCCCAATCCACAAAAAGGGCTGCAAGCAGGACCCTGGCAACTACAGGCCTGTCAGCCTGACCTCCGTGCCTGGCAGGGTTATGGAGCAGTTCATCCTGAGTGCAATCACACAGCACCTTCAGGGTGGACAAGGGATAGACCCAGCCAGCATGGGTTTAGGAGGGGCAGGTCCTGTCTGACCAACCTGATCTCTTTTTATGATCAGGTGACCCACCTGGTGGATGAGGGGAAGGCTGTGGATGTGGTCTATCTGGACTTCAGCAAGGCCTTTGACATTGTCTCCCATAATATACTCCTGGAAAAGCTGGTAGCCCATCGCCTGGACAAGTGTACCCTCTCCTGGATTAAGAGCTGGCTGGAGGGTCGGGCCCAGAGAGTGCTGGTGAATGGAGCTGCATCCAGCTGTCGGCCAGTCACCAGTGGTGTTCCCCAGTGGTCTGTATTGGGTCCAGTCCTGTTTAACATCTTTATTGATGATTTAGATGAGGGGATTGAGTCCATCATCAGCAAATTTGCTGACACCAAGCTGGGAGGGAGTGTCGACCTGCTGGAAGGCAGGAGGGCTCTGCAGAGGGATCCGGATAGACTTGAGAGATGGGCTGATTCCAATGGGATGAAGTTCAATAAGGCCAAGTGCCGGGTCCTGCACTTTGGCCACAACAACCCCCTGCAGCGCTACAGGCTGGGCACAGAGTGGCTGGAGAGCAGCCAGGCAGAAAGGGACCTTGGAGTACTAATTGACAGGAAGCTCAACATGAGCCAGCAGTGTGCCCAGGTGGCCAAGAAGGCCAATGGGATCCTGTCCTGTATCAAAAATAGTGTGGCCAGCAGGACCAGGGAAGTGACCCTGTACTCTGTGTTGGTGAGGCCACAACTTGAGTACTGTGTTCAGTTCTGGGCCCCTCAGTTCAGAAAGGATATTGAAGTGCTGGAGCGAGTCCAGAGAAGAGCAACAAGGCTGGTGAAGGGACTGGAGCACAAGCCCTGTGGGGAGACGCTGAAGGAGCTGGGGTTGTTTAGCCTGGAGAAGAGGAGGCTCAGAGGTGACCTCATCACTGTCCATAACTACCTGAAGGAAAGTTCTAGCCAGGTGGGGCTGGTCTCTTCTCCCAGACACTCAGCAGTAGGACAAGGGGGCACGAACTTAAGCTCTGCCAGGGGAAATTTAAGTTGGATATCAGAAAAAAATTCTTTCCAGAGAGAGTAATCAGGCATTGGAATGGGCTGCCCAGAGAGGTGGTGGATTCACCATCCCTAGAGATTTTTAAACGCAGATGGGACGTGGCACTGAGTGCCACGATCTAGTAAATGGACTAGAGTTGGACCAAGGGTTGGACTTGATGATCTTGGAGGTCTTTTCCAACCCAGTCGACTCTATGATTCTATGATTCTATGGTAGGAACAGCTCCTCTCATTTTGCAGCAAAGATAAAGACAAATATCTGCAACTCTTGATTTATTTTACAATCACTGCAGTTGAAGGGACAGGTTTAATAAGTTTTTCATGTGGTCTGCTTAAGACAGTGCCTTTAGGATTTGCTAATCCTGCTATGAAAGCAGTGTAGACAGCTAGCTCAGATATAGATATCTACAGTATAAAACAGGTGAATTTTAATGTTTTGGGTTAGAGCTGCATTTGCAGGTCAGATTCTGTATTTAAATTGGGAAAAATTGTAGATACAGAGTGAAAAAAGTCCTATGCATGTTGCTAATGATTTGAAATTTCTTGCAAAACCCCATTAGGGATTCTGAAGAAGCTGGAACTGTCCACTATCTCCTAATGTCCTCACTTCATCATAGCTTCATCTGTATTGGAAACTTCAATGATTAGTCTTTGAACAGTCAGTTCTGTGATTAAGGGTGTTGTAAAGGAGATGAAGCTATTGAAAAATTTTTCAGTATGACTTCACTAATAGGGAAGTTATGAAGTTTATGTCTGTTAATTTTGTATAGCCATGGGCTAATGCTGAGTTCAGTTCCCTGTTAGAACTTAATTTTAAATATTTTAAAATTACGTATTTTAGAGTTTCAATAAACATTTGACAATTTGGGAGGTGGCTGATGAATACAAATGAAATGAGAAATGTCAATTGTCCAATGAAAAACTAGCTCAGTAACATCTGTGAACACAGTACTAGTAGTTTGTGATGATCTGGGAAGAAAAAAAGATACTCAAAATATATTATTCTTGGAGCAGATCATTATAACCATCTGAAAAGTGAAACAAAAGATCATCACAGATGCTGACACAATATGATGTGGCAGATCTTTAATGCAAGGTCAGTAGATCTGGAACCGAAATATCTCATTATTTTAGGTTGCTTTCATATTTAAATGTTAGATTGTGACCCCATACTATACATAATAACAAAAATATAATGAGTAATGACTGTAGGAAAAACTTTGAGTTCTACATGATCAAGAGAGTCAATGGACTTCTTTCAAGTTCCCTGCCAGAAATACATGTATTTCTCTGTGATGGATTGCTCTGGTTCTGGCTGGAATGCAGTTGTAGCATCCAGTATCAGTTTTGTGCTTTTCATTCCTGGCTAAATCAGTGCTGGCAATATACCAATATTTTGTCTGTTGCTGAGCAGTGGTTGCACAGCATAAAGACTTTTTCTCCAAACTGCTGTCTTCCTCAAAAACCCTTAGGCTGGGTGTGGGCAAGAGATTTGGAGGGAATATCCCTGTGACAACTGATCTAAACTGACAAAAGGGATATTCAATACCATATGCTATTCACAGAATCATAGAATGGTTTCAATTCAAAGGGACCATAAAAATCACATAGTTCCAACCCTCCCTGCTGTAGGCAGGGACACCTTAAACTAGACCAGGTTGTCCACAATCAGCAGCTCAGGGAAAGGAAGTGGAGGGAGGATGTAAACTGATCTGGACAATTAGTTTCATGGTGCATTTTTTTAAAGTTTGGTGGCTTTGATTTTTCTTTTCTTTTATTTTGTTTTGTTTTGGTTTTTTGTTGTTGTTTGTTTTTAATTAATTTTACTGGGGTTTGGAGTTTTTTTCATAATCATAGAATCATAGAGTGGTTTGTGTTGGAAGAGGCTTTAAAGACAAAATACATAGGCAGAATTTAATCTCATAAGAAAATTTGCCTACTATTAAATACTGTTTCAGGTGTTTTTCCCTAGTATCACCCTGACATCCGATCCCGTCAGATCTCGGAAGCTAAGCAGGGTCAGCCCCGGATTAGTACTTGGATGGGAGACCTCCTGGGAAATGCCGGGTGCTGTAGGTTCTAGTCCTGAGGACTTCACTGGCACTGTCCAAGCTCGCTCGGCCGTGGCAGATGAACCTCAGGACTGAAACGGTGGGGCCAGTTCTGTGCACGCTGAGCCTCACCTAAAATCCACTGCGCAGGCTGGAAGGGCACACCCACGTGGGGAGAGCCCTGCCCAAATCTTTGTTCGCGAAGCTGAGCCACACACACACACACCAGTTTTGAAGTTAAAGCAATAGAAGACATACATTAAATTCTTAAGCTCCAGGGATGGAAGAAAGTGTTGATATTAATTACAAGTCATTTCAGCCTTCATTCAAAACTCTGGCACACCTCCCCTACCATATGATGATGATAAAGGCAAAGGAGAAATATTTGTTAGGAAGAGGAAAAAAAACCACAAGAAAAAAGCAGGCAAGCACTTTTAAGGGTGACATATATGTTTTCTCCTAGGATAGATGCGGGTAACAGGAAAAGCAGTTGGAGCAGAAGGAAAATAAGTGGAATACTGATACATCTATCTATTTTATGAATATGAAAATGAGGAAATACTCACTAGCCTATAACTCCATCTCAAGGTTTCCATGGATTTAAAGGGTCATAATTCACAAAGCCTGATATTTGTTTCTGTTATAATGGTTATTCATTTTAGTCATCACTTTCTAGTAGCAATGAAACAGCTTCTTAAATACTTTTCTTTCAATAAAACATAAAGCCTGTATTATTCATGCTTATTCATGTGCATAATGAAATTTCTGATTTCCAGGACCTATGTTGCTGAATCTATCAATTAATTAGTCAATTCATCATTAAAAGGGAAGGTCTGGCTGAGGTTTGTTGTTATTGACATGTATGACAGTGAAAGCTGTATGTATTCTGTTGGAGTGCCTGGTATGTTGTTCATCATGCACCAGAACTGTAAGAGAAACTGGAAACAACTGCATTAGGAAATCTACTTTTTTGACTTCCAAGTGTTGAAATAAGGTAATGTTCGTAAACAGAATTAATCTAGTTTAAAGCATAAATTGTGTAAAATTTCTGGCAGTCAATTATATAAATCAGAAAAAAAACACAGTATTTAAAATTGTGTTAACATAATTATATGCCTGAGAATTATATTTCTTCTGTAACATTCACAGTATCTCAAGGATGAGAAGTAAAAGTTATTCCTTAAAGGCATGTTTGAAAAATGTGCACGGCAGTAAAAAAAAGAAATTATATGTAATAAAATATTCTTTAAAAATACAAATTATTAAATTGGCAAGAAATGTACACCTGTATCCTGCATAATAGTTACATTCCTTTTACTTTATTGTATATATTAATCTTATTGCTGTGGGAGAGGGGAATATTCTTCAGGAAAAAGCCAGCATTCAGTTAAATACACAATCTTTCCATCACCTATTGCAGAGAGTATGTGTTAACTTCATTTAATCTATTAATGCACCCATGAAGGACAAGTCAAAGTATCCTGCAGTTATTTTAAAACTTGATGTTTAGTTGGCTTTAGTGGCATGACTTCATAAAAAACCAAAGCTAACTGGAGATTCTTCTGTTTGGACTACTTATGCTTACAAGATCAAAGATAAAAAATAAAATCAAATCATAGGAAATATTTAGTCTAATATTTATTCACATTGTATCTAGTGAGGATTAAAGGACTAACAAAATAGAATAGCTATCATTATGCTTTCTGACGCATCCCAGGGGAAACTACTTTTCAGTTGGCTATGCTGAATGAAAAACCTTTTAGCTGCCTTCTTAATCTGTCATTATGCAATTTTCTCATAAGGGAGCTAAGGAACTACTTCCATAAAGGAAAAATTTATGTTTGTGTTCTTAATCTGATGAGGTTTTTATGCATTTTCTTTCAAACACCACTATATCCTTCTGAGGAGGCCCTCTGTCTCCATTATTACAAGTTAATGTCATAATAATATTTTTTTTCCATTCTTTCTTTCTTCTTAAACTAGTGAGTGTTTGATTCTTCATCTAAAGGGAGACAGTTTCTACAGTTCTACTCATGTAAAAAAAAACTTGCTAGTAATATTTTCTCAAGTCCTTTCTTGAAGAAAATTAAAATTTTCTGTCCATTCAGCAAAGAATTCCCAGCTCTATCACTGTTATCATACAGACAGTTCTTGACATGTCTACTAGCACTAGGTGTTTATAGAGATTGAATTTTGTCAAAGGTTAAGCTGCACTTTAATCACAGTAGCCATGTTTTAAAATTTTCATATTATCTTCAAAATAAGAAGAATGGTTTATTTTTATTACTTCAGGACAAAGGTCAACTGAGTCAAGACTTCTTTTATCTAAAAATTGCTTTCAGAGTAAGAAAACACATTACTCTTAAGTACTTCCTGGGACTTTTCTTCTGTCTTTAGCTCTGGAATTTTCTGATTGAAGGTCTGATGAGGTCTATTCAATTGTTCTTAACTGATCTTTCTTATAAATACTTTTATATTTTCCCCTCTTGACCTTGTGCAAAATTCGGCATCCAGTTCTGCAACTGGGATGACAGCAAAGACCTGTTTCTGAGGAGGTATATCCTTTTGTTTATTCTGATTTTTTTCTCCTTCTCTTTAAATTCGTGGTCCTTATTTCGGTTATCTAACAGTGAAGAGTTTATCAATGTCCATTCTGTTCATGTAACTCACTACTTGAAAGGCATCTACAATATCTATTTCAAGCCATCTCTTTTTCAAACTGAAGACCTTCAGCCTGCACAGTCATTCACCTTATGGAATCTACCTTGTAACTTTGAGACAGGGCAACTTACCAAAAAAACCCACACCAAAACCAAACTCGAAGCCCCAGAAAACAAGCCAGCACATGATATAATGTGGACAAAGCATGGATTTGTCAGGAGCACAGAGGTTTTATTTCCATTTTTTAGTATTTTGGTTATATTCCTTTCATTGTTGTTTTTTGTTTGTTTGTTTGTTTGTTTGGGGGGGTTTTGGTTTTGTTTTTTTTTGTTTTTATAATTTTTTTTTCAACTTTTTCCAGACAGAAACATTTTCATACTTTAGTTATCATAATCCAGTTTTGCTGTTCCTGTGTGGCAGCCATGAGGGTAGAGTTCATCCTTTTATGTGTGACATTGGAACTGTTTTTCCAAAGGCATATAATTTTTTATTTATACTGAATTTCTTTGGCAATTTTTCTTCCTTATCAGTCATAATGTTCTACAGTTCTTCCACAAGTGTGCCTTTAATTTATTTTTCCACATCACTTGTCAATATCTTAAACAGCACAAGTCCTCCCACAGACCCCACAGAATTTTGTCAGTGATAATTCTTCCTAGCAAAAGCTAATAATTTACTCCTGTCATGTTACCTGTCATTACTAATTATTTATCCATGCAAGTACCTGTCCTTTTATCCCATGCTGTCTTAACTTCTGTAAAAGCTCTATGTGATAAGTTTGTTAAGAATCTTTGTAAACACAAGCACACCTTCTCCACATATTATCTTTTGTTTCCCTTTCAGACTAATGCCATTGTAAGTCTGGACCCAGAAATTTTTCCATTGTTTTAAGGATCACTGGTATTTTAGAATACACTCTATTACATAGAAACCTGGTGCACTGAAGATATGTATACTGTCAAAAGTTTTGCAAATTTTGAATTAGAGGACAGAATTAAACATGATTTTTCACAACAGAATCTCATCTTTGTGACAGTTAAAACAGATAACCTGTTCATCATAAATGCCTCCCTTAAAAAGGCCTGAAAAAAGTCAGACTAGTAAGTTAGGGAATTCAAACAGAAGGTTTTTGAGTGGGAGTTAGTGAAGTATTTTTACTTTTATGTCAAATTAGATGTCAGTTAAACTTTAGTTTTATAAGACATAGAAAGATAGTTTAGACCCATTTGAAAGATGCAGCACCATTTTTGAAAGGAGTTCAAGCAACACTCAAATCTTTGATTGACACCAAATGAAAGTACATGCCAATCATAAAACAGCAGGAATACTCATCTAGGCTGTCAGGTTTCCAAGACTAACAGGGCTCCCATGCTGGTTGATGAGACTGAGGAAGTTAAGTTAAATAGATTTGTGATCTTCTGTACAAGAAGAGCAACAAAGAATTGCTACTACCCTTTGAAATGACAATATATAAAGTTTTGGTACAACTGCAGAGCAGAGCAACTCTCCATATTAAATAGTGCACTTGTGAGTTGCTCAAGTCTAGACAGTGACTCTTTCTATATGTCTGTGAGAAGATATGATTTTCCAAAAGAATATAAAAATTATTGTTAGATATTATCTTTTTTTAACCTGAGATTTGTTAGAAAATGTTTTTCATCTCATATAAAATCAGATAACTGATCTCAACTATAGCAAAAAGAGAAAAAGAAAAAAAAAGCATAATAAAGGCTGCAATGCCAGGAATATAGTCAGCAAATTGACTTACCACACAGATATGATGAAAGTGCATTATGATTTCCACTATGAGCAATTCTATGAATCTTTAATTTCCTATACTATCTCAAGGTCAATTCTGTAAATGCTTTATCATGAGAAAAGTCCTGGAGTTCAATGAGATTACTCACAAGGGTAAGGCAAAAGACAAATCTGATACAACTTATAAGATCAAACCACAAACGCTAAAAAGATTCAGCTTTCAAGTTCTTTTGATCATGTACATAATTTTTCTCCTTCCTTTTCTTTTTGAAAAAGTTACAACTGGAAAAAAATGTAATGAAGTAATTCCATTAATTCAAATACTTTAATATAAAGAAAAAAAAAGAGAAAAGAAAAAGCTATTCAGAAAGGAACATAGGGAAAAAATTATTGATTTCTCCAGAAGGTGTAGTGATGATTAATACACTGTTTAGTTTCAATCAAGAAATGTTAAGAAGGAAAATAAGCAAAATATTATACCTTTAGACATTTAAAGGGGTCACTGAGGAAAACAATACTGTTGTTAAATCAATTAACTAATCAAAATAATTGCTAAAAAACTGCTAGTATGAACTTATTTTTTATAAGCTTTAAAAAAGACTGTATCATGTCTAATATTTTTCAGTAACTGAGGAACCTTAATTCAGATTTCTACCTTTTATGATGCCTCAAACACATGAAAATTGCATTATTACTCAAAGAACTTAATTTTCCAAATATGATTAAATGCTATTTGTAATTTTGATTGGATCATAAAATATTTATCAAATTTAATGTGGTGTTTCCAGAAAACTTAAAACTTAATGAAATAATTTTCCTGTTATAAAAAGGCAGCAATCTAATAACAAGAAGTAATGAACATGTATTATTTTATTAATATGGCTGTATATATAACATTCCTTAAGTCATTAATGACACTGCAGAACACAGTTGTTTAAAATGTGATAAAGAAAAAGTCATAACTGAAATGTTAATCTAAGCAATTATAGTGCCATATAGTAGAAATTTTTGTTTGTTTCTGTTAGTAACTAAGTTTATTAGCCCATTATGAAAACACACTCACCACTTGCCTTGTCAGTTCTATACAAAAAAGTGCATTTTATTATCCCACAAAATATTTTCTGGGAGACTCTAATTTATTTCAATTTATAATAAATTTCATTGTAGAGTAGGGAGAAGGAGTATTGGTGTCTGTTACAGTGAAGTTGGAAAAAAAATCAGTGATTCAGAATTGATTAGGTGGACTTGTATAAATAGCAAATGAACCAGGATTATTTGTTAGTTTGAACTTTTCTGACAGATATGTAAGAAAATTTAACAGGAAACATATGACAATGTAACACTACATTTATTTACTGATTTATTTTTTATCTCAGGAAAAGAAACTTTCATGTTATGAAGAACTTTATTTGCTATCATGAACCAAGATATTTTTGTTTTTCACTCTCCCTCAAAATGTGGTGTTAGGAGTAGAAATTGATTGACTCTTTCCTGAAAAACAGACCATTATCCATGACACACCTTATCCTACTCCTTCATGACAATGTTTAATAAACTGTAAGACTGCATTATATTACATATGTAAACAATTTTTCTGGGAGTTATTGAACTATTATATTTGTGAGACACTGTAGGATACGTAATTAATATACCTGAATGAATGCTGTTTACATCCAATATCAGCTGCTTATCTGAAATTTGCCATCCCATATGGAAATGAACTTCACATCAAATTAATTTCAAATGAACTAGGATTATATCACATGCAGTCATCTGCTTTCTTCCTTCTGCTCTGGACAGTCTATCAACTATTTCTGTTTAGTGCATTTGGAGAGCTGACTGTTGAATACAGATTCATATGCAGAGATTGTTCTTATAAAGATTTAAAACTTTTCTGTTTCAGCTGTAGTGGATCAAACCTTTTTCAAAAATACAGATTTATAACCAAGTATGTAGAGACTATAATCCCAATTTTAGCTAAAGAATGGTCTGCCCTGTTATCCATGATACGGCTATGTCCTTATTTCATATTATAGGTCACTAGTTTTATTGAAGGATCTCAATGTCCATCAATACTTCAGGAAACTAACTCATTTTGGTTAGAGGAAGTAGATGTTTTCTGTTTCAGAATATTTTAAGAATTGAGCTGTGGTAATTAAATATCAAATTCATAGTAATACAGAGTGATTATAAAACAGTATTCAAGGTTTTAAAGTAAGGAGGCTTGTCTTTTTAAAACTAAACTGGATGAAATATTACTGTAGAAAACATGGATTTTTATTAAATGTGTTGCCTTAAGGAAAAGGAGGAGGAGAGAGGTAACTGCTTTGTGGGGAGAGAGCTATTTTAGCTTGAAAAGGATGTTGCCTTGGAAGTGAATAAGCATGAATAGACTATAAATGAAATTTAGGTGAGAATAAAGAACTGATCAGAACTGAATTTAGGCAACAACCTTGAAACATTAGTGGAGACAATAAATAATAAAAATATGATATCATCATGACAGAAAGAGTCTGGGCATGCTCCAAGATCTTCCTTCAAATCCTACATCCTATGCTTCTCTAGACGACTACAGAAATTACCCAAGATGTGGACAAAAACTACAGAATATAAATTGTATATCTTGTATCAAATCTATATTACAGACTGTGTACTTTATGCCACTTGTTATAGGAAATACTATCACTCATAAACATTTTCAAGTCATAAACCAAATACCCCTACTTTGATTATTTTTTATATTTTCATTAATTTGAATATTGTTGCCAGGTTTCTCCAGACATGAAGCTTGCTAAGTTTTTCTGATTATTTAGTTTATTTTTTTCTCCTCACTGAAAAGTAAAACAACAAAAGATCAAGAAATTCCCCTGCTATCTCCTGCATTTTGCTCTTGCAATATTTTTTGGAACATCTCAAATTCAGTGCTTACTTAAATTGTAAATCTGCCTTTTGAAGTGTTCATAAATGTACTAGAATGACACTAATTTGCTGGAAGCAGTGTTTTCTTTTTGCTTGTAGGAACCTCTCTGAGAGTATTCCCAAAGAAGTTTATTATGCTGAAAGACTTCAAGAAGGACATTTTCATGTCAGTTTCTGTAGCATTTGGTGACAAATCACTATTGTGATGATTTATTTTGTTCACTGGTATTCTCAGTTCTAAAAGAACCTACTACTGTGGTTGTTTTTCAGATTGGTCAAATGTCAGCTGATAACAGTTATTATATTGTTTTGGTTTATTTAGATGGAGGTGGGTTATCTTTGTTCTACTCTAATATTTCTGATCATTACCTGTTAAATATTCAGCTTTCAAGTATGTTGATTTCCTTCAAGATGGGCAGTAGTGGATAAGCAGCACTTTCCCTATTTTGAATATCAAAGGTTAAAAAAAAAATCACTTTCCAGACCTAAACAAGTAATGACTGCTCACACACTGTTCTTCCTTTGTTTCCACATGGGTCAACATTTGAATTACCATTTTTTTTTTCTTCTGGTGGAAATTGTGGTACAGGGTCAAAGGTGGAGTAGGACAGGAACAAAGAGCAGACAACCTAATCATAGCTAATTAAAAATTTAAATTTTTATACAAAATATCTATACTTCATCTGAAGAAAAAAACATGAACCAGGATTAGATCTATGACTTTCAAACTACACAATAATGAAGTTTCAGAAGACAGATTAAAGGAAACTAATTTTAAGATGTCATTTAAAAAAATATCCAGTCCAATATAGCAGTCTTTGCAACTCAAACCAAATTAAACCATACTAAAGGCATCACTGACTGGCTGTTATTCATTACTTTTTCGCTGAAAAAGGAAACTTGCTAATTATTAGATGGTCTAAGAGCTGTGTGGTGGTCAGGTCCTGGCTGGCATTAAACCACAACAGTCTTTTTTGGTGCCCAGTGAGGGGCAGCATCCATGAGCCACAGTCTCCTAAGGGGTAAACTTGATAAAGTATAAAATTTTCCACAACCACAGAAGCTTTTAGGTGCACCTCTTCCAGTGTGGCCTTCTACATGGGCCAGAATGCCTTACTTACTGCCATAGTCACAATTCAAGTTCACACTGGAGTTCCAGCCTGTCCAGTACAGCAGCACAGAAACAGCAGTGATGAGTTTAACCCAAGCCGGCAACTAAACCCCACATAGCTGTTCATTTACTCACCACCACAGTAGGATGGGGAACAGAACTGGAAGGATAAAAATGATCTCATGAGATAAGACAGTTTAACAGGTAAAGCAAAAGCTACATATGCAAGTAGAACAAAAAAGGAATTCATTAACCACTTTCAATGAGCCAGCATGTATTCAGACATCTCCAGGAAAGCAGGACTCCATCAGGAGTAAATTAGTTTGGAAGATAAATGCAATTACTCCAAGTGTCCCCCACTTCCTCCTCCTTTCCCCAGCTTTATATGCTGACCATGATGTCCTATGGTGTGAGGTACCCATTTGATCAGTTGGGGTCAGCTGTCCTGTCTGTGTCCCCTTCCCATGCACCTCCAGACTACTTGCTAGTGGGGTGGTCTAAAAAGCAGAAAAGGCCTTGACCCTGTATAGGCACTGCTTAGCAATAACTAAAATATCTGTGTTATCAACACTGTTTTCAGGACAAAATATAGCCCAATACCAGCTCCTATGAAGAATAAGCTCTATCCCAAACAAAACCAAAGCACTAAAAAGAGAATATAATAATAAAAAAGTAGGTGCAAAATTATGTCTTCCAGCTAAGTCTAAGTACCCAACTGTATTGCAAAAAGTGTGTTTATGTAAAATTATTTATCTAGTGTACTATGTAGTTTTAAGTATTGCACAAAGACACACACCATTTGTTTTTTCTAAACTTTTTAGTAGTGGTTGGAATTTCAAAATAATTGCTTAACATAAAGAGAACTTTGTTTTGTTTTATTTTTATAATTTTTAATATTAAAGATTGCCTTCCCTTGTCTGTTTTATTTTTATTCAAAAACATCACGATAGTGATCACAGATGCCTATAATCCAAGCATTACTCAGACAAACTGTGCTTTAACTGATCACTTTCATAGACTTCTGTTTCTAAGTAGACAGCTCCTGAAACTACGTTTTTTAAATCTATGTGGCACAGCATTGCTAATTAGTGTCTATCTATACAGCAACTACATATGCTATCCAAGTATTTGTCAGATTCCTTTGCACATCCAAGACCAGTATATTAACTTATTCTTGTTTCTGATGTTGCATTTAATGACATAAAGTTTCAGTTGCTTCCAGTGTATCATTTCCCCTCATTACATTTCAGTTTGAATTTTCTATATTTACCTTTTTAAAGTATACCACTTTGGTAAAGTGCAGTAACTGCTGTACTTAAAAGAAAAAATTGACCTGGTTCACACAGGAAAATCTAAGAAGTTCTGAATGTAAATCCCAAACAGAGGATAATGTCCAGCATCCCCACAGTAGTACATTCAAACCGCACTGTTTTCCTAAGCAGGTTCTCTTCTGTGGTTCCCATTCAGAGGAACCAGACCCTGCCTGCACACGCAGCAGGATGCCTGGGTACTCAAAGCAGGATTTCAGGAGACTGAAAAATGATTTTATAGGTCAACAACTGCAAATCTCAAGTCTAATTTCAGGATCTAAATTTCATTCTTTTCTTGACCCATTCAGTCTCTTTGAACGTAAAGAAATTTATGATATCTGATGTTATAGATGTTTTATCTCTCTCATTATTCTTCTAAACTAAAGATCAGTAGGTGACAAATGCAGTTTCATTGATGTTGTCTTAGATCTGCAAAGTTAAACATATATTCATGTCTTCTACCCTAGTTAATATAATTTTTAAGACATTTCTTAACAAAATTTGAGTGTGGGGATAATGTTGGAGCTTATTTATTTGCATACAGAACTCAGTCCAAGTAATTGAAATTATTGTAAAGTGCTGGGTCTAAGCCACAAGCTTGCCCAGGTGGTTTACTTCAGACTCCAAGAGTTTTGCCCACATAAACCCTTGCAAAGCCTCTAAATTCTTTGGTATCTTGAATCACGTAAAAGAAAAAGTTATGTAGTTTTCCTCAAGAGATTTCTTTTAGTTTAGTGAGAAAAATGGGTTTGGCAAAAGGGTTTTACAGGAGTAACAAGCAATCAAGGAGAAACATTCCAAAAAAGCACCCAGCAAACACCCACCCCATTCAAGCCAGTGAAATACCATTGGTTTTAAGTTACCCGCAAGAGATTAGGAAAGAAAAGAGTACAGGAAGAGGTTAAGGGAAGAAAGAAGGAGAGAGAAAGAGGTCAGAATGAAGACTTGTGTAGCTACTACCAGAGGTCATGTGATGGCACATTCCATAAACAAGGCAGGACCAGCCATGTTGGCTGCAGACCATATGCCTTTTGATGCTGCCATGAGGCTGCAGGTCCAATGATGGCCCCTTGCCTGACACACACACAGAGGCTGGTTGATTCAACCCAATTCATACATGTATCCGGCCCCTCACAATAATTTTGGCCCCAATGAAGTCTGAGGCCATACATACATTAAGCAGATATACCACTGCCAACAAAGAGATATTTGACAGGTATAATTTCAGACTTTTTTTTTAATAGATACATTGGAATTGAAATTATAATAATAAAATCAAACTAGGACAAAGTTGTTAGCTTTGCTTTCCCGTACATTACCTTTATGCAATTTAATTTTTGTTTTGTGACATTTGAAAATCTAAAACATCATATTAATTGAAGGCCAAGAGAGTTTCCAGTTCTATAAATTTTTTTTCTTTTTTTTTTCATTTTATTTCTTTCTATATTGATTGAAAAAAATACTTTTATTTTCTATAATAAAGTGAAAATTACTAGTTGTGACTTTGTTTTCTTGTTTGTTTTTTAATAGGAAGACACAATAAGATTTCCCCTTAAATTTGTACTGTAGGTTGGTAGATTCATAATTTCTATAGCATTCTGTGTTGATAAGTTTAATGTTAGGCTACAGAAATTCAATTCCAAACAGTAAAACTAGTAGCTGCAGCCTCTTTGCCTTCTGAGGCTTGTCAAGTTTAAATATGTCCATGTTTGAAGTTTTGTATTTGGTCCTTCATAGATGATATAGATAGATATAGATACAGATATATATCCAGGCATCTCACATTGTTAACAAGCCTATGTAACACCAGACTTGTAGCACACATGAAAAAAACCCAACAGTTTTCACAGTTTATAACCTCACATACTATTTATTGGACATACTTGCACCATGGCATCTATTTATTTTAATGCCTTTTTGCTTT
Organism: Pithys albifrons albifrons; assembly: GCF_047495875.1. Taxonomy (NCBI): domain Eukaryota; kingdom Metazoa; phylum Chordata; class Aves; order Passeriformes; family Thamnophilidae; genus Pithys; species Pithys albifrons. The sequence goes on from NC_092458.1 coordinate 41,846,565, forward strand.
GTTGTTTTGTGTGTGTGTGTGTGTGTGTGTGTGTATGTTTGTTTTTCTAATAACTATCTAGTCCTCTAAATCACAAGCTAACATAATGCTGAACCAAGTTTTGTTTGGTTCTTTACTTGGTGTTTCAACATGAATATACGAGTGTATTCTAGCTATTCTTCTCCTGCCTGTCAGTTCACCAGTTCTTTAATTAAGTTTTTGTTATGGAAAGGAGATGTATATCTATTACGGTACATTATGCTTTGTGTCCATATTACATGGGTACCAGGGTTTCTCTTTAAAGGACACTCTTTTTTTAGAAAAAGAAATTACGTAATACTGTATTTTTACTAGCCAATTTTCTTTCAGATATTGATTTTATTCTTCATGACTTTTCTTGTCTTCCATTTTGTGCTTTTTCTCATATTCTTGTCTTCCTGCTCAACTTCTGTCTTTTTCATATTCAGTTCGCATTTGGAGTACATCATTGTTTTTAGTTTGAAGCCTTGTTTTATTTCTATTTGTCCATATTTCTGTTTCTCTTTACTTGTGTGATGCTTAATCAATATTTTCATATGATATTAAACATAGAGTTAAGCAAAGGGTTTTCAATTTTCTAAGTTGCTGAATTTATTTAGTAAGGAATGAAAAGGAAAAGCAAAATATTTTCCCTTATGCTGGTCTTTCTAAAGCAGTGTCTGAGCGCCAGTGAGATCAAGAGAATGTTTTGATTGATCAGTGTGCAAAAAAACTAATCAGCCTGTCTCTGCTGGCTAAATTACTGACTTTCATTACTGAAAGGGAACATCAATGAAATTGCAGCAATGTTTCTAGCAGTAGGAAACTAAAATAGTAAGATTATGCTAAAGGAAGAGGTGTTATGCACACCAGGAGCAAAAAATCAAAATACCACTTTTTCTTTATTATATATGATGAACTTGAAATTATGATCAATTATATTTTGCTTAAATTAAGATTTTTTTATTTCTTGTTGCTAACTAAGGAGGATAGGAATAAAGGACAACTGCTAGAGCAGAGAATCAGGGGGTTTAAAACATTATTTTTTACTTTTTAAAATTTCACTATTGAATTCTACTATTTATTGGAAGAGAGTAAGGCCTGTAAATACCTAGTTTGTCTTCTTTCACGGGAAGGAGAAAGAAGAATGCGGAAATTTTGTGTGTACTCTACTTATCTTCCCATAGAGGTGACGGAGAAATAGATGGAACAGGACTGCAGAGCTGTGAACCTGTATCAAAGATCTAGTGTTATGTTCAACAAAAGCTTTGTAGGGAAGAAGGGAAGGTGGACTGCAAGGTTAAATTCTCTCTGAATGCTCCAGTGCTACTGCCTCATGCACAGAGCTTATTGGCATTATCATAGTATATTTCAAAATTTTAGTGTAACTCCTGTTGATGGCAAACCTAGACTCCCAGCCAGCTCAAATGAAAAAAAAAATCCCCACCAGGTGGCATTTTGTGGGTGATGATGGAAATGATGTCGTCTTCTGCTAGCATCTTTCTACCACCCACAGACTGCATTAAGGCTCTAGATGGTCTGATAAAACTCATCGAGATCCTGTGTTATGATATTTTCTTTTTCCCAGGTGAGTTACGAACGCCTTTGGCTTATTTGTCAATCACCCTGCAAGTCTAAGTCTTGTTTTATTGCCTTGTATTATCTGTGCAACAACTGGGTGATTTCAGTCCTGAAGCATGTTAAGGAAGTCATTACACAGGTAGTAGTCTATAGAGAAAAAGACACTGTTTTCTTTTATTTATTATTTTGTTTCCTTGTTATTTTATCATTATTATTGAGATAACCTCAGTTTAGCTAGCTAAATTGACATACACACAAATGTACATAAAAGGAAAGACTTGGTATTTCTCACATGTGAAGCTGAATACTCTCTAACTGCTACTCTATACAAAACTGTGCTCCTACTATTGAATTGAAGACAATCTTATCACAAATGTTATGTCTATGTATCCAAAGCTAGTTTATGATAAATTGGAAGAAAATAAGTTGACAGATTTTAAAGCACATGGAGAGTACTCTCAACAGTACTAAACCTAGAGAATCCTAGAAAGGGAAGGGACCTTAATGAACATGTAGTTCCAACCCCACGGTCATGGGCAGGGATGCCATCCAACTAGATGAGGTTGGTCAAGGTCCCATCCATTCTAGTCTTGAACACTTCCAGAAGACCCTGAAATCAGCTCAGTTGGTTAAAGCCTAGTGCTAACAACACCAGCATTGTGGGTTAAATCCCCTTATGAGCCATTCACTTAAGAGCTGGACTTTGATGATTCTTGTGGGTCCCTTCCAACTCAGAGTATTCTGTGATTAAGTAAAATATTTTTATAGGGGACACTTCTGAGCCTTGGGTGGTTACTTTAGGAACTGAAATTTCAATTATTTTGGACAGCAAGAAACAGTAAATAGTGGTATATAAAGATTGCGCTTACATAGAATTAAATTTAATTTGTACAGTCTCATGGATAATTTCCATCCCAATAAAGCCTTAACAAGGTCAATGTCACCTGAAATATTCATGAGGACTGGAAATTTGTTTCTATTGTTTATTATAAATGTTTCATTACAGTTTTGAGACCTCAATGTGCCATAAATTAAACACACATTTAATCACATTTTCCTTCAACAATGTATAGTTCATGTTAGTGGCTATCGTCTTGAAAAGGTGATCTTTTTCTTTACTTTTTTTAGGAAAATATTGTGCATAGAACTTTATTTCCCACAACTCTGCTCAATTGACAACCCCCAGTGGCTGTCTAATGGATGCATGTGGTCACTGAAAGTGGATTTGAGGGACATAGATAGCAACACAATGGTCAAGTGCTAATAAAATCAAAATGTGCCTGACAGTCAAGGTCTAGCTCAGGCCAGGTATGGAAGAAATTAACATCTGTAATCAGTATGCAAATATGAGTCAATTATCTTAATCCATCAATAGTGGACTGCCCAGGACCCATTGAGCTCCCCTGCACAGCAACAGGCTTCATGGAGGGCCCCCCTTGAGTAGGCTAGTCCTACTGAAGACTAGTCCTTGAGGTTGAGAGATTCCTTGCCACAACAAATTTTCACAAAGTAATTAATTGCATGCTAAACTTTGAAAGCTAATTGATATAAAGAATTGATTGTACATATGTACTTCTTTAGACTGAAGACCTTGACTAAATCTGCATCCAACTACACCTAAACTCACTTGTGAGAAAGAGGTTAGAAATGGGGTTCTTTCTGAACCCCTTGAATCAAGAAGAGAATCTCCTTGACAGCTTTATCTAATCCTGTTCTCTATTCAGTAAATAATCAAGTGTACCTTTATTTTAATCTTGTTAAACTACTGGCACATCTATTACCAAATTTGTTAAATCTTTGTTTTGTATTAAGAAACAAGTTGCTACTTCTCTCTTACAAATGAAGTGTGCCATTCCATTCCTGATGGCAGCAAGGTAAAAAGTTCTTGGAAATTTGGTTTCTGTGGAGTTTGTTTCTTATTTTGTTTCAAAAATCCTATACTGTGCAAACCCTGAATAAAAATGAAAATGCTCACCTATGCTGATTTTGGCTGGAACAGAATTAATTTTTTTCAGAGTAGGTGATATGGGACTAGGGGTATTTTTGATAATGCAGAGAGATCTCCATTATTGCTAAGCAGTGCTTACATAGAATGAAGGCCTTTTGTGGTTCTCACACCACGTCACCAGCGAGGAGCCTGGAGTGCACAAGAATTTGGGAAGGAACACAACCAGCACATATGAATCCAACTGACCAAAAGGATATTCCATGCCATATAGCATTGGACTCTCAGTATATAAAGCTGGGGGAAGCGGAAGGAAGTGGAAACATTTGGAGTTACGGCATTTTTCTTCCCAAATATCTGTTACACCTGTTTTCCTGGAGATGATGAACTCCTACCTGCCCATGGGAAGTAGTGAATAAATTCCTTATTTTGATTTGCTTGTGTGCATGACTTTTGATTTACTGATTAAATTGCCTCTATCTCAACCCTTGAGTTTTCTCACTTTTGAGCTTCCAGTTTTCCTCTCCAGTTGAGCTATGGAAATTTGTTACACTGTTTACTGATAAACATTTAAAATATCTTAGGAAACAGCCTTTCTCTGAAACTGTCTCTACTGTTTTCTCATTCAGAAACTCAGTCAAATGTGATAGCATAGCAATTTGTCTCATTTGTATCACTCATAAGCAGTGAAGAAATCCTGGAATTTTATTGGATTTGTTAGACCATTTCCATTTAACATAATTCTTTTATTAAAGAATTGAGTTAATTCGAAACATATTTTTATTGTGGAAAAAAATCAATACTACCCCCATTCACACCCCAAAACCCCTCAACCATACAAAAATATGGCCCCAAACGCACAATAATTTATATATCTGAGTGACAAATGCCATAGAAGAAGAGGATAGACATGCCTTCCAATATGCATTCTGATAAATCAAATGGTGACCCAAACACTCATAAAGAAAAAAAACAAGCAGTGAAATCAGCTCTAGAGAGCTTCTTACAATGTCACTGAATAGAAAAAAATAAACAAACCACGCCACTCCTCCAGGATAGTATATACCTGGCTGTATAACTTTTGATATGCTCAGAAGGTAGTAACAATATTATAAACCATTTAATCTAAATGTATAATGATTTATAATTGATACTGTGCACTGTTAGAGATAGCTTATGCCAGCCATAAATATTTATAAAATGTGTTGCTGGGACAATTTTGGCAGAATTGGTATTGAATTCGTAAATCTTTTTCTTGCATATTTTTTTACAATTTCATAGCTTTGAAAAGTAAAACAAGAAACAGGATGTGATTCTTCTTACTTCTGCTGCTTTTTGTGAGTGGGTAATGCCACATAAAGTAAAACAGCCACATGGATTCAATATATTCTGGTTAAGTAGATATTACCATGCTTTGCTTCACTGAAATCATCTTTTTCTGCAGGAAGTAAAGCCTTCTGACAGCTTTCTGTTTCTCAGAAGCTAATGGCCAAAGTCACTTTCTTGTTTCCAGCTTATTATCATTGTTTTTTGCTGAAAGCCATGCAGTTTAGCAGAATAATAAGGCACAGAAGCATATGCCCTTTGACAACCCAGTGTTGTAGATAGAAAACCAAATTACCAAGTATGATTCCCTGGGGAAACCTCAAACACCTGCAACTCCAAATGTCTCCTTGGAAAGATGTGGGTTATGACAAAATCACTCAGTTATGGGACAGTCTGCCAAAGTCATACTGAAGATTTTTTAATTTGGTTTAATCTTGTATGACTTTGTGGCTGCTATTTTGGCCTCTATATTTATCATGCATCTTCAATAGTGTGAGATTTTTTAATTTTTGTGATTTAGGTTATATAATATACCTATTCATTTCTTAAAGACCACTAAATGAAGGGCAAAACTACTATTCTCTGAGGCAGAGGTGATTCCTTATCTTGTACAGAAACATATTTTGCCCCGAAAATCATTTGCTCTTTTTGCTTTTGTTATTTTTATTGCCATGAAATAAAAGTCTGCTAATGAGATGTAATTAGGATGTGTGGGGAAAGAAACCCAAACAAAATCAAACCAGGCTAATCTTGTTCCTTCTTTATGAGTAGTAAAAGAATAGGGATTAAAAAAAATGACAAAATAAAGAAATAGAAAATCAAATTAAAAATCTTTACTGAAGGTTTCAAAGTAAACTACACTCCATTCACTTTTTGATTGAGAAAAAAATGGGGTTTCTTGCTGATTAAAGAATTTTGTGCAACAGTTATAATAGTATTTTCATAAACTGAATTTCTTGAAAGAAAATTATCAAACTAGTTTGCCAAGATATTTTAACTTAAGCTGAGACACTTGTAAATATTTCCTTTTCTGTCTATAAATCCTTGACTAGATTTAATCTTCTAGAGATAGTTTTTTCCTTACACACAGAAAAGATCCTCACCACACTTATTTGAGTCTTCCAGAAATGTTTCATTACTTGACCAATTAAATTCATCTCTATAGCTGTAAATTGCCACATAGATTGTAGAAATGTGTTTCACTAGAAATCCCACTGACATCAAGATAGAAATTACAGTACATTTGATTAATATTGCTGGAAAGGAAATACTCTGGCAATTCATGGTTTTGTTTTGTTTGTTTGTTTTTTATATAAGGAAAGCAGATTTTATTTTTTCCATCATAACAGCTAAGAAGTAAGTTTTTAGACTATGCACATTTTCAAATTTCTTATCTGTTCTAAAGAAATCATATTTTTTTGTCCACATACCTGTGCTGACTTTCTTCATTAATACATTATAATTGAGTTCTATAATAGTAAAAAAATGAAAGTTCTCTAAAGACTCCCCTGGTACAATTTGATTTTCAAAGAAAAGAAAATCCTCTGAAATATGTCACTCTGTTAAAGCCTGAGCTGAGACTGAAAAACATATACTGCCTGCTAACTGACAATTCTTTGTGTTTGTCACCCAGGCTCCTCTGTGCTGCTAAAGATCCTTGTAGAAGAATCTAAGGAGTTTCAAGGAAAGATTGCAAGAAATGAAGTTATATTATTCTTTTGAGCAGTAAAATCATGCCAAAAAGGATAAAGGCAAACGTGTATCAATCTACAATTTCAGTAGCCGGATTTTGCAGTGAGTATGGATATTCTGATGAAAAGCTAGGATTTACCTGGAAGGTAGCACAAGCAAGGAGTTAATTTGAATAGCTGATGATCATTCTTGGACATGCAGGAAATAATCAGTCACCTAGTGCATAAATATAATCAATCCACTGGCAAAGAGGAATGGGATGAAAAGTAACACTGTCAAAGAAATGACAAGAGGCAAGAAGAAGATGAAGTGGAGTGTATATTCTACATGGAGAGGAAATTATTCTTATGGTACATCAAACTGTTATACCAGTTTGATGAAAGTGTGAAGTAATTGATTTTAATGATACTGAGTGATTTAAAAGGAGTTTACATGCTTTGCTTTAAAAATTGCACTGCACTGCAATTTTTTTTTTGTCTAAGACTGGTTTACATCCATTTATCTTCCAATGATCATTGTGATTTTAAATTAGTTTAACATTTTCAACAAAAATGTCTCTACAGCTCTGCATCCAAAGGTATTGGTGATACTTACTAGGGAACATAAGGTGAACTGGCAAAGAGACTTTCTGAAGTAAGCACTTTGGCCTTAATTAGGCAGGATCAATTTTAAATAGAAAAAATTATCATTTTTTTCCTTTACACATTAATGACAGTATTATCAATATTGTAAAGATATAGAGGAATTATAGCATCTTAATTTTAATTTGACTGATTTTCTTTTGACAACTCACAGAAAAGAATGATTTTCAAGAGAGTGAAACACCTGAATTAGGCATGCAGGAACATTAACTTTGTTAGAGGACATTACAGGATATAAATCAGAGGGGGCTAAATTTGAATATAAAAATTTATAAAAGAATTTTCAAACGTATCTACAGTTAAGAATTCTCTGGTCTCAAAATAATACCAAATAGAAGTCTGGCTTCTCTTACACAATGTTGTCTTTTGTGTAAGAGTCTTAAAATACTTTTCATTTGTATGATTTGATATCTTAATATTTGGAGTTAGGCTTTTTCAAAAAAGTGTTTAGAAGAAGTAAAAGTTAAGTTCAAATTATATCTTTATAAAGTAAATCCAGAAGACAGTTCTGTTTCATGCAACTTATTCTCAGTATTATGACCATAAAAGTAAGCAAAAATCATCATAATGATATCAAAATTATATCCTGCAACCTTTACTCCTTCTGACTAATAACTACAGTGAGTTTTTATACTTAAGACATATGTGAAGAAAATCAGTGATTATCCATATAGAATTCTTCACTGCCAAATTATCTCAGGATTAAATTTCTATTTCTTTAAATATACTTTAATATACTTTGTAATGTTTTGCTTCTGAAAAACACTACATAAAACATAATTTTACTTATCATGAAGTTGTAAGACATTGACAGTAAAGTAATACCTTAGAAAATGAAGATGAATCACTGGAATTGCACAGTCAAAGTACAGTATGCCTTTCCATGAATGCTGTCATTCCAGTAATGTGGTCGTGGTTCAAGATGGGTTGCTTTCCTTAGAGAAAACATTGAATTACAGGAAACTAAAATCACTTTATTTCTGATCACAAGGTCAAAACCCCTCCCTACTTGAGCCAAGTGGTCTTAACTTTCCTTTAAGTTTCCATTTATAACTACCATAAAGGATTTACAGGAAAGCCTTAAGAACTATTGTGAGCGTCATAGAAATATGGAAAAGAGCTAAGTGGTTTTGACTGATTTGTTTTTTGTTTTTTTTTTTAAACTTGCCCTAGAAACTGGAATATCAGTGTGTAGTAATTCTGAATAGAATGTGTAGATTATTTCCTACACTTAAATTTTATAGATGGATGGATGGATGGATGGATGGATGATAGATAGATAGATAGATAGATAGATAGATAGATAGATAGATAGATAGATAGATAGAGTCATTTTAGTGTTAATATATGACTTTATTTGTTAAGTTTCCCAGCAAACGTATCCAACACTGGCCCTTACAGCATCTCAGAATCACAGAACAGTTAGAGTTGGAAGGGGACCTCAAAAATCATCTAGTCTAACCTTTCATTTCAAAAGCATTAGAAAAGATGGCCAAACACCCTGTTCAGTGTCTAACATTGGAGAAGGATCACTTCCCAGGGGAGATGATTTCAATGGCTAATTGCTCTCATTGTAAAAAATCCTCTTGTGTCTAATCAGAAACCCATTGTACCCATTACCCTTCATGTTTTCCATGTGACTCCTTGTAAAAAAGGGAGTCTTTATATTCTTTGTAGCCATCCCTTAAATACTGGAAGATTGTGACAAGGTCTTATCTAAGCCTTCTTTTCTCAAGGCAGAAAAAAACCAAAACATTTTTCTCAGCCTTTCCTCATATTGCAGGCTTCCACATCTTTAAATTATTTCTGTGACTCTTCTCTGGATCCTAACCAGCCTCTCCACATCTTTATTTAATGTCATAGAATCATGGAATGGTTTGGGTGAGAAGAGATCTTAAATAGCATCTAGTTTCATCCTAATCTGCTGTGGGGAGGGGCACTTTCTATTAGACCAGTTGGCTCCATCCAAACTGAATTTGAATGATATTCCAATTATGGAGCATCCATAACTTCTCTGGACAACCTGTTTCAGCAACTTGTCACCCTCTCAGTAAAGGATTTCTTACTAGTATTCAATTTAGACCTACTGTCTTTCAGTTTAAAGCCATTCCTCCCTGGTTCTGTCACTGCATGTCCTTGCTAAAGGTCCCTCTCAGCTCTCTTGTAGTACCTCTAGGTACTGGAAGGTGCTATAGGGTCTTCCTGAGCCCTTATTTTCTTCAGCCTGAACAACTCCATCTTTCTGAATCTGTCTTCACTGGAAAGGTTCTCCAGCACTCTGATCATCTTCATGGCCCTCCTCTGTATTCACCCCAATAGGTCCACATCCTTCTTATATGCAGGATGGATGCAAAAGTCCAGGTGGGAGTCTCATCAAACAACTACAGTTTAGAGTCTTATTCTTGCTGAAACCCATGGTGAATATTGGTGAATTTCGTTTGCTGGTTCTAGTACCATTTTAGAATCTGTACAATGTGCAGGAGAGATATGAATGAGACTTTCATTCATTCATGGCTAGACTTCCTGAATGAAGATTTTGGGAAGGGCTTTATCTACGTGTGTGTGTCCTTCGAGCCTGTGCAGTGGATTTTTTAGGTGAGGCACAGAGTGCGCAGAACTGGCCCCACCCTTTAACCCCTAAGGTTCATCTGCCACGGCTGAGCGAGCTTGGACGGTGACAGTGAAGTCCTCGGGACTAGAACCTACAAGCCTGAGGTATTCCCAGGAGGTCTCCCATCCAAGTACTAACCAGAGCTGACCCTGCTTAGCTTCTGAGATCTGACAAGATTGTGCATCAGCGTGGCGTGGCCATAGTTATGAATGAAACTATAGGTGTGACAATATGATGTCTACATCCTTTAGTAGTGGCAAATAAAACAGGCCAGGTATCCAAATATGCTATAAATCCCCTATACATAGGCATTCAATCAAATTGAATAACATGCCCCAGTTCAATGGAGAATTAACAGACTGTTTTCTCAAACAGTTTATAGAAAATCAAAAAATGATTTTATTTTCTGATTTTCTATTACAGTATTTTGCTTTATCAGAAAGTCATTAAAAATAGATTCCTTCTTTGTGAAGAGCTTTATTTAACTCATGAAGTCTACTGTTTCTTTGAGTTTTCTTCCATGAATCAGCCTTTGACTTGTATCATGCCCCAGAGGTGAAAATAAGTAATGTTAGAATTGACATCACAAAGCTATGTACCCGGCTTAAACTCATGTATTCCTTTCTGATGATTTGGAACATCCAATGTCTTGAGGGTGAGTAAGTCTGGTACTAGGAATCATGTTGGTATTGTGACTGAACTGTGTATTGCAACGGATGTATTATGATAAATGTCATACTTTGTTTTCAGTATATTTTATCACTCTCTTAAATCAGAAATTGTGTGTAACATCAATTATCTTCAAATAAGTAACCTTGATATTTAACATTGCACCCTCCACATGTGGGATATCTAAAAGAATGTGGCCAGAGGGTATTGACCAGGGCAGTGCAAGCTGCAATGAATCACATGTTGTGATTCATTGATCTCATGTCCATAAACCAAAGTGTTGGCTTACCAGGGGTGTTTCGTTAAGTGATTTCCACTGAGCACAAAGAGACTTTGCAAGCAGAATGCAGACAGTTGAAGTGTACAATTTGGTTATCAATTGTGTAATACACAAAAGATACTAGAAAAAGTGTTTACATGACCTCCTCTGATCACAGAGCCTTTTCTGGCTAGGCTTTAGTCAGATTGTGAAGAAGGCCAGTCCCTCTTCCAGAGTGATTTTTTCCCATGCAGTCTTATGCTTTTCTGTGCTGGCATTTTCCTTGAACCCTGGAAAACTAACAATCCTGTCTGGACATTCCTACTTTTATCTGCAGTTTAGCCTTTCTCATTCTGCACAGTTCAGCTTTCTAAATCTTTCCACCAGTCATTTTCACAACTTCACAGTCTCCTCAAAAGTCTGGAGGTGACCAGACTGTTCCATACCAGGGCCCCAGAAGACAGGCAGATGAACTGTAGGGGATGGAAGGGAGCTAATGGAAGGCTTTACAGAGTGAAGGGGTTGCAAGATGCAGAAATGTCTTTGCTGTCTGATTTGTTATTCTGATTTGTAATATAGCTATCCCGGCCTAGCAAAATGCTATCACTTTGTATCTCTCACTAACAATGCTGACTCCATACATTTCTAATCTTGGCAACTCACAGTGTTTGGGACCTCAGCCCCAGCCCCATGTTAGGGTTAGGTTTCAGAGAACCAATGGTACCAATGGTAACTTTACAGTTTCATTTGCATCACTACTATATGAACTTTCAGAGCCTAGAAACTTTATCATTTATTCAAAAGGCTTACAGTTGCAACATCCATAAAAACCCCACCCCGAGTTATATAAACTTTCTCAAAATTTACAAACACTATATGCCATAGAAAACATTAATTATATGATTCACTCAACAAGATTATATTTTATGATATTAATACAGGGTTTATTTTGCAAGATCTTTTTACAGAATATTTTGCAAGAATTTTAATTTTTAATATGAAATGATATTTACTGGTTTATTTATATTTATACATTTACAAGTTTTACAGATATTTTATAGGGTTTATTTTGCAAGCTTTATTGTATAAAACAGGGCTTGCTGTGGATATTTTACCTATTACTAACGAAAAACTGTAAGAACTCTTTATGTAATGGAAAGATTTTCCCTTCAGTTCTGATTTTATTTCAACATGCTTCAGGTTCATGGAATCTAACATTTGTGTCAGGTAATTTTCTGAGGTGATGACTACCCTCTTCTGAGTTCTTTTCTTCCCTTCACTGTTTATGGTTAGTAATGGGAGCTGAGGAAGCTGACTGAAATTAAATGAGTTCTAGGAGGCCAAAGCAGATGAACCTCAGGTAGCCATTAAAAAAGGAAAACAAAAATAAACAAACAAACAAACAAACAAGCACACAAATAAATAATAACCCCCTTATGCCTGGCTTTTATTTAAGTTTTAAAATTATTTCAGAACTCCAGATACAGGAAAAAAATATTTTAGGGAATGTAAAAAAAATTCATGTACATATAGCATCAGAGTCATCTAGATGGGATAATTAATTTTTAAACATGTAAATGAGTGATATGTTCTTTGTTGGAGCTTGATACTGAAGGAGTTTTTGATTTTTTTTTATTTTTCATTTTTATAGATTTTAAAAGTACTTGTAGCTGTAGCAAAGTAGATTTTTCATATGCTAATATTCCTAACAGTTTAAGTTCAATGTTTATACATGCCAACCTCTGCCACTTATCAGTAGCTCAAGTTCTTTTAGTTGTTTAGACTCTCTTCAAGGTAAAGAGCTGAAGACTACCAGAAGGACTGCAGAACAAGACATAAACACAGGGAAGAGTGACTCAGAAATCAGAACACTGGAAGAAATCCAAAGCTTGAGGAAAAGGAGAATGATGAAGACAGAGGGTCTCACCAACCCCAGACTCAAATCCTGGCAGGGGTGGAACAGGGGTGGGACTGAGGCTGGATCAAGAGACGTGTAAAGTAAGGATTGGATAGATCATATTATAAAAGCCATGGAAACTAGAGCTGGGCGTGCACGTGCATGTCATCATGCATTCCTGTGGGCCACCGACCTGATATTAAAGGACCTTTACGTTTTATCTTATCCTACACTAAAATGGCTCAGAGTCCTGCTTTGTTGGGAGTCTCTCACGGCATCAAGCTGAATACCTTTTATTTCCTTGTTCTGAAGTTCAAACATCTATTTTTATATCTTATTTTATTCTCACCACTAAGATATTTCAGAGAATTTCCAATAACATTGTAAACTATGAGAGTGGGAGAAAAAGAATAAAAATCTACTTGTACTCTATAGCCACTATTAAAATGGCAGAAATCTGAAATATTCTTTTAACAGGTTTTCTAAATGACTCATGGATTGTCCCAGAAGACTAGACACACAGTTAATCAGACAGAAATGTAGGCTATAGAATACTTAATCTCTATGAAAAAAAAGATATTAAACAAAGAGATTTTCAGTTGTCAGGAATACAATGCTGTTGCACATTAAATAATATCTTCCCTCCCTAGAACAGAATTTGCTGCATTTCATATTGTTAGATTTCTTTGGCTACTGAAGTCCCACAGGGGAAATTTGAAAAAAAAATACAGAATGTATCTCAGCTTTTCAGTCTCTGAAAAACTGAAATGGCAATTCTCAGTTGGCCAAATGCCACTTTTCACTTCCAGTGCTGCATATGCAATTCAAACAGTAGTACTAGTGTCAGTGAGAATAGAAAGATGACCAATTCTTTATAGCTTCCATAAAATTCTTGACTGACTCATATAAATTGTTGTTTCTATAAAAACTCTGAGAGACTGGATTCATATCACCCTGGATTGTTTATTGGTTTGAATCATCAACTTGTGCGTGTTGGTGGGGTAGGGGGCTAGGCCTTCAATATCGGGAGCCACATGGCCCTACAGCCTAACGGCCACACAGAACACACATGGATTGCATCAGGAGCCCTGTGGCTGGCTTGTCAATCAAAAAGGTCCTTCTGGTAGCCCACCCAAACCACAAGCCCTGGAGCCTCTAATTGGCTGCACTGCTCTCACTCCATCCTGCAGGGCACTGACTTGTACAGTGTGCCACATGTCCCACCTGGGTGGGGTGGCCACAGTGGCCGGGGCACTTAAATATGGGAGTACAGAGGCTCCAGTTTTGTCTGCCGTTTGCTCCTGGGACCTGACATCATGTGATCTCTGGGGGTAGCTGTACAGTTTCTTATTCTTTCTTTTACTCTTTCTTTTCTTCTTCATCTCTTTTCTTCCTTTACTTTTTTCTTAATCTCTTGTGGGTCACTTAAAGCAAATGGGCTCTGTTTTACTTAAGTTGTGATTGCTGTGTGCTGGGTACTTTTATGGAATCTAATCCTTGGTTGTTTGTTACTCCTATAATCCTTTTGCCAAAATGTCTGTTTTCCCAAAAATTAAAAGAGGTCTCTTGCTAAACACATGTAGCGTGTCTCTGTGTGTGAATTCAAGGTATTAAACAACTGATGGTTCTGCAAAAGTTTTTGGGTGAACTCTTAGGGTCTAAATATAAGTAAAACTCCCAGGCAGCTTGTGGCTTGAACCCACAGTTTTACAAAAGTCTGAGAGGTTCTGGCTAAATCAAAAGGGAAGTGTTGGTTTTGTATTCATGATTTTATAGTTGAAGAAAAATTGCAATAAAGGAAGGAAAAAAGTGAGGAGTTTCATAAAATGTGCATCTTAATTAGTGATCAGGATTGAATTCATACAAAAATTAAATGGGAAAGCCTCTTCTGTTTTCTTCCTGTGAATAAGGGTAATTGAGTAAATGTGGTATACCAATTGTAGTGCAATAACTTGGTATTTTTTGATTACTACCATTGCCAAATTACTTTCAATTTTCATTCTCTTGCAGATCAGGAATAGAATTGGGGCAGAAAAGCTTTTAATGTAGGAAAGTTTATAATGAAATAGTGTATTAAGGACATGTGACCATATTTGCATAAATTATATATGTTCTATCTTTTAATTTTACATAAAATTATACTAAATCAGCAAAGTAATATCAAAAGAATTAAAATTTATGCTGTAAAATAAAATTTAAAAATCTGGATGTTCTCTAAATTCCGAAGTACTCATTAAAATTTCTGGTGAACTTTTTGCAGTGTTGTGGTTTAATCCTAGACAGCACCTAAGTGCCACACACCACTTACTTACTCCCATTGCCTACACTTCATGGGGGGGATGGGGAGGAGAATCAGAAGATAAAATCCATGGGTTGAGATAAGAACAATTTAGCAATTTAAATGAAGTAAAATAATCCACTACTAGTAGTAATTGGAATGAAAAGGTTGACAACCAAGAGAGACAAATAAAACCCCAGGCAAAAAAACCCCCAAAACATAATGATGCACTCTACAGTTGCTCATCGCCCACTGACCAATGCTGAGCCTGTTCCCTTCTGACCAACTCCCCCAGTTTATGTACTGAAAATGCCATTTTGTGGTATGGAGTATCCCTTTGAATAGTTTTGGGCATCTGTCCTGGTCCTCATGAGTTTTTGTGCAGCTGCTCACTGGCGGAGCATGGGAAACTGAAAAGTCCTTGACTTGGGGTAAGCACATCTCAGAAACAACTACAACATCAGCATATTATCAACATTATTTTCATCCTCAATACAAAACCCAGAACTGTACCAGCTACTAGGAAGAAAATGAACTCTATCCCAAGCCCTATTTGTCTACCCAAAACCATGACATACGTTCTCTATGTTTTTAATCAAATAAATCTGAATAAAAAATTTGAAAGAAATAATACCTGTATGAGTTTAGTTCCCATTTATTTCCATTGATTTAGATACAAACAGATTTATAAAGAATATTTTTGCTTTACATTTACTAATAACTGGGAAAATTAGTCATAGTTTTCTTGATGCATAAAATTAAATGTCGACATATTTTTTTACCTATGAAGTGATATATACCATAAGAAGATGGCATAACTGGAATAACAAAAAACACAACAGTTTGAGAGCGGGGAAGAGAGATAATGGGTTGAATAAGCAAACTCTAATTTTTTTTTTCAACATTTTTTTTCTCTTTCAGTCCAGGTTCTCTTCTGTATCTGACACTTCCTCCCAGTTAATGACTGTGTTCAGAACTGATGTTTTCTTGTTCCCTCACACAGAAGCATCTTCCTTAGCTTCCACAGCATTTAGCCTGGAATATTGCTCATTAAAGCATCACTTTTTTTCCCCTTCTGACCAGAGTCACTTAGTAATTCTTTCTACTTATTCTGTTTGACAGGTATAGGAATAGGGCATTAAAAAACCCCAACCAAAAAAAACCTCCAATGAAACAAACAAAAAATAAACAGAAAACAAGAAACTGCAGTTTTGCATCTATTTTTCTTTGAAGACATGAAATTATCTCTGCTGACCATTTATTTAATCAGTAATATCTCCTTGCTTCCCAAAACATAGGTCTGTCAGATTTAATATGTTTTCCCTTGAATGACTACGTCATCATTGACCTATACTATTCTGGAATAAACAGTTGCATTTCTTCAAAATACAAATGTCACGCTGTTGCTTCAGTCATTTTCAACCCACACAGTATATCTCTGGATTTTTCATTTTTCTTGCAATGGTTTCTTGGGTTCTTGACAGTCTGAAATCACAACCAGAGTAAGTCAATATTCTCATATATATTAATTGTATATTAACGTAATGTTTCATGCACATAGTGCGATCTGCATGGTTTTTACTCATCCTGCCCAATTTTCTTTGAATTTAGAGTACTGCCAATACTGTAATCCAAAAGCCAAGCTCATTCATGCTCTTCATCCTTAAGCAAACAACCACACCAAACAGCCAATAACCCAACAGTCTCCTATCTATTTATAGATATAGTAACTTATATCTCCATCATTAAAACATGGGAAAGATTTGGATATTTTTGCACATATTCATGTTGGCACATCATAAACTCTTTTTCTTGATATCATTATTTATTCTATTCTATTAAAATACAGTCCTAGAATTTTTTTTATGTTTCTGTTACCTATGTTTTTTGAAACTTGAAACACTGCTATTAAAATATATTGTGATTGGCAGGCAATTAGTTCCTCCTGGATTATGTACATTGCTTTTAAATTCTTCGTCCATCTAAGAAAAGAGGGGGATAAAAAAGATATTTTCCAGATAATTTTTATCTTAAGACTATAGATAAGGTCCATTAAAAACAAGGGCATTTTTTTCAGAAATTTTATAAGAAAATTATTGGCTTTTAATTTCAATGTCAACTGTCCAGTCTGAATTGACAAATTGCAGTCAGATAGTAAGGTTTGTATTTTTGTTTTTCAGTGGGGTTTTTTTGTGGGTTTTTTTTTAAGTGAAAGGCAGTTCTGTAAGTAACATTCATACATGTTGTGTTAGGCTTGTTTTACACCTGTGTTGTCTGATTCATTCATTTTATACTGTCCACATCAGGAGTGAAAGTTAAAATAGAGGAGCAAGACCAGTAAAAAGAGGTTTATTTCAAACAGTTGCAGATAAAACTTTTTGAATAATTAATTGACCCTATAAAAGCAAAAATACGAACTCCAAAATAAGATGAGTTTTGGTTTTTATTTGTTGAGGAGATGGGAATAAAATAATAATATTGTGAAATCTTTTATTACACAATGAAAGCATATTTTACATGCACTGCAGGCTTCTTCTATAGAAAAAGATTGCCAATTTTCAGTTTACAAAAAAAAATAATTTTGCTTTGTACAGAAATAGTTTTTTTACATTGATGTATTTTAAAACTGATAGAAGATAGCATTTAAATTATAGTCAGTATAGTGTATTCAGATGTAAAATAGTATTCATTTAAGGAAAAAGTGCATCTCAAGTGTTAAGAAAGACACTGAATGTCTTTGGGTACACATACTTTGTGCTGATGCTTCACAGAGTAGCAGTCAATACTTGCTGCTTTTCTCTTTCCCAGGGTGAGAGACAGGAAATATATTAAAACACTTGTTTTTCTTCCCTAAAGGACACTCAAAGTCATTCTTTCTTCCTGAGCAACTAAAGAAAGAGAAACTACTAAAATCAGAAGAAAAAATAAAATAATAATAATAATAATAATAAAAAGCTGAAATAATTATTTTTTTAAACAGCATTTTGACTGTCTTTTTTTACCTAATATTTTTACCTAGGCAGGGCGTCAAAGTTATAAACTTACAGTGTAGTCCAATTTATAGAAGTGAGGTGTTAAGGAGAAATAAAGCTTTAGTATTGGAAAAGTAGTGACTTCTAAAGTCTGAGAGAAAGCATAAAAAATTTAGGATCCAGTTCAGTTTCAGGGGACCCCTGAAAGTGTAGTTTTGAAAGATATATTTATTTAAAAATATGCAGGGAGAAAGTTCACACATTGAAGAGGTCTGGGAAGACCACAGCATGAATTTATGTGTTCATATAACCAAGGATCATACACTTCAAATCTGTCTTTGGCCAGAGCACCAGAGGAAAATCCAACTTCAAGCAAAAGTGAAGTCTGATCACATTAAGCAAACTCACAGCCATGTATCAGAATTTGGATAAACTCTAAGAGTAGAGTTCTGTATAATTACATTTTTCATGCTTGTTTATAGCTACACCCAGGGATGTCAGTGTGAAAGTAGGAAATAATTTGTTTGCTATTTAAATATGTGCATATATGCTTGTATATGCAAAAGCTTAGAACTAGGCTAAGATACAAATGCTTTCTTTCTTTTCTCAGTGTCTGGTTAAACCTTCCTATTCAGAAAAGTAATGTTCTTAATCATTATCTTGGCATCAAAGAAATATATAGAAGCATTTGTTCACTAACATTTTATTCTTGCTTTGTTTTAAACCTGGCTTCATTCTTTGACTGAGGGGTTCAAAATGACTCAGCAGATTGTTTCATGCTGCATGGCTTTTAACCTGTTTATTTTAAGTATGAAATATCCATAGCTTTTAATATTCCTGGCACATTTCCTTGTCTCTCAGCATGAAGTTCATTATCCTATGTAAGACAAATTAACATAAAGACAGCCAATTTTAGCTGAGCATCAGCCTGAAAAAACTGAGGTACTGAACTATCAGTTTCACACACAGGTCTGTGTCATGGCGTCAGTCTCATAAGATTTAGAAGAGTATCATCAGAACTGATATTGTTCTTGTCAGTTCAGTAGCCGGCTTCAGTCACTTTTAAAAGACTGGGTCCTAACAAAAAAATCTTCAGTGTAGCATCTTGGAAGATTGCTGGACAGAGCTACTTGTTTTATTTTGTCACAGGTTACATTTTATTTATCTGTCTTGGGTTGAGCTGGCAAAATGCCAACTGCCCAACACAGAATGTCAGAACCTCCCTCGCCCCACCAAGAAAAGGGAGGGAAGGCAAAAAAACCCTTTAAACTAGGTTTATGCTTAAACTAACTGTATCTATTTATACAGAAAAGAGAAAATTAAGAGTAAACTACAATATAACACACACTTATACAAGTTAGAAATAACAAGAAATAACTCCCCACTCCCACTCCCCAGTGAACACAAATCCCACCATTCTAACTACAAATCACTCTAGAGAAGTCAATTCCCCAGAGACAGACTTAAGCAGAGAGAAAACTAAGAACAAACATTTTACTTCCCTAAGATAACATGGTGGTGAGCCAGTGCTCTGGACCTGGGCCTCCCCGTCCCTCCTGGGACAGGCACAGTACATCCTTCTGAGACAACAGCTACGAAGGAACTGACCAAGCCACTCCCACACTGGCTCCTACCCTTTGAGATGCTGTCGGATATATAGTATGGAATACTATTGGCTAGAAGAAGTCAGCTGTCAGCTAGCCCAGCCCAGCTCAAGTCAGCTGACAGTCTCAGGCCTACTCTGAATTCTAAAGCCTAAATTTAGGCCTACTTAGCTAAACCCATAACACTCTCTCAAATATAACAGGTATATGAATGAAAAAAAAATCATTAACAAGGATTTTAATAACAGAAAGAAAAAATTGCTTTCATTGAATTAATTTCCTTACCAACACCAAATGGATGCATTAGACAAGAAGCTACTCTGCTCAGTTAATAGCTTGAATAAAATAAACCGTTATTTCCTGGAAAAAAAGAAAAAGTAGAGTTCTTGATACCTGAAAAAGCTCGTATATGAAACCATAGAAGTGCAGGGTTATAATAGTTGTGCAAAACCATACACTCTTTGTCTCCATGGAAATCCCTCCTATCTCCATCTGAGAGGGAATGAACAGCTGGTAAACTCAAAGTCAGCGTTATCCTTTCAAAATCAAGAAAAATGCATTGTGCACAATCAACTTCCCTGGAAAGAAA
Source organism: Pithys albifrons albifrons (assembly GCF_047495875.1). Lineage (NCBI taxonomy): Eukaryota > Metazoa > Chordata > Aves > Passeriformes > Thamnophilidae > Pithys > Pithys albifrons. Next base: position 41,866,626 of record NC_092458.1, read on the forward strand.
AATGCTTATTTGCTCAAAAGCTAATGAAGCCCACATGCCTCAAAATAACAACAAGGAAGTCAGAAAGTGCTAGTTGTAACCTCTGCCAGTTCTGCCAGTGTCATAACAGGACTCTCCCTTGACAGTAACTGGGAATATGAGCTAGACTGAACTATCAAAAACACAAATGATTGATGCTTATTCCAAATCCTCACAAAAGGCTGCCATTGAGGTGAACAGAGAACTTAAAGTGTTCAACTAAAAAACTTGCAGTGCCTATGGCAGTAGTTTAGCACACTGAGAGCCAGAAGATGCTCCCCAAGTAGCTAAAGGTTATAATTGAACTTTGGCAAGGCATTTACATCAAGTAAATAACCTCCCACTGGTCCACCCCCAGTGTTATGTGACGGTACCTTGTGTATTGACAGCTGTCCAGCAATCTGGAATTACAGAAATTTTGGCAAAGGAAGTGTTCAAGCTTCTATGGTATATGAGCAAATTAGAGGTACTGAGTCAATAACTCCTGTACAGCCTGATTTCTGTTGGGTGCTGGCATAATAAAAACATAGAAAATTTGATTTTCACAATACTCTTTGGCAGCTGGGAACATGTCTTCCATTTTGCTTTCATTTTCTATTTTAAGTATAAACCGCTAGAATAGTTAATGGAAAAAAACCCCACTGTAAACTGATGCAGAATCAGAATTTCTGATATATACTGTATAACTTGTTCTTGTGTGCACAGGTTTCCATATGTGAAGAAGAGCTTACATAGAAAGATACTATATTTAGAGCTGAGAAGTAGATTTCAGTTTGTTCTTTTTAATGACAGGTCTGGGCAAATCCTTGATATTAAATACTCCATCTTGGCACTATACTATGAGCAACAGTTCAAGTCCTCCCTTACTGCGAAAACAGTAAGCAAAAGGGGTTAGAGAAAGGGAGGAGAGTTTCAAGACACATACATATACTCCTTCAAATTCTCACCACAGATTGAGATGAGGTTGAGGGATTCCTGGACTTGTAGAATTATGAAATTTGAGAACCACAGAATCACTCAGGTGGGAAGTGACTTTAGGATATTTATAGGCAAAGATCCTGCTCAAAGGAGGAGTAACTCTGAGGTCACAAACAGTTACTCAGATCTGCACTGAGCCTGACCTTGAAAACCTCCAAGGACAGAGATGGAACAATCTCCATGGATAACCTGTTCCAACTGCAGTTTTCATGGAAACAATAGTGAGGTACTGGAGGAGGTGAGAGGTGGAAAACATAAACGTTAAACAAAGATAATTTATTATTTATTTCAGTCATTTCCATGATGGCACATCTTGTCTGATTTTACTTCTTGTCTCTATTGACTGATTAAGAACTTTGGTTTGGTTGGTTTGGGTTTTTTTGGGTTTGGGTTTTCTTTTTTTTTTTTGTACTTCATTCAATTTTTGTGGATTGATTCTGCAACAAAGATGTCATTCTGTAATAGGGGAGGCAAAAGGCTCTTTGCCACAATGAATCAAGTAAAATTGTATTGATATAAACTTTAACTCTGAAAAAGAAAAAAAGGAAGATTTAAAAAGGCAGTGTTAGCTTGAAGAGAAATGCAAGATAAAAGAATGTCTTCTAATGAACCATTCATCAATTGTACTCAATAAGGAACTGCAATTTTTATGTGATGTAATAAACACCGTATTGCCATAAACACTGTGTTGACACTACAATACCATCTGAGAAACCTAAATCTGTAAATCTCGACTGTTTCATGTTGTCAGGCATGTCTGTAAACATTTTGTGCACTTTAGCTTTTACAGGCTGTATTTAACAGATTATTGAAATCAAAACAAGTTTGTACTGAGAAAACTGAGAATGTTATGTGTGGTTTTTGAATTGTTTTTGAGCTACATAAGCAGTACAAATCAATGCAATGTAAGAAAACATAATGCATTGTTGAAAATTGTTAAACAACATAATTAAATGTCACATTAAATTCCATGTTTTATTCTATAGTATATGAATTGAATATGGAATTAATATAAAATGTCAAATTTTTAAGTCAGTTGGGGCAAATAATAAACATTGAAACAGATGACAAAATTCTGTTTTTCATGCTTTTTCTGACATAAAGCTTTATCTATTTGGAAGACTTGCTAAGGACCACACTTGTGTGTGTCCACAGGATTCTTCTGTTATTTTTAACCTATTAGTCTATGATGTGTTCATCCAAAATGATGACACTGTGTTTTATATCCCTTTTGCCATTTGTGTATCTAACTGAATTGGTTGACAAACCTTAGTGAAACCATGGTTTCATTGGTGGTGAGCTTTTTGAGGACTTACATTTTATGTTCCCTCTTCCCATATGTGAAGTCATCAGGTAAATAATGGGGATTGATGAAAGGACTATCAGTGACTTACACATTTCTTATGCTGAGATCCCACATCAGACTTCAGCATCCACAGAATTTCTTCATTTGCAGCCCATATTTTATCTAAAAGTTGAGGCAGTTTTGAACTGAAAATAGTCTTCATAATTCATCCAATTTAAAATTCTTACAATATAGATGACAAAATAATTATTCTTGTAATATCTAAATGATGGGCAAATATGCTTATTAAAAGATTTTTACATCAGCAGCTAAACTATCTCTAAAATGGGTAGTATAGCAGTGGTGCTACTATAAAAGGGAGAGCTCAAACTGGAAGTGTCAAATACACTATGAATTGAATGGAAAGGGAATGGAGAGATAAGGAATAAGCAGAACAGGATCAAGGCATATCAAAATGCAATTGATCAAAAGTTCATAAACTGTCCCCAGAAGAAACACCTAAACAAAGGGTTTGGGTAACTTATGCATTTTCAGAACATAATAGGAAATTACTCAGAAGGCAGTTTTGCAAACATAGATTTTTTTTTTCCCTCAAGAAAAAAAAAATTGCTTCTATACTAAATGCACAATTTATATGAATGTGTATATATATTTATGCATATAAACCCACAGTAAAATATTTACAATATATTTAATATATATTAATACTATTTATTAGATTTTATTATATTATCAAGACTTTCTATACAAAACTCTGTGTTAAGAACTGATATGACTTAAACTGGTAAGTGAAATAGCTACTAGGTTGTGTCTACAGTATCTTCTGGCTTCCCCAGAATGGAGTAAAATTGTTTCCCATCTCTACTCTTCTTATTGTAAACACTGATATATTTTAGCATGATAGGAGATTCAGTCCCTTACATGCTTTTGCTAGTGTTGTCTATAAGCATTTGCTATATTAAATAGATACATGAGAAATGATCCAGTAGCAGAATAAAAAAAGTAGTTGAATAAATTATTTATTCAAATACTAGTTTGAATACTACTAGTTCAATAATTATTAGTGGTTCAATAATTAGATATTTCATAAAGAAGGAGAAAAAATGTCTCTTCTCCTTCAGACTCTTCTGATTCTTGGAATATTTTTTGTGAACTAAAAAACCTCTGTGATGTTCCAATGAGGTCTGAAGACAGATGCTTTTCCACTGCATACTATGATGAGAGTCAAACCTAATATTGCCTGTAGTTTAACAATCCACTGCAATTTTAATTCAGGTATCCTCTCCTTCATACAGGCACCTCTTTTTTCCTAAGGTTATTGTCAGTTACTGAGCTTGATAAGGGTAAATGAAACGAATTTTTCTGACAGGATGATTGTCTTCAAAAATGAACAAACATTAAATGTGCTATGGCGAAATTCTTTCTAGGACAAAGTGCTGTGTTCATGCAATAATTTTAAAGCAACACTTCTTCCATCTGGCAAATTGAATTCATAGTCTTTGGATTCAAACTGGTTTAATGAAAGAGCAATTGTCTAGGCAAATTCACTCATAAAAGGTTCCATTTTCACTGAAAGCAGGCTAGTTGAGATTTTACACTTGAACAGAATCCTCTTATCTTAAATTAGCTCAGTTATTTGCATGCATACAGGCCACAGATGGAAAGGAGATTCAAAAGTAAGAGGACCATCTGCATTTGTCTTTAATAAAAAAATATATGGAAGCCTGAGATTCTCATTTTCAATAACTACATTGCATGATGGTTCACAAGATCTTCACCTTCTTATTTTGATTTGACCCTGCAAAATTATTACTATAAAATCTATCTATGTCTAAAACAGTCAGAAGTAATTAGGGATGTAACAAAGTTTTCTTCCTTATACCATTTGAACTATGCTAGCGTAACAATGCTGTAACGCATCTACAGTATATATTTTTATCAGTGTTGATACTTCTAATTGTGCATGACATAAAATTTTCAGAAATTGCAGTAATTGTTTGGGATGATCAGTTACATAGGTCCATAACCTTGCCTGGGACAAAATATAAGACTTAATAGTAACACTTGTGTTTTGTAACATAGTCATTGTGAACTGAAGGCCCACACATTTTTTAGTTAGGTTTCAGAAAGATACATAGATGCTTTATTACATCAACATTTTTATCAGCTTTGCCTAGTATCACATGAAAATGCAATTTTAATATGCTTGCATTTATTAATAGTATATGTGTACAGAGTTGCATTACTTTTCTGGGCATTCAATTCTAGGACCAGTTCTGTTCAATAATTTTATCAGTGATATGGGTGTAGGAGTTGAATGCACTATGATAGAACATTACCTGGGATTGGCTGGAATAGTGTTAATTTCTTCACAGTGGCTAGTACAGGGCTAGGTTTTGGATTTGTGCTGAACTCAGGGTTGATAATACAGAGATATTTTTGTTATTGCTGAGCAGGGCTTACACAGAGCCAAGGCCTTTTCTGCTTTCCCTGCTGCCACACTGACGAGGAAGTTGGGGGTGCATGGGAGGCTGGGAGGAGGCACAGACAGGAGGGGTGACCCAACTGACCAAAGGGCTATTTCAGACCATATGACATCATGCTCAGTATATATAAATTGGAGAGGAAAAGGAGAAAGTGGAAGACTTTCAGAGTGATAGCATTTACCAAGTCACCATTACATGTGAAGGGGTCCTGCTCTCCTGGAGATGACTGAACACCTACCTGTCCATGGGAAGCAGTGAATGAATTCTTTGTTTTGCTTTGCTTGTGTGTATAGCTTTTGCTTTCCTTATCAAACTATCTGTATCTCCACACAGGAGTTTTCTAGCTTTTATTCTTCTAATTCTCTCCCCAGTCCTGCTGGTGAAGGAGTGAGTGTGCTGTTGCATAGGGCTTTGTTGCTAGCTGGGGTTAAAACACAACAAATATTTAAAAAAAAATCATAAAAATAAGAAGTCAAGGGTATATACAAAGCATGCCATCTATACATTATTTTTTTAAAAAAATTAGTTTTCAAAACTTTGTGCTTTTTATGTACATATATTACCATACTTGTAGAGAGAATTTCACCAGAAAATATACTTAAATACTTATAGAACTCCATAACATAATTTTGCTTACAAATCAAGTATAATTTGTCAGTTGTTTACCAAGCATGTAATGCAATATTATGGATTTGTACTTCAGAGAAGAACAGTGATGGACAAAACTGACACAATTAGAGGAAATTTCAAAAGGGAAAATAAATTAATCTAAATGAAGTTTCACCAGATTTTTTTTAGCTAATATAGGAATGAAATGTTTTAAGTTCAACAAAATTTGTATAACTGTATTTACATCACCATTTTTATGTGGTGAATAACAAAGAGGAAATTTATGTCAAAAAACTCCCCCAAAAATTAAGCAAAAAAGTGACATGTGAGGAAAAGCACTTGAAGAAATCTGTGAGGAAATACAAATATTTCTCTTTCAGTCTGATAAAGCCATTGCTATAGTACTCACCTTAATTCCAAGAATATCACCAATGTAATGCATGTTCAAAGGGTTGCTATGCACACAGGGCAGCAGCAACAATGATTTTAAACACTAATGAATTTAGGTATTTACCTAATTGCAACATTTACAAGTAGGTTTTTTTTTCCAATAGGTATATACTTTCAAAATCTGGAAAGTAATTTTGTTGTTTTGCTGTGCCAAAAGGAAGCTGTTGCTTATATGGGGGAAAATAATAGCGAGTCAGAGGAAGCTTTTGTCAACCACATTCAAGATGCAGCATTAGATTATGGCAATTATTAAATTAGGCAAGCAGGTGAATAGCCTTAATGGCTGAAAAAGAGAGAGTAAGGGTAGCCCTTATTCCCCTCAAAAAAACCCAAACACACTAAAATCAGACCAAACAAAAAAAATGAATGAGGAATATAAAGGAAACTAACAAACAAACGAATACCACAGAACCAAGGAATAATTTCTTCTGAAGAGTAAAAATTATTTGTCATGCTCCCAATGTGGAAACCAGAAATTATTTCTGCAGGACCAAATGTTGGCAGAACTGAAATGTGTCTCCTCTGCTTCTTTCAGTGCAGCACACAGGACAGGCTTCAAAGATCTTTTCCAGCAGTCATCGAAGATGGATGATTATTGCCATGACTCTATAAAAAGAAGAATGAAAACTGTGTTGAGGAAGTGCCAATCTGACCCTGCAATATTTATTGTCCTTTTGTACCAGAGACACAAACTGTAACTATAATTTTTATGAGGCTTATGAAGTCAGCTGATACTGATCCACTATTGATGATTCACATTGGTCCAAATACTTCAATGCCATTTTAAAACATGGCATTAATAGAATTCAAGGGAGAAGCCAGTGACAGGAAAACACAGCAACAAAGCAGAAAGAAATTTATACTTTCACCTCAAAGAACCTTTATACTTACTTTCTGTATGCCTAAATAGAGCAAGTATAAAGATTTGTATTAAAAATAAAACACTTTTTTTCAGACCATATATAATGTACATTGGCAAATGAAAGAAAAAAATAATTCTGTTTACATGGAGCATGTTGCTCCACAAATAAGTGTACTTGTGTGAGCAGGAACTTTAGAAGATAAATTCTTCTTCATATGTGTAAGTATTGTTCTTCATTTCCAGTGCATTGTTAATCAGCATGAAAATTATTATAGCAGTAAAAATGTGTCTACAAACAGTCAAAGGGGAGCAACTACTTCAGAACAGCTCCTAATTATCAGATCGATCTATACATGGGCATGTTTGACTCATTTACAAGGTGTGAACCCAAGCTTGATACAGAGGAGGAATTACTACCTTCAACATTCTAGCCAGAGTCTTGATGATAAAGCCCAGCTTTACTAAGGTATAAGCAGAACCTATGTTTCAATCATGCTTTTGTATATGTCCTTAAAAAAGGTCAGAAATTATTCACTGCTATGTCACACAATAATTATGCCTATTAATGATATACTGAGGATGTAATTTTAACTTACATTTCATTAAAATATATTCCAAAAGTGTGCTAAAGAATGCTGGAATTTACTAGCATTATATTAATATTTAGTTACTGACTTTAGAACTTCTGTTCTATGGCAAGTAACCTACCTCCAAACTAAGACTTCCAGAGGGACCAACAGCTGAGGGTGCTACGGGGATTTTATGCTTAATGGTTCATAGGTTCAAAATGCAAAGTAAAGCAATAAAGGGTTTCAAAATGTATTCACTTCTAATTGAAAATTCACATTTGTTCCGTAATCAATAACATCTGTAACCAGTAAAACCAATTAACTGAAATATTATCACATTTGGACAGCCAGCTCCTTTCTTAATTTCTATAAGAGACCTAGGAACGGTGTATTTTCAATGAAAACTTCCCCTGTAGCACTGCCTCAGTAGCTTAACTTGGCAGAAAATGCATGAGATCAGCAAAAGCAAAAAGACTATAGTAGCATTTGGGAATGCAGAAAATGCTGCTTAACCAGCATCATTGCTCTGGCTGCCTGCAGGCTAGTTTAATTAGGCTACAATTCATATGCAAGAAAGTAGTTTTGTAATTACTGTCAAATGATCAAATCAATGTATAAAACCGGAGGAGGATTATGCATTGCCAGTAATGAACCATATTAAAGTTGACTGGGATATTAGCTAAGTCACTTATTCATCAAAAATTCACTGCAAAATGTATAATAAAATAAGTATATGTATGCCCAGATATCAGACAATTTCAAAGAATACATCTCATTTTGCTGGATTTATCTATGATATTTTTAGTAGATGTATATACTAATTTTTCTGCCAAATCATCCAGACATACTTTTATGGATGGAAAAGCACAGTTACGAATTTCTATTTGAAAAATCATATACTTTTTTAGCAGAAAATTTATCAGAAGTTTAATATTAAGGCTATGAGATAAAGCTGCCAGAATTAATGAAGCAATTTTTGGTTAATCTTTTGTAAAAGAAAAAAAAACAAGAAAGAAAAGGTTTATTTAAAGAGATATATATTTAGTCTCCAGGATGGAGGATCACTGCCTCCCGAAGATTGTGCTTTATGGTGAACTTGCCACCGGCTGCCGCAAGAGAGGAACCCCGAAGAAGAGATACAAGGACTCCCTGAAACAACACCTCAGCCTTGGCCATATTGACTGCCATCAATGGTCCACTCTGGCCTCCAATCGGGATTCATGGAGACACACCATTCACGACGCTGCTGCTTCCTTTGAGAATGCACGGAGAGTCAGTCTTGAGGAAAAAAAGACACCACAGAAAGAACCGTTCCTTGCCAATGTCACCTAAAGAGACGTTCTGCTGTGCCTTTTGTGACCGGACCTGCCTATCGCGTATCAGCCTTTTTAGCCACCAGCACGCTTGCAGCAAGCGTGGGTAGTGCCCTTCTCAAATCTTCGTTCACAAAGCCTAGCCATGATGATGATGATATTTAGGCAAAAGAGAGGATTTACTTTACTTTTACTTAAAATTAGCATATTAATAAAATAAAACTGTTTAATTCAACTAACAAAGAAAGACCAGTGGATATAAATATTTTTTGAATATGGCTTATTGCCAGTGTCTGCATTTGAAATATTTGCCTAATACTTCTGAGCACCCTATATTGAAGTTCTCAGAAGAAAAATAAAATCAAATTTATGAATGATTCCAGAATAATTACTAAGCCATTTTCATGTTTCAGAAGCAAGATCTGACATAAGAAATATTTATCAAGAGTCATGATTTAAGACAAGAAATTCATTAGTCTTCAGCTAAATACCATGGAATATATATCTATAAATATATAATATTAAATTCCATGAGCAATCTTCCATTGGCAGTGTTCTAAAGGAGAAAATGAATCCTACTCCCATTTTCAAAGCAAGATATGCAGTGCTTAGTCTGAAGAAGATGAAAATGAAGCACCAAGGAGAGCAACTATGTTTCCTTAAAGCAACTATATTTCTTGAGCTCTAGGGTTTTCTTCATTCACTGTGCTTTTTCCTGTGTCCCTGTTCCCAAACATCTGACTTGCAAATAACTAGATACATGATTAGTATCTCACTTAGAATGTATGTTATGTATGACTATATTTATATGGAGTATTTGGCAGATATTTCAACAGTGTAGTATGGCATCACAGAAATCTGGAAGAACACTTAATTCACTTCTAGTTAAAAAAAAAAGATTCTATTCATTCTGTAAGATACAAGAGCAAAATCAGTCTTTACAAAGACTTTATAAATATAAACAATATAGTAGTACTAAATCTAACATGTATATATATATGCATATTACTAGTGTTATACTAAGAAAACTAATCATTCTCAACACAAGGCTAGTGATACTTTGAACTTTAATATACAGGATTTAATTTACTCATCTTTTAATTGATGACATGTATGTTTAGCTTCTGCTACCATCGTGAGTCTTAGTCACAATTATTCTCTATGTTCAACAACTCTGACAGGGATTTTTTGGTTTTTGTCATTTAGTTGGTTGATGGGGTTTGTTTGTTTGTTTGTTTTTCCCAAATGTTTTTCCAGTTGTAAATATTCACCCCTTCTTTTTCTCAGCCAACAAAGAGAATTAATATGCACAAAAATGCATATTATATATTGAAATTTGAAGTTCAGTAAATGGAGACAGAAAGAAAAATTAACTATATATGTTTGAAATCTTCGGAGAGAAATGAAAGTATTTCCTGATTAATTAAAATTAAACTTTCAAAATTTTTAGCCACACAATGAAATATTGAGGTGAATTTTTCACCTTTTAGTCTATTACTAATGCCTTCATATTCCTCATACTATTGACTATTATTTCCTAAATTTAATCTACCTTTAATTCCCATAAATTTCTAAACAGCTTCTCAGACTAGTTATATATCAAAGAAATGTGTTTCCTCTGTGAAATTAAATAGATCAGCATGCTATGAACATAGTATATGACTTAGAATGTTTTTAAGGGTGTAAACCATTACTATTGTTCTTAGCTAAGGAGAAAACACAAAGATTTTACTCCTATCAGAACTGGGAGCTGTATGGTAAAGGTCTACCTTATTTGGCTAAAGAGATTTAGTAGTCTACTTTGTAACTTGTCAGCCTGAGGACAGTGGCAAAACAAAATGTTTTGGCAAGCAAATCTACTTTTTGGACAAATTTCTCAACAATGAACTTCTTAGAGCTTTGAATTAGCAGTTTCTTCATTGTCACTGAGAAATATGACAGATATCTTGAGGTGTCTCTCCCCCATGATGTAAATTTTAAAAATGTAAAGTTATTCCAATTACTATGATGCATTTTCTCCTGATTTGTACCAATAAATTAGGCTTTGTTATTTTAAATAGTGTTATGGCAGCCTTCCCAGAGCAGATGTTTGTCAGCAGGAGTAAAATCTACACTGGAAATTTTGAAGGAAACAATAATTCAGAACAGCTAGCTACAGCCAATTAACAGTTAGCAGTCTACAATTATTCTAAGGAAAAAAAAACGATGAAATGTGGCATTTATTTAATCATGGTTTTATTTTTCTAGCTGTTATTATCCTTCAGAAAAATCTATCACAGTAGTAGAATTGCTGTTTTCTGTCATATTAAGAGTTTTGGTGGACATTTGAAAAGAACATGGCTGTATTAAAACTTGAAGAATAAAACATATGCCATAAATATTAAAATACTTTGACAGATGATCTGTCATTTATACACCTTTATCTAGAATGTTTCTACTTACAATGAAAACCTATTTGCATAAACGTTGTTTTCTTACATATTTTGTAATCTCATTTCTTCAATTAAGAATGATGCAGAGATGTTGAAATATGTCCTTTAATTGCTAGTTGTTAAAGCAGAATGAGAAAAAATTCTAACTTCAAATATTTGCTGAAGAAGCTATGCTTCTCAAGTTAAGTATACCCATGAACCTTGAAAAATTGGAGAAAAAATAAAATTCCAGGTCACAACACACTCACAGATAATTCCCCCAAGTTCCTAACGCAAATATAACAAATATGCTAGTTTTCAAAAGAAAAATAAAAGCACATTTGAAATTATAGAAAACATTACCTTAGATGTCAATCTGAGGTAAAATTAGTTACAATAATACATATTACAGGTCTGAAAAGAAAAAAAAAAAAGGCTTCCTCAGAAGATAATTTACAGCATGTACTTCTGTCATGGTTTAACCCCAACTGGCAGCTAAGTACCATACAGCTTTTCCCTTACCACCTCATCCATTCCATGGAATGGGTAGGAGAATAGGAAAAATGTTAATCCCATAGGCTGATATAGAAACAGTTTAATGATTGAAAGAAAGTAAGATATAATAATAACAAAGAGTAATAATAACAACATAATAGTAATTGTAATGAAAAGGGAAAACAGAGAGGGGAATAAACCCCAAGAAAAGTAAGTAATGAGCAATACAATTTCTCACCACCTGCTGACCAATGCCCAGCCCAGACTGTCACTGAGCAGTGATGGTCATCTCCCAGCCAGCTTCCCCCAGTTTATATAATGGAAATGATATTCTAAGGTATGGAATATCTTTTTGGCAATTCGGGTCAGTTGTTCTGTCTGTGCTTCCTCCCAGCTTCTTGTGCACCTGCTCAATGACATAGCATGGGAAATTGAAAAGTCCTTGTCTTAGGGTAAACACTACTAAGTAATGACTAAAATATCAGTGTGTTTTCAACATTATTCTCATCTTCAATTCAAACCACAGCACTGTACCAGCTACTAGGATGAAAAGTAACTCTATCCCAGCTGAAAGCAGGAGGGTATCCACACCTCATTCTATATTGTTTACATCATGTCCAGGTTCCATGCTTTCTAATACACCATCACATTTCTCATCTTTTGATACATGCATACATATATCATTCCCTTATTTGACAGACCACCTATACAATGTCTGTTGAGTTCATTTAGTCCACAACTTTGGGATCCATCTGTCATAACAGTCTTTCAGTACAGGAGAGATAGTGTGAGGTATTGGATTGCTGCATGTTGAAGCCAGTTCTAATTCCATACTGTTGTACTTGTCTGGCTATATCTAAGCTCATTCTTCATTAATCTGGGAGCTTTTTACAAAAAGGAGTCAGTTTCAGACACCCAGATCTAGAGTGGCAGAAACAGTCGTCACAAGGTGTCCAGTGCAGAGATCAGCATGCAGAAGTGATAATATATATAGCAGTAAACATGATTTAACATTCAATTCATTGGCTATTCTCACCGAAAATCAAGTAGTCTTGAGACACATACCAGCCTACCCTATCCTGCCACACTACCCACAGAGCGCACCCAGATCCTTGAGCAAAAGCAATTCAATGAATGGGTTTGTCTTTGCCTGAGGCAGTAATAACCCAGACTGTTTTACCCAGCATATTTTTAATAAGCATTATGGGAGCTTCATCCCATTCTACAGTACATAAAAGCCTTTACTGGGTAAGGCAACCCTGATTGACAGATTCGCTCTTGTTGACTAACCACGTGGTTTTTAACAAATGTGTATCCCAGTCTTTGAAGATCTGACTACCCATTGCTCTCAGTGCAGTCTTTAACAGTACACTGTATCATTCCATTTTTCTGGAGGTTGGTCCATGGTAAGGAATGTGGTATGCCTATTCAATGACATGCTCCTTGGCCCAAATGTCTATAAGATTGCTTTAGAAATTAGTGTTATCTTCTGATTCAGTTTTTTTTGGGGGGTACCATGTCACTGTAAGACTTGTTTTTCAAGGCTGAGGACAGTATCACAGGTGGTGGCAAGGGGCATAGCATGTGTTCTGTGGCCTCCAGTGGTTGCTTTCACAAATGCAAGCACATGGTTCTTGTAGGTTTATGGGAGTTCAATATAGTTAATTTGCCAGACCTCCCCCTATTTGTATTTCAGCCATCATTGCAGCACATGTTTCACATTCATGTATAACCTGTGTGATTGTGTCCATAGTCATGTCCACCCTTCAATCACAAGCCCATCTGTATGTTGCATCTTTTCCTTGATAGCCTGAGGTGTCACAGGCCCGCTGAGTTAAATAGTTCACCATTATGTTGCCAGTCAAAATGCATCTGAGACACTTCATTCTTAGCAGCCTGATATGCCTGTTGGTTGTTTGGGTGGTCTACAGTGGCCCAGTTCAGGTACCTGATCATCTACATAACATACCTTCATAGCCAGGTTCTCCACCTGGGCAGCAATATCTTGTCACAATGTGGCAGCTCAGAGGATTTCATATCTTCCTTGCCAGTCATTGCTGAAACCACACCCCCAAGGCATTTGCCACTACCCCTAAGTCAGTATGGAGATAAAGCAGTGGCCACTTCTCTTGTTCAGCAATGTTTTCTTGTTCAGCTGGAGCGCTTTACTGTGAAATTGCTAAGTACATAAAAACCTTCCATCTATCACTGTTTTAGAAGAGAGTAAAATTCAAAATGTGTTCTCTGAGCTTTTATATGTTTTTTACGCTCTGTCTCCAAGTGGTTATCATCACAATCTGTGCTTTGTGACAGCACAGTTATTTCTGCTTTAGTCAAGATGATGGGCCCTTACCAGGTATTACACAACCTAGTCTGTAAAATCACCGTTTCTAAAAGAGTGATACAAATTCCATTCCAGCATTATATACATTGGGGGTGCAAATACTTGAAAGCAAAACTCATTTTTTATCCTTTCTAAAAGCAAGAAAAACATAATGAAGAGATTGTATTCTTTTCAAAATACAGACAGGATGATGCATTTTAAGGCATACATTTTGATCTACTTTAAGTTGTAGTATTTTCTATATTAGACTCCATAAAATGGAACCCAGAAAGACAGTATGCTTAGTTTAAAGGTTCAACTGAGATTACACAGCTTTCTGTTTAAATAAATAAATAAAGTAGCAGCTTTCTGATAAGGGTAGGTACAGGCCACTTGACAAGCAGTTCAGACTTCTTCAGTTGTCTCCTCATTATTCAGTCTCCTAGAAATGAGGTTGTGTCCAGCACGCTACTTCTGATAAGGGTCTGTGAACTGGGTGGGTAAGAGGATGAGATACTTTTCTTGGACAAATGCATCAGTGTGGTGGTTTAAAGGTAAACCATCAGGAGAAATTAACTCACCACGAGAGATAATAATAATAATAATAATAATAATAATAATATTACAATAAATACACTGACACAAAGGGAAATTGATTCAACTCACAAAACCCAGCAGTATAACCCAGTGTCCTGGGGCACAAACCCAAAAGGGTTTGTTAGCCCTTTTGCTGAGACCCGCGTGGTTCTTCCAAGTCCAAAGCAAAAGGAAGTGAAAAAACCTGTTGGTGTAGGTGATAGCTGTAGTCTGGTTGAGAGTGGTGGTCTCCTCCTATCGAGGTCCTGCTGCTCCTCTGGATCCAACAAGTGGTTCCTGAGGTCTTACCCACCACTTACGTACCCTCAGGGAGCACCCAGTCCCTCCCCCGGGGCGGGGACTCACACAATGGGTGATTAACTCTGGGAGTCATGGGGTATTGTTGAACTGTTGATGGCCCATTAGCAGCCACGCCCCCCCTCCCCCCCCCCCCCCCCCCCCCCCCCCCCGCCAGCTGGGTGTGAAGGTGCTAATGACTCCCTGGGCCGTTGCTGCAAATGGTCCAGTGTTCTTGGGAAATGAATAGAGGGGGTAGAATACACAGCTTTGATCACCCCCACACAGTGATAACTGGTTCCACCTGCTGAACTAGGACAATCAGTTCAACAATTTTTATCTTTCATAACCTTTTTATGCTTCCCTTCCATTTAATATTTTCCCCTATTTTCTAAAAGTACTAATCACAATTCTACTTTTAAAAACTCCTAGCCAATCTTTTGACCCTTCTTTCTTCAAGAAGTATGAGAGAGTCATTTCCTGTTGTAAATTCCCTTTTACCTGCTAAGGGGGTTCACATCAGAAAAGACACCAATTGCAACCAATATGTACTAGAACACCTGTTAATTAAGCTTTTTTTTATTAAGAACAGATAATCGTCTGTACAATACATTCACATCTTCCCAAAATTACACTCAGGCACTCACAGAGTCATACTCAGAATGAACTTGTCCCTTGTTTGGAACAACAAGAGGCAGGCCATCCATAGCTGTTTACACAGAAGCAGAGGGTCACAGTATGGCTTGCTAGGTTGTTTTTCTGAAAGTTCTTCAAGATCCTTCTTTCATCAGGCATGTATGTAATTCTGAAGTATTTGTATATAGCATCCACCACCTTTTTGAGTACTCAGAATTGCACAGACTCATTGTTGTTGCTAGTATTTACTGTTCGCCTTGGGTAGAGGCAGCAAACTACCAATGTTCTG
This sequence comes from Pithys albifrons albifrons, assembly GCF_047495875.1. NCBI lineage: Eukaryota > Metazoa > Chordata > Aves > Passeriformes > Thamnophilidae > Pithys > Pithys albifrons. The sequence continues at coordinate 41,882,244 of NC_092458.1, forward strand.
AATTCACCTGCTCTGGTGGATTCAGCAGGACTGTTACTCTCCAGAGCTCATCAAGTACTGGAGAATTTACACGCTACCTCTCAGCCTCTGTTCAGCCTACTATTTTCTCATAGCTACCTTTTCATCTATGTCTATTGGCATCTGTAGAGCCAGTTCTTAACTGAAACTCATACAGAAAGGAATTATATAATGTCCACCCTCAGGCCACCAATGCTAATGTTTTGGAGAATTTTCTGAGTGTTAAGCTCAAGTGTTTCCCTTACACTCCACATTGCCATATGGAAAATATCTTCTTCCCTCCCACGCCCCCAGCACTACATAAGCCTCATTCATATTGATTCATAGTACTGTGTAAGTTTACCTCAACATCAACCTTTATTTACTGTGCTTTTAAATGTCTCTTGCCTTTGGCAACTGTTTTCCATAAACTTGGGGACTTCAATTAATTTTTTTTTGTAGAAAAAAAAAACACCTCACCTTTTCCTGATTTGTGCAAAAGCTATGAAGAGCTGAAAGCTCTATCAGGGAAAATAGGTAGAAAGAAAAACTTTGCTCTGCCACCAAACATTTTTGCTTCACTGATACTTGTCTATAACACCATTAAAACTGTAATTCATATTACTTATGAACACTAATGAGCATGTGACAATATTCCAGACATCACTGTTGAACTTGGCTTACTACACGGGACAGTCATTCCTAAATAAGAGTGATGAACTGTCAGTAGTTTGGGTTTCTGTAGCAGCATTTAATATACCAGCCTATCCCTCGGGAAAACCTGTTTTGGAATTTTGTTTTATAAATACACAGTTCCTAAGGATCATGTGTGTATGGACATGTCTTCAAATTATACAGTTGTATATACCTATTTCTTGCCATATATTCATAGTGGAAAGTATCCTATGTATTTGTATTTTCATCCATGTTTTTTTTGCCTCATGCTCCCTATTTTTAGGGCAGGATCCCCAGATATTTTTCATTACCCACTATACACTGAAGTATTTTCACTCCCTTAATTTGCTAAAAATATCAGCAAACAAAAAACCTGTCTATAAACTGATTTAATGTCAAATTATATCTAGGATAGTGTTATGATGGAGACAATGTATCGTGTCAGAAACTGAAGCTTTGCTCTGAAGGTAAGTCTCCCTGCCAAATTAGTAAGCCCCTGAGTGGTGTTAACAATTATTCCTCAAGGAGGTATTCAGTTTATTATAAGGATTTTTCATTAGTTTTTCATGTTGATTCTGTCTCTAATTAAAAATAAGTAAAAGGAAAAGAGATTATATGCCTTCCAGAATTTTGTCAGGATTACACAAACTACTTCACCTTTCACTTGAACACTGAATGCATAATTTACCTTTGATAGAAATTTTATAAGCCAATTGAGAACAAAGACATACACTATTATTCTCTTACAGTTTTGTACCAGGCAGATATTTGCCTTGGTTGTTTTCAATATTCAATATATATTCAAAATATAATAAAAAATACAACTAAGAAAGGCACTATCCCTTCTAGAAACACACTAAAGTATTCCATGTTTCTAACATTGCTCATAGCCACCCCTATTTTTGTATGCAGCTACAGAAATATTTTGAATATACTTCGGATTCTATGATAAAGGATTTGTGGTTTATGTTTCCAAGGTTTCTATATAAATTGAAGGATTAATCCATCCTTTCTTCATTTGCTAGGTGAACTGAATTTTTAGTTAAAATTATAATTTGGGGAGGGCATATATTGTTTAATAATGTGAAATTTTGTGTAAGTCTCAGTGTAGCTCTGCAGTTGTGCTCTGCAGTTAAGAGGGACATACTGAAAATGGCAACACAGAAATTCTGCATGTCGCAAATCTCTCATTTGTATTATTGCTTGGCTACTGAGGAGGTAAAACATGATTTTCATATACACAGATTTTAGCTGTCTCCAAGACTGATCCTTCTCCTAGATAAATTCATTTGTACTTCAGTCATCAGCATTATTTATCTCTGAAATAGACAACTTTTTTAATTCAGCACTCAGCAGTACTGTGGAAATATTGATCTGCAATCAACTGCTGACACAGTTATCTTTGCTTAAACTGCATGTTTACTGAACTGCAAACACAGCAGTATTATAGGCATAGATAAGAATTTTTTTCCACCACAAAGAGAAAAAAAAACAACAAACAAACATAGAAAGCATTTCTAAATGGTGTTTTCTGTGTTTTATTCTAACTTTGATTTTTATCAAAGGGACATGTAAAGCAAATTGTTCATATTTTCCTTTTTCTCCCATCATTTTTGTTTGGGGTTTTTATTTGTTGGTTGGCTGGTTCTGTTTAGGGTTTGGCTTTCTTTTTAATAGTGAATGTAATGCTATGGGAAATTTTCCTCCACTAATCTCATTTAAATTTTCCTTCAAGCAAAATAAGTTGGTCAATAAAATTGAAATTATTCTAAGCATGATTTCCATTGTCTCAGAGGGATACTTCACAGGTGGTCTTTTGGCTGGGGATACCAATTTTCAGGAATTTTTAAAAACTTCTGGTCATTAAGGATTGAGAAACCAGCCAAGTCCCTTGTCATCAATACAGTCTGCTTGACTTTGACATATTACATTATTAAAGACCATATTTATATTTAATGCATACAGCTCCACAGAAAGTTAGTGGAAGGTAGTACTGTTTATTCTAGAGATTATTTAAATTGTCACCAAGTGGAGGTGCACAGAATGGGGAAAGTTCTCTGTAACTTAGAAGGGGTTAAAACCAAAACAGGTCTGTAGAAATGGTGCTGAAGTGGACAGTCTTTACAGACTATAGTCTTTACAATCTCATTAAATGAACTTATAATTTAAAAGTGCAAAATTTTGAATAGCTTTTAGAAATAGTAGCAGTGAATGTTAAAGGCATTTCAAAATTTTTCATCAAAGCAGAAGACTGTACTTCATAATTTATCTGGGAACAAAACAAAATGAATGGCCAAACATGCAGTAAAAGGACTCATTTTCAAAGATGGAACTAGTAATTGAATACTTTAATCACTAAAGTCAAGTTTTCAAATTAAAATTGCAATTTGCTGATAAGGGTTTAATATATATCTGTGTTTGTGCATTTGCAAAGAATAATTAGCCACCGTAATGAATGTGACTGACTTAAAAATAATGATTTTAAAAAACATATTAAGAAATGTTTATACTCACCCTCCAGGATATTAACACATATTGAACATCATAAATGCGTTATTATTCAATATTTCAGTTTAAAGTTTCTAATTGTTCTCATCATCTTAGTTACATTAGTATTAGTATAATAAAAGTAAGAGTAGTCAGTAATACCAGTCCCAATAAGTGGTAATACAAGTGTCATATCAAATAAGTAAATATCTATGACTGTCTTAAGCAATACTCCCCTAATAAAACCCTCAAAATCCTTAATGTGCAAAGTGCAACTTAAACAGAATTTCAGTAGCTAAATCCAAGATTGTGATTGCGGAAAATGACAGCTAAGAAAAGTACATACTGATTGTAAATAATTTTATTAAACTTTAAACTCTAGATTTTGTAGCTTTTAAGGACAAGCTATACCACCAAGCTGAAAGAATTAAAATTTCTAGCCTTTTCACAAACCTCAGGCCATTTGGACATTTTCAAATCAGGCAGACATTACATTGACAGGCCCAAGCTGATCTGATTTTTCAGTCATCTGACATGTACATATCATCCACACAAGGAAACCACACCAAGCCCAAGGCCATTCTCATGCAAAATGACAGCTAGAGAGAGGTCATTCACATTAAATAACAGTCTAATGCCTGAAGTAGAATGGAAACTGAGGATCAGTTCTAACCTTGGACAGAAAGTTAGAATTTGACATCTTCTGAGGGAAGAGTCTAGTCCCCTGGCTGGAGCACAAAAGCTACAGAGCCGAGGAGGAAGCATAGAAACAAAAAGGAGAGAATATAACTACAATTTTTTTTTAAGTATTAAACTTTTACCAGCCAGTGGGAATGACAGTCCAAGGTAACTAGTTATCACCACGTATTTTCTTAATGAACTATGAATATCCATTCATATTAATACATTTCTCTCTGGGAAATCCTTTAAAATTCAATATTTATCCAAATTCATGCTTCTGTTTCTATACAAAATGGATCAGTCTCATTAGGGCTGATTTAAAAAACAAAACCAAAAAAAATCACTAAAACCAGAAAAAAACCATATTCTTACAAAGAAAAGCATTCATCTTACTTTGATACCAAGACTCTGTGTTTTACATAGGTAAATCCCTGACAGACTCATATTCCATGCTCTTATAAAATAACAATGAAAATACATTTATTTGTTTTAAAGACAAAAAATGGCTAATCTTGGAATGTGGGTGTTGTGATTAATACTAATTTATCCAGGGCATATGAAGCTGCTAATATTCTTGATTTTGTCCATGGAACAGTAGACAAGATACTTCTGAAGACACATATAAATATTTTATATCAGTATTATGACTAGGCATGCATAAAAATGAACAGAGGATATTTAATAGTACCTAAGTCAACCCCTTGCTATCAGATTAAATGCCTGCATTTTTGTCATAATTTCAATTAAATTAGACAGCAAATCTCATGATGGTATAAGGCAGTACTGAAAAATGCAACCAATTTCCTGGTAGCTCATCTATACCATAATTTTGTAACTTTCAGCATGAAAGAGCAGAGGATCAAATGGAACTAAGGGATACCCACACATATAATTAAAACCAAGTTGTTTGGTCAACAAATTTTTCGATAGAAAGTCTTTATTCCTCTTGGAAATGAAACTTTGTTAAAAAAAAATTGTTCTGCATGCTCGTAAGTTAGTAGTCATGAGTAAGCAAAACAGTTGTCTTCGTTTAACTGTCGATAAGGTTCCTCCCTCCTTATGGACCTATGCTCTTACACTTCAGTCCTTCACTCTAGATGATATGACTCTAGAAGTATATCTAGCAAAATATCTACAGGACATTAATATTTCTTTTTAGGAAAATTGATGTTCATGGCTAGGCTTTGTGAACGAAGATTTGGGAACGGCTCTCCTCACGTGGGTGTGCCCTTTGAGCATGTGCAGCAGATTTTTTAGGCGAGGCAAAGCGTGCACAGAACTGGCCCCACCCTTTGCTCCTAAGGCTCATCTGCCACGGCTGAGTGAGCTTTGGACGGTGTTATGGGTTCACCTAGGTGGGCCTAGATTTGGGCTCTGAAGTGTGGACTAGGCCGAAGCTGTCAGCTGACTTGAGCTGGGCTGAGCTAACAGCTGACCTCTTCTAGCCAGTAATTTTGTATTCCATACCACATTATGACATCATCTCCAGGGAAGTAGGAACCAGTGTGGGAGTGGTTAAGGCAGTCGCTTCTCAGCCCTCCTCTTGGGAGGACGCACGATGCTGTCCTAGGGGGGATGGAGAGGACCAGGCCCACCACTGGCTCACAGGGTATCTCAGGAAAGTAAAATGCATTGTTCTGGGTCTCTCCTTTCTGCTTGGGTTTGTCTCCTTGGGGAATAAGCTTCTTCTTAAGTAATGTGTAGTTAAGACAGTAGAATTTGTGTGTTCATTCAGAAGTTGAGGTGGGGAACTGGACTTTGTTGTTGTTGCAGACTTGTGTGATTGTATATTTGTACTCTCTTCTAATTGTCTCTTTCTTTCTGTGAAAAAATATATGTAGATTTAGTATAAATGCAGTTTGAAGTGTTTTATTCTTTCCCCTCTCTTTTCCTCCCTTTCCCTGGTGTTAGGAGGGAGGCTTTTCTCTCTGTGCTTGGGGGGGGTTGGCAGTTGCTTATCTCAAACCAAGACAGATGGTGACAGTGAAGTCCTCAGGACTAGAACCTACAGCACTTGGGATTCCCAGGAGATCTCCCATCCAAGTGCTAACTGGGGCTGATCCTGCTTATCTTCTGAGATCTGACAGGATCAGGGGCAGGGAGGCATATAACGGCCTTAGGATAATAAGAGCTTAATTTAAATCTCAACAAAAACCATTGTGGTTTTTTTTTTTTTAAATGTTCATTCAAATGTTTAACCCCATACTGGTAAACAAAAGATCATTCACCTCAAAGATTCTATAACTGCAAAAAATGTAACTTGTGAACTGTTTCAGACTCTCATTTCAGATGTCCATACTTCAGTTATCTTTGTCCTTAAATTGAAGGTATTTTCTGTGCAAAACCTCATTTCCATAGGTTAGTTCATTATTTATTTATTTATTAGCCTGTTTAGGTTTCTGAATTGAAAAAGAATTATGTTTACCTTAGAAAAAAACCATAATTTATATACACTCTCTGAACAGCTCCAGTGAGACCTAGCACTACTTGCCTCTGTAACAGCCTAGCTTCTTTATCTTTCGTCCTGCTTAAAAGATTGATTTAAAACCAAACTAGGAACAAAAAGAACTAATTAATGAAAATGTAAGTCATATATAAAAAAGTTAAGTTATCACTGTGAACTTTTTTTTTTTTACTTTGGGATGCTTACTTAAGAAATTAAAAGATAGCAAAATACATATTTAAGTAATAAAATTGCTCTCAACAACCTATATTCTTCCTTTGGCCTTTTGACAAGTGCTGATCTAGCAACACACTCATATGCTTCATTTACACTCCTGATCAATGCTATTAGATATGATGTTCATAAATTTACCTGTACTTAAGCAATTCTGTCTCTACCAAAGTGGACATAATACACTAAATATGTTGTATGTTCTGAATTGCTTGGGTGTCATTTGTTACTTTTTGATGATTAACATACAGTAGGCAGTAATCCAAATAATTTCTTCTAGCACGCTCAATCTATCAACAGTCTGCTAATGTAGCCAAAATAATCTGACCAGGCTAAAATTATTTTCACTCTAGCTAGCATTATTCTGTCAGTATAGTGTCATACAGCACATACTGCTGTACACTTCTTTTACAATCTCTTTTAGAATTCAAAACACACAGGGATGGTCATAATCACTTCAAGTATGTGAAGGCAAAGTAGCAGAATTTGTCAAAGCACAGTTACTGTGACACAAAATTCTGGCTAAAATCCCTGCTGTTAAGAAAGCCCTATTTATGCATTTATGTAAAGAATTGATGAAGCCAAAAGCCCAGTAAGGATTCAAATGGCAGCCATGTTCATCAATCACGAAAAATCCTCAACACACAAAGATCTGTACATAACTTCTCAAGGGAGATTTCCACCAGATTTTAACTGAGTGGATGTAGAACAGAGAGGTTAGGTTTCTTGTGCCTTCTCAAAAAACAGCATTCTTTTCCTGGCAGTAGGATGTCTTGTGAGAAAATATTCAGGTTTATACTGATATGCTAATCTTAGCAAGAATTGATTACCTTTTTTTTCCTTTATCTTCCTGACAGTATATAATCTCTTTTGTAACATGACACAAATGACTATGTTATCCTATAGACAAGATTCAATCCCATTACGCGGATAATAAAATGATACAGATTTTCATTTTTCATTTCCAGAGGGCATTATTTTTATTCACTTAAGTTTTCAATTTCCTACAAAAATGTTAGCATTTTGTGTTAAAAGGAGACTGAAACAATTAACTGGAGATATTCTGATATAACTACACTCTCAATTTATTCTGCATGCTGGAGGGAATCATGAAAAAGTATGCTGGGGGGCAATATCTCCGAGAGTAGTAGCAAAGGTGCAGTAAAATGTGTCAAAAGAATGCCTTAAAAAGCAGAAAAGACAGCAAGACATTCAAGGGGTGTCTGGCACAACTTAGTATAAAGGAGAAGGCTTTCTTTCCTTCATGGAAAGTGGTTGACCCAACCTGGATCTGTAGCAAAGAAACTGTGAAAAGCTGACAAGCTGTCCTGGTCACCCTAGGGTCTTCATATGATTCACTGAACCAGATATATTTTGGAAAAAATAAATTAATGTATTTTTGTTTTGTATTTACCTTCTGCAATTTAGAGTAGTCTCTTTGAACTTACATAATTTGAGCAAAGGTTATCTGAGTAAATAATTTTTAAGGTTTGTCATGATTCACAACATGCTAATTTCATCTCAGCTCCACAATCAAGCAAAGAAATGATACATGCATGATCATGTAGATTAGAAATGCAGATTTTAAATTAACTCAAATTTTACTTTTGGAATGATTGAAATTATTAAACATTCTTCATGTTAAAATAGTGCTAGGATTTCAGATAGTGATATTTACAAAGGAAGAGTTTTAGATTGCTGGGAACAACAGACAGGTATGTATGTATGTATATATGTATGGCTAAACTTCGCGAACGAAGATTTGGGAAGGGCTCTCCCCAGGTGGGGGTGTGCCCTTCGAGCCTGCGCAGTGGATTTTTTAGGTGAGGCACAGCGTGCGCAGAAGTGGCCCCACCGTTTCAGTCCCAAGGTCCATCTCCCACGGCCGAGTGAGCTTGGACAGTGACAGTGAAGTCCTCAGGACTGTCTACAGCACCCAGTACTAACCGGGCCTGATCCACTGCTGAGCATCTGAGTTCTGACGGGATCGGATGGCAGGGAGGCATTTAACTGCCCGGTACGGTCTTCACTCTTCTCCGGGGACACCCCCTTGTTGCGGGGCAGAAGCTTGCGTGCCATCATGAGATTGAGAGCTATGCTGGAGGTGGTTTGTGCTGCTGGTAGGGTCTCCCATGCCAGACAGGTCTCAGCTGAAGGGTCAGACAAAGTGTGTCCATGGGCAGGATGGGCTCGCTAGCCATCTGGCAACCATCCGAGGAGAAAGACAACTCCAACCGCAAACCCGGGCAGATGGAGCTCGTTTAGCCCTGTAAGGCCATCCATCTCAGAGAAGGATACTCTAACCAAACCTACGTCCTGAGGTATTCGCTGTCACCGTCCAAGCTCGCTAGGCCGTGGCAGATGAACCTTAGGAGTAAAGGGTGGGGCCAGTTCTGCGCACGCTGTGCCTCACCTAAAAAATCCATTGCGCAGGCTTGAAGAGTTCACTCACATTGCAAAGCCCTGTAGCGACAGGTGAGGGTTGAAAACGGCAGGTGATAGGAAGCAGCTCGAAGCCGCTGACCCAACCCTGCATGCAGGCTGTTTGGGATATGGGTCATTAGAGACTTGATCCCGGAGATGACAGTCTCTTGCGGCAGCATCCTGAATGACCAAGCAGCCTTTTCTAGGGACAGCACTGCTTGCTCCACACGGAGAGGGGCCTAGCAAAGGTGGCCTAAACAAAGCTCATCTCTACACCCGGTTGGATAACCGCGGCCAACCGGCATCTTCCATGCGGTCAAACTAAAACAAAGAGATTTCAAAGGCATACACCTCCCTTCAAACGTGTGCTCAAACTAACACTCACATGTTGGAGCACCAGAACCATGTTTGATCCTGGGGATAGTGGATGTCCTGAGTGTCGTTCTGCTCTAATTGCCCACGAACTGTCACGGCTCAACATTGACATTGTTGCTCTCAGTGAAGTTCGTCTTCATGAGGAAGGCAGCCTTAAAGAACATGGTGCTGGCTACACACTCTACTGGTCAGGCAAACCCAAAACCGAAAGACACCTTTCAGGAGTTGGCTTCATGATTAAAAACTCCATTGCCTCCAAACTTGAAAATCTGCCGACAGGTCATTCCGATCGCATTATGTCCTTACGCCTCCCTCTACACAACAAGCAACATGTTGTTCTTTTTAGCGTATATGCCCCAACTCTCCAAGCTGACCCAGCAGAAAAAGACAAATTCCACACAGACCTGCGCCGCCTCACCCAAAATGGTCCTGCAGATGATAAGATCATAATCCTTGGTGACTTCAACGCCAGAGTAGGTAAGAATTCTGAAGCCTGGAAAGGAGTCCTGGGCAAGCATGGCGTTGGAAACCGCAACGACAACGGACGCCTCCTGATAGAGTTTTGCGCAGAACGGCAGCTCACCATCACCAACACTGTCTTTCAACAGAAAGACAGCCTGAAGATAACCTGGATGCATCCTCGATCCAAGCACTGGCACCTCATTGACTATATCTTAGTACAACAGAGAAATGTCAGTGATGTCCGTCATACTCGAGTGATGCCGAGTGCAGAATGTCAAACAGACCACCGCCTTGTACGCTGCAAACTTAACCTCCACTTCAAGCCCAAAACTAAGAGAGGCAGCATTCCAAGGAGGAGGCTCCAAGTCAGCAATCTTCAAACAGCCACAGTGAGTGACAGCTTCCAGGGCAACCTTCAGACTAGGCTTAAAGATAATCCCATAGATCCCTCTCCTGAAGCGCTTTGGCAACATATTAAAAGTTGCATCCTGCAGTCCTCTGAAGAGTCCCTAGGGTTCTCCTCCAAGAAAAACAAAGACTGGTTTGATGAGAACAATCAAGAGATCCAGGAATTGCTGAAGAAGAAGAGAACTGCTCACCAAGCACACCTTGCTCAGCCATCTTGCCATAGAAAAAAAGCCGTCTTTCATCTTGCATGCAGCAAGCTCCAACAGAAACTTCAAGACATCCAGAACAAATGCTGGCTCGACCTAGCAGAAAAGACACAATTATGTGAAGATTTGGGTGACCAAAGAGGATTCTATGAGGCCCTGAAAGCAGTGTAGGGACCCACACACCAGGTTCAAAGCCCCCTACTCAGTGCAGATGATCAACTGCTTCTAACAGATAAAACCTCCATCCTGAACCGATGGTCTGAGCACTTTCAGACTCTCTTCAGTGCCAGCCGTGTAGTCCAAGGCTCAGCAATTCAGCACATTACACAACAACCGGTGAAACATGAATTGGATGCAGCCCCTACTATGGGAGAGACACTCAAGGCCATACAACAGGTGAAAACTGGCAAGGCAGCTGGGGTTGATGGAATTCCACCTGAAATCTGGAAGCATGGAGGTCAAGCCCTCCATGCCAAATTCCACGAGCTTGTTGTGCGTTGCTGGGAAAAAGGGGAACTACCACCAGATCTCCGTGATGCAGTTATTATCATCCTGTACAAGAAGAAAGGAGAAAAATCAGACTGCTCAAATTACCGAGGTATTACTTTGCTCTCCATTGCTGGTAAAATCCTTGCAAGAATACTTCTGAACAGATTAGTACCCACTATTGCAGTAGATCTTCTACCTGAAAGCCAGTGTGGTTTCAGAGCCAATAGGAGCACCAGAGACATGGTGTTTGTTCTCAGACAAGTACAAGAGAAGTGTAGGGAACAGAACAAAGGTCTCTATGTAACCTTCGTTGACCTCACCAAAGCTTTCAACACTGTGAGCAGAAAAGGCCTGTGGCAGATCTTGGAATGTTTAGGATGTCCCCCCAAGTTCCTCAAAATGATCATCCTGCTACATGAGGATCAGCGTGGACAAGTCAGATATGGCCATGCACTCCCTGAGCCCTTTCCAATAACCAATGGTGTGAAACAAGGTTGCGTTCTTGCACCAACTCTATTTACAATCTTCTTCAGCATGATGCTCCAAAGAGCCACAGCAGACCTCAATTAAGAAAACGGCATCTACATCCGATATCGTACCGATGGAAGCCTATTCAACCTAAGGCGACTGAAGGCCCACACCAAGACCCTGAATCACCTTGTCCGTGAGCTGCTTTTCGCTGATGATGCCGCCCTCGTTGCTCACACAGAAGCAGCTCTGCAGTGCTTAACATCCTGTTTTGCAGAGGCTGCTGAGCTTTTTGGGTTGGAAGTCAGCCTGAAGAAGACGGAAGTTCTCTACCAACCTGCACCTCAAGAAGTCTTCCATCATCTTCACATCACCATAAGCAATTCAGAGCTTAAGTCAGTCCAGCAGTTCACCTATCTGGGAAGTATCATTTTCTCAGACAGTAAGACTGACAAAGATAGACAACAGGCTAGCAAAGGCATACAGAGCCTTTGGAAAACTCCATAAAAGAGTCTGGTCCAGTAAACACCTGAAGAAAAGTACAAAGATTAGTGTCTACAGAGCCATTGTACTGTCTACTCTTTTATATGGGTCTGAATCCTGGGTCATCTACCACCACCACCTGCGGCTTCTCGAACGCTTCCATCAGCGCTGCCTCCGTTCAATCCTAAACATCCACTGGTCTGATTACGTGAACAATGTGTCTGTTCTTGAACAGGCAGGGGTCAGCAGTATCGCGGCCATGCTGATGAGAACGCAGCTGCGCTGGGCAGGGCACGTCTCCAGGATGGAGGATCGCCGCCTCCCGAAGATTGTGCTCTATGGTGAACTCGCCACCGGCTGCCGCAAGAGAGGAGTCCCGAAGAAGAGGTACAAGGACTCCCTGAAACAACACCTCAGCCTTGGCCATATTGACTGCCACCAATGGTTCACTCTGGCCTCCAATTGGGATTCATGAAGACACACCATTCACGATGCTGCTGCTTCCTTTGAGAACGCACGGAGAGTCAGTCTTTCAGGAGAAAAGGCAATGCAGAAAGAACCATTCCTTGCCAATATCACCTAGGGAGACGTTCTGCTGTGCCTTTTGTGACCTGACCTGACTATCCCGTATCGGCCTTTTTAGCCACCAGCACGCTTGCAGCAAGCGTGGGTAGTGCCCTTCTCAAATCTTTGTTCGCGAAGCCTGGCCACGATGATGATGATGATGATGATGATGATGATGATGATGATGATGATGATGGTGGTCTCCACTGAGACTCGAACTCACAACCTTGTGATCAGAGTCCGGAGTGCTCATCATTACACCACGGGAAGAATAGCTTGAAAGGAAAACAAACAAATGGCAGAAAAGTAAAATTTAACCTTAAAGGAAGGAACAGAAAATAGTACTAAAGTTTGAAGCATTCAGTGAATAGTGAGATGACAAACTGGCACTTGAACGCTCTTCCCGGGATGAAAAGTATCATTATCAAGATAACATACTGCAACCTGATCAGAATACCAACAAAGGAAGCAGGATAATGGCTTTACAATACATGTAATTCTCAACAGTTTGATGCTTACTGTGTTCTGGCTCATTTCTAGAAATATCTAACATGCTGCCTATTTTTTTAATAAGCTACAAACCTTGTATAGATAGTTCAAATTCAAGAGAATACAGACTTTTTCCAAGACCCTAATCTTCAAAACTGTTTTTGCAGCAAACGATCTCGACTTACATCCTTCCAAGGACTACATGTAAGTCCTATGTAAACTTTCCTTTAGTTTTATTTGCAACAAGTCTTCATTCTCTATCACAAAACTTCAACAGTGATTGAGAAGAAATCAGCTGTGATGGCTAGATGATCTCATGCATTCTACTGGAATAGTAGAAAAAGTAAACACAAAGAGTCCTGGTCATAGAAGTGAGAGCCCTATATCTTTTCTTTTTCTGGATTTGTGAGGATGATTAAAAAGTCTTGCTCAGTTTGCTACCTGATTTCAAGCTGATAAGGAGACCAACTTTACAGCTGGCTAAGGGTAAAACTGAATTGATGCCAGCAATTATGTGCTTTTAAATAACTTTCTAGATCCTGACAAATGTCCTATATTGCAAACACAGCCAGGACTTACAGCGCTACAGTGAACTGTTTCACAGTACAGAGACCAGCTGACCTAAAATAGTCTGTATCCATACTATTCCAGTCTCCTACCTTTCCAAAACAGAGGTCTTCATCAAAAACCTCATTGAAAATTGCCATTACCTTACACTAGTTCCTAAATTGTGCTTAAAGATTGTTTGGAAACTTCTATTTGACCTGTGCCAAAATGCACAGCAATTCTTTTAATGGCATAAAAATATGAATTTTAAAGATTAAACACGTAGGAATGAAATATAGGCACAGTTTATTGTCCTTCTTCAAGTAAAGAAGTTTCTGGTCCTTGCTACAGATTACAGAGGAGTGTTAGTTCATAGTCATATACATCATCTTCAAAACTTAGCTCTGACACTGCTTTTTAATACCCTTAAGGTGGTGGTGCAGAAGACATATCTTAAGAATTCCTTCATTTCTGAAAACAGAATACTAAAGTACTTGTCAAGGCATTTTTTGAGGACTTGTCACTATGAAAATTACACTTGAAGCAAACCTATTTTACGATAGTAATATGGAACAGTTTTTCTACAGAGACGAAGTGAAAATACATTGATAAGCAACTTAGAAAAAGATGTATAGAAGTGAAAATAGAATGAGTCACTATCCATATACACATATGGATATGAAATACACTTATTGTGTTAGCTTTCTTATACTATTTCATTCAGCTTTGAAACTGTCAAAGGTCTCATGTAAGCACCAGACAAAACTTTTCTCAGACAAAACTTAGGTATTTAGGTATGTTTTTAAAAAGAATTAGAACATACTTTCATGGGTCAAACATATAAGGCAATAAAAATTCATCCCTGGCACTGCCTTCCACACATTCCTTGAAAATATTTTCACTCTGAGCATAATCATTGCATCAGGAGATAATCATTTTAAGTGTGAAGTACCACATTCAGTAAGACTGAATGAGATTTTTAAGTCATCAAGTTTTGATCTGCATAACTTAGCTTCTAAGAATTCTTGTTTCAAATACATCAAAGTGTTCAGTCTCTGACTAAAACTGTTGAAGATGGGAGTTTCCTACAAGGTCTTGTAAAATGTTTCAGTGTTTTAAAATGTATGAAAATTCTGCACAGCATTTTGGGTTGAATGATACAAATATCTTTTTAGACCATTTTCAGCCTTTTAGCTGTCCTACTTTGCACTTTTACTACTCAGGCAGATTTCTTATTTTCTGAAATTAAATTGTCTTTTGACTAAAATGATTGAACTCTTATAGTTTTTCTCATAAGTCTGTAATATTTTTGAACTTTTAGATTATTGGTTTTCACTTGATTATTTCCTTGTGAAATACAGAAGTGGATTCAGGGAGGATTACACCACGGATAAATGGCTAAATTAAAGAACATACTGGTTATGTCTGGTATTCTTGTTTCTTTGTTTCTTTTTGTGTAATCAAAAATCACAAATCACATTTTCTCTCCTCTTTTTTTATCAGAACTCATAATTACCTACTGTCAATTAAAATCTCTTATCCAGTTATTGATATGTATTTTTTTGATACATTGTAATCCACAGTGGAAAACTTTACAACTTTCCAGATTACTCTGCCTTTCTCAGAATTATTCATTCCTCTAATCCTTGCATGATACTTTGTCTACTTGTGTATTTGCTTACGGTAATACATTCTTACTGTTCTCCAAATAAAACATACTAAAATAGGATAAAGTTAGATATGGAATTTGCTTAAACATCTAGAGATTTCATTATGTCAATAACATGTAGGCCTCTGTTTAAGATATTTTATTATCTTAAAAGGTAAGTTTAAAAACACTAATTTAATGTATAATAAGAGAAATAATACACTGTACTTTACATGCCTTAGTTTAATATTGCCAAGGGCTTTTTATATGGAACTCTGGGTCTGTTTACTCCTCATCATTCAGAAAGCTGCTATGGCTGTTTTCCAGTATGTTGCAGTATTTTCTTATGATGTTCACATGCTGATGCTTTTATACAGCTTTTTTTTTCTCTGCCTCGCACCTGCAAGTCCTAGTATTGCTTATTACGGTGGGTTCTGGTGGGAAGTGACTGCCATCAGCATGAGAATCAACCCATCCCTCTGTCCTTTTTCCACCCTTTGGTTGTAGTTATTTGTCAATATTAGAGGATATAACAGCAAAATATTTAGCAGAAATAACTATGGAAAGCATGAGAACATTCTGATGAAATCTATGTAGTTACTATGTGACCTTGGTTTTTTAACTGGAAGGAATATTTTACTTATTGCAGTACCACAACTAGAGAGAATGCAGTTCATTTAGTTACCAGATGTTATCTTAGTCTGAGATGAAAGGTCACAGAGATCTTTGAGATACTTACAAGTGTAGCAACAAGACCACTGTAAGGCATGAGTGATGGCCTTACACAAATTTGGAAAAAAAAAATACTCTTGCACTGAAATACAGAATGGGCTGGTAATTAAAATAATGAAGATATTGGATTACTTTATGGTTTGCTTTGGCTTAACTTCCATCTTTGGAGGGAAAAAAAAAGTAAGATTTAAGAGCAAATATCTTGGATGATATTCTGGAAATATATAACATTTCATTGTATTTTGTGACTTCTAGTTTCTTAAAAGAAAGATAAACTATGTGATAACTTGCTTGCTTCATGAAGTTTAACATGAATACTACAGGTAAAGTTCTGTGCATTTTTTCATTTATCATTTATACATGTAAAACTTTAATTTTTTTTTCCTTCATATGAGGGATTTCATATCCTGCAGAAAGTATTTCAGTGTATCATAATAACATTCTGAAGACATTTTTTCCTTGTCAGTAAGGAAAAGCTCTGTGAACACTTAAAGCTTTACTATATTAATTGTTGCCCTAAATATAGTAGAGCTCTTTTTCTTCTAATACTATAAAATGTCCCTTTCATTTTCTTTAAAAGCAAGACACTCAGAAATTTTCCTTTTGGACAATAGTTTCCCACATAATAGCGGTCTGCAGCAGTTACCGTCACTAGGGAATGCTGACTTTGTATGTCGACTGTTTCTTAAATTGCAAGTACTTGACAAGCTTTCAAAATACAGCTATTACACATAATAGCTATTTTAACATAAAGCTTAGTAACGCAAAATTTGAAAATGGTAATTTTTTTCTTTATCATGATGCTAATTTATTGGTACTGTTACTATTATTGAGGCAAAAGGTTTTTTGTTTGTTTAGGTGTATATATTTTTTCTCCCAAAAGACTACCTGTATTTTTAAAATATATTGATTTAAAAAAAAATATTTGGAAGTGAAAATTTTAAGCAACCATTAAGAAAGAATCTACATCCCTGATGCTACCATAGCCCCTATGGCATACATCTTGAGTCTTGTGGGCAAAAAGATATCAATAAAACTGAAATGGATGATAGGAACCAAATATTCAATATAAGAGGAGTTTTATATATATATATATGTACACACACACACACAAAAACATATATATATACATATATACACATATATATATGAAATGACAGCAAACTTTTCAGTCATGACTATTATTACAGTAGTTTTGACGTCTGTCAACTTATGAGTTTCAGTTAAGATCTCAGGTCAGATTCCCTTAATACTTCCATGCTCAAGTAAGTC
Organism: Pithys albifrons albifrons; assembly: GCF_047495875.1. NCBI lineage: Eukaryota > Metazoa > Chordata > Aves > Passeriformes > Thamnophilidae > Pithys > Pithys albifrons. The sequence continues at coordinate 41,899,324 of NC_092458.1, forward strand.
AAGAGGAAAGCTTAAGCTTTAGCAAATGATAAAAAATATGAAAAAAATATGAAATTTTGAAAAGCAATTAAATCAAACTCTCTTAGAAATTATTGCACTGGTAGAGAACTTTCTCACTTCCTCGACATCTTTTGGTGCATTATGTCTATTTGTCTACAGATGCATTTTTGTCCTTTCTTTGATATTAAAGAAATAAAATTATAGGTTATGGGTTTGGCCAGGTGGGCCTAAATTTAGGTTTTAAAGTTCAGCTAGGCCTGGGATTGTCAGCTGATTTACGCTGGGCTGAGTTAGCTAACAGCTGACTTCTTCCAGCCAATAATAGTGTATTCCATACCATACTACATCATCTCAAAGGGTGTAAAATCCAGTGTGTGGGAGTGGCTTATGTTGTTCTGCTATGGCCGAGGTACAAGCCGGACATGATCCAGCTTCTGTCTTGGAGCAGGCCTTGCTCCTGCCCCTGCTTGCATTTTGTTTGCATTCAGGGAAGTAGGAACATTTTTGTTCCTCTTTCTGTTTCTTGCTATGTGTCTCTTAGAGTACTTACAGATCTAGTGTAATAGACTTTGCTTTGTATTAATTGGGGAGTGGGAAGTTATTCCTTGTTGTATATATATGTAACTTGTGTGTTACATATATATATATATGTGCGTGTGTGTGTGCGTTATATTGTAGTTTTCTCTTAATTTTCTCTTTTCTATATAAATACATGTAGTTAGTTTCAGCATAAACCTGCTTTGGGGGTATTTTTTCCTCTCCCTCTTCTTTTTCCCTTAGCTGTTTGGGGGGAGGAGGAACCCTTTTCACTCTGTCCTGGACAGTTCACGTTTTGCCAGCTCAACCCAGGACACATGTTTTATTACACTAATCTTGTATTTGAACAGTTATATACACCATAATCATTTGTTACAAACTTTGGGTTATGATGTAGACAGCAGCATGTTTTCAAGCCTCAACAAACTTCCTGTAGCTGCCAAGGAATTCTGGTTTTAGCTATTTTCAATGTCTTTACTAAAAACTTACTTCATATTGTTTTGGAATGAAAAATTAAATTTGAAAGTATACCAGAAGTGAAAAGTTATTCTGAAAAGTATATGCTTCTAATTCTATTAAATCTTCCATTCTACAGGACATTGGTATTTCAACATATGTCCTGTATTCTAGAAATAGGAACAATGAACAATGAAGCTTTCTGTAGTGATTATTAGTAGAACTGACTGAAAGCAGATTTAAAGCAATAACATGGACAGCTGTTCAGTGACATGCTACAGGTATTTTGGAGACCATAAAGTATTTTTGATGAATATGTAAAAACAATGAAGAAAACACGAGAAAAACAAGTACAACATGTAAAATAGAGGTATAATCCTTTCTATATTTAATATTCTACAGTCATCCCATGATATTGTATGGATGGAACTGTAAATTATAATCTTCTACAGAGTAGAAAATGGGATCATATACTAATATTAAACAATTATAAAGTACCAAGCACAGTTAATTTTTCTAGGAGTCCAAAAGGACCTGAATAAGGAACTTCAGGGTAATGCTTGTAGATAGGACCTAATGACATGCTTAAACATTTCCTGACTTGCCTGCCCCTTTTCCCAAAGGTGAAACAATCTATTTTTTGGCCTGTTTTCCTGTGGAAGCTCTCTGCTCAACCAGACTGCTCTTCTTCCTCAGCAGCTCTGTGTTTGGCACACAGGGACAGTTTGCTCCTGTGCCTTCAAGATTTCTTTTTTAAAGCATGTCCAGCCTTCCTGGGACCCTTGGATTTTGTTTGCTGCTTCCAAAGGGACTTTCTGAATCATTATCCTGAATAAACGTTCTACCCTGTAGAAATCCAAGGCAGAGGCTTTTTTTTGATGCCCCTCCTTACTTCACAAAGTATTGAAAGGTCTACCATTTCATGGTCACAAATCAGATATTTATTTGTTTTTCTGGGCAAAATAACATTTTAAAAATCAGAGTGTAACTCACAAATTTCAAATCAAATAGTGTCTGGTAGCAGATGCAGCTGATAAATTTGCCAGCCTGAAAATTTTAATAAAATTCTTTTGTCTGCTTAGAAATCAAACCGTTATTCACAGACAAGGATTAACCAACAGAAATTCCTCTCTCTCTTCTACATTCTTTGGCTGCATTCATTCAAGAACATCAAAAAATGGAGACCTACCCTCAAGGTGTTATCAGAACTCTGCTTTTCCTTAGTTCTGTAGTGGTAATTAGTGGAAGAACACTGTATTCTAGGAGGTAGTGATTCCCAAAACAGTTAACCCGAGCAGGTCCAGACTTGTGTTGTACTGTGCTGCAAGTACAGCCTGGCCTTAAAGTCCGTGCTGAGCAGCATAAATCTCATTGCTGCAGGATAACCTCAGCCAGTTAACAGAGGAACCAACAGACAGCTCCCTCTTGGTACTGATGGTTATGCCCCCTGCTTGTCCTAGAAGTTCTCATGAGAACATAATTTTTCTTTCAGCTGTGAAGAGGTTAAAAGAGTTGTTTCATTGTGAAAAAATCATATCATAGCTTGAATGCTGAAAGGGGCATCTCTGCTATGAATGGGGTTGGCATGGTGTACTGCACAAGGAATCTTGTTCGATGCTGCACTGCTCAGGGCAGAGTGTTAGCTCAAATAAATAGCATTTTAAATGATAACTTAAAAAATCTAAGTGGCTTTCTACTGGGATCATAATGAATAATGCCCTTTTCCTAAGACATTGCTTAACATAGCTAGCACTAATGAAGTATAACTATCCCTGCAGTGCAGGTCTGACATTTTTCTATGAACTTGAATATCCACAGATGTAAAACTAAGTTCATGTAATAGCACAGGTACTAGGTCTTTGCCCACAGGAAACACCAGATAATTAAAGTTTGCTTACACATGTTCCTTAGAGACTTTTCTTTTGTTCTTAGCTGTATGTTGCTCACTTTCTTCCTTTTATCTTTTTTTCTGAAGCATCTAATTATTCTTGATTTAATCCTACCTGTGTAGGCATCAACCTCATGCTTTTTTCATAAACCTTATTGAAGAGAGAGAATTCTCTATAATGATGCTTAGGCAGGCTTATACCAATGTTGATCCTGTTGCTGAAAAGGCAGACTGGTGCTACACAATCCTCTCATTTTGAAACCACTGTGTTTGTGAGTATCTTGCATTCTCCGAATAGGGTTTGGGTTTATGTATAATGGTGATTATCAGATGGTTAGGCTGGGACAGCCCTGGAACTGGGCAATAAGGTGAGCAACCTGAAAGCCTACAGGCATCAGAATTGGAGAAGTGAGATGACAGAAAAAAGTTCAGGGCTCCAAATTTTATGTTTCGCTATTGTGGGGATATCATCAGTTGGTTACTAGCTAATGTATATCTGTGTAGTGGAATAATAGAGTGAATGTGATAGATATGCACATAGGAAGTGTTAAAGACACACTTGAAGATTGTTTAAGGGCAGCAGGACAGATACAAAACCAGCTAGAACACTCTGTATAACATATGCAGGTATAAAGACGAGTACAATGCTTGAAGTGTTTTCCTGGAAAAAATGGTTTAAAACACAGTGCCACTAGGATTCAAGCTGATAAAACAACAACAACAACAAAAAAAATTATGAGTAAAAATCAAAATTGATAAACTTCTGAAGCTGACAATATAAGCATCTCTGAATTTTCTTTAGACAGCAGATACTACTTAGTGTTCTTAGTGTAAGAACAAGGGAAAATTAGTTACCAAAATAGATGGACCCAGATCCTGTAACTGTGCTTTTCTTGGGATTTTGAATGATCTAAAAGTAAATGGGAAAGGGTGTTTTGGGAGATTAGTTTCAAACAAAGGTCTTGCAATTTCTTATTATATAAACAGAATTTATATCCCCAGGGCTGAATATAACTTAAATTTTTGTTTCTCTAATATTAATTTTATTTCCTTCATATATGCAATTATCAAGATTTTTGCTTTAGCAAAATCACACAGATTATACCTGTTTCTAAAAGAAAAAAAACTATGGAGAATAGATACTATAGCAAAATTTGAGGATTAATTATTTTGGATTTTTGGATAACAAATTCAAAGTAACACTGGATTGTGATTTGGTTAATAAAGCCTGAATTCCTATACAACATTATTTTGTTAATTTGTACACATCATATGGCATGCTAAGCTTCTCCACTAGAGTTCAAACACAAGGCAAGTCTTTTCAAATGAGACAGATTTAGATCCTACAGGGTTGGGCATCTTTTTCAAACAATTATTTTAAAGAAGAAGAGACAACTTTATGTTCTATAATTTCTCCTGCTCTCCAGTTACTTGTGAAATTTATTGCTGATGGGTTTTCAAGAGGATATCTATGTTTTCTGTGCTAAACAAAATTAAAATATGACTAGAAAAAACAAGAGTCCTTGTAGAATTTTTATTTATTTGTTTGTTTGTTTGTTTTTGCTTCCTTCTAAACCATTATAACCCATTTGCCTAGGAATTCTATCTTCATATGTGAGATAAAATATTACAAACATATATCAGAAAAGCCTGAGAGAAGCACTGACAAAAGACTATATATTTGGATATATATTTGGAATATATTTGGATTTTGGAGAATAGTAGTTTCATTATACCTGTATTTCTCTAGACCAGCACATTGTTTTCCTTCACTCTATGTTTCCACAGCCAATCAGGCAATCTGTTTGTACATTTTTCCTCAAGATTTCTTTCTTCTCAAGTAAACATGAAAATAATCACAGTGCTGAGAAAAGGACATAAATGTTCATAAGATGAATTTAAAAGTTGCTGGTGCAATCTAGTACAGAATTTTTAAAATTTCCCGCAAGGAGTACTACTTGCTCCCAAAATCATGATTTTCTTTCATGTGTATTTACACAATTATTTTCAATTTGTGTTAGAAATCAGTGAAACTAATGTAGTTAGCAAACCCACAAATACCTAATTTTTATTAGGTTTAGTTCTTTGGTTGGTTTCTTTTTAATTCCTTTAAGTCTGTCTGCATGACAAGCACTAGCTTTACTCAAAAAACAGCCTTATGAACAAGACCGAAGGACCAGCAGTGTACTTTCCTTTTCCATTTCAGTTCACTTGCTTATCAGTTGAGCCCAATAGCCCATACATTACATTTTACCTGAGGTCCAAGAGATACCAATAGCCATTACTTTTACATTTCCTCAGACAGGCAATCTTTGCTGATGTACTGGGTGCAGGTGCTCAGGCACTGGCAGTGAGGGGCTGCAGGGTTACCCTGAGCTAGACACGGATGTTTCCAGCTCTCTCCAACCAACACGATATAGGGCAGGACTGAGCACTGCAACCAAGATGGTGGTGCCTCAGGTGAAATGTATTTAAGAAAGGAGAAAATGTCAGATAGACAGTAGAAGAGGGGACAAAAAACAAGTGAAAATAGCAGAGAAAGCACCAAGTCAGAAAAGAATATGGTGCTCCACAGTGGAGCAGATATCCACACTGGAGCCTGTGGAGGACTCCACACCTGAGTAGATGGATATTCCTGAATGGCCTGCAGCCCGCAGAGAGCTCATGTTGGAACAGAGGATGAGAGTGAAAGAAGTAGCTAAGAAAAAATGCTATATACTAACCATACCCTCCCCAGAACACACAAACAGACACTGCATCATAAGCTGCCTCGCCAAAGGGACTCAGTGTAAACTGAGTAGGTAACAAAGAGGTGGAAAAGAGTAGAGGGTGATGGAGCAAAGATGGTCACAAGCCTGGTTGTCATGGAAGAGTCTGATCACCACAGCATTTCCTGGAAAGAAATACAAGCAATCCTGGAGAATTCTGGAGGATGTCAAAGGCAGTCATTTGACACTGCCAATTAAAAAGTTGTTTAAATGAGTAAGAAAAAAACCTGTTGATAATATTAAGGTTCATGACAGACTTGACTGCAGAAATCAAAAGATGGTGGTGTTTTAGCTACTCAGAGAACTAAGGTAAATGAAAAACAGAATTGCAAACTTGAAGAAAACAGGTTTCATTTTCATGAATGAATGAATAAATGAATGAATCTGCTTGCATTTCCCTTAGGAAGCTTCCTGAAGAATAAAGATTTTCAAGGACAGATCTTGGACAACCTTCTTCAGGCACAAGAACAGTCCATATCACTGCGCAGAAGCTCGGACTGGTGCAACATGACTCCAGGTTGGTTGAATAGAGAACACGTGACTCAGCACAAGTGGAAAAAAACAAAACCAAAACCACAACAAAACAAAAAACCCACAACAAACCCAAAACAGGAGGTGTAAATGAGAACAGAATATCCAAAAGGAATACTGAAACATCGCCTGAGTATCAGGGAAGGAAATAGGAAAAGCAAAGCTAAAGTAGAATTGAAAATAGCCATGGAAGCAGGAAGAGCTCTTTCTGCTATAGCAGCAACAAAAAGAGAACTAGGAAAAAAATTGGCTTGCTATGAATTAATCATATTCAGTTGAAAGAACAGTTTGAAACTCCTTTGTGATTCTTAGATCTGCACTTAAACATTTCAAAAAATAAACACAAAGATTGCATTTTTTAAATTCAAATATTCATAATTTCTTAGGAGTCTAGGGATAGATTAATAGTTTATGATATGACTTGTAGAATTGGAAATAGTATTCAGATGCTGATTTATGTTTTAAATTTGTTGATATACTGTCTTGTCTGCAAGTCTGTTAATTTTACTTTTGCTACCTGTAAATATTGATCTAATGCATAAATCCCAAAGCTATTATTGAGTTTGAAGTATTTTAATAAAATCTTTTGATACATTTGAGAGTTTGATCTTGAAAGCAAGATAAATCTTATAATTCTGTTTCCTAGAACCTCACAAAACTAGGCCTTTTACTATAAAATTTTGTTTCTTTAGTCTCTGAGGTTTAAAATATTTTCCAAAGAGAATTACTATCATTACAAAAATAGTGTTAGAGCCAAGAGTCATTATAACAGTGGATATAAATTGGATCAGTCTTTCTTGAATTGTCACTTTCCCGCTTTATATTGTGAAATCATTTCCAGGTCATTCAAATTCCATTCACTTGCTGGGATCATGAACAAGGTCGGTGCTCTGGTCTGCATTGCTTTTCCCTGGTTTGTTCTCCCTTCCTCTCATTTTTTTCCTGCCTGCAATACATCTATTGTTTTAGCCTTTGTCTAGCAGCAAGAACATCGTCTCCAGAGGTAAATTCTCTGCCTCATTTCAAAGTTCTCCTTTTATTTGAAATTTGACAGTCAAGGATGTCTTCCAAGGATATAATGCACTATTTCTCTTCATCCCAGAATTCATCTTGGGAATCTTGATTTTGGGAATTTTCTCAGACTACAGTCAATATAGTCATGAAAGCTCTTCACAGGGAAAATTTGTATCTTGAAACTACCAGGTGCTGTTTTGTTGTCTTCTAAAAGTGTGTTTCTACCTCCTATAATAACAGCTATGATCTAAGTCTTACCACAGGATGTTCGACTTCATTCCTTATACTGCATTTTCCCACTTCAGGTTATCTTTTTATGTATGCTTGTTTGCCATTTCTTCTCTCTTTTTACTGATGGGAGGCTATTTCAGAAAATAATCTAAATAATCCAAAAATAGGCAGCTGCATTAAGTGTAAACAAGCAATTTTGGACTACTATAAAGTCTCTTTACCGGTGAAAACCAAAAAGTAGATCAAAAAGATGGCAATCTTTCCTACACAGAGGATAAGTGTTATAGCCAGATGAGAAAAAATAATCATGAAAAAGAGGGAAAATAGACTAAAATGAGCTTAAATCATTAGCTTATGTAAAATTGTTTCCTTAGCATTCAATATTGTTCTCTCTTAAAAGACAGAGGTGCTGTAACAAAGTAACAGAGCTAACATATACACTGCAAAAAGCTTTGATGCCTTTTTCAATGTCTTTTCTACCTACTATGCAGAGAGAACTACTGATCGTATGGAATTAAATAGTGACAATGTGGCCCGAACAACTTTATAGTGCTAATTGTTTAACTGAAATTGAATGAAAAAAATATCTGAATCTTTTGGTAGGGGAAGGGAACCTATTTCCTAAAATAAGTCTTCCAAGTTTTTTTAAGTTTTAGCTTCATTTTTTTCAGCATCATTGCAATAGGAAATATATATAAATATTTATGTATGTGTGTACATACACACATACACACATACTCATGTGCATATATAAATTAGGGATTTAGAGATCATCATAATGGGAGAGTTTATAATACTGGGCCTGTCTTAAGTTTTTCTAAAGTCATGAACAACTTCCTTCAGAATGATTTCTCTGCTCACCGTCAGTATGTAACCACAACTTTAGAAATATGCAAAACCCATGTGAGGAATCTCTTCATTTTTTGCTGTTGCTCAGAATTTTTCTCTTGCCTGCCTAAAGAAAGATCCTACAAGGAAAATGACTGCATCTTTTTCTTTTTTTTTTTAATCCTTGCCCCTTTAAAAAAAAATCTTTGTCTCAATTCATTAGCTCTTTCTTTTCCAGACTAGACCTCATTTTTTCTAAAGTGTTTAGAAACAGAGGCCCAGTGTGGAGTTGGTTTCCCCAGTGGTTGTTTATGTACCCCTCCAAACAGTTTTTCCACTCCAGGCATGGTGCATGAATCTCTTTCTTAATAGGTTATTCCTCCCAGCCCACTTCATGTCACTGGAAGCAGCACCCAAATTAAAGTTCAAGATCCAGTCATGTGTGTAGTTTCCAAGACTTGCTTTTGGATTGAAATTGTCCATACAGTACATACAAAGAGAGTTATAATCTCATGATGCAGCATGAAACTACCCTGAAAAAATTAGGATTTTTCAACTTCAGTTGAATTCTTGTACTTTCTTGTCCTATAGACTATTTTTCTGTTTTTACAAAAGACAGCTGGGAAAGCTGGCTTCAGTCTGGTTTGTCAAACAGGTCTTCAGTCCTGCTCCAGCAGTCTCTGAAGCTTGTGCCTCACAAAAATGACTGGGTTCATTTTGTTTTAATGCTGGGAGTTTTCACCATTCTAACTCTTATTCTTTCTAAAAAATGTCCATAGTTCATATTTCTTTTAGTATCATTATAATACCAAAGAATAGTAATAAAGAGAGATGTGTGAAATAGAGGTATGATGAAATCTTCTACATTACAACAAAATCAATCATTTATTTTATCTGAATTTTTTATGATCTTGATAGAAATTAAAAATTAACTGAAGACATGATATAACCATGGAAAAGGAGTTTAAATTATCTGAGCTATTAATTCAGAAATATTACATCACAGTGCTGCTTCAGTGAATAGAACTGAAGCATTATAAGAATCTTTAAAAAATAAATTGTTAATTAAACTAAATTTTCTAATTATTACCATAGAAAAACATGTATCCACAGACTATAATAAATCAAAAATAAATCTAATATATATATGTAATTTATAATGATGTCATGAAATTTATATGCAAATAAAATATGGATTATACAACTGCAGAATTCTCATTTATAACCCAGCACATAGTCACAGCTCTACACACAAATATGTAAAGTAAACCACAGGATGATGTAAAGAAATGAAGACCTCTACCATATGTCTGATTAAATAAATTATTGTTCTGATCAGATTAATAATTCTTTCGCTAGGTTGCAATGGAAATTATGATATTCAGATAACTTCAGCTGCCAGTCACTACTCTGGCAATATATGGCAACATATAGTTTTGTCATATATGATGTCTTATATATGGATCTGGGCTAGTGAACAGGAAATATAGTGATAATATTTGGGTTAAATATTTGGGTTAAAAGAGCTCTTTGCCTCCATACAGTTTGAACAATTATTAATCATACCTTATCCCGTTGAATCCTGTCCCTTTTGATATCAATGAATAAAAGGACTCACCATGTTTTCTGCAAGTGATTGAACAAGAGGAAATGCAAGTTTATTGAGTGTCTGAGTTTTGGTTTTGTGTGTTTGGTTGGTTGGTTGGTTGGGGTTTTTTTGGTAACCCCTATTGTTGTTTGCCTGAAAAATTTTGTGATTAGCTAAACTGATATAAAGCCTACATCAGTGTGTAAACCTGAATTGTATATGCTGTTGTGCTGGTTTGAAGGTGAACCAGCAAGGGAAAATGAACTCACCACGAGAGAGATTATAAGTCAGAGCTAAAATTTAATAATAATATTACTATAACAACACTGACACACAAGGGAAATTGCTTTCAACTCACAATACCCCAGCAGTATAACCCAGTGTCCTGGGGCACAAACCCAAGGGGGTTTGTTTGCCCTTGTGCTGAGACCCCTGTGGCTCCCCCAAGTCCAGAGCAAAAGGAAAAGAAAAACCTGTTGGTGCAGGCGAGGGCTGTGGTCTGGGCGAGAGCGGTGATCTCCTGCTGTCGAGGTCCTGCTGCTGCTCTGGATCCGACAAGAAGGTTCCCGAGGTCTTCTTACCCACCACTTATGTACCCTCAGGGAGCACTCAGTCCCTCCCCCTGGGCGGGGACTCACACAATGGGTGATAACTCTGGGAGCCAGGGGGTGTTGAGCTGTTGATGGCCCATTAGCAGCTCCGCCCCCCTCAGGCTGGGTGTGAAGGAGATAATGGCTCCCTGGGCAGCTGCTGCTAATGGCCCATTGTCCTTGGGGAATGAATAGAGGGGGTGGAATACACAGGTTTGATCACCACCACACAGGGTTAGCTGGTCCCTCCAGCTGAACTAGGACAGCTGTGACACTAATTTTAAGGCAGGCTCAACTAAAGGAAGAATGAACTCTGGTCTGGTTTTCTCTTGGTGTCTCAGCAACAGACTGTGCAACACTGACTCAGCAAAGACCCAGAAGGTGTCTTCAGATTCCTCCCAAGGATTCTAGATAAATACTTATTTTTATGGGAATTAAAACTATTTTTTAGAGAAGCTCCCTTAGAATTTTGTTTTCAACACATTTGTGTCAACAAATCAGTATCACAAAGTTGATGGGGATTCACTTGAATACTCACAAAGCAAGTGAACCATAGTTTTTGTAATATTAGGTACAAAACCAAAACAAAAGAGAAAAACAAACAAACAAACAAAAAAACAAAACAAGCAAAAAACTCAACAAACAAAGCAATAGAAAAGACCAAGGGTAATTTAGACACAGGAGCCTAATATATAATCCAGTCAGTCCAAGCTCTGTCATCTGGCAGAAAATCATTAGCTATTGCAACAGTCTTGAAGCCATGGATTACAGCCCAGGTATTTAGTTTCTTGCAAGTAATAAAAAAAGGCATTAGGCTAGCAATTTTTAATAGAGCTAACTTTGGTCCAAGGAATTTTTAATACTCTTACAGTATAGGGCACTTGAAAGTTAAGCATGTTTCTGTCTCCTTTCTTACGGTAGTGTGCATAAAGTGGGCATAATTTGTGTTAGGTTTATTTGCATTTGCAGAATGTTTTTCTAAAGAAGGCTGAACGAGCATTTCATCTAGGTCTGCAGTGAAGAAAGAGAGGTGAGATTGCCATATTGACTGTATGTGAAGTTCAAGACTAAAGCTGTCTGCATTCAGTGTTTCTTTTAAGTGAAAAAGCACATCATAATAATTTACAGAATTGCACACAAGCACCAATAAACATGCTAGGAATTAGATAAGTTCTCAGTGCTTCCCTAGGGCAAGCTAGAGTGACTGGATCTAGAATAATGCAGACATTTAACAAATTTGCTTTGGCACAAGATAGAATTAATGTGTTTGCAAACTGAACATGACAAGCTCACATAGATTTGATATAGAAAAAGATGCAGTAGGTTAAGATCTGTTGAGGGGCTCAGAGTTTCTAATAACACTTTAAAGGAAAGCCCATTAAAAATTTCTTCAGATTTTCAGAAACGCAACATGAGCTTCGTCAAACACAAGACACAACATAAACTTCACAATGTTTAAGGTTGTTTTAAGCAACAAATAGGTACCACAATTAGCTCAGTTTTTGAAAAGACATAGAATCAGAGAAAAAAAGCACTTTCAGTGTAAAGGGGTAGCAAACATAGAAAAGTGACTATATCTTTTCTGTGGACTATATCTTCCTTTTACTGTTTTCTTTTGCTTTACAGCACTGGGAGATATTTAAAGATTGAGCTGAATTCTCTGCTGCACAAAATGATTGTCGATCAGCTAAGCTGGAAGTTTCAGGGTACTATTTGACATAATTGTAAAAATGAACTCAGTATCTTACCTTTATGAACTTAAAGGTAATCCTATTAACATAGCAGACTTCCATATAAACACATTCTTTGTATGTTTGGAATTACTTCAGCATTCTCATCACTCTTTCAAGAAATGACAGTAATAATGATGATGATGGTAATGATAAAGTAGAAACTGATTTCACATAAATATTCACTTTTAATTGTGAAATATAAAGGCCTTCTTATAAATCATATTTCTAAGATTTTAATTTACATATTTTCTGTGTGTGCTTTTTCTGCTGTCTTATGTTTCCCCTCAGAAGACAACTGTATGAAAATTTAAACTATGAAATGCATAGCATAACTTAAATTATATTTACCTCTTTTTTAAAAATTGTCAAGTAGTGTATGGTTTGAATTTACAGTAAGTCTGGCAAAATAAAAGCTTATTCTATATGTCATCTTTGTAATAATTTTGTAATCAATTCCTGTAATAGTTTTGACCTTAATTTAGTTAGGGCTAGATTAGGCCTTAATTTTAGTAAGCCCAAGATGTATTATGTAGATTAAAAGGGACAAGCATCACCTGACTTAAGCAACCAAGGAGATATTTCATATTATCTGACATCAAAACAAGTATAAAAGCAAGAGAGGGAGGTGCCTGGGGCTTTTTCCTCCATGGCTACTTGACTGGGAAAGACCTGTGCATTGTTCTGGGTAGCCAAGGCCTCACTGCTGCTCACTGCTACTCCGCAGCTGTGTTTGGTTCAGGAAGTAAACATTTCTATTTTTATTGTTGATTTTTTCTCCTCTTGCCAGGTATCTCTTGGGAGGTGTCTTTTAGAGTGTTTTGTGGGTCTGAGTAGTGAAATCTGTATCATTAGTTGAGCGAGTGTGGAGTTATTTGTTGTTTCTTCCTACATTTGTATATATTGTATTTGGCTTTTAATTTTCTCTCTTCTGTGTAAATAAAAAAAGCTTGCCATTTTAAATGTTATTTCTAGGTTTTATTCCTCCCTTTCCCTCAGGGTAAGGGGGGGGGGGGGTGCTCTGACTCTGTAGTTGGTACTTGGCATTTTGCCAAGTCAGCCCTTGACAATTCCAGAAAGAACAATAGATTGGAATTATTAGAATACTGGTTCTTCTGTTTACTTATTCTTACTATATCACACAATTTTTATAAATAGATATAATGGCTATTATGATGGAAATTTTTGAGATTCAGCTGGACAGGATGTTGGACATATTATCTAGACTATGCCTTTTTCAAGAATGTTTGGACCAGATGATACTCAATTTCCCTACCAACCTGGTATTCTATGAATCTATGGTGATTAGCATATCACAACTCCCAACACTGACTATATGTTTTTTTCACAAAGATACATAAAATATTAGAGCTAAATGAGTTGGAAAAGATATGATGAGTATTCTTAAAGCATCAATTTCTTAAGGAATATTTAAAAAAAAACTAGAGAACATTTTATTTTACACTATGAACTTGGCACTGTAACTGGACAAGACAAATAGGACAGCATAATTTTCTTTACAAAAAGCAAAAAAACCCCTTCTTTACCTGAAAAAATAAATTAAAATTTATCTTATATATAATTATTTATAAAATAAAATGATGGGACACCATAGAAATGAAAAGCTAATACAAGCTAAAATACTGCAACCTTTCATTTTTAAAAGCTGATTTGAGGCATATAAGATGTTTCTGAGAAGGAAGGTGTCTTATTCAGACTCCTTCTTCAATGGAGGGAGGTAGGAGGAAGGATAGGAGAGACCTTTGTAGGAGTTACTTTTTGCCCAGTCTCTGGTATGCTCAGAAAGATTTCACCTTGGCCATGGCTTTCTCATAGTCTTTTCTTCAAGACTATGCTGCTCCCTTCCTGTCTATACCTGACTGACACATAAAACAAACTGCGAGTTCACCAAAAAACTTTGAGGAAATCGCCCAATCTTCCTTCAATGACAACATTACCATAAACAGGAATTATCTGGGAAGCATTTGTTATTACTAAATAGATGTACATTTAGTAACCATTTGCTGATTTTAATAGTTTTAATCTTACAATATTAGTCATGCATAACTTACATATCATTACAAGCCCTAACCATGAGGAAGCGGTAGACTGCAATGAGGTCTCCCCTCAGTTTCCTCTTTTCCAGGCTGAACAGACCAAGTGACTTCAGCTGCTCCTCATATGGCTTCCCCTCAGGGCCCTTCACCATCTTCATTGCCCTACATTGGACACTCTCTAAGAGCTTAATATCTTTCTTATATTGTGGTGCCCAAAACTGCACACAATATTCAAGGTGAGGCTACCCCAGTGCAGAGCAGAGCAGGACAATTCCCTCCCTCGACTGGCTGGCGATGCTTTGCCTGGTGCCCCCCAGGACACAGTTGGTCCTACTGGCTGCCAGGGCACTGCTGACCCATATTCAAGTTGCCACCGACCAGGAACCCCAGGTCCCTTTCTGCAGCACTGCTCTTCAACTTCTCGTTCCCTGATCTATATACACAGCCAGGGTTGTCCCATCCCAGGTGCAAAATCCAGCACTTTCCCTTGTTCAACTGTTGATCACCCAGTCCTCCAATAGATCGAGGTCTCTCTGCAGGGCCTCCCTGCCTTCAAGGGAACTGACATTTCTTCTAAATGAAACTACTTTAATGTGATCTAATACATACATTCTGCGACTCTCAGTTCTAGTAATAAAAATGGAAGATTTAAGCATTCTCATCTTTATTTGGAGGTGTTTAATACTTAGATGTCAATACTGTGGTTCAGTTGACTAATAGTAAGAAAAAAAATCAGATGTATCCTATTTATGACTTTAAATAACTATTTTATGCCAATGAATTTTTGCTTGAAGCAATATTTCCAGTTGGTTATTTTTTAAGTTTAGACTTGAGATGTAAAGTTTGTGTCTAGTGTTTTTACTTTACATGAAAAAGCAACTCAAAGTGTTTCACTTTGGTTTTGCTTGAATTTGGTTTCATCACTGTAAGCACAGGCAGGGCAGATTAAGGGAAAAAAATGCCAATACTCACCTCTTAACATTTACACAAATATTATAGGGCTCAAACTACAGTGCACACAACCTAAACTGAAAAATCTCTGGACTGACCCCAAAAGACATAAGCTCTTCTAACACTGACACCCGAATATTTAACCTTCTTTCCCTACTTCTCTTCAGCCTCTTCTTCGAATAATGGCTCTTCCAGGAACAAGATTGAAAAGACTCTCTGCACTTCTTACTGCACACAAATGAGGATGTGGAAATCAATGTTTCTGTCCTCAAGGAGCTGTATTCTGGCCTCATGACCTCACACAGCTTCCAGGTAGCTCCTCAGTCTACTGCCCTAACTTGTTATCTTAACACACTTCACATTCACATTCTATTTTTTCAGATGCACTCCAGTCCTGAACTCACCTTTAACTGACTTTCAGGTTGCAATTTTCTACCTATTACTTATCTGCTTAACCCTTGTTTTTCCACACAGTCCAGGTGTAATTTTGCTCCAGGAATCTATTCCCATATAAATGGATATTACCAAAGAGAATCTTAATCTCATTTATTGTGTGTCCTTTGAAGTGTAATGTTGTCCTAAGCTGTCAGTCTTCCTGAACACAATTAATTATCAATAAACATTTTATCTTCTGCAGAGAAAAATATTGCATTCAAAACAAGAAGCCAATAGCATATATGGATGAATGAAATCAAACTTGGAATATTCTGCATTTTTTCTTTAGCCTTTTGTCTGAACTTATCCAGTGTATTATTAAAAGGGAAATTCAAAGAAAAAAGGACTTTGAAATACAGTGATGAATAAATCTACACTGGTAGTTTCCTATGCATGAATGAGAAATGCAGAAGTAAAACTGTTCAGCCCCAGATATGGTAAAATAACCATCCTCAAACTAAAAAGTAACAGTATGTAATTTTTTTTAGGTAGTTCATTAAAACTTATCCTGTCAATTGGCATAGAAACTTTTTTTTTAATCAAGTAACATTCAGTTGTTTCAGGCAGCTTCTAGTCAGAGAATATATGTTTCAGGTCTCTGAAGAAAGATGCAGCAAACAAAACAGGAGCAAAGATCAGAGTGCTTGGTTTCTGTTTTGTGGTGGGAAGTGGTGTCGTCAGGAGCAATACAAACTAATGCTAGCACAGGTAGTAACAGTCAAAGCAGCATGTGTCACCATAAAGCTTGGCAAAGGATGTCAGAATCCATTCAGAGCCATGGAACCTTTTTAACCCTCTCCCCCACTGTGAGACACCGAATCTCACTAGATTATGTAACTATTGGGTCAAATCAAACAATCTGTGTATGTCAGGGGAGACGTCAAGTCAGAGTCCTCATCGTCAGGCCTGAAGCCCCACAGCAGTATCCAGAGCCAGGTGGTAGAGACTGTCAATGTAAAGGACCACCTGGGAGCCCGCCCACACCTCATGCCCTGGAGCTTCTCATTGGCTGCACCACCCATCACTCTGGCCTGGAGGACACTGAGTGGTCAATGAGCTGGGAGGGATGGGCACCATAGCCAAAGCACATAACTAGAGGAACGTGGGGCTCTATTTTGTCTTTTTTCTCAGGATCTCCCATCACCACATGAAGTTTCAGGCTTCCATAGGATGCTTTGATGGTAGCTATGCAATTCTCTTATTCTTTCTTCTTCTCTCTTTCTTTCCTCCTTTCTTCTCTTAATCCCTCCCTTTCTTTGCTCTTTCTGTATCTTAAAACTGATGGCTTGTATTTCTCTAAGTGTTGTGAGGGTTGTTGTGTGCTGGGTGCTTTTGTGAAATGCTTCTGCCTTGGTTATATGTTGCCCCTTTTAACCTTTTGCCACAATATATATATTCTCACTAAATTAAAAGAAATCTCTTGGGAAGTCTCTTTGTGTGACCTCAAGTTGTTAAAGATCTAAAAGGCTTTGAAAAAAATTTGGTGATGAATTATTTTAGAGCCTTAAATATAAATAAGGTATCTGGGCAGTGTGTGGCTTAAACCTGGAGTCTTACATGCACCCACTCTCCAAGAGATTTGAAGCTTGAAATGCCTTCATCTCTGTAATATTATGAGAAGTGAAGGAAAAAGGATTCAGAACACTGATCCATCTGCCAGCCATTGATCACTCCTTATTATTTCAACAAAAGTAAGCACCAAAAATAAAAAAAACATGAGAACTGGCACTTGAAATGGTCTAAAGTGCATAAAGCATCTCTCCACAAAGGTTATATTAAATATTTTCTTTTTTACATTCACTACATGCTTTAGACTGTTTTGCTAACTTTATACTTTCAAAGACTCTAGACCAAAATGAACAAATTATTTTGAACAGAGAATAGGTAACTGTTACTTGAATAAAAGTTAGTATAAGCCTTTCATCTTCCTTCCTCACAGCATGCAGTGTAAACTGGCATCAAAACACTTCTCCCAAAATAAATTGAGAGCAAATGCATGCACACAACTGCAGTCTCATTAAAAGTTCCTGAAGTATCTGTGTGTACAGAAAGGGACTACATTTATCCTGAGGGCAAAATAGTTTTCACAATTTTCTGACTTTGCTGCTGTCTTTCAACTTCAATTGTAAATCCACTTACTTGAAATATGGAATAAAATCATGTTATCTTAATGTGGGTTAGGAAAAAAAAACATAAAGAAGATTGGGGTAAAACAGATGAAAAAGTGATTTTTAATCAATTTTTCAAATAATTAGTGAGCAATTTCTACTTCCGAAGTTAAAGTAATTACATAATAACTAAATAATATCTAATTATTGATGTACAAAAAAAATCATTATACTACTGAACAGGCCTCTGGACCTGCAAGGAAGAGCAACTGACTATAACCTCTTGGTGGCAAAAGAAAGGCTTCTGTACCTGTTGCACCACACTTACGGTGCTCTGACGTGCAGTGTTGAGAACCCTGCACCTGCAGCTCTATAGCCTGCCCTTCATTCCTTTGGCACCTCATCTCCACAGCCTAAGGCTGCTCTACAGTGCCATGCCCCTGGTGTCCCAAGTACTCGTAACCTCATGGCCTGGCAGTGGCAGAGTGTGAATCATTATCATTCTGGATTTCTTACAGCAAATAATTGCCATTGGTGTTAAATCACCATATTGTTTCCCTGTTCCCTCACACTTTTTGCTTGTAGCTTTAGTCTATAGCTCTGACCATGGTGGTAACTGGCAAGAGTCTTTCTGTCTTGACCCACAAGTTTTTCATGAGGAGCAGGAGTGAGTGAACAGCTGGATAGCATTTGGCTGCTGCTAAAGTTAATGCACTGCACCTATAAAATCATGTTTCAAGAAAGCATAGAGTTAATAATAAATTAGTAGACTTTTTAATATCTGTTATTACCCAGTAATATACCTACACAGAATTTAATGACTAGCTGGGGGCAGTACACAAGCCTGATTATGTATATTGCAACTAATACAATGGATTTTAGCCAGAAACTACCAGTGGTGAGCCTGAGGGAGTCTCAATGGAAAATGTAGTTGTCCTAGTGAGAAAGTATCATTACTAAATGGGGATAGACAGGATGCCTAGAGAAAGGAAACCTGTCTGGGATGCCCATTGGTATTCTTGACTGCCCACTGGGGTGGATGTTTCCTTTTTCCTTCTCTTTCTGTTTATTTTTTGTTTTTGTTTGTTTGTTTGTTTTGAATGTTTGGTTGGGGTTTTTTTCTACTCAGCCTTGTGTGCCTGAAATTTATTATCTCATCAGCTTAGGCCCCACAAAGGCGTCGTCACCTCAAAGCCTCCCCCAGTTTTGTCCTCCGTGACAAAAGTAACTGGGTTGGGTTTTTTGGTTGGTTTTTTTTTTTTTTGTGTGCGTGTGTAAAGATGAATAGGGAATGAAATAAGAAAATTGATGTGATGCTCCTCCACAAATTATTTGCAGTTAAAAGCGTGTTAACCATGATTGCAGTCATGAGTGATAGGATGAGTAAAGAAATCAGTTTTTATTTGAAGAACAGTTTATAAAATAAGCTTAAGGTCTTTTT
Source organism: Pithys albifrons albifrons (assembly GCF_047495875.1). Classification (NCBI taxonomy): domain Eukaryota; kingdom Metazoa; phylum Chordata; class Aves; order Passeriformes; family Thamnophilidae; genus Pithys; species Pithys albifrons. The sequence continues at coordinate 41,918,477 of NC_092458.1, forward strand.
TTTTTCCCTCACAATTCTGGTCTGAGTTAGAAATAGACCTTACATTTTATGTTAATTAAAAAAAAAAAGTAGTAGTTCACATTTTCACACTTATGTTCGGTTTGAGTTTCTAGAAGGGTTTTAACAGATTAAAAACCACACACAAACCCCCTAAAAATCCACTTAGTCCATATTTTAATCTTTCACAGAATATTTGAGTCACTGTTTTAATCAACAACTATATTAAAAATACACACTGCTTGTAAGAACACCTGTGGGAAATAAAACTACAGCGAAAAGGAGAAAACATTTCAGAGTGGAAATAATTATCTCTTGAAAAAATGGAGATGCCGATATGATGAACAGTAAAAAATCCATAGAGTAATAATACTACGAAGAAGTAATCTCCTATAACAATGTAATAAAGATACTTTTTTATAATAATAAAAATTAGTTTGAAAAATGCAATATAGACATGCTAACTAATCATGAATGTGGTCTACAGGCATGTTTTTTACCAATGAAGTAAAAAATTGGAGGGATTTTGAGATCTGAATCATAAAATAAAAGCCATCTGGGAAATTATAGGGCTAATCCAAGATCCTGGCACTGTTCAGAAATATTCAGTTATAAGAAACAAAGTTTTCAGCCTTACCTGATAGGCAGTTTCAGATCTGCAGTAAAAAAAAAAAAAGGCAACAAAAAACCCCCACCCAAACAAAAACCAACTAGTAACTTGCAAAATAGATTCTTTTTGCAGGAAGATGCATTAAGAAAGGTGCAAATCCAAGAATCCATAACTAAAAATTCTATGTACCAGATTTCATATCTTGTTGAAGTGATCCCTCTCATGTGCCAACATGAGCATTACTGGTCAGAGTGGATTTATTTGTACCTGTTATCCTCTGCCGTTGCTAGAACTAACCAATGAGAAATACCAAGTCTGTCATATAACAATAAAAATGCCATACCACTTCAAGACCTGCCATGCCTGTGCATAAGGATCATGTTTGCCTCCAGTCCAGACCATGTGAAAGGTGACTTGATGCAGAAAGTAAGAAGTGCTCCATGATGCCCTGTTGTCCTTTTTTTCCTAAATAATTATATTATAAAATAAATTATTTATCTACTAATAAATTGAATTAATAGTACTATTATCTTAATTTAGCTGGGTATAGTTATGGAGTATAACCACAATTTCACACAGATAGTAGTTACAATCAAGTAGTTATGCTTAGTGGAATGGAATATATATGACTTGTCATAATTATATAGTTAAAGGCAGAGATTTTGAAAGTAAGGGTAGTAAATAAAGGTGTCATGTGATAAGAAAAGTAGCATGTGGTATACAGGAGTCCTAAGGTCATAGAAGAAAAAAATCACCAAATATCAATTATTCATACTAAAAGAAATGAAGGCCTGCAGTTCATGTAAATCACTGAGTACATGATAAATTCAGATGTGGTAGGAACCACAGAAGACAAAAGCAAGGCATTAATTTCTTTTAGCAAATAAAAAGTGAAGACAGGAAATCCTAGATTAAGGAGAAAGAAAACATAAATAACATACTCATTTCTTGGCAAAGAATGAGGCCATATCATAAATATGCTTCTCTCAGCAAATAACTTGGGATATGAATAACACACTCTGTATCTCTTTCCAAAATTAATCCAAAGACCTTTGGATACGAAAACCAGAAAACATAACATCAAAGACATGAATAATTAGTAGAAATCTTGTATCGGTTTAACCTGTATGTTATTTTATCAATTGTTACTATTGTTATAACTAATAATATGTATTTGGGTAGAGTGTTAAAATTTAATTCTAATTAAGATTTTAATTAGATTAGCAGTAAATTCCTAATTTGGTAAATAAGCCATGGTGCTTATGACCCACAGCAAGATTTTGAGTGGAACAGCTGACACAAGATTTATGCAATTTCCTCTTATTTGAGCACCTGGGTGTTGCACCACAGGTGGAATATGGTTGTGTGTCTTATATTTGACTAAGCATCTGTGCTTAAGTAATTGGACATTTTCTGGTTGATAAATCCTTATATTGTCAACCATTGCTCATAGACTCACGATTACCAGGAGCTGTTAATTTTATTTGAATTTTCATTTTAATACCTTCAGAGGTATTAATTTATATATTTATTAAATTAATTAATTTATAATTCTTATTTTTATTACACTATTCTGGTTCTTATTTATTTTTTGTTTTCACAGCTTACTCTATATCATATCAGTACTCTTATCAACAAACTTTCCCACTTCAAAGATGTTACATGATTTTGAAGGTTCTTTGAAAATACTGTTTCCACAGACAAATTAGCAAATGAATTTTGTTGCATAAATTTAGACATCCAAAATATAATTAATACTAAGTTCTTTTTATAGCTAAGCAAGAGAACTTAGGTTATAACTGATTGGCTGCCCCATGTTAAATATTTATATTAGGATAAGATGAAGTATTCTAGAAGTCCCTGTATCTGCCTATAGATTTAACATAGGTGACTAGTTGTTGTCTACCTTTATTGAAACAAATTCCACACTTACCTGTTATCCTTGAGTGTAATCTTAATCTGTTTTAACTCATTTCGTACAAGAAACAGCATGATCTCTGCGTCTTTCATTTGTTGCAGGCTTTACTTTTTTGTTGTTTTTGTTGTTGTTGTTGCTTTTTGTTAGCAGCAATGATGCAGAATAAAACCAATAGTGTCACCAGGACGGTAACTGAAGGACATGGAAGTCTGATATTTAAAGAAGATAATGGCACACAGCTTTTGGGTATTATTTCTGGTTTTAGGCTGGATTTGCTATAACGTTAAGAAAATACGTTAACACGAGACTGCAGCATCATTGACAAAGCTGCTGTACAGCTCTGAATAAGCATCTAAGTTAACAAAAATGTATGTGAAAAAAAATGGACAAGAAAATATCTCAGAGGCTTTGGTGAAGCTATTTCCAGTAACATATATACATTCTGGAATAGGAAAGCTAGACAGTACTACTTGCTCATGCATTTTTTTCTTTTAAATACATGCTCATAAGTCATACAACCCTGCTTTTTTGTTTAACCTTTATTGTTTATTTGTCTTCAGATTTAAAAAGACCTGTAAGGGACTGAAGTACATTTTAGACAAGCTCAGTTTAAGAACTGGAATGTTCTCAGGTCATTTCTGTTGGGCAAACTAAGTAAGCAGTCATGTCTCATTTCATTTTACATGAAAATATATATGCAATTTTGTTCCACAATGCAATATAAACAGAAGAGGCCTTTTCTTGCTTAGGTTTTCCACCATTTATCTCAAAATAGTACATGAAAATAATAATTGTCTTTGTTTCTACCAGTAAGCATAATTGTTTGTCCTAGTTTCATGTGTTTGATTTCTTTTACAGTTCACTGCCTCTGTCACAGATACCTCTAATTCACAATTGATTTTTAAGAAAACTAGTTTTGGCCAAATCTTTGCTTAGTATTTACCTAGGACCTACTATGAGTCTTTCCTTTTTTCTCCACCATTTTGCAATTCATAAAAGTATTCCATCCAGAATCTTTCTGCTGTGGGACTGAGGGGTGGGTTTAACCATGGACATTATGTCTCAGGTTGCTCCTGACTGTGAGATGTGCAGCCATTAAGCAGGCAAAGAGAGTGAAGGCCCTGTGGTATGGTGAGCACTGGGATAGGTCTAGATACAGAGAGGCCAGGCAGGTTGACTGCATCACACTGCCACAGAACTGCCAAGGTAAGCACTATGTGTTCACCATGGTGGAAGCAACCACTGGATGGCTGGAGACACCTGGTGCCTCATTCCACTGCCCAAAACACCATCCCAGGCCTGGAAAAACGAATCCTGTAGTGACATGGCACCCCAGAGTGAATTGAGTCATATAATGGGACTGATGATGCATGATGACTTCAGGGTGACCCACATGGATGTTTTCAATCTCTTTTGGTTTTCCTCCTTTTGCTTCAAGTTTATCAGCCACTTCATGATACTTCAGTCCCCAAAGCTACCCTTAACTGACGCATTAACTTGACTTGTCCTACTTAGGTGTTCATTAACACTCTCCATTAGGCATTCCATTGCAGCTGATCATAACGATCAGTAAAGAATATTTAGACAAAATATTTAGAGAAAATATTGGAATAAAAATGGTAAATGTGAGTGATAAGATGTACAATTTGTTTTATTCTTTTTATCAACTGATTTTGTTTTCTTTCAGTAGTAACCGAAATAATTGAAATGAGATATTCTATCTGTGGACAGAATTTAAGAATTTCTTTTCTTCTTCAGTGATCAAAGTGCCTTCTGCTGCCCTTTGATTCACTGCTCAATGCATATACACCAGGCACTGCTTTGTCAACTAAACTTACATAGATCTTTAGGCAAAAATGGTGCCTGAATTGGCTATCTTATGGTTATTCTCTGAAGTACAGTCTAAACTTTTTTGCTTTTTCTCTCTGTATTTATAGCACCTCTACTAACAATCTTTTCAGAAGTACCAACCCTCAGAATGCTTGGATGTTTCAGCATTTGTGCAAAAACCCCTATTCTAAATGCTCCAGGAAGTAGTTTTGTTAATCCAGTATTTGTCAATTTGTTCTGAGTCAATTCTCAAATATTTCTTAGGGTGGTGTCTCAGCTTTTTAACATTGTTATTAATTGTCAAATATAAACAAGTTGCAAACAAGTAACTTTCATTAATGTTCCAATAACACATTTTTGTTATTGATTGGCCTTTTTAACTTAATAGATAAAAATTAAATTGTTTTGTTTGCTTGTCTTGGTTTGACTTTTTTTATGCAACACTTTTGTATATCTTCAGTAGGAATAAAAATTTACTTTCATTTCTAAATCATTGGGAATGATTTTTGGAATTAGTTGTTTGCTTTCTACTTGATTCGGTGTTTACCCTTATCTTGATAACAAACCACCCTTGCTACAATGCTTGCAAGATAAACTACACAATTGTGAAGTCACAGCATCTTAGCCTTTCCAACCACCTGGAAAGCTGTTCAAGAATTCTGAAGTCAAATATACGTCTATGGAAACCATTATCAAGGCCAGATTGGATGGGGCTTGGAGCAACCTTTTCTAAGGGGATGTATGCCTGCCTGTGACAAGGGAGTTAGAACTAGGTAATCTTAAATGTTCCTTCAAACCAAAGCCTTTCTATGATTCCATGATTCTGTGATATCTAATGGCATTTTCTTCCTTTCTCAAATAGGCAAATAAAGTCTCAGTTCACAAGCATGTGTGCTCATGCCCCAAAATACCTTTGGTCAGATGCACAGAAGAACTTTATACTGTTTCAAGTCCAGTCATAGCAACTAACATAAGTGTAGTACAGCATAAGCTATATGAGTCACATATTTGCATGCATATTGAATGAAGCAACACATAAGCAGCAAAAAATGTTTGGGGGATGGTGGTGGTGGAAGATATATAAAATTTTCTAGAGAAAATCAAATTTTGTGAGTTAACCATTAGATATCTTAGCTGGCAGAAGATGTCACATAGTGTTAACAGACTCATTTTGAGACCAGTCAAAGGTATGACTATGCCTTTTACACGAAAATGTAAATCTTTTAATAATGAAGTTTATTGTCCATGTTTGGAATTACCTACCCTGCGATCATTTTTCCTGAGTTACATTCCCACCCTAACTCCCAGGTCAATTCACTCAGAACTTGCTTTCCATAGATGACAAACATGCACTTGTATTTTACTGTTTTCAAGGATTCAGATCACCCACTAAAACAAGTATTGAAAAGTTTTCGAAGACAGCATAAATTAAGGTGAAGAAATTACGAAAAAATTCTGAGATATTTACTCAGATCTAATTGACAACAACTACTTTTCCATTCTTCCATTTTCTTCCCAACTCTCATATCAACTTTTGGTATACTCCTTCTGCAGCTGTTATTTCAGCAATTTCCACTTATTTATTTAGTCATCAGGTTTTAGACTGTGATTCTTGCAATTTCAAAAAAAATAATATGTTTTCCTTCACAGAGTTTAAGAACAAACTGATTTTGAATATTGGGGCATTAAAAAAATCCAACCAAACCTCCTTGGTTTTCCATTTCTGTGAAAACTAAGGTAATTTCTTGAAAGCAACTCTCTCCATCTTTACTGTAAACTTCAAATCATACTGCAGTATTGTTTTTTACATTTGTCAGAGAGCAATTTGAAAGATTTGTCAGCTTTTTAAATGTCATACAGAAATAGAAAAGACCAGCTGAAGGCTGATAGCCTTAGAAACCAATTTCAAAGTAGATCAATCTTCCTTTGTTTAAGTGTTGGCAGCACAGTTGCATTCTTGGCAAATTCTCATATCTTTAATTGTTCTCTATCTCCAAGAATGAAAAAAACTGTAAAACTAGTTATAGGTTTGTTTTGTCCCCATTCAGCATGAGCAATAACACTTAAAGATCTGTAAGATCTGGCTGCCTTAATTTCTTGTTTCTCATATTTTATAAATGTTAAATAAGAGAATATGAAGAAAGAGAAAAGGAAATATTTTTGAGTAAAGAAAGACAGGATGAAGTTCATGTAACTGGCTGTGGTTCTACATGGCTGCTCTAAGTGAGAAAGTGAAAACAATTCAGCCTAATTTTTAGTCCACTATCAAATGGAGTACATCTGCTGAAACCACATGCACAATAATATGAATGTAGATCAAAAGCCAAAAGCTATAACCAGTAACTGTTTTCAGAATAAATTCTAGACTGGAATGGATTCGAAGAAGAATCTGAAACAGAAAATAAAGGTTAGAACAGCAATATCCTGTAATTTTGGATTTTATACTCTTAACAGTTAATAAAACATCAGCATTTGTGCATGCTGTGCAGACCAATTTTACATCTGTCAAGTCCCTGCATGTATTCATGAACTATTTAAGATCAGTGAGCTGAGGTATGAAAATGCAAATTTTGAAAGTAATGTTTTCTGGAGGGCAGACAGAACACTGGCAGATCATGTTTGGGAAATTAGTTCAGTATTAGAAGCCCAAGACCTCTTACCAGCAGTCTGGTTGGAAAAAATTTAAAAAAACAAACAAAAAACCCCTGGAGCTAAAATGGGGGGGGGGGGGGGGGAGAATATAAAAACTGTGATAGAAAAATTATGTAAAGGGTTAGATCAAGTTCGCCTTGAAGTCAAGATTTAAAAGATTAAATGGAACTGGGATTGCAGAAGTAAATTGAGAGCATCCATCCACCATCTGTCATGATGTAATTATTACATTTTATTATTATTTTTAAAAAATTGCATAAAATAGCTAATACAATTGGCAGAACTTAGGGTGGTATGCATTCTTATGCATTGTATGTTGGCTGGTTATGCCTGCTAATTTTCTTTTGTTCATATGTATAAGTAAAAGAAATTTTTAAAGAGCAAACAAACAAACAAAAAAAATAGAAAACAAACCACTTCCCATCAAAACTCTCTGATATTTCCTGTGTGGACTGAGAGAAATACTCTATGATGCTTATTCTGTTTAGGATTCAGTATGTTTAGAAGTTATGAAGTCTCAGTACCGGGGCAGGGATGACAGTGGAGACTGGGGTCAGCTGAATGCCCAGCAATCTCCACCTAAAAATTCATAGTAACCAAGGAGACCTGAGGCCAAGCTGGGAACTCAAGTCATCATGGCAGTGCCGAGATCAGTTGGGCCAAACTTTCTTTTCTCATATTGGTAGATATAGAAAGGGACGCAGGTTGTCAGCTGACTTTAATGAACCAAAGAGTATATTTCATACCATATGACACCAAACCAGGTATAAATGAAAGAGAGGAGTAGTTGTTCTCTCTCTTAGTATGGTGGCAGTCCTTGAGGACAGACATTGCTGCCTTGAACTGGGAGACAGATTCCTCAGTGCTGCTTTTGTGGAGAAGTAGATATTTTTGTTCTGTTACCTTTACTCCAGTGTGTGTGTGTGTGTGTGTGTGTGTCTATATTGTGCTGGGCTTTGTTTTGATTCTTCTTTTCTATGTAAATATAATCTGCCTTATTGTAAATTGCAGTTTTGGGGGTTGTGTTTGTTTTTTTTTTTTGGTTGTTGTTTAATCTTTCTTTCCCCCACTGGTAGAGGGGGGAACTGCTGTTGAGTAGGTGAATGCTTGGCATTTTGCCAAGGTCAGAACTACCACAAGCAAGAAATAAAGCACAGCATACTTCTGATGTAGCTCAGGCAAAGACTAAGCCTAAATGCAATGTGTAGGTCAATAGGCAGAATTTGCACATGTAGGGTCTCAAGAGAAGTATTTGACAGCTCTCCAGCAGTATCTAGCTTCTTTGCTTCTCACTGCTCTTTCTGGAAATTTGTCTGTATTTAGTGAGGTCTGGTCGAAGGTCTCACAGCTGTACTATGTCATAGCTGGCTTCCAACACAACAGGCTAAACCTGGGGGGAAAGGTTGCAAAAATTTATGGAAAAAGACAGTTATAGGCTGGTCAGGTCAGCTGAAGCTTCCTGATGCACTCAGGACTCTGTTAGAAAACTTCTTTATTATCTAAAAAACAGAGTCGTCTATTTTTCCTCAATATTGTTTCAAGTAGATTCAAACGTGAGAGAAAATCTACTCACACTTTTCTTTAATGAGCTCCTTCAGAAAATTTTAGCATCAAAAAACGAATTCAAATTTATTCTAGTATTTCTTGCATACCTGATTTCCCTACAGTAGCCATTATTTTGGTAGCAGAACATTTCAGCACCAATATATTCCTCCAGGAAGAAGATTTTTTTTCATCTCTTTCTCCTGATTGCCAGGTTACCTCATTATTCCCATCTTCATCTCAATGTTGGATGCTTGCATCATTACCAAGGGTCAGAGGTACACTCTCTTCTGTCTTGAGTCTCTCTTTCACTGCACAAGCAATACACAAGGTACTTAGAAAATTTAAGTCCTAGATACTGAGGAAATCTCACTTGGTTTTCAGAAGAAGTCTTGTGCAGAAGTCCTATTTAGCTTTAGGATTTCCAAAGAAAATTATATGCAAGTCTCGTCAAAAATCAGAATTAGTGACATTTTGGTTTTCTAAACTAAAATACTGTCGATGTAAAACTTTGCTTAGTGTCAGTGATCAAAACCCTTCAATACACAGCAAAACACCACAACTTTGTATTTTAATGTAACTGATCAATCTGTGTGAACAGAAAACCTTGAAGAGTAAACTATGATAATAAGTAGACTGGAAAACAATAAGTAACAAATTTAAAGATTAAGCTTAGCTCTGCTTGTATCTGAAAGCTAAGAATAGACAATGAAAGTCATGATCTGTGTGGAGTGTCCAGAGATCAAAGTCAACTGTAAGATTCATTTCCCTGAAGAAATCAAGCCAAGTTGGACTAAGAGTAAAGCTGCTTGCTGTATTGCATAGCCCTAGAGGGTTACATAATTTTACTCCATAACTGTTAGCAATAATTCACTGAAAAATATTTTCAGTAAAGCTGTTTATGTGGCCTGCTTTACATGTTCTCAAAGTCCTTGACCTACAAGCCAGTAACTGAAAAAGCTCTAGAATTCCCTCTGATAGAAAACCTAAGATTTAAAATATTATGGGATACATATACCATTAACTTTATATAAGTGGTAATTTGAATGGAAGCTTTATATTCACCTCAAAGTACATAACTTTGTTAAGAACGGATGAAACACCCAGAAAAAATAAGTTCTTCAAAAAAATAACTTTCTCATGCCTGGATCTAATAAAACATTTAAAGTCATGACACATTTATTTAAAACACAAACTATAAAGACAGCCAGTTTCCCCTGCCTTCAGTGTTGAGATTTCAGTGAAAGGCGTAGGTCCACATTCATCAACCACTACATGCCTATTCGATTTCTAAAAGGACTTTGTTATTGCTATAAAGAGATGCAGCAAATACATATATGTGCTTAACTGTATTTTTCCTAACTCATCTCTTTCATTTAACCATGACTGAAAGGTTCTGGAGGCAATAAATCTGACTTATCAGGATTCTCTTTGAGAAGGAGAAGTTCTGTGCAATGTCCCTTTACAGTACCGTGTGGTTCTATCAAAGACTTTTTCAAGGACTGATCTTTCTAAACAGTATAAATATGGACAAATATTTGCCCTACGTCTATAATAGTCTCTGCCTGGTAATAGCATGATAGTCACACACACACTGCAGACTGCAGGGAGAGAGAGGGGAGGAGAAAAAAAACCAAGAACAATTATTCAGGTTTTCTGTTTAAAGAACAGTGTCAAAATTGTGTGAGTAAAATGTGAATGAATAAATGAAGTCCGAGAGATTCAAATGACCATTGACCATGGATCATTTATACATTTTCAATATGCTAAAAACACTAAATAAACGTATGCTAAAAGAAGCTGTCTGTGTTGGTAAATATTCCAATATAAGATGTTAGGTATAATTAAAAAAAAAATCCTGTTTCTTTATTAGCAAAGGAAATTTGAGGGAGAAAATGATGATATTTTGAAATTTGAAAGTCCAATATTGGAAATGCAACTGATAGACTTCAATGAAGAAATTAAACAAATTCTCCATTGCTTTCTACAACAGTTGAAAAATCTGATTTGTTATGCAGAGGGGCTTATAATCTTGGGGCTTACATGTTCTAAATTTTACTTTGAAATTCAGAACAAAAAAACTCAAAATTAATTCAAGACCAGTGAGCTTGAATGCATGAATTTTTGCATAGGTAAAACTGTTTAAAACTTAGAAGTGTCACAAAGTATTTCCATATTGTGTAATAGTTATGTGAAGGTAGATGAAAACTGTGTTGGATATTGATGTACCCCCAAGAAAAGATGGACATTGATACACAATGGTACAAGTTCCAACAGAAGGATGCTGGTATGCTTGGGATATGTAGTGGTTTTGTCTAGGCCTCAAATTAGCAGGCTGAGAGAATCTATATGGATTGGGAGACAGCTATCACTTGACTGGGTAACCAAGGAAATATTTCATACCAGATGACGGAAACAAGGATATATGTGCAGCAGTGGGAGGTGTTAAGTCAGTTCCATTATGGCCGCCATACAGAGAAGACGTGTTGCAGTTGTTCTGCCCTCTTGGGCCCTGCTCCTGCTGCCGCTACATCATATTTTGTTTTAGTTTCAGGGAAATAGAAATATTTAGTTGTTATACTGTCTTGCAGGGTGTCTTTTAGAGTGCTTATGAATCTAGAGTAATAGACTTTGTATTAACTGGGGAGTGGGAGGTTATTTCTTATTATATATACAATTTGTATAAATGTCTGTTATATTGTAGTTTTCTCTTAATTTTCTCTTTTCTGTATAAATATGTATATAGTTAGTTTCAGCATAAACCTAGTTTGGAGTTTTTTTCCTCTCCCACTTTTTTTTTCCCTTGGCTTGTTGGTTAGGGGGGGAAGGAACTCTTTTTCTCTGTCTTGGACTCTTGGCGTTTTTGCCAGCTCAGCCCAGGACAGGATAATAGCACTTCCTGTGTTAGGAAAGCCTAAGGGAACAAGACTTGATTAGAATGAAGAAGAGACAAGCTGGGGGGGGAGGGGGGGAGGCTAACAGCAGCTCCCCACTGCCTATGGGGAGCTCATCAAGAAGATGGAGGCAGGTCCTTCACAGCAGTGTGAAGTTGTAGGATGACAGATAATGAGACCAAATAGTAATAAGACAGACTTGGGCTGAATTTAACAAAAAGCTTTTTTTTCCCCCCATGAAGAGTGTCTAGTGGTGGAAGATGGGGCCTGTAGAGGTTATGCTGTTTTTGTCCTTGGAGGTTTTCATGACCTGACTGCACAAAGCCCTGAACAACCTGATCTGATCTCACAATTGTCCCTGCTTAGAGCAGAATTAGAAAAGTTCTAAGCTTCCTCACCACCTAAATTATGCTACAGTCCTATGGCTTCAAAGCAATACAGTTTCTTAGGAAATTTCTGTGAAAGCCATAGAAAGATTTAAACCTCTTTTGCCTGTGTCTGGCTCAGGTGGAAAAGGATGTAATCTTTAGCAGTTAAGCCAGTAGTCTGAATAGTATCAGACTGTACGACTTAGCATTTTTCTATTTTACCTTTTCAGAATGCAACATTAGAATAAACTGATTTGAACAAAAGGAATCATGCCTCTTTACCTCCAATAGCCTTACAGAAACCTCAGAAAACTAGCTTGGATATATATGTTTGCATTTAAATGACATGGCAGTAGGGCATATAAACATGCCCTAGAATATGTATTATTCCAAGAAAAGTTAACAAATATATAGTCCTCAAAAATAAATACATTGCTATATATTTATGAATGTAATGAGCAGGTAAAGAACAGACAATATCATTGGTGAATTTATTCTGTCAAATGTGTGAGATTCGTCTGTTGTCACCAAAACTCTCAGTGCAAGGAGATATTTTCTCCTCAGAATATTTTCAGTATAACCCTGATCATTCAGTCAGTTCAAGAACATCAACACAAAACAAACCCTTGCTTCAATTTAGTGCTCAAAAGAGACTGTTCCCAAGGAAAAAAACCCAAAACAACAAAACAAAAAACCAATAAAAACCAACTGCTGCAAAATTTCTAGAAACTAAGTCCATGATGATGTTTCTGAAAGTTACTTTAAAAAAAACCCACAAAATCAGCAAAACCAAAACTATAGAAAATGAAGTTATTCAGTAAATGAAATGACAAAAAGTGAATGTAAAAATAATATAGTGCATTATTGTAGTAAATGGTGAAAAAAAGAGCTGAATTTCAGGTGGTTTTCTACCATGGACACTTATGCAATTTGTTATGCTCAAAGGAATTTCACATAAAAGAGTGGAACAGATTTTATTATAAAAGGCAAGACTTTATTATTGATTTGATTAAAATTTTTGTAGTTTGATGGTCCAAATAATTAGTTCATTGATAACAAAGTTAAAACTCTTCTATAGAAGAAAGCCTTCATGCCATCTACTACTTTCCTGGTGTTATAGTCAAGTTTCCAATTTTCCTCTGAGTCAAAAAGTTGTTTTATTTCAGAGAGGAATAAAGTCAGTCATCAGCATCCTGTAGACTTTAACAGGTGATGTTCATGGTAGGAGCTTCTTCCTCCTCTCTATCAGAAAGAGAGTGATATTGGTTTCTTCCTTGTCAGTTTTGGGACAGCAGGAGTTTATTTTAATGTTATCTGAAAAACAGTAGACATCATTTCATTGGTTCCAAATAATTCAGTTTTTCTGCTCTCTTATCTCTAAAACTGGCTTTACCCAAACAGCATCAGGTTGCACTGTTTTAGCGTATGTCCTCTGATGTTTTCCCTACATTTGTATTCTTCCATACATTTTATCCTGAAGTCATAGGTAGCTCAGCTGACGCAGAGTAACTACTTGTTTTCTTTATAAACTAAAACTAAAATAAATTTAGAAAATACTTTCCTGACTGCAATAAAACAGTAATTACAATTAAACAACCTCAAACCAGCACATCCAGGCAATCCTGACCCTGTACTGTCAAGCCTGTGCAAATACCGTCCTTTTACAATTGCTGATCTATGAATTCTAAGCACACAGTTAATACCAATGTGTTAGGAGGAAGCCATAAAATGATTAGATGACATTTTCGAAACAAGAAAGTAAAATAAGTGATTTTCAGTAGTATTTGTAATCATAACCAAGATTAAATATGTCTCTCCTCTTCAACCAAAAAGTACCTAGAATCAGACATCCTGAAATGTTAGTCATCTCAAATTGAGCACACTTGATTAGCAACATGCACTTTCTACTGGATCCAAGTGGAATTAAATTAATTTTCTTTATAGAATCTCATATTGGGGTATGTTTTAGATTTGTGACTAAAACAGGGTTCATATATCATTATTATGGTTGTTGCAGTGGTTACACAGCATGAAGGTCTTCTTTTTCCCATTCTGCTCACAGTGGGGGTATGCAGAGGGTAAGGATGGAACACAGCTGGGACAGCAGACCCCAACTGACCAAAGAGATTCTCTATACCATATGATGTCATGCTGAGTAGTAAAACTGGGTGTGTAATGGGTATTGTTATCCAAAGTAGCTGTTGCATGGAGACTTGCTGGGTATCAGTCTGCTGGTGGGAGATTATCTTTGAATCCCTTGTTTTTTAATACTTTCTCCCTTCATTTATTAAACTGTATTTATCTCAACCAGGAGCTATCTTCACTTTTGTCTTTCTGATTCTGTCCCACATCCCACTGGAGGTAGGGGAGTGAGCAACTGGGTGGGAAATTATCTGCTCCGTAGGGACAATTCACGACTAAGTGTTTTGTTGTTTTGTTCTGTTTTGGTTTTTATTACAGTTTTGTCTGTGAGTGTCAGTGTGTGTTTCTGTGTGTATTTAGATAATTACATAACCATAACTCACTGAAAATTATTGCCACCAAATTGCAGGACTTGACATTAACTATGTTATTCAGTTTAATAAGTGACTAAAATTAATAGGTCTCCATAACATGTCGAAGTGAAAAAAATGGTGATTTTGATTCTTCATCCTTGTTCATTGGTTTGTTTACTATAAAATTCCATTTTACTTACATGAAATAGACTTGGCTTAAACAATTAAACTGAAAACTAATCTTTTGAGTAATTTGATTGCAGTGTCTGTTAGTTGGAAGTATATTTACATAGTATCATAATGATTTCCTATGCAATGTGTAATAGACAGACACCAGTGTAGTCTAGCTCAACCAAAGTACTTGTAATGGTTTGACCCATGGCTTCCTCAGTAACCATTGTATCTAAGGAAGTTACAAGTATTCCACACGTGTCTTCCACATAGAGTGGGGGAGTGGTTTGGGTTGCTGTCTTCCCTTCCTTGGCTGAGGAGGTGGAGGGAGGTGGTTGAAGTCTGGTCCCTCCGGTCCCTGGTGTTTCTTCTGTCCTGGGTGAGATTGTTTCATCCTTGTTCCCCTTCCTTGAGGTTTTTAATTGTGTTTGTTTTGATTCATTCGGTTTCTTTGGGTTGGGTTGGTGTCTTCCCTATTTTCCTGCTAATCAATCCCCTTTTCTCCCTTCCACTCTCCCCTGGAGGGTGGGATCCTATGTATTGTGTATACAGTGTGGTTTGTAAATGTTAGTAAATATAATTTATTCTTTTTATTCAGTTCAGTTTCTTTAGAGTGCGTTTCTTTTCAGGTTTTTTTTCCCTTTCCTTTGCTGGGAAGGTTCTGGGAGGGGGAAGGGGGGCCAGTCCAGGGTTGGAAACAGCTAGGCCAAACCTGCGACAGTACTACAAATATATTCATCTCCTGAGACTCCCTTCAAGGGAAGTTTTCCATTTTGTTATTTTTTTTTCTCCTGCCACACAAAATATAGCGGTGTGGCACCTATGCCACTACTGTTCCAAAGAAAAGGTAATAAGGAAAGAGTTCAAAAGTCAAATTTATCTCACTTTTTCCTTATTATGGGGCACACGGATAGGTTTAAGCAACTCCATTCTGAATGCAAATTCCATTTTACTTTATAAAATTATCAAATGTTAGAGATAGTATAAAAAGTATATTTAAGAGGCCTCTGGTATACTTGCATTAAGACTTCAAAATAAGCAGTGTCATCGGAGTCTGCTGGGAAGCTAGTCTTGAAGTTTTTAGGTTAGACAGAGGAATTTTTTATTGCTTTATTTTCTTTTTTATGTGTTTGAGAGAGATTACAAGTTAGGATGTACGGCTTAGTAGCTCAGTCTAAAAATTTGAGGAATAAATTCTGCAATACATTAGATAAGAAAACTGTAAGTTTTCTTCTGAGGCTGATGTAAGGAGTGGAAAAGGTTATATATAATTAATTTTAGATATGTGGCTAATTTATTTATCTCTAAAACCAATTATTGTTGCAAATTTTTCACAGCTTTTGAGGTCAAATGAAAATAGGAAATATCCCATAGATGTGAAAGGAACATCAGATCATTAGAGATACTCTTCTGCATTTGTGACCATTTCCTTTTGTCAGCTTTTCTACTTTGTGACACTGAAAAGTATCATTACCTGCAAATTTATGTAATTTTTCCTTTCACTCTTGTACTGTAGGTCATTTTGATAAAACTTGCAATAAAACTCCTTATGTTTTTGTGTTGTGGGTGAGTTTTTTTTTTTTTGATTGTTTGTTTCTTTTTTTGTATGTTTGTTTTGGGGAGGAAGGGAATTTGGTGTTTTTATGGTATTTTTGCGTTTGCTTTTTTATTTTCTCTTACTTTTTGTGTCAGGAAATGAGCAGAGTAGCTTTCACTGTTTTTATTTTCTCCTATTACTTTTGGTTTTATTTTTTTTTTTTTAATCTGAAGTTCAGTTTTGAGTGGACTACTTATATTTTATCACATTGTCCAGCATTTAATTTTTTTCTGTATATGAGCTAATATCTTTCTTATATTGTGTTACCTTTGAAGTAGCTTTCTAGAATCTTTATACATTCTTTTATTATAATTACCATCATCATCACTATCAATATTTTTATGTCCCTCAAAGGTCTGTAGTGCTACCAATACTGTTCAATATCTTCATCAGTAACATGGACAGTGGGATTGAGTGCACACTTAGCAAATATGAAAATGACCAATCTGAGTGATACAGTTGATTTACTGGAGGGAAGAGATGCCATCCAGAGGAACCCTGATAATCTTGAGAAGTGGGCCCAAGCAAAGCTCTTGAAGTTCAATATGGCCAAATGCAAGATTGTGCACCTAGATGAAAGCAATTGCTGATCTCAGAGCAGATTGGAGAATAAACTGATTGACAGCAACACTGTGCAGAAGGCCTTGGGGGTACTCATGGATTAGAAACTGGAGATGAGCCAACAATGCACACTTACGGTCCAGAAAATCAATTGCATCATGGATGCAGAACAAGAAGTGGAGGCAGCAGATGAGGGAAGCGGTTCTGCCTCTTTCAGGACTACATTCAGCTCTGGAGCCCTCAGTATAAGAAGAACATGAATCTGTGATAGTGGGTACAGAGGAGGGCCACAAAAATGAGCACAGGACTGAAGGACCAAAGTCTGAGAGACTTAGGATTGTTTGGTTTGGAAAAGAGAAGGCTTGTAGGGGTCCTTATTGGGTCTTTCGATCCTTAAGGGAGACTATAAGGTAGATGAAAAGACTTTTTACTAAGATTTATGCTAAAAAACTGAGTATATTTAGATTAGATACTAGGAAGCAATTCTTAATTATGATGGTGGTGAGGCCTTTGAAAAGGTTGCCTTGAGAAGTTGTGGATGCCCTATCACTGGAACCCTTTAAGGGCAGGTTCAATGAATCTTTGAGCATCTTGTGATCTTTGATTGAGTTGAAGAGGTTCCTGCTCATTTTAGGAGAAACAGACACTATGACTATTTACTTAGAATAACTCATTGTTTCACATAAATAGTTCAAATTATATGAAAATAAGGAAACATACTTTATTATGATAGTTATAACTCAAACCCACAATAAATAACTGGTGTATAATATGCAAATCACGGCCATCTTGCTTACTACTAGTACTACTACTGCATCTCTCAGAAAGTGCTGTCAGATCTGCCAACAACAGTCACTCAGTAAAGCATGAATGTATGAATACAGACATACGTTCCTGAAAGCTTAAACTCTCCATTTGCTTATTGTAATAATTATCCTAAAAATAAGTATGATCTCCCAAGACTGACAAGGACTTTTATTTGGGAACAAACTCCACACAGGTAAAGAAGGTGAAAATGAAAGTTTGTTATGATTCTGTAGACAGCAATATATATGAAAGAGACAATGCATCAACATCTTGGTGATAGAAAAAATCTTTAAGAAATCATCTTTTTCATCCATGTAGATCAGACTGTAGCACACAGGGAAGACTGAAAAAATAATGTTAACTGCAGCCACAGATCACTGCACAGGAAGCAATCAAAATAAAACTACTGTATCTTGTTACTGCAAGGGTAAAAGGGTAGATGAGAAACAAATAAAAAATTCTGTCCTGAAAAACACCAGTAGAGCTAATTACATTAGGCAAGGTGAGCATGGGTCTGGCATGCAAATCATTCTTCACAAAACTTGCAATGCAGGGCAGCTGGAGAAACTAAAAGAGCAGTAAATAAATTATCAGGTTTTTAGTTTGCTTTATGTATCTGCAAAGCCCATGTTCACAAAAGAAATGTTTTAACAAGAATTTTTTGATCATTTTTACTAAGTCCATGCTCTTATTTCTGGAGATAATATTCTGTGATAATTCCCTAAATTAATGCTTGCCAAGGAAGTTTAGAAAACCAAGAAACAAGGCACTGTTCACCAACAAATCAGAAGATACATTTAGGGAGACAGAAAAATAGAGATAAGTGTAACATTTATGAGTGCAAGCAAATCAATGATAATTATAAAATAACTAAACTTCTACACTATTTTTTTTAAAAAGTCCTATAAGGAAAAGATTGAAAAATTCAGAAGAACTAGCAATTAGTGAACACCAGGTCAATATTGCTGTTAATAAAAGTAGAAAAAAAATATTGGGAAAATTTTTGCATATATAAGTCAGCAGGTCAGTATGATATGAAACCCATTTTGTTAAGGGAGTTAAAGTAATGACCTTGCTGAACCACATGCAATTATACAGCAGGTTTTATGAACCTACCAGAAAATATCAAAAGATTTTAGTAAAAGAAGAGCAATAGCTGGGAAATATTTAATTAGGCTTTAGTTCAATATTCTAGAGGAAATAGAGGTTTCTCTGCCTGTACAATTCAAATCTCAGTTAAAAAGAAACTGAAACTTAGAGTCAAAAGTAAAATATGCAGAAGTTAATGAGGTGGTGGGAAAAAGCTTGTTTTGATTTCAGTAAGCTTGCTATCAAGTGCACCTTACAGAAATACTGTTTTAGAAAAGATGAGGGGGAGAGATTGCCATGACCAGGGTGGTTCTTCTTCAGTTTTTCTCTGACTCTCCAGAAAAAAAGGAAAACTGTGCAGAAACACATCAGCTCTCTAGTTATCCTCTGACAGGTGAAGAATGAACAGAGAAGAATTCTTGCCCAGTCATATGTCCCTCCCCATTTCAGGGCAGGGTATATGGAGTTAAATGATCTTGAAAGTCCCTTCCAAACCGAACCATTCTATGATTCTAGGTTTACTAAGATGAATAATCAGACTCTTAGTCAGTGGCAAGGACAGGATAAGCATTTTAAAGCTCATTCATAATAAAGATTAATATAGAGCTGGAGTTGACAAATTCTTCTATATTAAACTACTTTTAGAGCTCTATTGATTGTCTTTCTCTGAGGAAATTTATCTGAAATTACTTCAAAGTACTTGGATTTCAACACACCTCAGGTTCATTATGATGTATAAGAATTATATTTGCCATTCTAGAAAAGCAAAAGTGGCAAAAGTTCAGAGAAATGTGAGGCGATGAGTTAAGTGCTTATCAGTCCTGCTGAGAGGCACACAAAATTCATCACACTGATGCTGAGGTGTTTCTGACTCTTGTACTTGGTCTCTGAAAATGAGGGCTCTTCTACTGAGGTTCAATGTAACCCTTTTTGCAGAGAAGGGAGATTTTTTTTTTCACTAGAACAAAAAATTTGTGGAGGACTGGTTGACTGTTTCTTGTTTTTATGGAGATATTAGGATGGCAGGTGGGGAAGAAACTTTACAGTTGAAATAGGCAAAAATTGTTAGGCAATGCATTTAAAATTACAGAAAAATAAGGAAAAGTAGTCAAGCAGTGGTAGGAAAAAAACCAACGGAAATATGAAACTGGAACACAGCTATCTAACAGGAAATCTTAGTATGACAAAACCATAGTTTGGCAATCACATCACTACAAGGGAAAAAAAAGGGCATATTGCAGAAAAAAATGAAAGATAAAATTAAAAAAAAACCCAACAATAAAATATGCTATGCACTATAAATTTTGGGTTCTGCCAAGGAACAGTGTTGATTTTTTCTGGGATTTTTGTTTATATTTTTGAGGAAGTACATGATTATTTAATAAGTCCATTTTAAAGGGGACATTTGAAATACTTTTCTTCTGTTTTTGTTACAAAAAACAGAGTGAGAAATCCACTGCTGCATTTTTACTAGCATTTGTATGTATCCTCAGAGTATTATTTCCACTCCAGATGAGTATATAAAGAAATTTGCCTCAATTTCTCAAATGTCAAGCTCATTTCACCCTCTAGACCTCTCAGTAGATGAACTAGTTGAAAACCATTCTCCACTTCTTCCTCTGAAAAATAGGAATAATGTTTTCCCACTGAAATTGTTCTGTTGGTTTTTTTTCTTCTTGTTTTCTTTTTTTCCTTAATCTTCAGCTTTGAGGGGAAAGGATTATCTGTTATCATTACAGATTTATTTTACTTTGGATAGGAAAAATACTTTCACTCAGATATTTTTAATCTTCCAAAATAATAAAAAATAATACATTTAATTAATGTGACATCTATAAAAACATGTTTAAGTATCTCTGATCGAAGCTATCTAGAAACTGTAAATTTGACCCTGACCAAGATTTCAAAATATAGCTTAAAACCTGTGGAAAATACTAAAATCATATGCAGACAGTATGGGAAAAGTTGGCTCTAGAAGGTGAAAGGTTCATTTTCCAACACTGAGAAAAATTTCTAAGGTAGGATTTTAATTACAATGTGCCCTCTGTGAGTGCTCAGGCTCACAATACAAAAGGTATCCACAGGGTAGAAAAGAAATCCCTAGCCTCTTAGAAATACTAGGAAAAAATGTTAGAAATCAATGCCAATGCTTTTAAAATTATTTAGAAGCTTTCATTGCACTTTTCTGGAAAAATAAGCTGGGACAGAACCAGGAGAAATTGAGTGTTGCTTATTTTATAGTCAAAACCAACAAGACACAAATGAAATAGTAGCAGCTAGACATAAGAAAAGAGGTGAGTTTTTGGCCAGCAGGAGCAGTAATGATGTTGAGAGTTAAAATGTTTAGCAATGACAACAACTTCGTCTGATTTTAAACAAGTACATGCAAGTGGTTTAGTTTTGTATCCTAATTTAAAGTTTGACCCAGAAGTCCCAGTGTACTACTTTCTAGTGTACTATAGAGAAGTAAAACATAGAGGCATTTATAAAAATATATATCTGTGTCAATTGGTTCTAAGAGAAAATCTGCTTGTGGTGTTTGCATTGGCTTAGGTTTGGATTTTTTCTGTACAACAAACAGAAAAGCAGAGATTCGTTAAAAGAAATAGAGTAGAAGCAAACAGTATTAGAGTATGCTCACAATCTCCCAGAAAATCAATTTTAAAATTTTTTAGCTTCAAATTAAGAGAATTATTGCTCATTAAATGTATGTTGATAAGCCAATTACCTTGAAATTAATATGTGCTTTATAGACTACATCTACAAACATAACAACAAACAACCAAACCAAACAAAAAACTAACAACCAAACAGATCCTTTATGTGATATTAAACCATAATTAATGATAGATTACCCTTAACTTTTAACAGGGAGAGGTTGACTTGGGAGTTGGAACCATACCTAGTATAGCTTTTATTGACCATTCAATGATTAATTACTAGTCAAAAAAAATCCAACTGCAATAAAATAATCTGAATTAGTCTATTGCTGTAATGCTAGAAAATATTAGATATAAATTATATATCTTTAGAGTTGCCAAGTAGCTGTAACTCCTACAGAAGCGATTGTGTATGGAGTATTTGGCTGATTTAAACATTGAAGCTTGATAAAGCAAGAATGTACAACAGAAATCAAAACATAAAATGAAGCTCTAGAAAAATCCATGAAATAAGACATTCTGCAGTTTGACACCTTGTAATGTAAATGAGTGATAAAAGTTCATTGCAATATAAGCTAAGAAAGTAAAGGAAAAACAAAGATAGACAATGTTACTTTCAGGCATATTTTAAGAACTAATCTCTAAGTTACTCAAAAGTAGTTGTTCCCACAGAAATGTAAATTCATCATTCTCAAAAACAACAAAACCCCACAACATTTTCACTGGAAAACACTGTGTGAAATATTAATTACAACACTAAAGTTATATTTATTCTGATTATCCTGTTTGAGTAAAATTATGACATATTTGAAAGGTTAAGTAGGTAAAGAATGATTCTGGATTATGTTAAAATTGATTTTTAAGGACTGTTTATAAGAACTCCATCAGATTACTAATGTCAGGTAATACCTTTTTCCTTGAAAAAGGATTACTTGCAGGCACTTCACCGTAAAATTTCATAAAAGTGGCACACTAGTATTTTCAGCACGACCACAATAACTAAACATTTTAAAAATCTTGATTATTTAATATAAACTAACTACTCTTTGCTAATTAATTAAAATGTATTTAGACTATTAAAAACAGCTGTTTTCACTTACTTTTGTCTGGTAAAATCCAATGGTTTGTGCTCCCTCTACTGGCAGTGAAAAAACATTCTGCATAACAAGAACATTCTGCTAAAGATAACTAAGGCACATCAAATAATTTAACACTGTACAATTTGCAGTACTTTGGCTTTTACACAGGTGCACAAGGGAACATTCTTGATACAGAATAATCTCTTGTCAGAGAAGAAAAATGTTATCCTGGGGAGAAATGATCTCTTTCCAGATATTCTGAGTTGAGAATTAAATGTATTTTCCTAAAACCAAGGAATTGTTTACTCATTTCTGCTCACTTTGTAACCTGAAAACCCCTTCTCCTGGTATTCAAAAATCCTGTACCTATTTTGAGCAATATATTTTTGTTCCTAACAGTTAAAGGTACAAATAAATGTAAGGAATATTTAGATCATTTTTAACAAAGAATGACATGTAAAAATGTTTAACAAAGATTAAAGAATATCTCTGATTGCAGCTTTTACTCTACTAACAAGCATTAAAAAATTAGTGCTGAATTCTCTTGTGCATTTTGGAAAGAGGGAAAAAGGGAAAAGGAGTAGTACAGTCAGTCCAAATGGTATCTGGAGCTACTGGTACAGAACTTGATGATTTAAGACCTGCAGCTTTTGCTAACATAACAGTGAACAAAAGTTCTCTGAGAAATTAAATAAACTTAAATGTGATCACTGATAGATTATGAAGGAAAGAGGAGACCAAAGGGAGGAAAAAATAAGAACTAATTGTAGGGGATTTTGACTATCCATTTATGAAGGAGAGGTTTGGCCTCTGCCCCTGCATTGCTCGACCCCCGTCAGGAGCTGACAGGCTGGCAAGGTCAAAGTGACCTTGGGACAGCCAACAAGGTACTAAACAAACCCAGAGCAGGCAAGCGGGCCAGGCCCATTGACACCAGGGTCTGATGCTCTCAGCGTGAACACCACATGCAAGCTGCCTTCCAGCCAATGGGAGAACCCCTCCACCGCGTGAACAAAGATCCTCAGCCTATCCAAAGCCGCCCCAGTTCGTGTGTACCCTTCAAAACCCTATATAAGATGTTTTATCCCCTCAATAAAGTTGTCTGACCATTCTTGCTTTTAACCTTAGCGCATGGTGGTATCTCTATGAGAAAGACGCACATTGCAACTAGAAGCCCAAACCCGAGGTCACGTCGGGGCTGGACGCAGGGACACGGAAAACCCTCTTGCTATGCATCACCTTTTCGCCTACACATTTATTTCACAAATACAGAAAACAAGGATTCTCTGAAAACTACAAGTAATCCTGAATCTACTCCTTACTGACAATCTGGTATTTATTTCCTATCATGAATGTATTTATGAAACTGAAAGTACTGCTACAACTGACCGATAGAACATAAATAACTTACACTTGCAGCTGTGTGAACAGCTAAGAAACTGGGCTATCTGTAAGACTGTTATAGGAGTTAAAAAATCAGTTTTCATGCTGCTAAAACACACAAAAAACCCCCAGTCACAGACAACTCAAAACATTAGTACCAGCTGTAGATCAGTGGCTATTCTTGTGTTATATTCACGTAGAGCTGTCAGAAAGAGACTGTTTATAAATGAGTTACCTTACCCTCAAATTACATTTGTAATTAGATTATGGGTTCTTGAAGTTCTAGGCTTTTGCTCTACAAAATATCAGATGAGACAGTGACAATGATCTCCCAAGATGCAAAAATAAGTATGAGTCTTTTTCTGACTCTTAAATTAAAGTGCCAAGGAAAGTGAACTCACAGATATTTCTTCTGTCATCATTGTATCCTTAGGCCCAATCCTGATTTGTATCTTGGGTTTTGAATGCCAAAAATTCCAATCAACAAAGCACAGCCGTTTAAAGAGTCCTTGTTCCAAGGCTTAGCCTGGATTTTTCATTATTACTATCACTTTTTATTTTTCTTCCAGAACAATTTTAATATACTACTCAAACCTTAAAGGAGCTCACAGAACACCATGAGAGGAAAATGTACAGCCCTATAGTTTTGCCTGTGTGTAGAGAAGATACTACTTTTCCTTCTGTCTTACAGATATCTCTACATACTGTGACTGTAACTCTTCCAAGTACATTCTAATTTGCTCTTGTTCCCTTCACAGGCAAAAAAATTGAATCAACTATAGTTTCCACTAGGTAGAAATCTAGCTTGTTAAATAAGCATGTGATTGTTGCTTTTTGTTGGTTTGGTTTGGTTTGGGTTTTTTTGTTGTTGTTGTTGTTTGGTTTGGGTTGGGGTTTTTTTGGTTTCTGTTTTTGTGTGCATCGTGTCTTATGGTACCTTGAACAACTGGGTAATTTTCAGAGACCACATGTTTGGAGAAAATCATAGAACCATAGAATCATGGAACATACTGAGGTGGAAGGGATGCATCAAGATCATCAAGTTCAGCTCATGGCTTTGCACAGGACATCCCAAGAATCATATCATGTGCCTGAAAACATTGTCCAAACACGTCTTGCACTCAGACAGGTTAGTTCTGTGACCACTTCCTTGGGGACCTTTTTCCACTGCTCAACCACTCTGTAGATGAAAAACCTTTTCCTGGTATCCAACCCAATCCTCTCTTGGTTCAGCTTTGTGCTATTTCCTTGAGTACTGTCACTGATCATGAGAGTGAAGGGATTGGTACTTGTCCCTCCTCTTCCCTTCATAACGTTGTTGAAGACCACAATGAAAACTCCCCTCAATCTTCTCTTCTCTAGGCTGTGATCTAGAGAAGTCACCTCTGATGTTCCTCGTAAGGAGGAGATGCTATATATCACATTATATGTGCATCCACGAATCATAGAGGAAAAGATATACTTTAGCACTTATCTACAAACATATTACACTTTGTAGTCTATTTAGAGAGTTTTAAATATGACAGAACTCTAGATCAAAACAAACCAGTCTCTTAATCTAAGCATCATCTCAACCAACAATTAAAAAATTGTTTGGAATTTGAAACTGAAGTAGAAAATTGTTTTCTTTATTTCTGTAGAGTTCTCCTTTAATGAGGATCTCTTCTTTGCACACACAGTTGATGTTACACAAGGATGCAAAAATACATCAGTTCTGCCTCTCTGAAAGGCTTGTTTAGAGGAACAATTTACTATGAACTCTATATATGTGAGAAATGGCAATTGCCCTCTAGCCACCCGTCTCTCTAGGTGAATAAACACTCCTCAGTAATCTATACCATGCAATAAAACACAGCACTTAAGAGCTTTTCCTGTAGCAGCCCCTATCAGCATCTAAAAACTGCAACAGATGCTAATGACAGTAGCGAGCTTGCACAGAGATGACTTTGATTGCTGTATTTGCAACATACTCTGATTCTCTGATCAACTCAGTTTTCAAGATGAATGAGAAAAGGGGTAAAGCAATTTCAACAACTCACAATGCATGTGAGTTATGTCCACAGTTTTTGATGGTGTTTCGCAGGTGTTTAATGTTCTTATGGAGAAGGGGTGGAGGAAGCTTCTTCTACAAGCACAACAATCTGAGGAAAGTTATTTGTTCTCCTCATTCCTTATAGTTAATATTTAAATTATATTTATAGTTATTTTATAATCGTCATCATCATGGCTAGGCTTCGCGAACGAAGATTTGAGAAGGGCACTACCCAGGCTTGCTGCAAGCGTGCTGGTGGCTAAAAAGGCCGATACAGGATAGGCAGGTCCGGTCACAAAAGGCACAGCGAAACGTCTCCCTAGGTGACATTGGCAAGGAATGGTTCTTTCTGTGTTGTCTTTTCTCCTCAAGACTGATCCTCTGTGCATTCTCAAAGGAAGCAGCAGCATCGTGAATGTGTCTCCATGAATCCCGATTGGAGGCCAGACTGGACCATTGGTGGCAGTCAATATGGCCAAGGCTGAGGTGTTGTTTCAGGGAGTCCTTGTATCTCTTCTTCGGGGCTCCTCTCTTGCGGCAACCGGTGGCGAGTTCACCACAGAGCACAATCTTCGGAAGGCGGTGATCCTCCATCCTGGAGACGTGCCCTGCCCAGCGCAGCTGCGTTCTCATCAGCATGGCCTCAATACTGCTGACCCCTGCCTGTTCAAGAACAGACACATTGGTCACGTAATCAGACCAATGGATGTTTAGGATTGAACGGAGGCAGCGCTGATGGAAGCATTCGAGAAGCCGCAGGTGGTGGCGGTAGATGACCCAGGATTCAGACCCATATAAAAGAGTAGACAGTACAATGGCTCTGTAGACACTAATCTTTGTACTTTTCTTCAGGTGTTTATTGGACCAGACTCTTTTATGGAGTTTTCCGAAGGCTTTGTATGCCTTTGCTAGCCTGTTGTCTATCTCTTTGTCAATCTTAGCATCTAAGAAAATGATACTTCCCAGATAGGTGAACTGCTGGACTGACTTAAGCTCTGAATTGCCTATGGTGATGTGAGGATGATGGAAGACTTCTTGAGGTGCAGGTTGGTAGAGAACTTCCGTCTTCTTCAGGCTGACTTCCAGCCCAAAAAGCTCAGCAGCCTCTGCAAAGCAGGATGTTAAGCGCTGCAGAGCTGCTTCTGTGTGAGCAACGAGGGCGGCATCATCAGCAAAAAGCGGATGTAGATGCCGTTTTCTTCATCGAGGTCTGCTGTGGCTCTTTGGAGCATCATGCTGAAGAAGATTGTGAATAGAGTTGGTGCAAGAACGCAACCTTGTTTCACACCATTGGTTATTGGAAAGAGCTCAGAGAGTGCATGGCCATATCTGACTTGTCCACGCTGATCCTCATGTAGCAGGATGATCATTTTGAGGAACTTGGGGGGACATCCTAAACGTTCCAAAATCTGCCACAGGCCTTTTCTGCTCACGGTGTTGAAAGCTTTGGTGAGGTCAACGAAGGTTACATAGAGACCTTTGTTCTGTTCCCTACACTTCTCTTGCAGTTGTCTGAGAACAAACACCATGTCTGTGGAGCGCCTATTGGCTCTGAAACCACACTGGCTTTCAGGTAGAAGATCTTCTGCAATAGTGGGTACTAATCTGTTCAGAAGTATTCTTGCAAGGATTTTACCAGCAATGGAGAGCAAAGTAATACCTCGGTAAGTTGAGCAGTCTGATTTTTCTCCTTTCTTCTTGTACAGGGTGATGATGACACTGCATCATGGAGATCTGGTGGTAGTTCCCCTTGTTCCCAGCAATGCACAACAAGCTCGTGGAATTTGGCATGGAGTGCTTGACCTCCATGCTTCCAGATTTCAGGTGGAATTCCATCAACCCCCAGCTGCCTTGCCAGTTTTCACCTGTTGTATGGCCTTGAGTATCTCTCCCATAGTAGGGGCTGCATCCAATTCATGTTTCACCGGTTGTTGTGTAATGTGCTGAATTGCTGAGCCTTGGACTACACGGCTGGCACTGAAGAGAGTCTGAAAGTGCTCAGACCATCGGTTCAGGATGGACGTTTTATCTGTTAGAAGCAGTTGACCATCTGCACTGAGTAGGGGGCTTTGAACCTGGTGTGTGGGTCCGTACACTGCTTTCAGGGCCTCATAGAATCCTCTTTGGTCACCCAAATCTGCGCATAGTTGTGTCTTTTCTGCTAGGTCGAGCCACCATTTGTTCTGGATGTCTCAAAGTTTCTGTTGGAGCTTGCTGCATGCAAGACGACAGGCAGCTTTTTTTCTATGGCAAGATGGCTGAGCAAGGTGTGCTTGGTGAGCAGTTCTCTTCTTCTTCAGCAATTCCTGTATCTCTTGATTGTTCTCATCAAACCAGTCTTTGTTTTTCTTGGAGGAGAACACTAGGGACTCTTCAGAGGACTGCAGGATGCAACTTTTAATATGTTGCCAAAGCGCTTCAGGAGTGGGATCTATGGGATTATCTTTAAGTGTAGTTTGAAGGTTTCCCTGGAAGCTGTCTCTCACTGTGGCTGTTTGAAGATTGCTGACTTGGAACCTCCTCCTTGGAATGCCGCCTCTCTTAGGTTTGGGCTTGAAGTGGAGGTTAAGTTTGCAGCGCACAAGGCGGTGGTCTGTTTGACATTCTGCACTCGGCATCACTCGAGTATGATGGACATCACTGACATTTCTCTGTTGTACTAAGATATAGTCAATGAGGTGCCATTGTAATTCTATACAAATATTTCCTTTTATTCTGTATGGAGATCAAATGTAGACTGTAGCTACTAAGATGCAATAATGAAGTTTAACATTTTTTCATACTTAGTTAAAATTCTATTTATAATCTAATAACATAAAAGACTCAAGGCAGGAATTAAGCTGATTTTCAACTCAAGCAGATAAACTAGCCACCTACTGTGCTAATTTTTTTTGCTTAATCAATAATTAACATTAGCCTAATGATTTATTTTACTGACATTTTAATAAGCTCAACTCAGTAAGTGTATGATCTGCTTAATATATACTGTGGATGTCATATGATTTTACGCTTACACATTAAACTATTTCATAGCTTATTTGCAAACTTTTAGGGTTAAAAGTGTGCAGAGACTGCAGTTACCTTTGGATCATTAGGTTCGTTAGCTCATCTCTCTTATTGCTTTCCATACTGTAGGTATGAAAGTCCTTTTTCAGCTACTACATGCATTTGTGACTCCCTTTATCTTCCATTACTACCATTTTTATATATTACAACTGAATAGAATAACAGTTTAAAAACCAAAGGAAAAAAATACACAAAACCTGTCATGTTTGGAAGATTCTTAGAACAGTAAAATTACTGTGACAAGTTCTTGAACTACATACTTATGCTTGATAAGCTAATTATTACAGCTATACAGTCTTGCTGTTATTTGTGTTTCTGTTGAATAAACAGCAATAAGCACACGAAGTTTCTGTAAGTCCAACAAAGTACCATGAAAATTATTGGGAATGCTGAACTTGTCCCTTCCAGTCTCAAACAAAGCATACTGTTAGCCTCCATCTGAGTTTAAAATTGCTAACACATATGATTTTTCTTTTATCTGAAATTAATTTTTTTTTTTTTAGAAATAAATCTTTTATTCTTAGAACTATTTATTCTTACTGTTTTGTACAAAAGCAGGACTGTGGACATTACTGTTTTCTGCTGGCTTACCTCTTGCAGTGCTAGAAGCTGAGAACTAAATGGCTGATGAACAATTCTTTAAATAAGGACTGAAGTGACCTGCTAGACAGCAAGCTGGATTTCAGTTAGCAATGTACCTGGGGAGCAAAGAAAGATAAGACCTGAATCAGCAGGAACATACCCACTAGATTAAGAGAGAATCAATCTATTGATTTCTTATCCCTCCACCTTCAGCATTCATTAGTTAACATCTGGAATACATCCACCTTGGGGCTCCCAAGCTAAAGGAAGGTGTTGACAGTCTTGACGCAACTCACATGGACAGGAACATGAAGCACATCCCACATGACAAGAGGCTGAGGAAACTACACTTGTTCAGCATGGACAGTTTCTAGTGGATGTGGTAGAACTCATAGCAGTCTCCAAAACATTAGAGGAAATTGTTGAAAATACAGAGGCAGGCTGTTAAGAAGGTGCATGCAAAGGAGAAAAAGTGGTTAGAAGGTGAAACAAGAGAGGCTCTGGCCTGATATTAGTGAAAAAATATATTTACAATTAAAACAGTTAAGCAGTGGAACAGGTTTCCTTGAGGGTTTGCCATTCACCATCCTGGCAAGTTTTCAAGTCCCAAAAGCATGAAGCTTTGGGTAACATGGACTTAGTTAATAGTTGCTGCTGCTTTGAGCGGAAGGTTATACTAGACACATCCTGAGTCCCTTTCAAACTGAAGTATTCTATGCAATCAGTGGTTTGGTTTTTTTTAAAAATACAACTTTGATTAGAATACATTAGATATGATGAATGATGAGATAATGTACTGAAAGCAGAAATAGTTATTTCTTAATTTACCACACAGTGGTAATTGAACATCCAAAGGTGGATGAGGGGTGTAACATGTTCTTCAATCACAATGTTGCTGATAAATTCTTTATTGTTGCAATTGTTAAATAGAATTTAACATCCACCCTTAAAATATAATGCTTCAACCACCTTCAACTTTGAATTACAATAAATTTAGTGACATTATTACCCCCTTGAAATCTGCAGATTGCTTCTTTGTCCTTTTTCAATTTTTTTTTCTTTAAATGTATCTAACCATAGTTGAAATTTGAAGATCTTTCAAAGATAACTTTTTCGCTGTCACTGCATAATATGTAGTTTAATTTGTTGCAACAGCAGTTTGCAGCTTTGGGAAGATATGATTCTAAAGGTATGAGTTTTTGAAATACAGAAATATAAAGTCACAAAGAGTTTGTTTCAACTCTGAGGGCAAAATAAGTCTCCTGGTTATATATCAAAGCAAAGCTTTTTTCAAATTGATATTACTACATCTTTCTCTCTACTACTTTTCCATATAGAAGAAACAGCATTTGAGGTTACCACAGTAATCCACTGTAGCATTGCATAGAGTTGTTGTGACTATGTGCAGGACACAGCACTTCACCTTGTTGAATATCATGCAACTGATTTCTGTCCAGACCCTTCTGGACTCAGCCTTCCTACACCTGGGCATAACAGCCCTCCCACACAACTTGGTGTCCTCTGCAAACTGACCAAATATGCACTCAATCTCTCATCCAAATAATTGATAAAGATGTTAAACAGGACTGGATCCAATACTGAGCCCTGGGGCACACTTGTGACTGCCCACCAGAAGGATGTATGTCCATTCATTATCAGTATTTCAGCTTGATCATGAAGACAGTTTTTCACCCACTGAAGGATACATCCATCCACACAATGAGCAGCCAGTTTCTTCAGGTGAATGCTGTGGGAAAAGGTATCAAAGGCTTTACTAAAGTCCAGGTAAAGAACAACATCCACATCATTTCCCTCATTCACAAAGCAGGTCACCTTGTCATAGAAGATCAAGTTGATCAAGCAGAACCTGTCTTTCATAAACCCATACACTCCGTGACCTTCCCAGCACCACGGTCAGGCTGACAGGTCTGTAGTTTCTTAGATACTCATTATGACCCTTCTTTTTAATGGGTATCACATTTGCTAACTTCTAGTCAACTGGACCTCCCCATTTAGCCAAGACTACTAGTATATGATTGAAATCATTCACTTAGGAAGTGTGGACTGGTTGAGTGGGTAGTGGTTGTGAACTGGCTGAATGGCAGATCCCAGAGGTTTATAATCAGTATCATTGTCACCAGCTGAGTCCCCTGGAGGTCCACTATTGATTAATGACTTGGATGAAGGAGTAGATTCCTTCTCAGTAAAGTTTGATGATGACACAAAGCTGGGAGGAGTGGTCAACACCTCAGCGTGCTGTGCAACCCTTCAAAAGGACCTTGACAGGTTGGAGATAAGGGCAGAGAAGACTCATCTGAAGTTCAACAAAGACAAATGCAGGGTCCAGAACCTGAGGAGTATTAATCTCATACACCAGTACAGTCTTGGGGCTGAACTGCTGGAAGATAGCTCTGCAGTGAAGAACCTGGGGTGCTAGTGAACAGCAAGCTGTCCATGAACCAATACAAGACTGATGTGGAGCTCTTAGAGGGCATCCAGCAAAGAGCAACAAAGGTGGTTAAGGAGTTGGAGCATCTCTCTTATGAGGAAAAGCTGAGGGAACTGAATCTGTTCAACATCAAGAAGAGATGGTTAAGAGGGGACCTCATCATGTAAGTATCTGAAGGGAGGGTGTCAAGAGGATGGAGCCAGACTCTTCCCAGTGGTGCCAAGCAACAGGACAAGAGGCAATAAGCAGAAACTGATGCACAGGAAGTCCCACCTGAACATGAGGAAGAACTTTGTTACTCTGTGAGTGACCACATACAGGAACAGATTGCCCAGAGGGGATGTGGAGTGTCCTTGACTAGAGCTACTCAAGAACCATCTGGATGCAATCCTGTGCAATGTGCTCTAGGATGATCCTGCTTGAGGAGGGAGGTTGGACCAGATGACCCACTGTGGTCCCTTCCAACCTGAACCATTCTGCGATTCTGCGCAATCAGCTTGGCAAGCTCTTCTACCACCTCCCTCAGCACTCTTGGGTAGATCCCATCCAAATCCTTAGATTTGTATGCATCTAAGTGGCACGGCAGGCCATTGACCATTTGTCCTTGGATTACAGCACCTTCATTTTGCTTCCTGTCCCTGTCTTCCAGCTCAGGGGTCTGGTTTACTAAGAGAATGACTGATTTTACTGTTAAAGACTGAGGTAAAGAAAGCATTTAGAACTTAACCCTTTTCCTTATCCTTTGTCAATATGTTTCCCCTGCATCTAATAATGGATGGAGATCCTCCTTAGCCCTTCTTTTGTTGCTTATGCATTTATAAAACATTTTAATTGACTTTTAAAGAAGTAGCAAGACAATAGTTATTTAAGATAATTATAGAATACTGATAACTAAAAGCAATTCAATAAATTCAATATTAATTGCTTTTAAGATAGGTAGATTAATCGGAGACATCATCTGCAGTCAATAATGCAACCTAGATCTATTCGCTTACTAAAGAACAAATAGGATAGGTAAACAGATTTGACATACTGAAATACTGTGGTTGCAAGGCAGGAAATCGGAAAATCTATGCAAAATTAGGCAAATAATGGGCATGTGAACACATAAAAAAATGCAAAACAAACAAAAACCCCCAGTCAAACAAAAACACCTCACACTGACAAAAAACAAATCTGAGCAGGTATTTTATGAAGTTGAGACTTTTCTCCTCCTCCTCAGGCAGTTTACCCAATCAAATATACCATTGACAAAATCTTGACGTAACATATGCTTTTGTGATTGGTATGGTAATTAATTCCTTTGCATCTTTTAGTTCAGAAATGGCTTCAGACTCTAAACAACTGAAGTGCAAGGAGAAATCTAAGATACATCAAGAGGAAAGTATCTGACTGACAGGCTATCAGGTGAAGTGGGTGGGAAAAAGAAAATAAAAAGAGCTGCAAGTGATGCAGATTTGCTTTTATTCACAAAAACTCAACATAATTTCTCTCATTCATGATAACTTTATCTAGATGTAATGTTGTAGTATAGAGATACAGACTATTTCCATTTCAGCCCCTAACAGTGTTCTTAAGAATATGACTTCCTATTGCTCAGACCATTTGTGTGTGACGAGGTTAGTTTGATAAATGAAGAACAGCACAGAAGCTGTTTTGTGGGATAAGAAATTACTAATTGACTCAATATCTTATCTAGGTTAGGGAAGGAAGACTAAACAGTCCTCTCTTAGACACTATATGTTCTGCCACTTTTCATATTTTTGCATCTGCAATTACTCACCTTAAGAGTAAATCCCAATTACTCACATCTTTCAGTAAATCCCCCAAAAAACCCAAGAGAAAACCCCAAAACCACAACCAAAAATAAACCTCAAACCAAAGAAACACATGTTTCTCCCAAGGAGCATTAGGGACAAACTGAAAAAAATCATTATCACTATTTTATCTTGTACATCTGTAAAGGCATAAGTATAGTTTAATTTTATTCCCTGAAAAGCTGCTCACGTGGTTAACCCAAAGGAGTACAATCCTAGCTAAGACAGTCTCTTATGAATGTTTACGAATATCAGACTGCTCTTTAGCTGATTTTTTGTTTGTTTTCTGTATATAAATAAAAGTTGCAGAAGTACTCTCAGTGCTGAATCAATTAAGGGGCTGCAGCTCTTGATCTGTGAAGAGTGACTTAGGGAACAGGGTGTGTGTGGCCTGGAGAAGAGAATTTGATTTTACAGAAAGAATTGTACACTGTGCCTGTGTTAGTAAATAAAACTTTGTCAAGATGCACTGACTCACAACAGCCCTTACTATTCACTTACTGGTATGAACCTTATGGTTTCACGAGGTAGTGCTCTCCTAAACAAAGCTCAAAAACTGTTCAGGAACTAGCAGAGGACAGATCCTGGTACATAACATGTATTTGCCCACTCTAGTTGAAGGGAGAAAGAGGAATTTTTCTGTAAAGATATAAACCATCCAGTATTAGCAGTCTTCAGACAAAAAAGTCCTGTTTGTGTTTAGTTTATTTGTATGGATGCAGCCATAGATCTATTTTCCTTCTTCATGAGCTTTTGCCTCTAATGCTTGATATCTTGCTTTATTAACAAGTCCAAAATAAAGCTGTCTTATAACAGCAATGTGTCTTTAATATGTCTGTTCCTTGTGTTTACAAGTATTTTATTTCTCATCATAACCATGTAACAGCAACATAAGATGTTCAGGGACTCATGTACTAGAAAATTATGGAATAACTCAAAACGGAAAAGTTTCTCTCTGCAGATTGCTTTTGTTCTATCCATCAGCTAGTTTTTGTTCCAGTTAATTTACCTGTAGAAGACTTCATTATTAATATAAAGCTCTTAAATATTTTGAATATTGTCTGTCTCTTTTCCTGTCAGCTGGATTCCATGGGATGAATGTACTTTGTGAATCTCCATGTTGCCTCATTGCTCTATCTGTTAAGTAATTCTGTGGTCTGCTTGTTCATTCTTTCATCCATTGAAAGAGTTGCTGTGTTTCAAAACCTAGTTTATGTTTCAAGGAGAACACTAGCTTTTATATGGGCAACTCCTTTTACTGATTTCAAGCAGTAAAATAGGGTGAAAGCTCAGGAGAATAACAAGGAATCAGAATATGAGAAAATCACTTTAGGAAATTATTTCCAAAATAATAGCAGTAGAGTTACTCGGTAGTTAAGAGTTCTACAGTCATTGGTTATTGCTATGACTTCAAATGGCACAAATTTTGATATCCTGCTGTGGTGGGTTGGCCAGCTGTCAGAACTTCACTTACCTGCACTCTCACTCCCCCTCCCTGACAGGAAATGGGAGAGAAAATAAGATGTAAAAGCTTGTGTGTCGAGATGAAGCAGATCACTCACCAAATACTGTCATGGGCAAAACAGACTGGAAGTGGTGAAAATAGTTTTTTTTTATTTCCAATTAAAATAGATTAGGATGGTAAGAAACAAAGACATAAACTGAAATACTGCCTTCCCATCCTTTCTTTTTCTCGGGCTTACTTTACTGTTTCATTCCTAACTCCTCTCTTTTACTGCTTCCCAAGTGGCAGAAGAAAATGGACAATAGGGGAGGGGTTGTGGTCAATAACAGTCCCTCCCTGCAGGACCTTCCTCCCCATGTGCTATGGTGCTTGTCATACTCCTGCATGAACTCTCTGAAGGACAGAGTCACTTCAGGAAATATCTACCTATTCCATCATGGGGAAGTGCACATAAAATGTGGCTGTCTGCTCTGGTGTAGTCTTCTTCACAGGCTTCTGGGGAAACTTATACATAAGCAGTGTGGAGGTGCATAACAGGAAGAGAGGCATTTAATATCTGTGCCACACATAATACACTGTATTTGTATTGCCTTGTGTTACCTTCTGAAAATCTTACCTTACAGCCAGCAGGACTTAAGTGCTGAGCTCAGTTAAGTTCTGAGAATCTTGGTACTTCATAATCAAAACTCTCACCTAGTTGTTTCTTTTTTTTGGTTGGATTTTTTTTTTGTTGGTTGGTTGGTTTGTTGGTTGGTTGGGGTTTTTTTTATTTGTCAGTTTTCCCAAAATCTTTCTTGCTTGTTTACTTATGGTTTTAGTTTTTAAAATTTTAAACATTCAAGTACCAATGTCTTAGATTATTCTATAGAACTGAGTTTACTCTGTTTGGAAAGAAGCAATATAAAGCTATGTATTCTGCTCTACATGAATTTGTGTTCATAAAAATAATATCTAGATTTGGTAATTTCTTTCATGCCTGCCATTGACAAAAATCATTAGCAATGTCTGTACGGGCAGCAAAAGCACATGCAGAAAGAGAATTGAGAAAAAAATGGGCACAATCTATTCCTTTAGAAATGGTTTATTTGAACGCATAGCTATGTCATGATGATTTTTTTTAAAGAAATTTAAAAAGAAGTCTACAAAATCTAATGGTGGGGTTTGCTCCAGCTGTGTCTGCTGAATTGCACTTTTTATGTGAGAAAGGATTATGTCCAGAATAGATAAAAGTAGTACAATTTGCCATCATTCCCCGCCTTAGTCTAGACCTGTTCTAGTATATATAAATATATTTAACCTCTAGAATTCCTAACAAAAGGAAACAAAAAGTTTAGGTGAAATTGTGTCTGAACATCATATGCTTAATTTCTCCTGTTGAACTTGAGATCAGCTAGAACTATCACGAAGAAAAGATAATGAACAGCTGAATTATTCAGCAAAACAGTGCAGTACTAGATGAGCAAAATAATATAAATAAAACGGATATTGAAATGCTTTCTATTATATGATCTCTAGCATTTTATCCCTCTGAATAGCTTGAAATGCAAGCAAACAGGCAGCTGAGGAAATTTATTTTTTTATTTTTATCGTATTGTTCCCTATGTTTTGTGTAACTCTGTTTTATGAATGCATCATGCAAAAGGGAGAACAATGAGTACAAAAGATAGAATGTAAGTGAAAATGTTGATATAATATTAAACTAATAAACTTACTTAGTTCCTGCTCATGTAAAAGAGTCTTTTTTTTTTTTTTTTAAAGGAGTTGAGCACTGGTGCTATCTGAACTATTTTTATGACCACAATATTGAAAAGTATATTTATTGTTTCCCATTTCTGGAAGGAATTATTATTAATTCTTAAAACTCATGTACATGTTGTCATAGAATTAATGCATTTATGTGAATAGACTGGTCTGGAGATGTAGTTGACCACACTGAAAAGAATCTCATTTTACAGATATAAGCTGAAAACCGTTATAATATGTTTTGGCAACTTGCTTGGTGAACAGAAAAAATGTGAGAAGCTGGTAGGAGACAAAGCCAAGACAGATGACTGTAACACTCCAGCCCTGGAGCTGCAGGCTCACAGTCTCTGATAAGAATATTACTTTTATATCTATAACTATATATGTATGTATGTGTGTATGTATATAGGGTTCTTTAATACTTTATGAAAATGTCCATAAAATAAGCTACAGGCTTGTTTCCAGGAAGTTTCTTTATTAATTTCTGGGAGAAAATAAGGTAATTTGGCAAAGGTTCAAAAAAGGCAACGCACAAGCTAGACAAAATGTTCCACAGCACATATTAATCAACAACATCCAAGGCAATATTCAGCCAATTCACCACATTTAATTCAAATCCAATCCCTCCAGCTCCAAGCCACTCAAAGCATCATGAAAAGTAGTAAAGAAAAAGAAATAGAGGGAGCAAGAAAAGAGGAGGGCTTTTGAAGTGACGATATTTTTCTTCCTTAGTAACCCTTATGCCTGATGAGGCCTTGGTCTCCTGGAGAAGTCTGAACACCTGCCTGCCTATGGGAAAAAGATAATTCATTCTTTGTTTTGCTTTGCTTTTTGCACAGCTTTTGCTTTAGCTATCGAACTGTCTTTATCTCAAAGGCACTATTTTTCTGCCTTTTACCCTTCCGATTCTCTCCCTGATCCTGCTGGTAGGGGGTTGAACAAGTGGCTATGTGGTACTTGGTTGCTGTCTGGTTAGGGATTTTCCAAGTTAGAATGAAAAGTAGTATCAAGAGAGGTAAGAGATGTTCACATTTCTCAGTATTCAAGACATATCTGGAGGGTGAAGGGTCTCAAACCAGAGTTCTCTGTGTCTTCAGGCCAAACTACATTCAACCATTCTCACTGACCACTCACTTCCACCTGTCTGCTCCAGCAGGTGGTAGGACATGGATGAAGAGGAGATTCTGTAAGCAAGTAATTTCTGCAGTTAAGGTCAAATCTTCCAATATTTATGAAATATTTACCTCATAATTATAGATCATTGCCATTGATTTTATGAGTCTAAAACAAAGTCTCAAGTGTTGCCGTAGAAGTCTGTAAAAAAGACTCCGAGCCAAGTTTTGTAGGAGATAAGATAATGGGCAGGCACTTTAATGAGCAACCCCGCTCATCCAGGAATACATCGACGCGCGCGCCCGCAAGCTCTAAGTTTTATAGCTTTTATAATATAACCTATCCAATCACTACTGTCCACATGTCTAGTTCCACCTCTGTCCCCTCCCAGCTCCCACCCCCGTTGAATTGGGGCTGGGGTCGTTGGGACCCTCTGTCTTCATCCACCTCCTCTTCTTCAGTACACAAAGGTCTCTTGGACGCTCTCCAGGGCTTCGGGTCACACTGCTCCATGTTTATGTTCTCTTCTGATATGCTTTAATCAAGTACTTTGAGGAAGAGACTAAACAGCTGGCAGATCTTAGCTGCCTGTTCTGGAGCAGGGGTAGAGATAGAAGGACTTTGTGCTACAAGCTGCTAAATATTAATTCACTAAAATCTACAGCATTGCATCTACTGTGTCTCTAAAATCTACAAAATATGAAAATTGAAAAGTTAAAAAAAACCCTTTCGGCATCACAAGTTTCAAACTGAGCTAAGCTTCGGAACTGGGGTATTGAGAAAGTGAAAATCATATTGTAAATGAGCAATTACCTGAAGTGAAGAGAGTAAAAGAAAATCCAGTGTTCTTGATGCAGTCTTTATTTTATGGAGCTAAGAAAACAATTGAATCTTTGGCCTGGTCACAGAAGAGTACATCTGCAAGGTTAAATTATAAATTTTAAAAATCTTGGTTAACAGGGAAAACAACAGCATGTGCATATTAATGTGATATATACATGTACATTGTCATAAACCTTATAAAACTGAGGACCTTTTGTGGATGCTATTAGTATAATTTACGAGAATCAACACAATTATTTTGGATTAGATAATGGAAATTGGCATGATAAGTAAATGTTAGAAAGCTCTTGGGAATATGAAACTGTATTATTAAATTAAAACTTCAGCTAAAATGATAAGGTCTGATGATTACATTTTCATTAGCTGTACATTCTGCAGTGTCACATAATAGTTTTGTTGATTGTGCATAATTTACAGTGCTTTCAAAATGCAATGCTGTAATATTATTGTGCTGGAAAAAAATTGATTGAGCTAAACACTGAGCTAAAGACACTTGCAACTACGAGCATGAATGTCTTTTTTTTTTGAACCTGGAGTGTTTAGGGGAATACAGTTCTTGTTTTTTGTAGAGCATTTAAATTTGTAATAAAATAATATTTTCCTTGATCACACGTTAAAAAAATAATCTAAATATCAGGTGAACTAAACCAGAGAGATGTACAGAAAGTTAGGGTCTTTTTGGTGTTTTGGGGTGGCTTTTTTGTTTGTTTTTTTTAGGGTTTCTTTTGTTTGTTTGATTGCTTTGGTTTAGGTTTGTGGGTTTTTTAAAGAAATAAAATGGTTTGGATTTTTTTTGGTGGGTTTTTGTTTTTTGCTCTTTTTGTTTTGTTTTGTTTTGTTTTTTTAAAGATGAATGAAAAAAGCAATGTGGAATAACCAGCAAAGGTTTCTGTCACATATAAAACACTTACTCTGGAGTAATTCTTTGAAAATGATTACTATATTAATTTTATTGTAAAATATTGATTTATTATTACATGTATAATGTAAACAATACTGTAACTGGTGATTTACTATGACCAAAATCTCCTTTCGTTAAATATTTTTAATATTTATTGAATTTTATTTATTCATTTTCATTTCAATATTAAATTTAACTTAAATATTGATAAATATGTTTTCTTTCTAAGGATCTTATTCACCTCAGAATACATTATTCTGTCACTATAGTCAACCTCAAGCCCTATGTCTGTTCTAATTTTTTTAATTTTTCTTTGAATCTTTTGCTTTACCTCCTTCTGTTTTTGTGATCACCTGTACTTATTGAAGAAAACAGGAAAAAATGCATTAGGAATAGCAGTTGGGGTTTAGACACTGTAATTATGTCTTCATTTGTTATTTGGTACAGCTGAGTGACAGGCTGTGAATGTGTCCTCCAGAGTGAGTGGTTGCTTTCAAACCATAAATAAGCTTGACCAGAATAGAAAGGAAGACATTGCCTGGGCACAGTGTGGGTCCATGGCTCTGTGTGACCATGATGCTGGGAACCACAGGCTCTGGCCCTGGGCCCACCAGGACAGAAGGGGCTGGCAGGGCCCATCCCATTGGCTCATCCAGAAGCAGGGGCACCAGGACACCCAGCCCAGGCACTGAGCACCTCCCTGAGGATGAGAGTGGACCGAGTTCAGGAGGCCAGTGAGGCAAAGCAGGGTCAAACACAGTCAGGATTGCTGAGCTGTGCCAAGGGGACAGCTCAGAAGGAGGGATCGGATGAGAACTACAGTGTGCAGTGGCCAGGACATGATTATGGAAGCAGGCAAAGAATTTGGACCCATGGCAATGGTATAGCTAAAGTCCTAGAGATGTACCCAAAATGTAACCCAGCCTTAAGAGGAGCCTATCAGACTGAATATGAAGACTAAAATATGTCTTTTTTCTTTAATGATAATAAAGTAAATACTAAGCTTTGTATCAATACAGAAAACAATTGTTGATTTTACATACTGGATTCTGAAGAAAAGTGCTTGAGCAGCTCAGTTGTGAGAGTTTTATACAAATTATTTACAAGCAACCCACTTGATGTATTCTCCACATGGTTAAATTTTGTGATCCTTGTATAATGGTTCATTGGGTTTTTTTGGTTTTGTTTCTTTGTTAGTTTTGTGGGTGTTTGTTTTTTTATTTAGTGTGTTAATACATCCATTTTGTGGATCATCCATCAAAATGTACTTTCTCAGTTAGCCTGAACCCCTATGGTAACATAGCTAATTACCTTTAAAATAGCATTAGGATGCATTGTCTTAAAACTGAAGGATGCTTTTCTGCTTATGGTGTTCAAAAGACTCTTAATACATTCTTATTATTTCTCAGAGCTCCCAGAAATCTGTGTAATAGTGACAGATCCATGTGTGAGTGTGTGTGTGTATACCCAATGATGGTTTAGGTCTTTTCCAACCTAAATTATTCCATGATTTTTATGAATATATATACAAAAAATACATACATATATGAATGTATTGTCCCTTCCTAATCATTTGTTACTATCTTACCTCCTATTATGGAACAGTGTTTTTATTTTTTTTTTCATTTTGATGTTAAAAAGCCATTCAAATGCAAACTGGAGGATAAGAAAACAACTTTTGATGTCACTGTTCTGATGAAAGGAACAAAACCCCCAGCTTAATAGTCAGGTTTCCTATACTGGTATTTACATCTATTAAAACATACATTTATTCTAATAAAAAAACAACTTGTCATGTTTTTACTCACCAAAACATTCTAAATAAGAGGAATAGATAAAAGAAAGTATAGCTCAGTAAGTTTACCCAAAATCCAATAGTTTGTAACAAGCAAGGAAAATATCAGCTCTGATCTTATGTTGTAAACTTAATGATGTGAATATATGTTCTCTATACTGCTGAACTTCCCACCCAGAAGCGTACGCTGAAGTCCCAAATATGGTGAGGCTATCCTGACTATCCCATTTTGCCTTCAGCCAGGAAGTTCTAGGAAATTTAAGAATTTGTGTTCTTTAAATGTAGTATGATGGTGATCAGTCCACAATTTATGATATACATATCACACTTTTATTTTGATGTCAATAACACATTTAGCAGTCCATAAACTAGTGTTAACCCACATAACCTGAGCTTTTAGTCTTGAAAAATAAAGTAATAATAATGTTAATAATAATGATAATAATAATGATGATAATAATAATAATAATAATAATAATAATAATAATAATAATAATAATGAAGGCTCAGTTTTTCTAAATATTGCTATTTGTATGTGATCATTGCAGAAGTCAGTTGATGCCTCTATTTAAATTGCTGAAGAAAGTCCAGGTGTCCAGTTATTGAACACGTCATAATGGGCCTGTTCAAAACCTGTGCAAAGTTGAGCATCAAAACAGAAGACTTCATGAACAGAAATTGCTTTTAAAACCTTAGCTGAAAGTATAGACTGAGAAAACAACTTTTACAAAGTACTCAAACTGCTTGAGTTTTCTGCAAACTCACAATATCGAAATATCTTTGAACTGTGTATCTCTGAAACCTGTATTATGAAGTTTAAATCCACTCCTGCTTTAATTTCAGAAGATTACAAGATAGCATTAAAAAAAATAATCAAAAAACAAACCACACCAAAAAAACCCACAAAACCCAAAAAACAAAAACCAACCCACACCTCTTTTTTTATATTTGGAAAAGGGATCAAAATTATTTCACACAGAAATAAACAAATAAACAAATAAATACATAAATATGTTACTTCTGTCATTCACTGGTACAAAGGAGTACAATGGATTTTCCCACTGTTTTCTGTTTTACCCAGGTTAATCTTCTTTCAGTGTTATAGTGTTCTTTGTTTTTAAAAATAACTTGTTTTTCAATGTTTTTAATATATTATAAAACTCCATGTGACAAATACTATGCATATTATGGTTTTAAAATATAAAATTTCATGTTACTCATAAATTAAGGAATACTTTTAGTAAATTTGATAAAGAACTGGTATTTTTAGGAAAAAAATAATTTTCCAATAAACTCTCTGTGTAAAGAAAATATCCTTTCACGAATCTTGACATATTTGCCAAGCATGAAAAACTCCTGGACTCCTTAAACTCAGTATAACCTGGGGCTACTGATAAACCCATCCAAATACCTTGCTCTGAGCAGATCTATGAAGAATCCATCAGCTGCAGACCCACTGTAGTTACACTTGTTTTATTATCAATAAATTATATATTAGAATGCAAGGAGCTCAACTCTGTCCTGATGATAATGATAATACATGCTAGCATTCACATCAGGTTAGCTGTCTTTCCTGAGGTTTCCAGTAGTTCCACTTCAAACCATAATGGTTACATGCACTTGTAAAAGTCCTGGAATCTAAACCTGATTCACAGAGGGCAACAGATGTTAATGACATTTGGACTAGAGTCAATGTATGGTCTCTAAAAAGGCTCTACCAGAATCCAAAAGGCCATTCTTATTTATCCTCTAAGTTTAGGTATGTGTGTGTGTTTGGTTGGTTGGTTTTGTTGTTATTTTTTGTTTTGTTTTGTTTCTTCCCATGTGCAAACATACTTATGTAGGGGGAAAAGTATACAATGACACTTTATTAGAGTTTGCTAAATAAGTTGAGGAGTTTCTCATAATTATCAATTTCTTTTCTTTTTACCCTTCTGCATCAATTTGAAATACTTATAATGGTTTGTTTGAATATTCAGCATTCTGAATATACAGATTTTCAAGAGTTTTGACATGACCTAAAGAGGCAGTGAAACATATACCTCCATACCTGCATTTCAGATTTTCTTGAGAAAACACTTATTTTCAGGAGCTTAATATGGGAATAATGAAACCCCTACATACCTCCATGTTGCTTCAATATTTTCAGCTAGCTTATTATAGAAAAATTCTACCAAATAATTGCATGTACATAATCAAAAGAAATGGTTGTAGTGAAGTAACCTATGATGGCCCAACCCTTTCTTACATCTACAGCCCCCTCTGGATGTTGAATAATCTTCTGGTAATTTTCATTTTAAAACTTCTCAGTATCAAAGAAAAGAGAGTTAAAAACAGTTATAAGATGGTAAATCTTTTTGACTTCTGAGAAGAAAATCAGAAGCTGAGGACAGCCTTACAATCAGGTCACATAAGAATCAGAGGGAATATACATTAAACTTTAGCTATTAAAGGAATAAACTAAAATCACTAAACAGAACTGCCAATTTCTTCCATACTTTCCTACCATCAACAATGTGGTGATCTATATCTGTAGAATAGAAATTAACAACTTCCTCTGCTCCTTCTGCATCCAGCTTTTGTCATTTGGGGATGAATATGCAGTGCATATTGGTGTTAGAAATTGTTCATAGAGGGAATATTATATTGTTGGTTTGGCTCCAGTTCTCCAGCTGTCCACTGTCTTACTTACCTAAAAGCAACGTTTTGATAAACAGAACTCTTTTCATGTTTGGTTTATCTTACTGTTGAATTTTGAGGCTTTGTTAAGCATACTGAACTTCTCATTAACAGATGGGAATGGATTTATTTCATTGCCCACAGCTCATAATAAGCCAAGGAAGACAGAGCCAGTTCTATGTTAATCATATTACT
This sequence comes from Pithys albifrons albifrons, assembly GCF_047495875.1. Classification (NCBI taxonomy): domain Eukaryota; kingdom Metazoa; phylum Chordata; class Aves; order Passeriformes; family Thamnophilidae; genus Pithys; species Pithys albifrons. The sequence continues at coordinate 41,962,810 of NC_092458.1, forward strand.
ATTGCTTTATTAATGCTTTTTATTCATATTAAATGTGGAATGCTTTTTGCAATATGGTTTTCAAAAAGGGAATTATCATAAAATAAAAAACAGTTAAAGTTTACTGTATGTAATTTGCTATTCTGTTCTGAAGGACTGAAATTTTAGTCTACTAAAAAATACTGTGCAAAGAAAAAATATGTACATTCTGAGTACAACAATCTTTCTCTTCTGAAAAACATTAAAAGACATTTGTTACCCATTTATTTTAATAGGTTTAAAACATGTTTAAATGCAATGGACCTCGAGGTTTAAACAGATCAGTGGTTTAAAGCAATTTTATCTGCTGCATCTATTCTTGCCAGACAGACCCTGAGCCATTCCCATAACAAGTGCTAAAGGCACTTAAAGGAAGACATCAGCTTTGTGAGCTCCTACTAGATCGTCTAAATTTAAGGTAGCAGATACCTCTTTGTTCTAGCTTCTTGCAATAAAATGAAGCTTTTTGGAGTGGCACAAATTAATGTATTTAAACCCAGGGTATATATGTTGTATTAACCAGAATTAAATTTTGTGGCTGAAGGAATTGCATTTCTCCGTGATGCCCATAAGACTAAATTATAAAATAGTCTCTTTTGCCATAAACTAAAACTATTGTTGTTTCAGGCTGAAATTTGATATAAAAGGTCAATCTTCATTTTTTCTTTTTTTGCTTTGATATAAATATGAAAATTTAAATGCAAAAAAGTCTACAGCTTAACTGAGTTCACAAAAGAAATATTTTTAAAGTTTTACAGTTGTTTTGTTTTTAAACATGCTGTAATAGATAATACTAAAATTTCCTTTTCATCAAATATGATTTGCTAAAATGATAAGTTCTGTTGCTGTTCTTTGCCACACTCATCTTGAAAATCCCATCTCTTTATAACACTGCATAGTATTACATACTGAAGAGAATCAAGTAATAATTACACAAAAAATAGGCAATGTGACAATGAGGACTGAGAATATGTTGATGCAATACACAGTGGATAGAAGGGTGAGCAGACAGACTCAAGGAGGAAGAGTCCAAGTTATTACTTACTTGTGTAAGATTTTAGTAATAGTAGTGAGTACTTTTATCACCCAATTGTATTAGAAGAAAAGGTAATTTCCGGATTTGCATGCAAATTGGAAACAAAACTGTTGAAATAAGTTTTGTAATATATTTTCTATCTCCTTGCAGTGTTCATATGGTAGAAAGCTCCAGTTCCAGCTACCATGTTTACCCATGGCCATTCATTAATCTTCCTGTCTTGAAACTTTGTCCTCTACTCTCCTGATTTGATGATGATGTTGCCCTAAAGCGAAAGCTAAGACAATGTTTTCACAAAAAAGAAAAATACTTAAAGGAGCCTTTTGAAAAATATGCTTAAATTTCCAAATTTCAGAGCAAACCTTGAGATTGTGAAGTTTGTTCAATTTGTAGTTTCTTCACATTTATTCTTCCATTCCTAAGGTCTCTGCCAAAGACTGAATTTCACATCTGATTGTTTTCTGAATTTTTACTAATTTAACCTCTCTCTGGAATTATTTGGTGGTTTGCTTTTGTTTTTTTTTTTTTTTTTTTTTATTTTAGGAATAAAGGCAAGTTAAGACACATTAATCATGGTGAATGCAGTTTAATTGAATATTTAAGAACAAACCCATAATTTATAAAAATTGAAAACCATTTAATTAAAAGTCTATTGTGTAAAGTATGCAATATATTATTATCTTCAAAGATAAGTAAATGTACTCTTTATGAACTGCTGGTGAAATATTTGCTGTACACGAAATGGGAAAAGTGAATTCTGGTAACTCAATTTGATTTGTTAAAAGTGTCCTATTACAAATTCAAATAAATGTCAAACATATAAAAACAAAACAGTAAATTAAGTTCACTACATATAACTTAAACTAAAGCACTCTTGTATTGCAGCTATTCATAGACAAAGTCTTTCAAACAATAAATGTAATGCAACTGGATAAAAGTAAAAACTTGTAGAGGGAATTTAATATGCAATAGATTCTTTAAAGAGTCTAATCTCCATAAATGGAGAGTAAAATAAAACTAAATATCTAACAAATTGAATTACAGTACTCTCTGGTACTGCAATTTTCTATGAAGGTGTGAAACAGGAAATACTACATATAGTGGGGTTTGTTACTTTTTTCCAACCAAATTATTACACAGTAATTTATTTTTCTTTGTTTTCATGATTAGTTGGAAGACAGCAATAATAGCTTAAAAGACATCTTAGCTACAAGTTTGTAGCTAGTAGCAGTTTTGTTTTGTGAGGTTTTTTTTATAGCAAAGTAGAGATAAACATCTCTTATCAAAAGTCAACATTTATGTAAATTATGTTTATGCAGTACTGATTTTTTTGACTCTTGTTTATTTTGAACTTTACTGCACAACTGCCATTAGACCTTTAGTCAAGAATATGATCAAGAATAAAATCTGAACATCTTATAGATTTTTTTTAATAAAGAAATGTAAATATTTCTGTGTTTGTAAGTGTATTCCTCCATTGGTTGCTTATTTTTTACTTACATAGTTTCATTGGAGTTTGTAGCATTTAGACTTAGAATTTTTCATTTAACAGGGATTACAACTTTTCTCTCAGCCTTGTTTTCTCCTCGTGATAGAACTCATGAAGTTATATTTCAAAAAATTAAAAAAAAACAAAAACCAAAAATACTCATCAAAAAAAAAAACAAAGAAAGAACGTGCACACTCTTTGCAGAACTCATGGGAGAAATCAGGCCTTATTCTGTGATAAGGCACAGCAGAGTTTCACTGATTTTTCTAGGTTTAGAGTAGACTCACTCACAGTCCACTCTGAAATTCAGGGATGCCAGATTCAAACACAGAAAAAAATTAAAAGTTATTTACAACTTAGGCCTTACAGTTACAGTGGCTGATTGCAAAATAGAAATAGCAGTAGCAAACTTACTTTCAATATTGTACGAGGAGCAAGCAGAATGTATCCTTTCAGTTCATATTGAAAAATTCATAAGATCATAGGGATGTTATAAAAGAAGTAAATAGCATTTTGTGGATTTTGTTCACAGATATGTGTTGAAGGCACAGAAAGCAGCTCTATCCCTATAAAGCTTAGATCCTAATCCACAAATCTTACAGGACAAGTTTAAGCAAATGAATAAGTTAATAGTGGTTAACTCATGTGTTCACATGATTTAGTCTTAAAAATATTTTAACTGAAGATATTTTTTGCTCAAGAGATATACTCCCACTATTTACTTTTTTTTTAATTAGGTTTTTCAATGCTTTTGCTTTAAACTACACTGCTTAAAAGATCATGTGATTGGCCCCTATACATAAATTGATGTTATCATATATTCCTGTTTGCTAGTACTAGAAGTGTTCTCAGTAATTTCATTGGCCGTTGGTTCATGAAATAAAGTTCAACTAGTTTTCAACATACAATGCAGCTGATGGAGAGTCCCCCTGCTTTATGCTTTCATAGTTCAGGTTTTGGTACACTCCACTCTTTGAAGATACACCAGAGAACAAAATTTGTTATTTTATTATGCACACATCTTTGCAAGAGTAGATAAATACCAGAAGCTATTATATTGCTGACACCACTTTTTTTCCAATACTGCTTCTCATCTTCATTTTCTTCAGTAATTTTACTAAGCAATTTTTAAAATGCACTCCAAGCAAACATGTTATGCTTAACTTGCTAAAAGAAGAATGGAAATATAATTAAAACACTCCTGCTATATTAAAAAGGTATGACTTTATCATTGTTTTTTGCAAAGGGATGAAATGGGAGAAGGAAAGAAATAATTAATTTCCAGCCATAATATATCAAAATTATTTGTATTTTTGAGTAGTTCTTTGTCCTAGAAATCCTGCTTATAAAAAATACTCCTGAAGGATCTGTAAGATTATGCTAGATACCTGTAAATTCTGAGTAAATTGTTAAATTGTGAGTAAATGCATAGACTATACAAGACAAAAAAAAAAAGAAAAAAGAGAAAAAAGAAAAAAAAAGACGTCTGGTAAAGGTAAGATTGTTGAAATAAAAAAAAATCAACATTTAAAGGAAAAAAACTGAAATGAAAATGCATAGAATTCTAAGGGAGAACGGAATTATTTCAGAGCAGCATCATCAGAGATTATCTCCATTTCAACATTTCAAGAAGACACTGAATTTCTACTGCCTGAGCAATGACTGCCAAGCTGGCAAAGATTCATTGCATGAATTATTGAGAATAAGGAACATACTAATGCTTAGCATTGCAGATCATTATTCTCACTTATTCCTGTGTATCAGCCCAGGAGAAATTACTTTGAATTTGTGTTTCTCCTGCATGCAGAATATCTTTGTAAATGGTAAAAGTTGCCCAAAGAGTTACTCACAGGAAGAGGGTTATACAGCGAAAAGTGGAGAAGGAGGATGTAGCATCAGGAAAGAAATAGGGAAAGAGATTTCTGGGTAGAGGCTTGCTGAGTTTTCTACCTCTAGTAAGAAGAGTGAGGTGGAGGCACTTCTATGTTCCCAGCAGGACTCTGTATTTCAATAGACTCAAACTCCTCTTTCAGTGGCAATCACAACAAGCTCTATGACTGGATCCTTAGCAAAAGGGGTGGTGGTGTTTTATTGAATTCAATAAACTCTTTTCTTTCAAAACTATATATTTTGCCTATAATTAGTGTTATCTGCACATAGAGATACATTTATAGTAGCTTAGGGTAAGTGCTTGTAGGATCACAATCTATGATAACAGCAAATAACTGAATTTTGTAAGAAATTGATATGTATTCCACACTAAGGATTCATCACTGGCTTCATGAAATAGTTTCATTTCTAGATCCAGAATGAAATGTGGAATGATAAGAGGCAATGCCTTTTAACATTGCCTACGGTTTGTTTCTCTCAAGTTGAGCAAGACAAGATTACTATCAGAAAAAAAAAGAAGAGCTTATGTAAAAGAATAGCTATAAGACAAAATTTCAGGGAAGCAGAAAAGGAATACCTCTTTGAAGAAACTGTACACTGTCTGGTTTATGGAAAAAAAAACACAACAACAAAACCCAAAACAAACCAACAACCAACTGAAAGCAGAAATTGATTTAATAGTTTTGGTGTTTTCTGTTTTTGTTTTTGTTTTTGTTTTCTCTTTGTGTATGAGCATACTGGAACATTGCTTCTATTTGAAAGCAAAATAAATTTTTAATGTTTTCATTAAAAGTCTGGAGCTTATAGCTGCCAATGATCTGAAATAGTGTTTATGGTGTATCACATTATAAAAGAAGGGTCATGATTTTTTTGAAAAAAATATTTTTTTATATTAATGGTTTTAATTATTATTTTCCTTCAAATTTTTATGATATGCATACTAAATCAGATATTTCCCTCAATGAATTTGCATGAAGTTTAATAGACTTTCATTCAATTATATTTTTGGTCACACATTGCTTCCATAATATCAGTACTTTAGTATGACAATATGATTATGGTTGACATGGATTTGTACTCTTATTTCCAATGGAGAAAAACAAAAAACAAACTCCCTATACTACTATGAATTACACTCAAAGCTAACTAGAGTGGGATGAATAAGACCCATGTTACTTAATTCACTAATAGTCACACTAAGTGTCTAAAATTTAGAGGAATTAAGGTTCTTTTTTAATAATAGAAAAAAAGTCTATCTTTTACAATACATAGTAGACCAAGAAAGAATCCAACTTAGGTAAAGGGCTTTTTTTTTTTTCCTTTTCTTTTACCTCCCTGGCTGGACTACACAACAGAAATAGATAGCCTGAAAACTGTTCTGTTGTTACTCAATCCTGTGTTCTGAAAGACTCATAAAAAGAAAAGAAAAGAAAACAAAACTTTTTCCCTGAACCAATCATCAGCACACAAAGATAATGCTTCATCTGCTCATGAAGTTTCCATCTTAAGAGTAGAAAAGGTTGATTAACTTTACTAAACACAGTAGGATTGTTTTGCTTTTTCTAATATCAAGATATCTGTTTGCTCAGATATTATGTATTAATCATTCATAGGTATGAGCTTAAAACTGAAGAAAAAAGTGTAAGGTACTCAGAACAACTTATCTTGATCTTGCACATCTTAATTGAAAGAGAGGACCTATGGAAAATGCCTCAGAGTTTCCTGTCAAAAATGTCAGTAAATTTTGTTGTTTAGATATTAATAAGTCTGAAAAGTCCTTTAAACATTTTCATGCTGAGAAGGGAATTATAGAAACAATTAAAATTTCAATAGTGTACAATTCTTTCACCTACTTATGCTGGATGCTTTGAAGCTCTTATTCAGGTGATCTATCAGATTCTGATTAACATTTAAGCAATATACAATATGTTTAAAAATAAGGTTAGAGTGTATTCTGTAAACAAAGTGAACAAGTATCAGAGCTATATTTGCAGAAAATCTGTGAATAAACTTCAGCAACCAGTAATATATCTATCCCATACCTATGTAGTAGCAGACACCCCACTCACTCGTTCAAGTGAGGCATATGTAATTCTTTCCCTGACAGGTCATATTCTCAATTTCATAAATCTAAACTCTTGCATTTTAATTTTCTAATGAATGCACTTTTGTGTGTTACAAACCATAAACCTTAGCTTCTTTACAAAGGACCTTCACAGATCATTAACCATTATTTTTCTGTCAGCTTTTTCAGATTGGTTTTATTTTAATGTTTATACATAATTCTTAAAGAATCCTGTTAAAATTCATTCCAAACACCAAAACAGAAATAGACCCCAAATATTATTCTTGTGCATTATACTGAATTGCCACTCGGTATTCTAAAGGAGACCTGAAATATATTCAATAAGAATATAACTCCTTCAAAATAATAAAAATAGTAGAAATAATAATAAATTAAAAAACCACAACTGATTTTGTGCTCAGCTCACCAGCTACAGTTTTTATCCACTGCTTGTCAGTTCTGTTACTTTTATGGACTACATCACAGGTCTGAATATTTTTCTGCATGCAGAAATCATTACTGTATGAACAATTGTGACTAAGAGGGAGGGTATCTTTCTTGCAGCCACAGAGTTCCCCTAGGCAAACAGTTAGTATGTGAGGATAGTGTCATTTTTCAGTACACAGTATACTAGTGCATTAAAGACCATATTCAAATATTATTAAGGTGTAAAAATGATATATACAGAGTAAAAATATTAACCATATAGTTGTCAATATGCTAAACTGCATAGAGAAGTATTGCCCAAAGTACATTCAGTATGACCCCTCAACGTATATATCCAAAGCCCAAAAAGAAAATGAGTTTAATTCTTCCATGTAGAGGCAGTCATATTTAACTTCATAGTGATAGTTAAATTCTCACCTTTGCTTTGATTAAAAAGATTCCCTGTTGTACTTGATATCACAAACTACCGCCTGTGTTTCCTTCTTTCAGGAGAGTTTTCTAGTAGATTAGAAGACATATTGTTAGAGTTATTTGGTGTCAATTCTGTTTGTCTTTCTTTTTCCAATGTGCAGGCATTTTCTAGAGACAGAAAACTGGAGTAAATGGCTACAGGAAACTTTCACAGTAAACTGATGCCCTCTCATTCTCATTATCACTTTCATGTAATATTGATGGAATAAAGAAAGATCAAATGCATCTGAAAGGAAGCCATTGCAGCCAGACACAACATATGTGTCTAGTTTTCTCAATATTTATGGGAAAACAAACCAGACCTGAACAAAAATAAACTTGTCTCTTTCTCTATTTGCTTAGTATTGGAGAAAATATCATCTGGCACTCTCAGTCTTTTACTATGTTTTAATGCAAGGATAAATAAATGCCTAAAGTGCTGGAGGATGTAGATAACTTTAATTTGTCTCTACAAAGCTGGTAAGTACTACTCTTGAGAATTCAGGGGTTAAAAATCAATTTTAGCTATAAAAAAGAAATCGCATAACTTTTATTTTTTTCAAAATTAATGCTCTGATAGTGTCTTAATTTTCAGGTTATTGTAACTATTCAAAAGTCACTTAAGCCACATTCCTTGAATTTATGAAAGGTATATGCATAATTGCATAAATGCAATGCTAATTAGAAATCTTATCATGCTACTGTGTTATTCAGAGGCGTGGTCTTGAGAAATTAATCTCAAATGCACTGGTTAGATGATATTTTCCTGTTGCTTATTTGAAATTTTCCTCAGAGAGATATGGCATGTATGGTTATGTACTGTAACTCTTCTCCCCACCTTTACAAATGCACAGTGTCCTCAAGCACTTGCATGCATTGCTTATTTCAAAACATTACTGAAAATAATTGTTATCCAGATAAGAAACAGTTTGAAATACATTGAGGTAAAAATTATTGCTTTTGATACTGAAATACCTTTGGCACTTCTTTAAAAAATTTATATGCGAGAGCTATTTTTGCACTTTCCATTAAATTATCCAAATGCCATATTTTTCTGACTTTGAAAGACAATAGACTATGAACTATAGTTGAGGTAAGATTTAACAGTCTTTTATTTTTTCCTACTATCATATGAAGACAATTTTGAAGACAGTAATTTCTTAAAGATGTAAACAACATATTTAATGACAACAATAGCAGAAAAACCCACAAAACCAGCTATCATGGAAATAAGAAATAAACAATAGCACTGTATATATCAGAAAACAAATAATGTATATATCTGAATTTGTAAATGCAGAAAAAATGCTCCAAAGCATTTGTATAGAAACTGGTGCCAATAAAGGACTTGCCTAACTTGTAATTCAATAGTATTTCACATTTCAATAGTCCAGGTGTGGTGAATGGAAATTTGGATGCAAACTGGTTCATAGGGCAGACAGGAAGAGGGCTCATGCTAAGTTCCTGTTTCGGTGACTACAACAACAGGGAAGCTGAGGCTAAAGAAAGATTCTGAATCTTATATCACAAATATAGTCTTATTAGGTATGTTCATATTAAGTATGAACATTAAGTCAAGTAAGCATGACTTGTGGGATATGTTAACTTTCTTGTTGGATCTCTGCAGTAGTGAAAATTAAATCTACAATTAATGAGGTAAGGAACTTTGTGCAGGAGACAATCTTCAGATTTAAACAATCTGGAATAGTTCTGCCCTTTAGTTATAGTAGTTATTTATATTTTTTTATATAAATCCTTATGTTATAGGTCGATGGTTTTTCTTGTTAACATTTGTGTCAATTTAAATAAATTTAAATGAACTAGTTCTCCTAATAAATAACACATTACTTATTGTTTCTTTTCTATGTGACAGCATTTGTGAAGCAATTGCATTGTGTAACATTTAGAAAACAATAACTTTAAATTCTTTTTTTTCTGATTTTTGCTAAAGCATATGGCCTTATATGCTTCATTAGCTATCATTCATCCATTAATTTGATTCTTTATATTTACAGTGGTAATACTCTGAGGATACTCTAAAGTTCAACCTTAATTTTCCTAAACATTTACTTGAAAAACAGCTTGCAAGGTGACTGAGACCTTTATGACTTTTACCAATAATTCTGTTCTGTCTTAAAAACCAAACTAATTAAGTTTGCGTAGTCTGAATATACTTCAATGCATCTTTCCGATATATTTCAAGGCAACTTGAAAGCTAGTTCAGTGTTTGTTCATAGCTATCATTATCATAACATCCAGTAATCTTTTGAAAAGCACACACCTCTGCAACAAATCAAAAGTGTCCACTGTTGCTGAAATGGTAAGGCATGGAGCCAATTTGATTCTTAGGCATAGGCAGTTCCTGGAAACTCCAAACCATTTTGCAAAAGCAGTTTGAAAATGGTATTCCAGGAGACAGCAGCAAATACTGTTATATTTAGATTCAAGATATTAAAATGTTGCTAAAGAAGGTCCTGGTATATGTGCATCAAAGGCTGAAAGAGACTCTGGAGATTCCAACATTTAAATCTTATTTGACTGGTACTTTTTTGTGGGTTTGGATTAAAAATTGAGAACATAATTCATTTCACCTAATTTAACTACCTAATATTTGATCTAAACTATTAATTTAGGATCTCCCAAGAGTAAAAGAACAATTATTTCCAGAGAGGATCCACCATATTTCCATTCAACATATTTTACAATTCAGAATCAAACATTTCCTTGAAATGTCTGTGGTATTTCACTGGCTATTAAGAGAGCTGACGTAATAAGTTTATACTGTATACCATACTTTGAGATGCTTAATTCATTCATAGCAGCTGACTACATTTTCTATTATGTAAAATAAATGCTACGTTAGGTTAAAAATAGTTTTGATTTTAAAATATGTTCAGTTTGCTTTTTCTTTTCAATTTAAGGTAAGCAAAGTTGGGCACATTGTCCGTTGTTGCCCCTCCAGTGAATAAGTAATTATTGTAAAATTTTAAAGAGATTTTATAGATTAAAACTATTCAATAAAAAAGGGACAACATTAAAATTATTAATCTCTATTCTTCTTGGACTTGTAAGCTGCCTGTCAATTAATGAGTTTAGCAAAGAGTCCCTTTTCATAGTTGTGGATACTACTGCACTACAGAAAACTTAAAAGAGAAGCAGCTGGGTGGAATCCTGTCTTTGACTAAAAGGAGATTTACACAAGTGTAACATAACATCTGAGGCATTTCCACTCAAGCCATGAGTTCAAAAGGCTTATGCATGCTTGAAAGGTTTGGACTATCTTCCATGGCCACCTGCACACAGCCTTCTTATTTTTGAGAAGAATCCTTTTCATGCTGTCACCATAACCAACCCCAGTTCAGGATGATTTTCAAAATGTAATCACAGCATGAACATTGGCTGACCTCAACAGTGGTCAGTGTCTTTTAGCAGTGAATATAGTTACAAAAGCAATCAACTGGTAGAATTACTACTGTCCTTCCAATTCTACCTCCTGCATGCCTAAAGAGATAGAATGTGAAAGACTAAACTAACCCATTTTTAGTAGCACTTAATACAAGCAGTTATTTTTGGGTGTATTTTTGAAGGTTTTGATAAATGTGGAAGTCCTCTCTGCAAATCTTACTTCGAAAGTCACTTAAGAATGCTTCAATGTTTGTTTTATTCAGTTCTCAGCTAATTTTTCTCCTTGCACAATGTTGTTAATACATAATCATTTCAAAAACAAATGTCACAAGCTTGTAACTGCAGAAATAATCATGACTCATCTGTGATTTTGCCTGAAAAGAAATGAGGATCACATGCTGTTGCTTATGGCCTCAACCAGTACTCAGAATATAACATAGTTCTTGAAAAGTACTATAACTGTATAAATATATGTAGGATTAAAGGAAAGTGTCAATATATATATATAGTGAAGCGTCTAACAAGGAGAGAATCAACAGATTGCTGATAGCTCTTTTAAGACCTTTTATTTTGAGAGTGTCAGAGCTCTTAATCCTCAGGTATAAGAAATCGGGCATGGGAGACCGGAAAAGAGCATGGCTATGTGTTCTGGTTTGGGCTGGGATGGAGTTAGTTTTCTTCATAGTAGCCAGTATAGAGCTACATTTGGGGTTTGTACTGAAAACAGGGGTGAGAAAACAGGGATCTTGCTGAGTAGTGTTTGTACAGAGTCAAGGCCTTTTCTACATTTCACTTCACCCCACCAGTGAGTAGGCTGGGGGTGCACAAGAATGTGAGAAGTGACACAGCCAGGACAGATTCCTCGCCTCCTGGTCAAAATAAAGTGTTGAAAGGAAGTGCACAGGCAGAAGAATCAGGGACATATATCCTGAGAAGCATATAGAAATACTATCTAGGCATACGATGAGGCAAGCTAAGGCACAGCTGGAAATAAATTTGGAAAGGGATGTGAAGAATAGTAAGAAGGGCTTCTACAGATATGTTGGCCAGAAAGGGAAGATAAAAGAGTATTTATCCCCCCAATACATACAACAGGAGAACTAGTGACCACCAACATGGAGAAAGCAGTGGTCCATAAGAATTATTTTGCCTGAATTTTCAGTGGCAATATCTCTTCCCACATCACTCAAGACCCTGAAATTCAAGGCAAGGACTGAGAAAAGAAGGAGCATGTGAGAAGCCTGAACATACACAAGTCCATGGGATGCAGTGAGATGCATCTCAGGGTCCTGAGAGAATTGGCTGTGTCACTACATCACTCACCATCATATTTACAAAGTTGTGGCAGTCAGTAGAAGTCCCCAGAGACTGGAAAAATGGAATATTGCACACAATTATTAAAATGGTGATAGGGACCACCCTGGGAAACAGTGGCCATTCAGTCTCACCTCTGTGCCTGATAAGATCAATAGATCCTTTGAAAGAGCAAAGATGATTGTCCCTCTCTGCTCTGCACTGGTGTGGCCTCACCTTGAATATTGTGTGCAGTTTTGGACACTGCCATACAAGCAACTACAATGAAAATTTGATCCAGTCCAAATTCAGTACAAGAGTATATGAGATTGGAAATAAATTTGTGATTCTTTTCACCAGTGACCACCAAAAAGTATAGTTGTGATGAGATTCAATACCAGACTTTGAAGTGGAATCTAGATAAATTTTAATACAATGGTATTGGTGATTAGATGTCCAAGTTCTTGTTGTAGTTAGGGAAAATCTGGGCTCAATTATAATATAAGAATATTATAACTTTCTTTTGTATGCCCCTGAGTTGCTAACAATCCCAACTCATCTATCTAGACTACGAATAACATATAACTTATTACAGAAATCAAAGATTCTTTGTACTATATGAAAGAATTAACTTTGTTAGCAAAGCTGGCAGTTTATGAACCTAGCAATCATATCTCTACAAATGCTTCCTTAATGCATGCAATTTTATTAGATATACAGGATTTAATTTCTCCATATACACCATTAAAAATCCATCATGATTATTAGTTAATATGAAAAACGATCATGCTATTTATACTGAAATTATGTAATATATTAATATAAGCTGCAAAACCTTGAATTAATTTAATCATTAGGTTTAAAAAAAAAAAAGAAGGAAAAAACAGACGCTGCCACCACTCCCCCACCTCCACACCCTAGGATTTAATCCATAGAGCATTACCACTGACCCATTTAGTATAGAGAGGACACAATAAATCAATGTTTGTTAACATATGCTTAAGCAGAAAAGCAATTTCATGGGTCAGGCAACATAGTCATGAAATGTCTGTGAAGCACTGGTGCATTGACTGAGAAAGACACAGCCAAAATGACAAAAATGCTTTTATTTTTGTCTATATTCTGATTTCCTCTTTTTTATTCTTTTGGTCAAACACTTCAGTGTCAATAATAGTTTTAGCAACATATTCATAAAACTAAGATCAGTGTTTCAAGCATTTAAAGTAGTATTGTTTACTCTAAGTGATTGAGGTAGTGAGGGAAAGGTAAAATTGGCGGCATAACATACAATGCAGTGCACAAAACTTTCTTAAAGGAAGCTTAATTCCAGGCCTGGATTTGAACCTTCACTAGTCCCAAGAGTTAGTTTACTTTCAAAACCAGGGGAGATGAGGATTGAAAAAAGTCACCAAGTCAAAATTTTAGATCAACTCTCAACTGGTGAAATAGGTGGCAGAGAATGAAACACTGTGCATTAGTGTTAGTACTAATAGTTATTAGCATTAGTACCAATAAATGTGTCCACAACACGCATACATTCCTAAAGGACAAAATCAATTCTAAAATATGAACTCCCTCCTGTGAACCAGGAATTACAAAAGAAATATATCTGTGTCTTTAAAATAATCTCTTCCCTGCTATCTTAACTTTATGCAAGTCCAAAGCCTCTTTGACATTTTTCCAGCACTGTTTCTAATAAGGCTCAACTGACTGCTTAATGCATAATAGAACTTTCTTCAGCTAAAAATATTAAACCTTTTATCCCTCTACCTTGACCTCCACATTAGTATGTAAGGAATATGACAATGAGAGTAGATGCTGAATTTTTATTAGACATTCTAGTGTATTCCGTTCTGTTAATTTAGAGGGAAACAAGTGTCGAGAAGTTGTCTGTTCTGTATTGTATAGAAAGAATCATTTATTCATTATTAAAATACAGCATATCCTAGCAGAATTTTTAAAAAGAGAAAAAAAAAAAAAGGAAAAAATTTATGCATACATGCTCTTTAACGGTCTGCCATTAAAAAACTTGAAACAATTACACTGCCCTTCTAGTAAAAAAAAAAAGCTAGCTGGATTTCCCTTCATAAGTAAAGATTATTTTGTTTCATCTCAGAAATTTTGAAAACATTTAATGAATATTTAAAATGATGATGCATAACGTTTGAGGTCTTCAATCTGCATTCATACAAAACTGCTATCAAATTGAGTTAAGTTTGTCTGAGAAATAAGACACAAGCTAGGAAGGATGCTAAGGGAAATGTATTACCTTAATTATGAAATATTTGCTAAACACAGCAAATATGTCAGCTGAACTCCAAAATTCCTAAAAGAAGAAAAAAGTGTTCCATGCTCTTATTAGGCTTATATTTATTTATGGAATGTGCTATGTAACAAAAATAGTGAGAGACAATAATATTTTCTGATATTGAGTTTTTCAATTTATAAAGTTATTTAGAGGAACAATAAATATGTTTGATGAATACACAGATTTTCAAGACACCTTTTTAAGAATATGATTTTGTATAAGTTTTACTTTTCCATTTCTGAAGAATGGGAAATCTTTTTTGTTGATTTGTCCACTGCTTCTATGCCATGTTCTATTAAAAGAATTCATCAGGTCATAGAGAGGAAGGCTATCTTCTGCTACCTGGGTGAAATCAAGTAGAAACCTCCAGAATGAGAAACAGCAAACTCTGAGAACAACTGAATAGTCCAGGGGAGAAATAGGCATTCAGTTTTCCAGAGGCACAGAAGAAATAACACTTTAGACTAGGTACACTTGGAGGCCTATTAAAGACTTTGGGCTGTCTCCTCTAAAGATCCTTAAAGCATCTAGTTTAAGTTGAAACATTAAGTTGAATAGTTATGGAAATTTTAAACTGTGTAAACCGTAAAATGATTGTGTTTCTGTAGGCCCAAAAATTTTGTATAAGCAAGATTTTGTATAAGATGTTGCAGTTTCTAATTTTTGCAAAGCATTTGTGAAAGCTGGAAGCCAAATCAGAGGCTACGAAAAAGAACCTTGGGTGTTTTGATAATTACAAAGAATTCATGGCCAGCTGGAAGCCAGAGCAATGTGTACTTAATTGCTTTGAATAGTCTATGTTTTGCATGTAGTAATCTGTGTGCATTTGCTCTGATTGCTCAAGGGGAAATAATTACTATTTATGAAAGATTGTCCATTATTCCTCAATTAGAGAGAAAATACATTCTACAACATGGAAAATCTGGCTGCTGTTCTGTAGGCTTTGAGAGAAACCTTTCCTTACTGATATGGTACTCCATAAGTAATCCCAGTTGTTATTCAGGTAATGTGCTACATAAACAAGAGGTCAAAATGCCCGAAATGTTTGAATACAGCTTGAATGACTGTGAATTTACTACAACATTTTAATTGAACATGAGAGAGCACATAAACTGTAAGGAATTCTTGATCAGTTGTGATTTTCTTTCTTCTTCCATAACCTAGGGTTGAAGAGGACAGGGACACAAAAAATAAAGTCCATGAAAAAATGCAGTCTACTTCTCAGTTTCTGACCCAGAAACAGAGTAGACGAGGTTTCAACTTTTCCTTTTCCATCAATTTTTTCCCTTGGGAGAAATATTTGGAACAGTGTCTATGTTGCACAGCTCTGTGGGACTGATGTTTGTTTGTATAGGTGCAGCTGGTGGTTTAAAGCAGAGGTAGTGCTATTTCCAGTTCAGTAAGCCAGACTCAATTTCTTCTTTTTGTACTTTAACTGGTTAATTGTAAAGTTTATATTAAAACAGAATTTAGATAGTAGCATACATAGATTTGGAGAAAGGGAATTCAGCAATATATTGAGATCAACTTAAACTAGTACAGGTCTCCTGCAAATTGAATAGCTATGGAGACAAGCAGATGTCTGCGAGCACATACCATCAAATAATTTTCCACTAAGTTTTCTCTTAAGGAGAAACAAATAGAAGCAAACATTTAAAGGGAGGTGGGAGGGATGTTAAACAACAAAAAGAAAATGAAAAAAAAAAACAATAAAACACCCCCAAACAAGTACCAGATACAGATCTGATCATACTGCATTATGTATTGATATAATTGCATACAACTTCACAAGGGAAAAGATATAGATGTTAGCCTCAGGTTCCTCAGGCTTGTGAAATTGTATATCTCTCAATCTAAATTATTTTTACAAGAATTAGTATGTATTATTATTTTTTACATGAAAGATTTGCAATCCATATATGAAGCTGAGGAAGGAGAACAACAGTAATTTGTTTATAATTGTATTCTGCTTATCTGAAAAGAGTAAAATATGCATTATCTTTGCCTTCCTTTTGGTTGTTTCACTGTTCAGAAATAGTTATTCAGGATATCTTTCTACCTTGTTCTGTGATGATTAAAGGTTACCAGATTGCATTTCTATACCAGACACCAAATTTCTAAGTCTTTTGAAAGTATATGTACAAATTATCTGCATATGATCCTCAAAGAGAGTCAGGAATGTCACATAGCTATATACACAGTATCATCTTAGGAAGAGATAAGTGTTCCTGGGGTATCATGCCACTGTATCACAATTTTTAACTCCAGTATATCTACATGTGCACTGTGGTCTTTACTGTGCTATCAGTGCAAAAAAGTTCCTGCTTTTCAAAATAATATTCAAATTCAGAGACATTAACAATCCAGTTCCTTCTAATAGACATATACATGCATGTATACATATAAAATATTGCAAAATTAAAATAATATTTTAGATTAAATATTCTACATTTCTATCTGTGAGTTAGTAGACTACCTAAAAATGAAGTGAGCTCAAGTTTCTTTTTGGTTTTAAACAAAATGTTTTGATTGCTGAAGAAAGAAAGTGGTAAGCTGTATGGCAATGATAACAAAAATCAAGTTAAAAGGACAAAGAGAGAAAATATTTACATCTGAGTGCTAGATACATATCTGAGCTCTTTGGAGGTCATGAAATCTATGCTCTTTGGCTGAAAGCACAGCACAGTAGTACTGTTTTTTCCAACTGTGAAAAAAAGGTCAAATGAGAGCTGACAAAATGACTTAGGTGTTTCATTTGATGCTGCAGTTGTTTCTATAGTTCAACTATTAATTTTTATTGCTTTTCGTAGCCTGCAGGAAAGGCTAAAAGCAGAGCTCAAGGAGTACTAAAGAAGCACTTTTGTTAAGAACCCAGACTCCATGAAATTTCCCTCTTTCTTCAATACCTGTAGTGTTCATATTTTATCTAATCCCACTGTAGCTGCTTATTCACATAGTTTCTCTAGGCTGTACAATATGGGTTTGGGACCCTTCCTAAATCTTAGCACCACAGAAAACAAGTCCACAAATATCTCTTCCATGTCCTCTCAAGACATTAGCCAACTTCCTTTCCAGCCAGCTTCCTAGGCTGAGTCTGTCCTAGATTCTGTCAAAAAATGTACAGGCTGCCAATTTTAGAAGAGACAAGAGATTCTACATGCCATAACTCTTTGGATCCCTTGCTGTACAGAGATAAGGACAGTTATGCTGACTGTCAAGTGCAATTTTTTTTTTCATTTTCCTCATATTTCTTTGCCTGGGAGGAAAATAGATTACCACATGATAGTCAGACCTACTTTCTGCAAAGTGAATTCTTGCATTACCATTTTAAGATTGCATTAATTATTCTGAGGTCTTTTTCCTATACATTGTTTTAATTGCGTGCAAGTTTTCTTTATTATCACTAAGCTAAAGCAGCTTGATGCTGATAAACACAATCATAACCAAACAGAACTGGAGACAGATGATATTATGAAAGCAATTTATTCTCTTGCATTTTCCTTCATAAGCTACTATAATTTAGATGAGCTAGATTTTCCTTGCAGACAGTCCTGCACCTGTCTGTGCAAACATGCTGAGGTCCCGAATTTGCCAAGGTATCACTCTGACCTCTGCTCACCTTGTGGCCCACATCACTTCAGATCTAGAAGCTGCAAAGCCCTTCTGACTCCAGCGTTCAAACGTGGACTTGAGCCAGTGGTTGAGATTTCTTTGGGTTTAAGCATTCTTTCTTCTGACACAGTGTGGTTTTAGTGTTTCAGATATTCTGGTATCCTTTTCCTTACTTCTGAAGCCATCTTCAATGAACAAAGAAGAAAACTGACATGGATTCTATTATACTATCATTGACAGGTACAAAATTTACCAAAACCAAAAAATGAACTATCTAGGAAAAAGACAGATATAACTGAAGTGCTATTATGACATTGAGAAGGTATGTTTTGTTCTTTGAGATGCTACATCCCTTGACCATATCAGTAGTCTCAGCAGTACTTTGAAGAGGTGTGTATTGGTTTTGCATGGCCAGGTTTTGGTAAAGGGGTGGCTACAGGGGTGGCTTCCGTGAGAAGCTGCCAGAAGCTTCAACATACAGCAAAGACAATGCTGTTGCTTAAAAGCAAGGAAAAAACTTTTGAGACAATATAAGTATGGGTAAAGTAGAGAGCAGTTCTTTAATGAAAGTTTTCAGGCTCATGAAGTATATAGACGCACACTCAGTATAGAATCCTTACAAATTTAAAACACTACTTAATTATCCTATCTATGGGTACATCCAACCCCAAAACCTTTCGCCTCTGGTACCACCCTCAGCACTGCCCTGTTAGAGCCCCTCCAAGGGATCCAGGCCTTCCATCTTGTTTTGACTAAACTATGTTTTGTTATTCCAGTCCAGGTGCATGTGTCCCAGACAAGATGTCCTTGCTGAAATCTCATCCATTGAAAAGACCATTAAACATAAATTCAGGAATGTGGCAAAAACAGTGAGAAACCATTAGAAACTGTTAGCTGCTACTTCAAATTAGACAGCTATATAAAAATCTAAAAATCTATAAAATATTAAAATCTACAAATGTATTAAAACCCCAAGGCATCAATGCCAGTGGGCTCCAGGATAGACCTGCTACTGGCCAAGGCCTAGCCAATCAAGAATGATAGCAACATCTCTGTGATAACATATTTTAGAAGGGAAAAAATGTTATTGAGCAGATGTAAGTGCAGCCAGAGAAGAGTGGAGTGGGAATATGTGCACAACTCTGCAGGCACCAAAGTCAGTGGAGAAGGAGAAGGAGGAGGCTCTCCATGGACCAGAGCTGAGATTCCCCTGCAACCTGTGGCAGAAACCATGGTGAGGCAGCTGTCCCTCTGCAGCACATGGTGTACCACAATGATGCAGAGATCCACCTGTAGACCACAGAGGAGATCTGCACTGGAACAGGCAGATGCCTGAGAGAGGGATGTGAACCTGTGGGAGACCCATGCTGGAGTAGGGTCCTGGCAGGGAATTGCAGACCCATGGAGAGAGGAGCCCATGCTGGAGCAGGTTTCCTGCTAGGACTTGTGACCCTGTGGGGGACCCACAATGGAGCAGCCTATGCCTGAAGGAAGTGCAAACTGTGGAAGAGTGACCCATGTTGCAGCACTGTGTGGAGAACTGTTGTCCATGGGGTGGACTCATATTGGAGAAGTTCGTGGAGAACTGTCTCCCATGGAAGGTACCCCACACTGGAGGAAAGACTGTTGTCCCTGATCACTGGCAGAAACAACTTGTGATGAACTGACTGTAATCCCCATTCTGTGTCTCCCTACACTGCTGTGGAGGATGGGGGAGGGGGGGGGCGGGGGTGGGGAGGGGCAGGAGGTGGAGCTTGGGGAGAAAGAAGGCATGGGGGAAGGTGTTATTATCCTGTTCTGACTTTTTAATAATATATTCAATTAATATCCCCACTTTGAGTCTGTTTTGTCAGTGAGAGTATTTGGTGAGGGATTTCTCCCAGTCTTTATCTCAGTTCATGACCTCTTTGTTATATTTCCTCTCCCTTGACCAGCTGAGGAGGGAAGCGATAGAGCAGCTTTGGTGGGTGCCTGGGTAAACCCACAACAAGGTGTTACTTGCTGAAGCCCATTATGTCAGAATCATCACACCTTTTAGTTGTTTGCAGCTTAAACATTGTGTTTACAGATCAGCCAGGGCAACCTCTAGAGGAGATATATATTGAATATATAGAATCATTCTCTGGAGATGCCTTCTTAATTAAATAGTGAGTTGTGGATCCTAATTATTTATTGGGTCCTTAGTTTTCCCTCTCCTACTTCTCTTTCCCATGCCCTGTGGCAACATAGCCATGGCAGAGGCAAAGGTCTCTGTCGGGGGGACCAGGCTAGCCTTGACAGCTTGGGGTCAGTCCTCCCTACCCCTACTCTCATTGTTGTGGGTTAATGTACATGTAGATGAGTGTAATGGTTTGACCCATGGCTTCCTCAGTAACCATTGTATCTAAGGAAGTTACAAGTATTCCACACGTGTCTTCCATGTAGCAGGGGGGGAGTAGTTTTGTATCAGCGGATTGTAAAAGGCCCACGGATACAGTGGAGAGGTTTCTGCTTCCAGGAGCAATGATAGGAAAGCAGCAAGCAGGGCTCCCCTAGGATCAGGCCCCTTAGAAGCGAGGTCGGCTCCTCCCGCCACCGGCCCGGCGACCACCCCGAACGGAATAAGTCCACAGCAGCCGGAGGTCCACAAGGAAAAGCCAAGTTTAATGCCACGCGCTAGCTTTTAAGGAGAGCATGGGAATTCCCCGGATGCAGGTGGGGAAGAGGGGCGGAGACGGAGCAGAGTAACGCACTTCATTGGGTGCATGCAAACGAAGGGAAGGAGGGAGGGGAGGAGTGGCAAAAGGACCAATAGGAGAATAAGGTGGGCGGGGAAATTCTACTGTAGGGCTTCCGGCACTTTGAGGCAGGAACAGTCCCCGCCCGGGCTCCAGCGGCGCCCCGTGGGTGGCCCCACCGGCAACCGCCCCCATGGCCGGGGCACGCCAGGACAGGGGGCTGCGACCTGGAGGGTTTTGTGGGAAGAGGAAACTTGGATAAGGAATGACTAAGGGAAAGTGACTAGGGTAGACATATTGGGGTGTATAACATTCAAACTGGGGAAACATCAATATAGGGTGTGAACTTATTAGAGTCCTTATAAATCTCTCGCAGAGCTTCCATATCCGGGGAGCCGGGTTCCTGGACTTTGGCGTCCTCTTCTATCCATCTCTCGTAGTATTTTTGCCACTGTATAAACCCCGGATCTCCTCCGACAGTTTTGTTTTCTTCTCTCTTGGCCAAAGAGCTGGTGAGAGGTGGTTGGAGTCTGGTCCCTCCGGTTGTTGGTGGTTCTCCTGTCCTGAGTGAGATTGTTTCATTCTTGTTCCCCTTCCTTGAGGTTTTAAATTGTGTTTGTTTTGATTCATTTGGTTTCTTTGAGTCGGTGTCTTCCTTACTTTCTAGCTAATCAATCCCCTTTTTTCCCTTCCCTTCTCCCCTGGGAGTGGGATCCTATGTACTGTGTATACAGTGTGGTTTGTAAATGTTAGAAAATATAATTTATTCTTTTTATTCAGTTCAGTTTCTTTAGAGTGCGTTTCTTTTCAGTAGTTTTTTTCCTTTCCTTTGCTGGGGTTCAGTTCGGGGAAAGAGACGGCCAAAAGCTAGGCCAAACCTGCAACAATGAGAAAAGAAATGGTTGAAATCTGCATACAGAATATAAGGAAGCAGAAGGAATCAGATCCCTGGTGAGCAAAAGTATTAAAAAAAATCCTTCTTCCTATAGATTAAGACTGTGGAGAAAGAGTAAGGGTATAAGAGCAAATGCATGAACATAGAGGGAGGAAGCAATTAGTTCTTCATTCAAGAGTGTTGCAATTAAACTTTAGTGGCAAATATAATAATTTCCTTTTGAAAATACAAAGTGGTGAGAAATCTAGCAGTTTCTGGAATTTAGAGACACAGCTTCTTCTGTCAATGCTACGTGAGCACTAATTTGTTCTGTTTCTGCCCTGTTCAGCCTTTCTCCTGCTTCCTGAGGGGTAGGGGAAAAGTGAGAAAGGGAAAAGGAAAGGGAAAGGGAAAGGGAAAGGGAAAGGGAAAGGGAAAGGGAAAGGGAAAGGGAAAGGGAAAGGGAAAGGGAAAGGGAAAGGGAAAGGGAAAGGGAAAGGGAAAGGGAAAGGCAAGGCAAGAGAAGAAAGGGAAGGTTTGGGAAGGTTTTGGAAGGTTAGGGGAGGCAAGGGGAGGTTAGGGGAGGGGAGGCGAGGCAAGGGAAGGTGAGGGAAGGGAAGGCAAGGCAAGGCAAAAGGCAAGGGCAAGGCAAGGCATGGGCAAGGGAAGGGCAAAGGCAAGGGATGGGAAAGTTCAAGGGCAAGGCAAGGCCAAAGGCAAAGGCAAAGGCAAAGGCAAAGGCAAAGGCAAAGGCAAAGGCAAAGGCAAAGGGAAGAGAAGCAAGGGAAAGTTTGGGAAGGTTTTGAAGGTTAGGGGAGTTGAGGGGAGGAGAGTTGAGGGAAGGAGAGGGGAGGGGAAGGAAGAGAGGAGGGGAGTTTGGGGGAGTTTAGAGGAGGGGAGGGGAGTTTAGGGAAGTTTGGGGGAGTTTAAAGGAGTTTAGAGGAGTTTAAGGGAGGGGATTTAAGGGGACGGGAGTTAAGGGGAGGGGAGTTGAGTGGAGTTGAGGGGAGGGGAGTTGAGGGGAGCGGGAAGGGGACGGGAGGGGAGGGGAGGGGGAGAGGGGGGAGGGGAGGGGAGGGGAGGGGAGTTGAGTGGAGTTGAGGGGAGGGGAGTTGAGGGGAGTGGGAAGGGGAGGGGAGGGGAGGGGAGGGGGAGAGGGGGGAGGGGAGGGGAGGGGAGGGGAGGGGAGGGGAGGGGAGGGGAGGGGAGGGGAGTTGAGTGGAGTTGAGGGGAGGGGAGTTGAGGGGAGTGGGAAGGGGAGGGGAGGGGAGGGGAGGGGAGGGGAGAGGGGGGAGGGGAGGGGAGGGGAGGGGAGGGGAGGGGAGGGGAGGGGAGGGGAGGGGAGGGGAGGGGAGGGGAGGGGAGGGAGGGAAGGGAAGGGAAGGGAAGGGAAGGGAAGGGAAGGGAAGGGAAGGGAAGGGAAGGGAAGGGAAGGGAAGGGAAGGGAAGGGAAGGGAAGGGAAGGGAAGGGAAGGGAAGGGAAGGGAAGGGAAGGGAAGGGAAGGGAAGGGAAGGGAAGGGAAGGGAAGGGAAGGGAAGGGAAGGGAAGGGAAGGGAAGGGAAGGGAAGGGAAGGGAAGGGAAGGGAAGGGAAGGGAAGGGAAGGGAAGGGAAGGGAAGGGAAGGGAAGGGAAGGGAAGGGAAGGGAAGGGAAAGGAAGCGAAGGGAAAGGATAGACTTGAGTAATAAAAAAAATGGCTCTAGTGATCTGATGTACCAGGTTTTTTATAGAAACTGGCTGTCTCCTAAGGTTATAATGGGGATATTCACTGAAAACCCCAGATCTGTACTGCAGAGCACATAACCACATCATAAGAAGACATCATCTTCTGCCAGAGAAATATTGTAGAATCTTTTTCTGGGCAAGAACTTTGATGTGTTGTCTTACAAGAAAGAGAGAGTAGGATAAAAGTCTTCAGTTTTTATGCAGCTGTGGGAGACTGTGATTTCTATCTCATATAGAAAAAAATAATTTTATGCCTCACAGGTTTATTGCAACATAAACTGTAATGCCACACAATAAAGAGAGTTTTTAATTTTACCAGCTTAAAGATGCCATTTTTGGTTGTGCTTTATTTAGGTTATCATCCTTCTAACATATTTCTGTATGTTTCAATATAAAAAGCAAAAGCTGCATTAATAACCAGAGGATAAAATCAGCTATTCAGTTGCTCATGTGCAATGTCAATATGTAAATATAGACAAACCTAATTTATAAAAAGTCTAAAACACCTACATGGTAGACAGGGCAGTCCACAAGAAAGTTGAAAGATCTTGATCTTACTTACAGATAATCACTAGAGCTGTTGCATGGAATTAATCAGAGGATCAGTACTCATTTGTCTGAAATATTTTGGAGTTTCTTTTGTCCTCTCTGAAATCAAAATGTACTTTTTTTTTCTTCTTTAAGTTAATTACAGAAGATCATTTCAATGCAAGCCTGCTAGGAAACAAAATACAGGAAATGTCACATTTTTTAAAATACAAATATTTCAGGCTAAAGATGAAGAGGTCAGGCTCATTTGCTTTTGCCATATACTTCCTCTATTTATCTATTTTCACCATTAAGTCTCCCAGATAATAGCAAGTAATTTTTTTTGTTTCCTTTGCCCTCCCCAATATCCTTCCTATAACATTCCAGTCTTCTTTTTAAAATTGCTTTCTGAATGAATCATATGTATATTTTTCCTATCTGTGGGAAAAACATCATAGGTTTTCAGTAATTTCCCTGATTTCTCTCCTTCACCACTGCACACAGAAGCAATCACACACATTTTTTTTCATTAAAAAATGTGAAAATAGGTCACAAAATCAGAAAACTTTATACCCAGCTTGCACTATTATAACAAGTAAAACCTTGCTCAGTTAAGAAAAAAGTTCCACAGTACTTTTCTACTGGTTCTTTTGAAGTCTAATCCACAGTGAAAGCCATACTGTACAATTTGAAAAATTGTTCTCAGTTGTGAGAATCTTTTAGGATTTTGGAGAGGGAAACTGGCATAAGAGATGACCTTGGCAATAAATGCAAGGAACAGTTGTGCTGGTTTCTTGGAAGATATACACTGAATTACAGGGAAAAATATTCCTATTGCATACTTTATAAATACCATAGTTTCCAAAAAAGAGATACAACTCAGTAGCAGCAAGGATCCTTAAGCTAGGGCCATATGTAATGTATTAATCCCCAAATGAACCTATTGATGAACAGTGAGTATATCTGGATATTTTATGTCAAGTTTTTACCAAATGCATTATTTTGAACTTTGAAGCTTTATTACTTTTAATATGTATTTAAACCTTTTTGTTCAGCTCCTCAAGGAAAAATAAATAATTTATCTTACTTCGCCCTTATTTCAGTAAGTATGTTGTTTGGTAAATATTCCACAATCATCTCTGAAAACCTCAAAACACCTCAGAAATAGTAAAAAGAAATTCTGAAATCTTCTCCAGATATTTTATATGTCACCTTAAGCAGTAATTAGAAGTATTTTTCCTTTATGTCTTTTCAAGCTTAAGAGCAGTAACCATGATTAGATTGGAACATATATACTTATTGCATTTGCAATATTTATCTTGGAAGAATTCTATGTTCATTGTCTGATGAATAAGGGATATTGTGAAAAAACATGTTTATTTATTTATATATGTTTTGATGGGAGAAACCTGTCTCAAATAAGCTTATCAGTAGATCGATATGAATCATTTATGAAATACATTCTTGATATGTTTTCAAGTTCAAGATAGCTAATTATGAAATCTGTTACTTTATCTGCATATCGTAGTTATGAACTTTGGAATGACAGCATGGTACGCTTTTGGTGATCAGCTAAAAATGATGAACGTCTTTACACTGAGGGAGACAGTTAAATGCAAATACATTCACACAGTCTTGCTGTTGAAATGAGGACTTTAAAAGTATTGTTTAAAATGTGCAATGCTTTTGAAGTTCCTCTGTGGTTTCTGGTGGATAATAGTCAACTCTAAATCACAAAAAAATAAATATATGGAAACATACATGCAATGGGACAAAATTAGCAAAGACATTAATGTTAGTCTTCATATGCACTTACAAAAGTGCTTTTATTATTCATGTGGTTGCATGGAACATTTCTTTAAATAAAGCTAAACACTCACCAAAATTACACTACTAAAAATTCCATAGATCTGAAAAGAAACCAACCAACCAACCAATCAATCAAACAAAAAAAAATCATACAACCCCCCTCCCCTAACATTTCTGTCTATGCTAAACTGAGGAAGACTTTATTATGCAAAAATAGGATAAATTATGTAGAATAGCTACTGCATTCTCTTTCTTAATTCATGGTTAAAAAGCACAGAACAAGATTGTCTTTTTAAGACTTTTCACAAAATGTTAACATAAACCTCCAAATTGCTGTATTTACATGCTGCATGTTTGCTGGGTTAATTGCTCAGATTTTTGATCAAGGAAGAGCCCAGCTATGTTTCATTATTATGATTATTTGTATTTCATATCAAGGAAGCAAGTAATTTATATTGTAATAGAACCATTCTTATACTCTTTTTTTTATATTAAAAGCTTCCTACTAGGACATAAACCTAATTTTCCCTGTCCTTTAAAACATTAACTGGCTTTACTTTGAAAATTATTTTAGGGATAATACACTCTTGCTCAAAATAATAGCATAAAAATAATACTTTTATTTAAAGGTACCATTAATTCTCTTGCTCTGGATTTCTTCACAGTATTTAATTATCTTTGTACTATCAAAGACCCTCACTCATAATACTAGATGGTTATCTACTAAGACACGTTTAAACAGTAATGAAAAACCCAGTTCTTTTCCAGGGAATTTTGAAACTGAGTTTTTTTCATACTGTGATCCTCTTTTGCACTAAGGATTCTTTAGTCTTCATGTGCTGGATAACAGCAACATTATTTGCTCATATGCAAACATCTGAGGCATAACAAAAATCTGACATGATTTCTCCTTCACAATCATTGTTTCATTCCCATTAATTTGTTAAGAAAGTCTGTTGCAAGTTTTTATACACTGGACACTAAATTATACTGTCTGAGACATTTGTATCTCTTTTTGTTTTACACTATTAAAATGATTTCTGAAATTCAACTTGTGTCAAATGAAAAATGCTTCATATATTAAACCCTGATATATTTACAAGAACAACAGCGAATTAATCTAGTAAGCAGTTGCGCCTTTGTGTATCTTTATTTTCAACATTTAGAAAGTGAAATTAAGCAGATCAGGTTATTCACTGCATCCTACTTATGTTGCTACACTTCTTTACCAGTCTGAATTTTCAAGGTATGCCTTATATGACATGTTAGACATAGGGGTAATGTAACCGGTATATCTGAAAGGGTATCGCTCTGTTTTCTGGATGCAATATCATTGTAACAAATCCTGCTCTTTTCCAACCCATAGTTTATCAATATCTTTTGACTTAGGTAAATAAAGATTGTGCAATAGGATTACATGTGTTGTACATAGCGTACATACTGATTGTGATTGAATTATTTAGAATTCGTCCTAGCAAAAAATAAATCTAACTGGGAAAAAATTTAAGTACTGATGCAACTATGCTGCAAAATAATTCATAGAGATTCCAAACCTCTATTTTAGAAACAAAGTTATTTTGCTGCTCATGTGTATTATCGATCTAAAATCTGTATAGAAAGGAGTAATTTCTCTAAATATTTAAAAGTATCCACTCACTTTATTTTCTTATAATTATGAGGTTACAGTCTATTAGATATTCATTAGCAAAGCAAGTCAGAATCTGATGTCTGGATACCAATCTGAGCATAGTCGGAGACCCACACTAAATATGATCATATGCCATTATTTCCTGTTTTATGGGATACACAAGCATTTTACTCAATGTCTTGGCTTTGTAAAATCTTATTCTAATTTAGCTGGCCAAAAATTGAAGAAATTTCAGTCTAGATGTCAGTAAGTCACTGTTAATCATCATCTTTGTTTCCTCTGTCTTGCACAACCAGGGAGAGTGGAAAAGTGGAATTTAAAAAGGCAAGGTGGTGTCCTTTAGGTTTGGTACACCCAGCCTGGCCTCACTGATCCTTTGCAGCCTGTTAATTAAAAGAGTATGAAGTGTGAGATGCGGTTTGCATCTGATTCCTGTTGAAGGCAGTCACAAGTACTCACATGCATGGTGATGCAGAAAAGCACTAAAGTCTTCGGGACTTAAAAAATGAGAACTGCTGAAAAACAGATTTGTCTGCTGCTGCTGTCTTCACCAGCAGTTCTCACATGCTGAAGGGAGAAAATCACTGTCAAGGAAACAGTGTGTACTTTCATAGCCACAGGTATAAGTGACTATACCTATGATTCTTTAAACAGAAAACATGAAGAAACTCAATAAAATTGCATGCAAATGAAGTTAAATTTGTGTAGATGATATTGCACACATGGAAATACACAAATCCCATTTAATTTTCACTTAATTTTTTCAAAGGTATATAGTGCATCTCTTTTTTTTCATGTAGAAAGGTATATAACAGGAATATCTTCCTGTGTAAAACATTCTAAAGCAAATCAAAATGCAAATAGCTACAATGCAGGTGTCAGCAATACCCTTAGGCAGCACACTGCATAGGAAACCAGTGATATTTAGCTGGAATTTAGATTTTGTATTGGAGAAGTGTCTAAGCAGATAACTGAAATTTTAGAGGCAAAGGTTGCTGGGCCCGAGCAATGATGCTACATGGCATGTTCAGTATTATAAAAGACTGTCAATAAATATTAGAGGACAGATAAAGTAAAAACTTAGAGATTTTATAGAAAATAAAGTGGAAACCCAAAGATTAACCATATTTGATTTTGATAATGATTACACCACAGAAAGGAACTGCAGCAGACCATTCATTAGAAAAAGTCAAAAAAACAGAGGAGGTAGCACTACGTAATCATTACCTGAACTGGAAAAAAAAAAAGAAAAGAAAAAAGCAAGAAATCATGATCATTATGATGCAAAGAGAAACATGACCTGTTTAAAAGTGAAAATGTTTTAAAAGGGTTGAAATGGTGTCAGCAGGATAGATTTTTGGGGGTTTGGGTTTTTTGTTGTTTTTTGGGGTTTTTTTGAATCAAGGGATGTTCTTCAAAATGAGTGTGGTTTATCTTTATTATTCTTAAAACTGTGGTATGGATAATAATTAAATTCTGCAGGAAATCACACTCTCTCATTACTGTCTACCTCTTGGTCAGTTTAATTGTAGCTACACAGATGTGGCTGGAGTATTCAAAACCCTGTCCAGTCTTCTTTCTTAGCAGTTACAGACATTCTGAGTTTCAGAGTATCTTTTCAGAGGAAGGCAACAGCTTCTCTACTTAGTAATCATGGAATAATATTTATACATTCCAAATTGCCTATAACTTAAAAGGGAAATGGGGCAATGCTGGGTCATGGAACTATTTTAAAATGATTCTATAACAGCTAAAGGTTATGCAGTGTTTGTGTTCAGAAGATGTAGAGACAAAGGGAGACAACAAACTATGTTGAGCTTACTAACTGTATAAAAGTGAGTATATTTGTCTTCATTATACTATGCTTGTAATATAGAATATAGACTTTTTCACCTCTCTTTTGATTAAATATTTGTTCAATGGGGACAGGATTCAGATTTGGCAATTACACAATTTGTATCTGTGTCTTGGGTTGAGATGGCAAAACGCCAGCTGTCCAGGACAGAGTGAAAAGGGTTCCTCCTCCCCCCAACCAACCAAGGGAACAAGAAGAGGGAAAAGAAAAACCCCTCTAAACTAGGCTTATGCTGAAACTAACTATATATATTTATACAGAAAAGAGAAAATTAAGAGAAAACTACAATATAACATACACTTACACAAGTTATATATATATAACAAGAAATAACTTCCCACTCCCCAGTTAATACAAAGTGTATTACTCTAAATTTATAAGTACTCTAAAAGACACCCTGCAAGAAAGAGAAAGTATAACAACAAAATATTTCTACTTCCCTGAACTCAAACAAAATGCAAGCAGCAGCAGCCGGAGCAGGGCCGAGCATAGTAGAGGAGCTGCCAGACGTCCTCCTCTTAGTGCAGCCATGATGGAACTGAACTAACACCTCCCACTGCTGCCCCATATCTTAAGTTTGCATCATCTGGTATGAAATACTTCCTTGGTTACCCAGTCAGGTGATAGCTGTCCCTCAATCCACACAGATTCTCTGAGCCAGCTAATTTCAGGCCTAGCTAAAACCACTACAACCTGTTAGCAGAGATTTTTTCTTTTCCAGCCTTTTTTTAAAGATGATAAACGGACATTTTCAGTGAGACTTCTTTTGTTTCTATGACTTTTCTTCTTTGATTTTTTTAGTGTAGATAAGTTTAATCTGATTATAGTGTTCCATAAAATTTCATAATTCATGAATGTTATCATATTGTTAAAATACTTGTTAAAGTCAACAACTGAAATTATATATAATTCTCTGATTTTATATATCTGGGATTGGTTTCTTATTTGTTTTCCAGAATCCCTCTCTCTTTTTTTGTTCATTCCTTTCTCAGCCCAATATCTACTTTTAGACATCTATTTTAAATTAATTTTTTCTGTAGATATAAAAGTCTTAAGATTCATAATTTTAAATTGTTCTGATTTACTCATATTCTTTCTTCTCTTTTAACATTTTGCCCATTAACAAAAAAATTAATATTAAAAATCTTAATCCTCTTTTTTGTTTTGGGGAGTTTTTTGAGTTGTTGTTTGTTTGGTGGTGGCTTTTTTGGTTTTGTTTCTGGTTTGTTTGGTTGGTTTTTGGTTTTTTTACATGAAAGAGATAAATCCACTAAGGGAATGGGGAAAAAAATTAGCTACATTAGTTGAAATAAAGTATTGTCAACTTGACAGTTTGAAGAAAATATTGGAAAATAATATTAAAAACTCCATCACTTCAGCAATGGCTCCATATAAATCAGAAGTTTAATGTATCATTCAGTTGTTTAAAAATGCATTAGCAAGCCTAGCAACGTGTTTACTCCAAAAGGTTTTCAAGCAGGAAAACACAAACACACAAAGCAAAGTAATTGTTTAATCATTGGAAACTTAAGTTTTGAAATTTTCAATCTGATATGTTTTACTGTAATGTTTATTGTACATAAGAAAAAAAATTAAAAAAAACATCCTTGGAAAACAAGTCAACTTTTCAAGAATACTAAAATTAAAAGCAAGAAAAAAATCCCTATTTGTTAATATGATAATATCTAAGTATCTTAAAAGGTGTGAAGCTAGAAAAGCTTCCCAAAATGTCTAAGAATCTTAAAAGGTGTGAAGTTAGAAAAGCGTCCCAAAGCCTTTTCCTTCTCCAGATAGTTCCCACTGTCTTCCATAGATATTTAATCCTCAGGAGTTCTTTTTATTATCAAATTGAAAAACAAAAAATTATCTTTTTATTCATTTAATGAAAATATTCTCTTTATTCTTAGATTGAACATGTGAGTCTACAGGAGTCCAAAGTTTACTTTGCAATATATTTATTACCAATATTATTCAATATTTTAACAGATTAAGTTATCACTGCCAATGATGTAAATGTCAACTGAAAGTCAGTATAAACAGATCAAGAATGAGATTAAATATTCCCTAACACATTCCATCAGAGCCATGGTTTAAGCCTGCATTCTTCCCACTAGTTCCTGCAAATACAAATAGCCATTTAAAGAGCAAAATAATGATTGTAAATAATTTCAGCAGTAATTGGTCTTTTGTTCTTTAACAGTAGGCAATATTGGTCTTACTGTACTTCTATTCATTGACTGAAAATTCCTTGGATATAACTTTTTATTAAGATGTGTATAACCTACTGCCATACCTTAATTCAATCTATTAAAATTATACAGCTTATTTTACCAAGAGATACTATCAAGATCAGCCTTACCACCTTTCTCACATCAAATCATATGGATATTCATATTTGTTAGGAACGTCAAATACAAAATTCAGTTTGTGAAGACTCATAAATTTAGTCAGAAATAAAGTAGGCAAGCTCAGAGTTCATTGTATATTATCTTTGGTGGCATTCAAATTATTTCTGCACCATTAAGCATATTTCTAATTTCAATTGGTCTTCATTATTTAGAGAAAAAAAAAAGGAGCTAGAGTTTAGGTTAGACTCATTTCAGTTAGACTCAGCATCATTTTACCTTTTGTTATCCATGAGGTACTGGCATCTGAAGCATGAAATGATAAAGCTAAATGTACAGGAAACTTTCTTTTGTTGGCTATATTTCCCACCAGCATCAATTGCCCTTTTTGTACTCCTTTTTGTTTGGTTACTTGGTATGAAATTCTGACCCTTTTTATACAGTACAAATTGTACACTGACTTCTCCAAAGTACGGTGTCTTCTCACAAGACTCAATCCATGGACACTTTGAATTAATCAATTTGATTACCTCATAAAGCTATTTTTTCCCACAGTTGTAACTTTGGAAAGGCAATTAGATTTACTTACTTAGTGAGCACTTGCTACAGAAATCCTTTATAAATTTCTTGAAAAGCTATTCTTGTTCAGAAATAGCTAAACTTAACTAAATAATTGAAATGTTACAACTCTCCAATAACTTTCAAAAAATCTAGACCCTATTCAATTATATTTCACTCCATATTTTCTAGAAATTCTGAGTTGGCTTAGTTTACTTTAGCCTTTCCTATCTTTAATGTACATAAATACATAAATTCTGAGTAAATTGATGGGGATATTTCTCTCAATGAGTACCCTTTAGAGCCCTCTGTGTTTGAGTCACAATACTATTATATTTGGGGTTTCCCTCTTCACAAAATCGCAGAACTAGCTAGGCTGGAAAATACCTCTGAGATCAGAGTCCAACCTTTGACCAAACACTACCACATCAAATAGACCATGGCACTGAGTACCACATCCAGCCTCTAAGATTCTTAAGCACGTTCAGGGCCAGTGCCTCCACCACTCCCTTAGCAGTCCATTGCAATGCTCAATCACTTGTTCAGTGAAGAACTTTTTCCTAATGTCTAGCCTAAACCTTCGAGAGTACAGCCTAAGACTGTATTCTCTTGTCCTATTGCTGGTTTCCTGGGAGAAGAGGCTGACCCTCATCTGGCCACAACCTTCTTTCAGGTAGTTGAAGGGAGTGATAAGGTCACCCCCAAGCCTTCTTTTCTCTAAGCTAAAAAACCCTATCTCCCTCAGCTGCTCCTCATGGGATTTACCATCCAGACTCTTTACCAGCCTCGTTGCCCTTCTTTGGACTCGACATCCTTCCTAAGCTGATGAGCCCAGCCAGAACAGGACACAGGACTCGAGGTCTGGCCTAACCAGTGTCGAGTACAGGGGAAGACTCACTTCCCTGGTCCTTCTGGCCACACTATTCTTGATACAGGCCAGGATGTCACTTGCCTTCTTGGCCACCTGGGCATGGTGCTGGCCCATGTTCAGCTTCCTGTCACTCAGCACCCTCAGGTCCTTTCTGCCTGGCCACTCTCCAGCCACTCTGTTCCCATCCTGCAGTGCTCCTTGGGATTGTTGTGGCTAATGTGTAGGACCTGAAACTTGGCCTTGTTGAACTCCCTACTGTTGCATTCAGCCCATCAATCTGACCTGTCCAGATTCCTCTGAAGAGCCCTCCTACCCTCCAGCACATCAACATTTCCCCCCAGCCAGGTGTCATCTGCAAATTTCCTGATGGTAAATCCCCTCATCCAGATCATCAATAAAGATATTAAAACAGGACTGAGCCCAACACTGACCCCTGGGTAACACCACTAGTGACCAGCTGTCAGCTGGATGCAGTTCCGTTCACCAGCACTCTCTTGGCCTGACCACCCAGCCAGTTCCTAACCCAGCAGAGAGTACACCTGTCCAAGCCGTGGGCTGCCAGCTTTTCCAGGAGTATGCCATGAGAGGCAGTCTCAAAGGCTTTACTGAAGTCCAGATAGACCACAGCCACAGCCGTCGCCTCACCCACAAGGTGGATCACCTAGTTATAAAAAGATATCAGGTTGGTCAGGCAGCATTTGCTTCTCCTAAACCCATGCTGGCTGGGTCTGATTAACCCAGCTTTTCTATATGTGCTGTGTGATTGCACTCAAAATGATATGTTCCATAACCTTGTTGGGTACTGAGGTCAGGCATGCAGGCCTGTAGTTCTCTGGGTCTTCCTTCTGGCCCTTCTTATGGATAAACATCACACTGGTCAGCTTCCAGTCATCTCGGACCTCCCGGATGAGCCAGGACTGATAATAAATGATGGAGAGTGGTTAAGTGAGCTCTTCCCTCAGTTCCCTCATCACCCTAGGATGGATCCCATCCAGTTCCATACACTTGTGAGCATCTAAGGGCTCAACAGGTCACTAACTGTTTCCTCTTGGGTCATAGTGGCGCTAATAGGTTCCCCATCCCTGTCTAGTTTTGCTTCTATATACATCATTCTTTTAACTGTAGTGTTACAAAATTTATATGGATAACCTAGACTTCTGCAAAGTGGATGGATCAGCTTAGATCTAGCTGCTTTTGAAGTAAAGAAAAAATCTGGGACTGAATTCAATTAAGTTCTGTTAGAGAGAGGTTCTTTATATTTTCCCCTTCAAATTGTACAGTTTGAACTCCCAACAGCATTCTTTTCATCTGTAAATAACAGTCTGGTGAATCTTCTAAATTAATAAAATTTTATTCCTGAGAAATATATTCAAATATAATTCTTCAGGTCAAATAAATGCAGTAGCTTTATCTAAATTTATATGGCAAAAAATTCAATTTAGAGGAAATAAACTTTTCAAACTACGGTGAAGTTTTAGCAGTAGTCTGGATTGCTTCTTTTTTCCCACTATCTACTATAGAAAGGAGAGCAAGTAAACTTTTGTTTTTGGTAATTTTGTTTATTCAGTACTTCATATGTTGTCTCAACAAGAAAGCACTGTGCTTTTATTACTTTTTAAATATTATTTGTACATATCCAAATATTTCCATGCTCACTGCAGATCAAAAGTAGACACAAATGACCTGCTCTGTTCCACAGCCATTTTTCACAGAGCCCTGTCTAAGGAAGGGAAAAAAAACAAAAGAGGGAGAGTGGAAATGAGAGAGATTTCTCTGCTAAATGTAGTGAAATTGACTACACACATATGGGTTATTTTATATTCCCAACATCCTCAACAACAATTAATAAAAGTATTCTCTATCTTTATGTGTTGATCTGCCTCCCTCATCTATGAGAGAGTCTTCTATCTATCTATCTATCTATCTATCTATCTATCTATCTATCTATCTATCTATCCATCCATCTGTCAGTTGTATTTTTACCTTCAGTTGTCTTGAACTACCACTGAAGAATAAATGATAATATCAAGCTATTGCCCCCTTACAGAAGTACCCACTAAAGAGGGACTGAAATACAATCATCATGATTAATCTCATTATTTGCCAGAGGCCTTGTCACTGTCTACTGGTAAGAGATTTAAGCTCTCATTTCAGCTACACAGTCAAAGCTATGGTACCTCAAAGACAAAAAGGAAGACATTACTATGGATTTATTGTTTGCTTTTGTTTTTCCCACAAGAATTCTTACTAAGACAGAAAGCTCTCTGTTACCCCAAAAATGTTTCCACAGGAAACACATGATGGGGTTAAATAAAACTGACAATTTAAAACCAAACTAAAGAAAGTGTCCTGCTACTATATTTTAATGTATATGAAACTAGAGTAGCATTTGGTCATCAATTAATTATAAATTTAATGTTTAAAAAAGCCCAATAAGGTTTCCGGGGAAAAGAAACTGTTTTCTCTGGATATACACCATGTATCATTGCACTCTTACTTATGCATCAATAACAAAGAATAGATCCTCTACACTAATGATGAAAAATTGAACAGATCATTATTAATACCTAAAAAAGCTGAACTCGCAATCCTAGATTTACTGAAGCTAAATCAACTGTTATCCATATTTTCACTTTAGCTATAGAGAAGTTTGTGAGGAACATATCAATTACATGACAACATGAATTTTACCCAAGAGTTGAAAATAGGCATCACTTTGCACATGTCAAAATGTTTCTGCAGGAGAAATCATATTTGTCCTCTCTAAAAGTCAAACTCATTGGAGAACTAAAAAAATCAAGGAACTATTAATTGTTGAACTGTTAACAATCAAATAAGTTATAATAAACATGAAAATATTCCCTGTTTTAAAAATTTCATGCATTAGACAAATTACATAAAAATTTGCTGAGATGGGATTTTTTTAAATTTAGTTTGGGGTTTTTTTTGAGAAACAAAGGGAATAAAATAAGGAAAAAAGTATCATTATATTTGATCCTTGTAGTGATGTATGGGCTAAGAGGAAAGCTGAAAACAGGAAGTGAAACAGGTTCATTAAGGTCAACCCTTTCAAAACCAGTGTCTAAGCCTAGCACCAAAGTTGCAGTTATAACCATGGAAAAGAAGCCTAGGTAAATTTTGTCTCTTTTGAAATTTGCCAACAGTCTGAGACTCAAAACAAGTCCATCATTCCTAGGTGTTTAGATAACCCAGACAGTGTTGGATACAGACTACATCTGGTGTTCTTGAAGATGATAGACTTGAGAAATTAAATGAAAGGCAAGTGACATGGATGGTGCTTCTTCCAGCATCACCAGGAAAAACAAAGTGGCCAGGGACAAGGTCTGACTGGTGGTGTGGCTGAGCAGAAGGGTCAGCAGATGCTCCAGAAAGTGTTAGCAATTGTCTGGCCTGGTTAAGTTCTTCTGTGACTTAGCTGATACCTGAGGGTTTCTTACTTTGCCATCATATTTTAACTTGGAATGGAAGAGAGAGCAGAGAGAACAGAAAGAGATATGGTGAGAAAAAGAGGAGAGAGAGGGAAGGAAATGGAAGATTAGGTAAAAGCAAGATTGAAATTGAAAAGTAGAAAGAGGGTAAGGTGTGTAACTTCCCTCTTGTAGTAGTTTTAGCTAGGCCTCAAATTAGAAGGCTCAGAGAATCTACATAGATTAGGAGAGACAAGTATCACCTGAGTTAAGCAACCAAAGAAATATTTCATACCAGATGACGCAAACCTGAGATATGAATACAAGAGTAGGAGGTGTTCACTCAGTTCCATCATGGCTGAAGTAGAGGCAACACATGTAGCTGCTGTCTTGTTGTCTGAGCCCTGCTGCTGCTGAAGCTACTTGCATTTTGGTTTAGTTTCAGGGAAGAGGAACATTTTGTTATACTTTCCATTTCTTGCTGGGAGTCTTTTGGGGTGCTTATAGATCTAGAGTGATGGAATCTGTTTTCTGTGGGAGGTAGAAAATCACTGTTATTTCTAACTTGTGTAAGTGTGTGTTATATTGTAATTTTCTCTTAATTTTCTCTTTTCTGTATAAATATATATAATTAGTTTAAGCATAAACTGGTTTGAGTTTCTAGGTTTTTTTTTTTCTTTCTCCCTTTTTCTCAGCCAGAGGGAGAAAGGCTTTGATGCTGTATTGGGCAGTTGGCGTTTTGCCAGCTCAACCCAAGTCACTTCTACATGTTCTCTGTGTGATGCAAGACTCAGCTCTGATGCAGCCTAACTGTATAACCTTGAATCATGTTTCTGAAAAAAACTGCAAGATTGTAAGAAAGATCTGTGAGAAAATCTCTAGAGTACGACTATGCCAAGTAAGAAAGGTAAGATTTCAGACAGATAAGGCTCTTGATAACAAAAGATCACTAACATTTCAAAGAGTAAAGTGAAAAAATATAAACACGAGAGCTATAAATTCCTAAAAGAAAGAAAAGGGACTCAGAAGGGGGAATATAAACAACATTAAAAACCAGCCTTTTCTTAGAAGCAGCAGCAACCTTTTCTTTTCTGGTTAAGGACTAATTCTGAGCAAAGTTTCTTCATAGAATCATAAAAATACTGCGTTTTCTCTATAGGGTTAATGTCATTCTGATGCACTAACCAATAAAGAATAGTTTGGGAGGGAATTGTTTTGGGGGTTTGGATTTCTTATGGCCTTTGTGGAGGTTGTGAGATACTGGATTGTTAT
The DNA here is from genome assembly GCF_047495875.1 of Pithys albifrons albifrons. Taxonomy (NCBI): domain Eukaryota; kingdom Metazoa; phylum Chordata; class Aves; order Passeriformes; family Thamnophilidae; genus Pithys; species Pithys albifrons. The sequence continues at coordinate 42,000,453 of NC_092458.1, forward strand.
ATTAATCATTAGATCAGATCAACTCATGTGTGTATGGTGGGGGAGAAGGGACAAGTCAAATTTCACAAAGGTAAAATGGTGTTTTGCCCCAGTCAAGCCTCTTCAAGCCTCCTTGGTCAGCTCTGAAGCAGCTGTCAGTCAAAAGCAACCTGAGAGCACTCCCTCATACTATGCCCCCTGGAGCTACTAATCCAGTCCCAGAATGGCTGACACACCACGTGCACTGTCCGTCACCCTGTCCTGGAGACCCAGAGTGGTCAGTGGGCCAAATGTCACACCTCTGGGGTGTGGCCACAGGGAATTAGAGCAGATAAAACCAAAGATGTCTCCATGTGTTTGTACCCTACCATCTTCTGGACTCCTGGTAGTTGGATCTATGCTGGATCTAGGGGTAGTAGCTATAATTCTTTCTTTTTCTCTCTCTTTCCTTACTTCTAATCTTTCTTGATATTTAGGGTGACTTAAGTCTGGATTGGTTGGATTTTGAAGGTTGTATGGGTTAGCATGTGCTAAGTCAAAGTTTTTGGAGTGCTTTATTTTGGTTTAATGTTGCACTTTAAACTTTTGCCAAGTTTCCTCATTTTTCTAAAGTTTGCCAGTAAAAATATTTGACTTCTTGAGAAATTGTGTGCAGTATTTTCTCCCTTGTGCTATCTCAAGGTATTAAAAGAATTGAAGGCCCATTTAAAAAAGGCATTTTTTTTGGAGCCTTGTATAATTTTAAAGCAAAATCCCTTTGATGCGCTTGTAGCTTGGAGCCCAAAGTCTTACAGGGAAGTTTTGGTTTAGGGTTTTTTATTTGATTTTGGTGGAGTTTCTTTTACTATGCAGTTATCATAGAATCATGGTTGGATTGGAAGGCACCTTGAACATGATCTAGTTCCAACCCTCCTGCCATGGGCAGGAAACCTTCCACTAGACCAGGTTACTCAAAGCCCCATCCAGCCTCGTCTTGAACATCTCCAGGGATGAGGAGTCCACAACCTCTCTGAGAAAAATATTCATTTCTGTACATTTTCTTTGTAGAGTCACTCTGGGCATGACAAAATTTGCCTAAGCAGAGTGATTAGGAGGAGTATCACAGCTTGGTGGAAAATGGAAGCGGATAATGTCCTTTTGGACGGAACTCTGAAAAACTCAGCTGCTTTGGAACTGCAGCTAGAGACTATGAAAGTAGAATGGAATAATAACTGAAAGCAAATATTCAATTTCTTATAGTGTTGCCCATAGGAATTTGAAACTTCTTGTGAGTATTTTAGAGATGGTTGCAATCAGATTTACAGATGACCACTTTTCACCTTCAAGGTAGGTAAGGAGATTACTTTCTACCATCCAAAGGAAAGTTTCTGTATGTGGGTCATTCAGAAGGTACTTTGTCTAGAAGATGAACTTGAGATAAGTAGGGGCGGGAAGGGGGGGTGGGAGGAGAGCCATTCACAGTAAACCTAAAGTAGATCTTGAGATTGCTGTAGTATGTGCAGAGTGGTAACCTTGACTATTCTATTAAAGCATTAAAAGGGGAATTATTGTGGAGTGCAAAATCCTGTGTTTGCAGTCAGTGATTGGATTGTTTCTATTGATATAATAGAAATAGAAACATAGTAGTGAAGTGGTGGGAAGGAATGAATGTACAATTGCAGAAAAAACAGTTCTAAGTAGGGTATCTTTGCTGCAGAGGGTTTGCATTTGTTATCTACAAAAGACCAAGACCATTTGCAATGAAAGGCTTAAAAATATGGTGTTGTAGTTTGGAATTATTATGTTAATTCTCTCCCCTGACATTAACTGCCCATGCCATTAGTTAACAAAAAGAAGTAGTTAACTGCTACCGTCTTTTTCTTGATCGGTTGGGTGGGGGCAGGCTGTCTCTTTTGGTTTTGGGGTCATTTTTTCTTCTTAGCTCAGTGGAACTCAGGAGCGGTGTGTGTCTCTCTCTAAAGAGAGAGAGAGAGAGAGAGAGAGAGAGAGATACATATCAGTTAAGAACAGTTATCCTTCTTGTATCCATTGTCTGATTAAAGTTCCTTTTCTTAAATTTGATAAAGAGTGGCGTGATTATTGTGGAGGAGCCCCCCCCCCCCCCCTTCTCCGCTTGTGGGTAAACATTTTGGTTTTTCCCCTCAAACCAAGACATATGACAAAATAGAAATTCAAACTGGGTACTAAGGCAGTTGAGAGAAGCTGAGATACCTCTGAAGGTAATCACGAAAGAGCCACAATGCCATGAATCGAATACTTTGACTTATAGGAACAAGTCTCAGTCTTTGAAAAGATCATTTCAGGACCAGCAAGGGTGAGTTGAAGCCCTCAGTGCAGAGTTGAGGGCAGCAGAAGATGTTGATCTTGGCACCAAAATAAGGTAACTAGTATGAATCAAATCTGTTTGATTGAGATTGCTCATGAAGAACAGCAGCTTTCCTTACATGGTTTCTTTCCAAGAAATGCTGGTGATATCTTAGAATTTTATATATTTGTAGATTTTTATATAGCTGTATAGTTTCTTACCTTTGAGGTAGTAGCTAACAGTTTCTACCCCTGTGCTACATTCCTGACTTTCTGCGTTAAGGTTGAGATACCAACTAGAACATTTCACTTGGGACACATGTATGAGGACCAAAATAACAGTACATATTATAGTCAAAATAAGATACCATTTTAGTCATTTTAGTCAAAGCAACAGAAAGACCAGAAACCTTGGAGAAGCTCCAAAGAAGAGACATGATGTGAAGATATTGATGTTGAAGAAGTAAGGGGTCTTGAGACATCTGACTCAATTTCAGGGGAGTCATGCCATGGGCAGATCTGAGGGAGGTTCTGGGAGTGGCAACAGCCTGGTACAAGGTCTAAGGGGTTCTTGGATTGGATGCAACCTTTAGTTATGGTAATTAAGTAGTCATAAATGTGTAATACCCCTATACTGCTGTGTGCACACATATACTGTCTGCACCTACATACTGGCTCATCTCTATACATTGGGGGTACCTTTCTTCCCTCCCAGGAGAACTTCGAAGAGCCTTGGGTTCCACCTGAAGGAGCCTGAGGCCGTCACTGGGGGCATCTCTCTCTTTACTTTGTACACTGAAAAACTCTCATTAAAGGACTACTCTTTACTTTTCCCAGACTAATGTTGTCTCAAAATATTTTTCTTCAATTTTAGGCAACACTGGAATAGTTAACAGTATTTGCACCTCTAGTAGTTCTCTTTGTTAGTAAAGCACTCACAATAACCAGTCATATGAATAAATCTAAGCAGTTATCTCTACTATCAATGGGCCTTCTGTATGGAAGAAGTGAGGTGATCAAGAAAACTCAATATTTCAAGGTCAAAGCAGAGACCAAAAGTTTAGCCGGAATACTGAAAGAAGATATTCAAGAGAGAATTGCAATAAGTTGCACTAAAAAGTCTCATGGAAGAATTTTTCACATCCAAAAGAGAAACAAGAATCTGACTTGGAATTAACTGAGGTACAGAGGAAAAGACTGATTGATGCCTAGAAATGTTGTTAAAAAAATTTAAAAACTCCCGAGTTTGAAAGGAAACTCTTGTTCGTTATTGAATCATCATTTAATATTGGAAAAATATATTAAGTGTTTGGATTACGTCACAAATTTAAGTGCTTTCTGGATTAGAATCACACCTGAAAATATTAAAAGTAAATACTCATGTTCTGTAAATACTTTTTTTACTCAGGTATGATTAAGATTAATAATAGACTTTAAAATAGTTTTTAAACAGAACCATTATACATTGCTTTTTGTTGGAGAAGCATCAGGATTTCTAAAGACCTAGGGTCAGGCTGCGATGTCAGAAACTTAAGATGGTACTCTACTTTTCACTAGATATCGAAGACATGTCTGTACTTAAGGTGGAAAATCCTGTTTCTGTTGTGGTTATATCCTCATAGAAGATTAGCTCCATATTTAATTTTAACGTGTAACATTCATGTGACATAGGGTTCAAGATGGGTGAAGAGGTTTCCCAGAGTTCATAGATTTATTGACAACTGCTACATGTTACATACGCTTGCCTGTAACTAATGCCAAGGTTTGTGCTAGAAAGGTAAAACTGAAGAAAACAGTTTATTAAGTCTGTACCAGACTTCAGGGCCAAATTGGAGACCTTCCTTTTAAAGGCCGGCAATTTATATTGATCTGCAATTCTGCCATACAGCACCTGGTGACTGTAAAATGCTAGAGTAAGGAATAGTGTTAGGCCTTATAGAAACACAGAAATTTTTTGGATATGAATGCAAACTAGTGATGTTTATTGCTTGTAGGCTTCCTGCATGTTAATTATTTCTTCTTTCCTGTTCTTCCTGTATTAATACAAAGAGCTGCAAATTTAATCAAAACAATGATAACTATGTATGCTAGCATGCTACACATAAAATCTTATGTGCAAAAAAGGAGCACATTAGATTTCTGGAAACCTACATCTGTAATATCTTATTCTTACATGAGTCTACATCCTTTGGCAAAGATTCTGTAATCTTTAGTGATGTAGAATCATACAGAAACAAACTGTGATCATTTATTTCAGTTAAAAGAAGAAACTGTCAGAAACCCACAGCCAAGAAAATTATAAATAATGACCTCCTGAGAAAGATGTCTAGCCCTTTATCATAGGGGATTAGGAACACATAAGGTCAGGAACAAGAAGTTAAAAGGAATGGGAATGAAAACTGCAATGCATTTCAGTGACATGGAACTGAAGTTCAACAGCAAAGGGTTGGTATTGAGGTCTCAGAAGTTTTAAGGGTATTTTCTCTACAACAGTCCTTTCAGTTGCTAGACCTATTGCTTTGAGTCTAATTCCTGTGTCACATTTTACAGTGGTTTTATTAATCAGTTTCTGTACTTCAAATTCAGTCAAGAACTTTTCTGCCTCATTTGTTTATTAATACCAATTGGTACCACAGCTTTAACAAAAGGGCAATATTTTCACACCACATAATGTTCTGACATTACATTCTTGAAAAAAATTATCTCTGGGCATGAACAAACACTATGAGTAGCCATTGTTCTATATTACATATTTTGTTCCTTGTATGTTTTCTGTGTTTGCTTCTACACATATCAAAATTTAGATCAAAGCTACATAAAAATTTTGCAGTCTGCTTTGCTAGTCAATCAGTATTTATCTGGCAAGTATTCACAAGAAATAAATGATTATTTACAGTAGCAGTAGTTTAAAGAGCTGATGCCTATATTCTATTTAACTTCAGTTTATATGAAAAAACCCCAACAAATACTTGGTTCACTAATGTGAGATTCATTCAAGCAAAATGAAGCCTAACTGTTTTCATTACTAATGTATAGAGCAAAATTATCATGGACTGTGTCCTCTCACATTAATAGAATCAAATTATTTAATCAGTAAATAATGTATAATAATACAACATTCAAAGTACTCTGAGACTGTGGAATTAATTATTAGGTATGCACTCATACTTTACTATGTAAGTAAGTAAGTTTATCTGAAACAACTACAATTACATGATTTCAAAAGGAAAAAGCCTACTCATGACCAAACTCCTTAGGTTACTGCTAAATATGAAATGGAAGTATTTAGGAGATTATAATGTGAATAGCAGTTTTGTTTGAGACAATATTTTTCTTTGACACCATAATTTTAAGTAGGAAGAAAATATTGAATATTTTTGAGAGCAAATTATTGATATAAAGGACTATTTAATTTACTTGTCTTGTTGCTGTGTTGGGAATTAAAACTATTGTCATGTTGGTCTGTGTTTTTGCCAACACCAGCTGTGAAAAGATTTATCCTTTTCCTATCAAGTTCTAGGGAACAAAAACTGATACAGTGAAGGCTTCATCCTTGAAGACAGACTTTGCATAAACTAAAGTTACTTGAGTCTCTCCTATTGGATTGACAGCCTTGGGAGGAGAGCTGAGGGGGAGAAGAGCTAGGGGAAAGAGAGAGGGAGAGCAGCAGGGTCTGTGACCTCTTCCTGGGGGGTGGTGACCTCATCTCCCCTGGCAGATGTCTATAGCAGGCTCAAAAAAAAGGTGAGAGGACTTGTGCTCTTGGCGTTGGTGGTTCTTTCCCCAGAGAGATAGCAGGGATGCCTGTCTGCCAATGCATAGAAGATGTAGCCTCTGCCTTCAGGGGAGTGTTCTGAGTTGGTAAGACAGCCTTACGTGAGTAACTCTGCTGACTGGGGTGCTTACATGTTTGGGCTTACTGCTTTAGTCTCCCTCTTTCTCTCTCCCTTCTCTTTGAGTTCTTGCTATTCGGTCACTCCTGTTAATAAAGACTCTGTTTTTCTGAACTCTCTACAGTGCTCAGCCTCACTTTTCTAGCAACTGTAGAACCCACCCTGTTACAGTTGTTTACTAATGTTTTGTGATTTTGTTTGAGATAAATTTCAAAGTTTTTAAGTAAAACATTTAAAAAAAACCCCTTATATTATTCCTGTAATTATACAGAAAACTTTTTTATAGCCTTGGAGATAATTAGAAGAGACTCTTCCTTCCTTTTCTTCTCCATCCTTTCTTATTTTTTCTCTATTTTTTTCATAATTATCACATAGGTTGATTTCCAGCAACTCGTTTTTGGGAAGTGGTCATTGTGAGCTAGTCTGGTCAGAAGTACCTTTAGAAATTCTGAGTGAAAAGTTTCTCTTGTCCAGTATTGTTGTAGTAGGTTGACCCTGGCTGGACACCAGGTACCCACCAAAGCCACTCTATCACTCACCTCTACCACTCACCTCTGCAACTGAGCAGAGGACAGAAAATATAGCAAAGGGTAGATGAGTTGACATAAGGACCTGGGAAGATCACTCACCAATTACCATCCCAGGCAAAACAGACTTGAAGTGAGGATATTAATTAAATTTATTACTAACAGAATCAGAGCAGGATAATGAGAAGTAAAATAAACCTTAAAAACACTTTCCCTCACTCCTCCCTCCTTCTCAAGTTCTACCTTCTCCCCTCCTGCAGCACAGAGACATGGGGAATGGGGATTACAGTAAGTTCCTCAAGTTGTTTCTGCCACTGCTCAGAGAAAGAAGTTCTACCACTGCTCCCCTTGGGGTCCTTCCCACCAGAGGCAGTCCTTCATGAGCTTCTCCAATATGAGTCCATCCCACAGGCTACAGTTCTTCATAAACTGCTGAAGTGTGCATCACTTTTCCATGGGATGTAGTCCTTCAGGCACAGGCTGCTCCAGCATGGGTCCCCCCCAGGGCCACAAGTCCTACCAGGAAAACCTACTGCAGCATAGCAACCTCTCTCCACAGGTCTGAAGGTCAGCATGGGCCTCCTACAGGGTCACAGTCTCCTTCAGACATCCACCTGCTTCAGCGTGGCTCTCCTTCACAGGCTGCAGGTGGATCTCTGCATCACTGTGGGCCTCCATGGGCTGCAAGGGGACAGCAGCTTCACCCTGGTGTGCACCATAGGTTTCAGGGAAATGTCAGCTCCAGCACCTAGAGATCCTCCTTTTGCACTGACTTTGGTGATGCAGGATTGTTCCTCTCAGATATTTCTCACTCAGCTTTTCTCTGGCTGCACTTTTCATCTGCACAATAACTTTTTTTTCCTTCTTAAATATGTTATTGCAAAGATGTTACTATCACTCCTGATTGCCTTGGCCTTAGCCAGCATCCTGGAGCCGGCTGGCATCGGCTCTACTGGGCGTGAGGGAAGCTTCTGGCAGAGTCTCACAGAATCCACCTCTGTATCCCCCCCACTACCAGAACCTGGCCACGCAAACCCAGTACAATTGTCCAGTGGATCCCTTATTAGAAAAGTTTGTCATATGTGTCTTGAGCATATTCTTTCAGTCTGGAACAGCAATGAGATGGACAAATCACAATCAATACGTATTTATCAAGATGACATACTAATGAAAAAGTTCAGAGAAGACAGAACATTTCTATGTTTCTTTTACTCTTCCAAATACATGAATTTTCATTTCTGAAGTCAATATATTCATTTATTTTGCTGAGTAAGCTAAATTGACATAGATAAGAAAATGACTGTGTCATCTGAATATTTTCAGGTACAAGTATCATGTTATGGTATAATACTGTTTTATCTATAAGTTTCAAGGAAGTCTATGTTCTTATGCTCAACAGCTGGTCTGTCACTTCCTTTTTAACATTATAGAAACATTATTATCTTTGTCGGTAGCGTAACACAGTTGACAAGGATAAAAGAGGAACTTTTCTTTCTGTCACATAAAACTTCATCATGTTATTAGTTGACAGCAGCTCCTCAAGTTCACATCAAACACTACTGCCACAACAGATGCACTTCTTTACCAAGAGGGTGGACAGACATTGAAGTAGGTTTTCTGGAGAGGTGGTGGATGCCCCAAGCCTGTCAGGGTTTAGGAAGCATTTTGACAATGCTCTTAACAACCTGCTTTGAATTTCAGGAGGCCTTGAAGAGGTCAGGCAGTTGAACTAGATAATTGTACATCCATTCTGTCAGAGACAAGACTTATGTCTCACTGATTGATGGGTTGAATCAACCATTTTGTTTTATGTGCGTGTGTCAGGGGAGGGAACCAGGCCTTTAGCACAGAGTCCTCATGGTCAGCCAGGACAGCCACTGAGGTTTGGCCACATGGCATGAAGACTGCATGGGACACCATCAGTCAATAAAGGCTGTATGGTGACCACTCACAGAACACTCCCGGAGCACCTTTGGCTAAGGGGTCAGGGAGTGGTCAGTGATCCAAAGGTCCCTCTAGAGGGAGGGGCCACAATAACCAGAGCCTATAGACAGGCAAGCATGAAGCCTCCATTTTGCCCTTGCCTGCTCTTGAAGCTGTCAACATGTGATCTTCTAATTGGTAACTATATTTTTATCTTCTCTTTTTCTCTCATTCTTTTTTCTCTCAATTTCTCTTCCCTTATTCTTTTCTTCCTCTTGTGGGTACCTCACTTAGGTTGCATGGAGTTTGTCTTTGCTGGGTGTAACAAAGGTTTTCTATGCTATAGAAATGCTTGCTAGTCAGTCATCTGTTGTAATGCTTTTGTGAAGGTGCATGTTATTTTGTAAAGCTCTTTATTGTCAAAATGCTTATTTTCTCACCAAATTAAAAGAAATCTCTTAGAGAAAAATGTGTAGTTTTCCTCTGGATGTGAACTCAAGATACCAAAGAACCAAAGGATTGGCAAGAGTTCATGTGGGGAAAAACTCTTGATGACTGAAATTAAAGTGTAACATCTGATACAGCTTGGAGCTTTGGTAGTGGGTTGTTACACCTTCCAACTGAAACAGTCTGTTCTTTTGATCTTAAATTAATAACTTAAAGGACTTTCCTCCCCTCAAATGCAATGTTAGTTACATATTACAGAGGATTTGCAATTCTTTTTTAATAATTAACTTTCTCAAAAGAAATAGGTTTTCCTCTAGTATTTAATTCCCATCTGGAAAATATTAACTGACTTTACGCTGCTTTTGTTGTCATTGTTTTTTATTTGCTATGGGCATTAATATGATATTGTGTTTTCTAATATTATATTCTTTTGACAGCTTTTAGAAAGTCATGAAAATAGTTGTTAATGACTGCTATTGTAAAATAGCTAGTAGCATTGTGATGTTGTAAGAGCAGGTAAGGAGAGGACTGAAAAAATAACATTTTAAACAAGAACTTGACATGTTGTACTGGTCAATAAGGTCAATATTTTTATAGGTTAGTTTTGAATTAGTGAGAGATGAAAGCTTCCAGCATTACTAAACTCCTCCATCTGTCATCTATTATTCAGAGTTGTCTTAACATCTTCAAAAGGAAGATGCTGCAGCTGTTCAGTTTTCAGAATCTTTAAAACTGCATGGTTTTGTTGCTTTTCTCAAACTTAAAATGTTAATAAAACATTAAAATTTCTTCATACAATGTTTTCTAAACTTTATCCAGTTAAGAGCCTTTAGGTTTCATATTCATTATTCTGCCTGGAATGACAAGAACTAACCGCTGTCAAAATGTTCTTTCAAAGAGAAATTGCCCAAAAGAGGAGGAAAATCATAGTGTCGCATTTAGAGAACTTCTTAACTTCTACAGTGCCGTGAAAGCAATACAAGAGGGAACTGTGGGGACTATGGAATAAGTGCTTTTAAAATAAGCTTCAGAGTAGAAAAACAAAGGAAATAATAGCTAAAAAAAAGTAGCAATTTGAAGTGTTTATGCTATATACTTCATACTATATCAAAAAACATATGAAGACAATACTGTTGGAGGAGGCATTAAGAAAATTTTCAGTGAGAAAGAATAGTTTTTGATTGTTCTTCAAGAGTTTTTGATTGTTCTTCAAGAGTTTGTCTTTGAGGAAAATTAAGGTATTATTTTCCTAAATTGTTTTGGCCTTGCTGGGCTTTAATATGATGGAAGAAAACTAGATTCAGAACTTATATCCACTAAATGAAGCAGGCCCTCAAACACTATCTCCCTGCCTTGTAAAGTGGTATCCACATTGTTGTGGTGTGTTATAACTCCAGAGGAGTCAAAGACAAAGACAACTTGCTATGCTTATTTATGGAAAGCAAGAAGCTGTGAAGACTTAGGAGATATTTCAAGGACAATTCTATTTGGAAAGCTCAAGTTTTTTTCGAAGTTGAAGAACTTAGCTCATACATTAAGAGCTAGAACTGGTTTTTCTTCCTCAACGTCCTTAGGGTTTTTCATTGGGAAAACAACATGAAAATTTTGAATTTAAAAGGTAATGCTGATATCTCTTTGTCAGAGAGTTCTACTCGTGCTCTTTCCTATCCTGTCCCTAAGAAAGATAATGCTTTCAACAGTCCTTAGCTAAAATGCGTAAGCAAACACCTGATCCTGGAACCAGGAGTCCTTCCTTTTTTGCTGCATGTTGTAACTATTAAGTTAAATAGCCATACTTTCTTTAGCTTGCTTTCTCTCCAACTGCTGAAATGTTGTGTTCTTTTCCTGCATTACATCTGACCTTTACCAGAATACTGGAAAAAATCTGAGATTTCATGGCCCATGAAGATAATCTTTTCATAAAAGTGTTTCCAACAGAAAAGAATCTGGACTTGCTCTTTACACATAAAGACAGGAAAACAACAAACGAAATGTCAGAACCTAACACTCTCTCAACAGATTCTTTTAGACATTCCTCATGTGGAGGATTTAATAATTAATACCAAGTTTACTTGCTTGAGGTATTTGATTTTACATAGACTTTGATTTAGCAGAGCAGTATACGTAAATCACAATACAAGCACAAATTGTGCATAGCAGAGTATACTAATTGCAATACATATTTGGCTTACAATATAAAAGTGATTCTTACTATCATTCTATCATTCTCTCTCTGTATATATATACACACGTGTGTGTGTATATATATATATACATCATCATCATCATCATCATCATGGCTGGGCTTCACGAACAAAGATTTGAGAAGGGCACTACCCACGCTTGCTGCAAGCGTGCTGGTGGCTAAAAAGGCCGATACGGGATAGGCAGGTCCGGTCACAAAAGGCACAGCGGAACGTCTCCCAAGGTGACATTGGTAAGGAATGGTTCTTTCTGCGTTGTCTTTTCTCCTCAAGACTGACTCTCTGTGTCTCCATGAATCCCAATTGGAGGCCAGAGTGGACCATTGCAAGAACGCAACCTTGTTTCACACCATTAGTTATTGGAAAGAGCTCAGAGAGTGCATCGCCATATCTGACTTGTCCACGCTGATCCTCATGTAGCAGGATGATCATTTTGAGAAACTTGGGGGGACATCCTAAACGTTCCAAAATCTGCCACAGGCCTTTTCTGCTCACAGTGTCAAAAGCTTTGGTGAGGTCAACGAAGGTTACATAGACACTTTTGTTCTGTTCCCTACACTTCTCTTGCAGTTGTCTGAGAACAAACACCATGTCTGTGGTGCTCCTATTGGCTCTGAAACCACACTGGCTTTCAGGTAGATCTTCTGCAATAGTGGGTACTAATCTGTTCAGAAGTATTCTTGCAAGGATTTTACCAGCAATGGAGAGCAAAGTAATACCTCAGTAATTTGAGCAGTCTGATTTTTCTCCTTTCTTCTTGTACAGGGTGATGATGACTGCATCACGGAGATCTGGTGGTAGTTCCCCTTGTTCCCAGCAACGCACAACAAGCTCGTGGAATTTGGCATGGAGGGCTTGACCTCCATGCTTCCAGATTTCAGGTGGAATTCCATCAACCCCAGCTGCCTTGCCAGTTTTCACCTGTTGTATGGCCTGGAGTATCTCTCCCATAGTAGGGGCTGCATCCAATTCATGTTTCACTGGTTGTTGTGTAATGTGCTGAATTGCTGAGCCTTGGACTACACGGTTGGCACTGAAGAGAGTCTGAAAGTGCTCAGACCATCGGTTCAGGATGGAGGTTTTATCTGTTAGAAGCAGTTGACCATCTGCACTGAGTAGGGGGCTTTGAACCTGCTGTGTGGGTCCGTACACTGCTTTCAGGGCCTCATAGAATCCTCTTTGGTCACCCAAATCTGTGCATAGTTGTGTCTTTTCTGCTAGGTCGAGCCACCATTTGTTCTGGATGTCTCGAAGTTTCAGTTGGAGCTTGCTGCATGCAAGACGAAAGGCGGCTTTTTTTAAATGGCAAGATGGCTGAGCAAGGTGTGCTTGGTGAGCAGTTCTCTTCTTCTTCAGCAATTCCTGGATCTCTTGATTGTTCTCATCAAACCAGTCTTTGTTTTTCTTGGAGGAGAACCCTAGGGACTCTTCAGAGGACTGCAGGATGCAACTTTTAATATGTTGCCAAAGCGCTTCAGGAGTGGGATCAATGGGATTATCTTTAAGTCTAATCTGAAGGTTTACCTGGAAGCTGTCTCTCACTGTGGCTGTTTGAAGATTGCTGACTTGGAACCTCCTCCTTGGAATGCCGCCTCTCTTAGTTTTGGGCTTGAAGTGGAGGTTAAGTTTGCAGCGCACAAGGCGGTGGTCTGTTTGACATTCTGCACTCGGCATCACTCGAGTATGACGGACATCACTGACATTTCTCTGTTGTACTAAGATATAGTCAATGAGGTGCCAGTGCTTGGATCGAGGATGCATCCAGGTTGTCTTCAGGCTGTCTTTCTGTTGAAAGACAGTGTTGGTGATGGTGAGCTGCCGTTCTGCGCAAAAGAGGCATCCATTGTTGTTGCAGTTTCCAACACCTTGCTTGCCCAGGACTCCTTTCCAGGCTTCAGAATTCTTACCTACTCTGGCGTTGAAGTCACCAAGGATTATGATCTTATCATCTGCAGGAACATTTTGGGTGAGGCGGCGCAGGTCTGTGTAGAATTTGTCTTTTTCCACTGGGTCAGCTTGGAGAGTTGGGGCATAAACGCTAAAAAGAACAATGTGTTGCTTGTTGTGTAGGGGGAGGCGTAAGGACATAATGCGATCGGAATGACCTGTCAGCAGATTTTCAAGTTTGGAGTCAATGGAGTTTTTAATCATGAAGCCAACTCCTGAAAAGTGTCTTTCAGTTTTGGGTTTGCCTGACCAGTAGAGTGTGTAGCCAGCACCATGTTCTTTAAGGCTGCCTTCCTCATGAAGACGAACTTCACTGAGAGCAGCAATGTCAATGTTGAGCTGTGACAGTTCATGGTCAATTAGAGCAGAATGACGCTCAGGAAGTTCACTACCCCCAGTATCAAGCATGGTTCTGATGTTCCAACATGCGAGTGTTAGTTTGAGCACACCTTTGCAGGCAGGTGTATGCCTTTGAAATCTCTTTGTTTTTGTTTGACCGCATGGAAGATGCTGGTTGGCCACGGTTATCCAACCGGGTGTGGAGATGAGCTTTGTTTGGGCCACCTTTGCTAGGCCCCTCTCCATGTGGAGCAAGCAGTGCTGTCCCTAGAAAAGGCTGCTTGGTCATTCAGGATGCTGCCGCAAGAGATTGTCATCTCCGGGGTCAAGTCTCTAATGACCCATATCCTGAACCGCCTGCATGCGGGGTTGGGTCTGCGGCTTCCAGCTGCTTCCTATCACCTGCCGTTTTCGACCCTCGCCTGTTGCTACAGGGCTTTGCAATGTGGGTGAACCCTTTGAGCCTGCGCAATGGATTTTTTAGGTGAGGCACAGCGTGCGCAGAACTGGCCCCACCCTTTACTGCTCAGGTTCATCTGCCACGGCCTGGTGAGCTTGGACGGTGACAGCGAATACCTCAGGACGTAGGTTTGGTTAGAGTATCCTTCTCTTAGATGGATGGCCTTACAGGGCTAAGCAAGCTCCATCTGCCCGAGTTTGGGGTTGGAGTTGTCCTTCTCCTAGGATGGTTGCCAGAGGGCTAGCGAGCCCATCCTGACCGTGGACATACTTTGTCTGACCTTTCAGCTGAGACCTGTCTTGCATGGGAGACCCTACCGGCGGCACAAACCACCTCCAGCATAGCTCTCAACTTCATGAGGGCATGCAAGCTTCTCCCCCGCCACAAGGGGTTGTCCCTGGAGAAGATATATATACACACACATATATATGTATATATACACACACTCACTGTCTAAATGCTGGGTATCCCCAATATCTAGAAAAGAATATGTGCTTAAACCAGCTCAAGTCCATTGTTCTCCTTTAATATGTATTGATTATTAATTTTTATGCTGCCCATTAAGCTTAGCCATTTTTACAATATTTCCCACCATAATAATCTGACTAACTCAAGAAGACATTTGTAATCTTTTGGTTAACTCATGGACAAACAGTAACAGCTGGTTGATTCACTAAGCTGATATAACTGCTTTTAATAAGCTAACATAACCAGTTGATCCACTCAATGGCTGTAGCCACTTATCTAAATTAAAAGCCACTCCTGATTTCTTTTGTGGTGATATAATTTCAGCTTTATTTCCAAAAGCTGTGGTCAGTCCTTCCCCACAATTTTCCCTGACATTAGTGAGCATATTGACCTTGTCTATGTTTCTTCCACTGCAGTGGTTTATTGATCAGTCACACCAAGAAAGCACAGTTTATTGGGAACTGGGAACTTGGCTAAAACTGATGAAAAAGGAAAGTATCCTTTTGAGGCTTACTAGTCTAATAGACAATTCTTCATATTTTTAAAAGAAAGAACTTATCCTGATAAATACTGTTACTTTTCACTGCCATCACACTGCTTTCTGGCCATTTACTTGAAATGTTCAAAAACATTGTTCTAGGAAGAAACACAGGAAATTCCTGGCCTAAGTAGCTCCCAAGTGAATTCTATGATAATTCCATGTGAAGTCTCATAAGTTGCTACTTTTGTGGCTTTCTTTTTGAATATTTCTGTAGAAACACATAAACTGCCTTGAATTCTGCATAATACTGCCTTTCCCACTTACTGTTTCCATTTTTACAAACATTTCAAGATGTCAAAAGTTACAGGAGGTGTGTTTTTTTTTTATTTTATTCCCTTTTCCAACATGGTTTTGGAGGGTCTGTCTCTTTAAGAAAATTCCAGCATCCTGCTGGAGCTAAGTGGAGAAGGGAAAAAAAAATGACCAAGCAGAGAACAAAAATGCTTTCTCTCCTCCAGACTACATGGGTTAGTGACAAGAGCTCACACAACACTGTCCTTTGGTGAGGCCCCAGTCGCTGCTGCTCTTAGACCTGTCAGAGCCACTATTCCCACCAAACCTGAACTCACTGCCCAGACTGCCATTTCATTTCATACTGGTGGCGAGCAGACCCTTGCTGTGCTGGGATCAAAGCAGCCTGGGGTCACCCCTGCCCTCTGCTGCAGTTGGGAAAAAGGCAAAAGTGAAATGGACTGCACTCACCTGTAACCAGGTGTTAAACACAAGATCAGTAATTATTGGGCAAGAACCACTCCGTGTGTGTGTGTGTGTGTGTGTGTGTGTGTGTGTGTGTGCGTGTGTGCGCGCGTGTGCATGTGTCAGCCAGGATGGCCACTGAGGTTTGCAGCCACGTGGCATGAAGACCACATGAGGTACCTGTTAATACAGCACACCCTCAGGAAGTCACTGAAAGAGTATTCAGAATACTATCTAAAAGTGAAATAAATGCTTTTCTCCATTGTTTAACAGGTTTATTTCTTTCTGTTCTACCAATGACAAGTGTTTCCCTTTCCTGTCAAATTTTTCTCTAGCTTGTTATGGATAAGAAGTGCTAATGTAAGGTGAATTATGGTGTAGGGAATTTCTTACAGAGAATAGAAATGTGAGCGATCCTGCCTGTTTACATTCTCTGAAGCTGGTGGAGAGATAAACTGAAGCAGGACACCTGCAGTTTGCAATAGGAAAGAATAGTATTAAAATAAACAACTTCTGAATGCTTTGGGGGGGTTGACAAACATTGCACTCATGGACTATGGGGTATAGCCAATAAGTGTTGCTTTGTGGTGTGACAATTATTATAGCCAATTAGCATGTAGCTTTGACCCTATATAAACTGCTTGCAGTGTATCAATAAAAGGCATTCTACCTAAAACATAATGGTTTGTCATGTGATGTCCTTTGATCCTCCACATCATTATTTATTATGGAGAATGAGAAAGAAAGGTTTATTGTAAAGCTCAGCTGATTCCTATAAACAGAGAGAGACAATATGAAGGTTTGATTACATTAGAATTTAGAGATGAAATAACTGCTAGAAGAAATTGAATTGTGATCTTCATTGTGATCTCCTGTACCAAAAATGTTGAAAGTTTATCATACTATGCTGCTGAGTGCTGAGATGTTAACAATCTTTTGAGGAGAAAACATATGAAACATAAAATGTGGCTTTGATTTTTTTGCTAGCAGATATCAGGATGCAACAACTCATTAGAAAATCAATGTCCAGGAATCTTCTAGAGCTGTGGAAAATTGCAGTAAAAGTATTTTAGATTGGTATTTCTAGAAAGTGAATAAGAGCACGCCAGGGCAAAATATGAGTGAGATAAGGTTTATACAGGTCACAAAGATCCTAGCATACCACTATCTACAATTGCTCAAGATAACCAGTTCTGAAAAAGAGATAGGGATGAAATACTGATGACTCATGGAAGTGGGGCAGAATAGAGACATTAATCGCTGTCAGCTCTTAAAGAGTAGAAGGACACACATCTAAAATCAGCATGCCCTCAGGAGGAGCCAAAGAAGTGTGAGTATGAGCTTGAACCCCAAAATCTTTAATCCTCCACGCAAGTAACCCTGTGCAAACTACGTGGATACAGGCATCTTAGTGCCTGGACACTCACTAATTGTTTATTTGTGAGCTGGGACTTGGGGGTATGAGAGTGCCAGAGACTGAAATCAGTTTTGGTTTAAAATATGTTCATCTTCCTTTCCTATGAGGTTTTGGACTGAGCTACCTTGCTGCTACAGTGTTGGAACATTATTTCCTTCAGGGCAGTCTTGAAATTTCTGTTTTCCAGAGTCTGAAAAAGATATGTATACTGCCATAAACAATGCAAAATGCATTTGTGTAATTATAACCTCTGAGATTAAATGCTCTGTTTGTCAAAACCTGGTCATCTTCAGAGCTAAAATGCAAAAGAAAATCAGCATTTTAGAATGTGGTTCACTACAATCTGACATCCTTCACAGTTCAAAAAAAACTTCAGATGAATGGAAATGACCAGAGGACAATATTAGATGAATACCTCATAGTATTTCTTAATATCAGATTACATACAATTAAATTTAGATGTATAAATGTAGGAAAACAATTACAATGTCTAAACATACACATTTAGAGCAATTTGAGATACCCTAGAATACTTCAGATGTCCACAGACCTCTCACTGCTGATGCAGGGTCTATGGTCTGATTTCAAAACACCACTTCTCAGATCTCCCATCAAAGAAAGTTCAATGTCTTGTGGGAGTTCACAAAGCATATGAGACATCCAGACAGAGAGGAACATGCTATTTATCTGGAGATGACATTGACCATTGCAACATAGGCTCCTATCACCTTCTAGCCATCACCTGATGACTCTGTTTCAGATAGCTGGTACTCTGTGCAAAAATCCTAATCAATAACCTTTTTAAACAAGCACTCTGCCCTTCAATACCTGTGTACCCAGTCCATGGTTTGCTAGTTCTGTGTGATTGTCTGGTTTCCTGTCCTTGAAAATAACCTGGTGGTTTTCAGGACTCAACATTCCTTAGTTTTAGTATGTCTTGCAGTACCAATAATATTCACAAATATTATTATGGTAAACAGTGATTTGGCAGGATCTCTGGAAATGTCCTAGTGTCCTCTACCCATGACATGTATTTATTGTGTGATTGGTCAGCAGACTGCTGTCATAAACCCACTCTATTTTATATTGCAAACCTTCTGGCAAATCTCAATGATTCATAATTAACATGGTCCATAAAATGTGTGTTTTGTTGCAGAGAAGACCACATAGCTGTGCATTTTAAATTACTGAAATGACATATTTGTGTATGAGTATATTGAGTACACAGCAGGCTAGCAGTTTATTAAAATTAAACATACTTAACACTGAGGCTTAAGCAACTGCTCTTTACAAAGTCTTAGCAAAGAGTTCAGGCTATGCAAAGAGGACATTGTGCCAATCAAAACATGCTATATTCTTGCTATCACTGCTAGGAGTACATATACTCTGATTGTTTCTATGCTTCATAAATATCAGTGATCTCTCCAATTGGTGCTCCATCCTCCTTCATTGATATAAAGGTTTAGCCAGAGAGTGCACCTGAGTGAAAGATTTTTGTCTTTACCCTGAAAAAAAAATGCTTTACTGGAGTGATATGGGAGATACATGGAAATGAGCAACCATACCTACAATGTCAAAGTTTTTAAAAGTCCTTTAAAAATAGTGAATTTGGATTAGTTTGTTACAAATACAGTAAAATCCAATGCTGAGTTGAATCACTCCTATGCTGTAGGTGTGAGAATTCAAAGAAGGGATAAAGGCAGAAAGTTAATATTTTGATGTTAAGACATTAACAACCACCCACTCATACTTTCTCTTAGTGAAAGAAAAAAAAGAGAGGAATAGGAACTGAATCATCAAATCAAGCATTAATTACAGTTAGTGAAAATGTCAGAGCGATAGATGTATAGGTACTCAACATAAGTACAGTGACTGAAGAGATCTCTTCACATTTTTACACCAATAAAGACTATATGGGATTTGCATGGCAGTGTTTTGGTAGCAGGGAAGCTACAGGGATAGCTGTTGTCAAAAGCTGTTAGAAGCTTCCCCACTGTCCAATACAGACAATGAGAGCCAGCTCCAATATGGACCCACTATTGGACATAGATGAGCCAATGAGACATGGTAGTAAGACCTCTGTGACAACATTTTGAAAGGGGAAAAAAGTTACTGCACTAAAGTAAGTGCATCCAGAGAAGACAGGAGAGAGAATATGTGAGAGAATCAACCCTGCAGACATAAAGGTTAGAGAAGAAGGAGAGAGAATGAGGGGCTCCAGGAGCTAAAACAGGGATTCCCCTGCAGCCGGTAGTGAAGATCATAGTGAGACAGGCTGTCCCCCTGCAGCCCATGGAGATCCACAGTGGAACAGATATCCACCTGCAGCCCCTGGAGGACCCCACTACAAAGCAGGTGGATGTCCAAAGGAGTCTGTGATCCTGTGGAATGCCTAAGCTGAAGCAGGCTCCTGGCAGAACAAGTGGGCCTGTGGAGAGAGAAGCCCACACTGCAGCAGGTTTTCTGGCAGGACTTAAGACGCTGTCAGAGACCCACATTGGAGCAGTCCATTCCTGAAGGATTGCACTCCATGGCAGAGACCACACTGGAGCAGTTTGTGAGGAACTGCAACCTGTGTGAAGGACTCATACTGGAGAAGTTCATGGAGGACTGCCTCTTGAGAGAGGAACCCCTCACTGGAACAAGGGTTTGAGTTTTGCCCCTGAGGAGGAAGAAGCAGCAGAAACAACATGGGACAAACTGATCACCATTCTCATTCCTCATCCCTCTGCACTGCAAAGATGGATGAGGAGGCAGGATAATTGGGAAAAAAGTTAAGCCCTGGAAGAAGGTGGGTGGGTGGGTGTGGGGGGGTGTATCTAGGGGAAAGCTGGTTTTAATATTTGGGTTTACTTCTTATCATCTTATTATAATTTGATTAATAACATTTCCTTGAGCTAAGTCTATTTTTCCATGATGATAACTGGTGAGTGATCTCTCCCTGTCCTTATCTTGGTCCAAGAGCCTTTTGTTATATTTTCTTCTTCTCTCCAGCTGGGAAGGTGAGTGATAGAGCAGCTTTGGTGACCACTTGACATTCAGCCAAGGTCAACCCATTTAATTTTGGAAAAGTTTTTTTGCCCTTCGTGTAAGTGAGTTGAGGATAATACCATACAATAAATTAATGTCCAGTCAGTCCAAAATACAACAATAAGACAGAGGAAAATATATAATATTATTCAACCTACCTTAAAATATTTGTTCAATTTTATATATAGGATTATATGCCCTTTGGAGAAATCTTCATGTCTCCATTAATTATGGAAGGAGACTTGATAACTAAGAAAAGATGAGTAACTTTTAGATGGTAGCCATTGAGGTTCATCTCTGTTTTAATAAGGGTTCCCTCTGTGAGAAAATCTTTTGAACTCATGTCAGAAATGTCCCCTGAGCACAATTCATTCCATTCACGAGAATAAGGAAAGTTTTATACCACATTTCAGTGACATTGTGTAGGAATTCACTGCAGCATGAAGTGTGACTAGAGGGGTCAGCTTGCACCATTGTGGCCTGTTTGCAGCCAAAAGAAAATTCTTGTGTAGTGTGATATTGTATATCCTATGGGCAAAAGGTAAAAGGAACTTCCACAATAGTCCAAAACCCTGAATGTCTGATGTGAAATGTTTTGATTAAAATGTTTTTGCTTCTGAGATTTTCATTTTATTGCGGACTCTCTTTTTATTATTTATATTAAAATACAGCATGGTGGTTTGTCCTCATTCTTATGCTTTTCTCTGCTCCTAAGCATCATGATCATCATTATTACTACTACTGCTGCTACTACTACTACTAATTATTATTATTAATAGTATATTATGAATATTAATTTTTCTATCATCCTTTTAGCTAATTGGTGTTCTGCATTTTGAAGCTTGCGATTTAAGTGATTTAAGTGCTGATGAGACCTGAGCTCATAAATATGCTAAATGAAGAATTGTTGAGTGTATGAAAGACTGTTTTTTGCCTCCAACCTCTTGAAGTCACATCTTCTGCCATTACAAATATAACAACATATTCTTTTTCCAAAGGAAAGCAGTTGTTTCATTTTTCTTCTCATCGTGATTGTTTAGCAACAAGTAGCTACAGATAACTTCTAAATCTTGTGGACCATCCCATCTCAGATAATCAGTTCAAAATTTGAACAAACCAAGGCCAAGATTGCCATTCTTTTAAGAACTGGTGCCAAGATTTTTCAAAGTCCCTGGAAATCTGAATTAATAAGCAAATGTACATAAATACACACACACACATAAACACTCACACATATATCTATTTATATGCATATGTACATGTATGTGTATATACTTACATACACACATTCACGTGTGCATCCCTGTATTTTTCCAAATGGCTATTTATTAACATTTTCACACATTGAGATACTGACATTATGACAAAGTTAATCTCAGTAATGCAGTTTGTTTACTTAAATCTGCAGTATAACATGACTGTTATCATTGGCAGTTTCAACATCTTTTTTGAGAACCCAGAACTTTGGATATATAGATTATCTTGAAAATTCCCAAGTCGCTGAATCATACAGAATTCAAATTATACATCTAGAAGTGACAAAAAGGTGCAACAGCCCAAAGAGCATAAAGAAGTATGATTCCATTTCAAAACTGAGAAACTGAGATCTCTGAACATTTTATCATTCTGAGGCAGCTATCCAAATGGAGCATTATTAAACCTCGAAAAGAATTTTAATAATGTAGTAAGAATACTGTAATGGAAGTTATATAAAGGAGTACTTTGTAAGATAAAGGTTACATTTGAGCATTTAGTAATTTGTAAATATTACTTCTCATGGTAAAAACTAATTCAGACCGTAATATTTATTAAATTCTTTTGGTAATGTTTCCTTGGAGTAATAAGAAGACATTGTTTGAAAATGGTGGAAATAATAATTAGTTATAAAAAAAATCTATTTATATTCTTGACATTCATTAAGACTCTGACAGTTCCAACTGTAATACTGAAATAGCACAGATTAGCAAAGGTATTTGCTGTCTTGAAGCCCTTACTGTCCAATTAAAATGAAGATTTAACTATCACACTCTGAAGAGTAATAGAAAAATTTAAGACAAAAGAAGAGTACCTAGAAGAATATTGTGTGATTATGTGAGTGAGTTATATGCATCAGATGATGGCTGTCAGTGGTTATTTCTTTCTGTTTCAACTCTTAATTTAAGAATATTTTGGAGTTTATGTGCATGTATTCAAATTGAAATTCATAGCAAAATTTGAACTTTCTTAAATTTAGACATGAGTCCCAATCAAAGTCTGAGCTTTAAGATAGAAGTTGTTTATAATTATTAATTTGTTACTATTAATCTGTTACTATTAATATTCATAATAATATTTTAAAGGGTATAATCACATATTTTTATCTTGTTATAAATTAGCAAAAAAATACTGAAAGAAAAAGAGCCAAGAATATGATAAAGTAGATGATAGGAAAAGTTTATCACACATTTATATATAACAAAACTCTCATTTGTGGTTGAACACTTCAATTTTTATTATGCCTTCCATTAAAAGGAAGGACTTAATCTTGCCAGGCATTGGACTTAAACAAGAAAAGAGAGTATATCTTTCGGAAAAAAAAAAAAAAAAGAAAAAAAAGTGCTAGCTAAATAGACAAGATGAAAAAAACATGGGAAAAATGTGGTAGAGTTAAAAGAAAGCCCAGGAAAATCTGAGTTCATTTACTTTATCGGAAAGAAAAAATAGCTGTGTGGTTATCTTTGACCAGTAAAAAGATACACATAGGCATGCTTAATATTAATCTGTAAAAGACTTTAAAGAAGTAGTTAATTTCTAATGGTGAGTCAAAATGTCCTTTGCAAGCTTTCAAAGCTCAATATTTGAAGATACAGTAAAGTATAAGCACTTTGTTAGCAGAGGGTTTTCTGAAAATCTTAACTGTTTCAACAAGACGCATCGGACAAAATAAAAGGGTTTGCACTTCATTTTATGTCGACACATAGCAGCAGTTAAATAATTTATATTGCAAAAGAAAGATAATATATCCACCGGACCTGACATTGGATCATAAAATCTGAATATATGTCTTGAGAACAATAAAAGCTGGAACCAGAACTGCTACAACAAAGTTCATTTGCCTCAGAATGACTACATTTTATCTGTTATGAACTTTTCTAAACCTCAGTGCATATCGTGCAATAGGCAACATTTAGTGACATATGCTATAGTTCCCAACAGTTTCCATCTATTTCAGAACAGAGAATTCCATGATTGAATGCACATTTAAAGGTCATGAGAAAAAGCTGATTAACTCTTTTTATCTTAACTGCTGGTCTCAGTTGAACCAACTTTGAGTATTTTAACCAACACTCTAGAGAAATAAAACGTTGCCATATATCTGAAGCAAACCACCTAAGAATTTACTCATTTCCATGAGTTTAGGAAAAGGAAATACTGAGCAATGCTATAGTTAAGTAATTTAAGATTCAGCAATTTGTCATGCTTCCAGCAAATGAAATCTGAATAAGTATAGGAGCTAAAAATAAAAACTGATTAATTTTGTTGACTTTAGTATATATTCACTCAAGGGAGAATTCAGATATCATAATAGTCTATGTTGGTTTTGGCTGGGATAGAATTAATTTTCTTCAAAGTACCTAATCTGGGGCTATATTTTGGATTTGTGCTGGAAAATGTGTTGATAATACAGTTTTTTGGGGAGTGGGATGTGTTTGGGCTTGGTTGGTTTGCTGGTTTTTTTATTGCTGAACAGCATTGGCACAGCATAAAGAACTTTTTGCTTCTTGTCCTGTTCTAACAGCAAGTAGGCTGGGGGGTGGAGGCACAAGAAGTTGGGATGGGATACAGCCAGGACAGTTGACCCCAAATAACTAATGGTATAGTTCATACCATATGGCATCATGCTCAAAAAAGCTTGGGGAAGAAGGAGAATGAGGGAGTGGATATTTAGAGTGATGGCACTTGTCTTCTCAGCTCACAGTTAATGCACAATGGAGCTCTGCTTGGGTTGAGCTGGCAAAATGCCAACTGCCCAAAGAACAGAGTTAGCCTCCGGCTGAGAAAAGGGAGAAAGGGAAAAAACTCCTTCAAAACTAGTTTTATGCTGAAACTAACTATATGTATTTATACAGAAAAGAGAAAATTAAGAGAAAACTACAATATAGCACACACCTACACAAGTTATGTATAACAAGAAATAACTTCCCACTTCCCAGTAAACACAAATTCTATCATTTTAACTACAAATCATTTTAGAGAAGTCAATTCCCCAGAGACAAACTTAAGCAGAGAGAAAAGCTAAGAACAAACATTTTACTTCCCTCAGATAACATGATGGTAAGCTGGTGCTCCGGGCTTGGGCCTCCCCATCCCTCCTGGGACGGCAGAGTGTCTTACTGGGACCACAGCTGTGAAGCAACTGAACAAGCTACTTCCACACACTGGATTTTACTCCTTTTGAGATGATGTAATGTGGTATGGAATAAAATATTATTGGCTAGAAGAAGTCAGCTGTTAGCCAGCCCAGCTCAGCTCAAGTCAGCTGACAATTTCAGGCCTAGTCTGAACTTTAAAGCCTAAATTTTTGGCCCACCTGGCTAACCCATAACACTGGAGATGACTGAAAACCTGCAAACTCACAGAAAGCAGTGAAAGGTTTCCTTCTTTTGCTTTGTTTGTGTGTGCAGTTTTTGCATTACCCATTAACTGTCTTTATCTGAACCCACGAGTTTTCCCACTTTTATGCTTCTGATTCTCTCCTCCATCCTGCTCATGCGGGAGGGTACGAGGAGCTGTGTAAGTGCTTAATTGCCAGCTACGACACAATATAGGAATATTTTTTTTCTTTTTTAAAGTACAATCAATTTGAACTAATGGGACTTGAAATCTCATAAGTTTCTTAAATGAACTACATTTTCAGATTGTGGAATACGGCTTCCAGGATCTTGGAAATGAAGCATACATTCCCTAATTTGCAGGTTTGTTCTTAGAATTTGTTCTTTAAAAATGGATATTTCCTTCAAAGAAGCAAATAGTCTAGAGTCAAATATAAAAATCTTCTAAGATATTTGTAAAATTTGAATTTTTCTAATTGTGGGTTATTCTGCTGTGTCTAGAATAACATAACATTATCCCAGGAAAAGTGAATTGATTCCAACAGATCTGCAAAATAAAATCTGCATGAGGTCATCATGGTAAATTCAACTTCTGTTGAAATCTGAAACAGATACACTTTTGTGTCCTCATCATGGTCAAGATGGAAGAAATACACAAAATTGCTTTACTCTCTGATCATGGAGCCCAATAGCATAAGACTTTTTAAATTATGCTTATACTACATAAATTATGTCTCCTGAAATAAAACTTATCTTAAACTACTCCTGGAGACTGTTCCATGCTTCTCCTAGAGACATGTTCCCTGAAGTCAGTTCTCTTGGTGGTTTTCCCCCTTTTTTCTTCAATAAAGATGTTTCCCCTAAAATATTGAGGCTGTTCTGACTATATTTTCCCTTATTTAAATGTTATTTCTGGTATGGATTTGCTATTCAGATTGGTTTTAAAATTCTTGTACTCAGTATTTTAGTTCTCATCTTTCTCCTTGTCCCCACAAGTCTTTAAGCACTCTCCCTCAAAGCTACACAAGTGGCTACTCCTCACTCTTCCTTCTATCCTTGTCATTGTCTAACACATTTATATGTTCTCAGCCATGTTCTAACAGGTAAACACAAAGAACTAGGGGCCGTTTTATAACCCTAACATAAAATCAAAGTGGTTTTATCAATACTCCTCCATCCATTTTATCCCCTAAGATGGGCCAAGTTGTTATGGAGGACTACTGTGGCTGCAGGAATGATTACTGATCAAGCAGCAGTAGGCAAACTATCAGCTAATGGACTCACCAGTTCTTAAAGCTGTGTGTTTTCTATGTTAAGTTTGCCAGGGTAATCATAGCCTCAAACTGTAATGCTATTACCGAGTAGTACAGAGTCTGAGTGGCTTATGCAGCTGGCACTCACACTATTCAGGACTGCCTTCCCCTGGGACAGATCTGTCTCATAGAGAGTGAGTTGGACTGGTCTGGAAACAGTGAATGGGCTCATTTTTAATTCAAATTAGGGAAAATCAGTGATCCTCCATTTAAGTGCACTCTGAGCTCCCTTGTCAATTTAGTAATACCATTTGGACCCTCTTATCCAGGAATATATGATACAGTAGCTAAGAAAAAAAGGCTTTAAAAGAAAAAATACCCTCCTTTGTTTCTATGGGTTATCAGTAGAAAACAAATTGTCAGCCATGAATGGTAAGCCCTATTTTCTTGAAATACTCAGAAGTCTAAATAAGTAAGCATTCAATCAATAAAGCACCCAAATTTTCTTAAAATGCTAACAGCTTTTAGCTTATGAGTAGGGGTCTATAGATTAGATTTTCTTCTACAACAATGCATATTGTAGGAAGGAAAAAGCCCATTCCACTTACAGAATGCAATGACTGAGAAAAAGAAAAAAATCAGAGTGCTCAAACTGTAATTTAAGCAGATGATTAACCTTAATACCTCTCATGTTATGAAAAAGAGAAGGAAAATGGTTTTAACCAAGTCCTATTAGATAAAGTTGAATGAAGTATTTGTCTTTATTTTTGTCCTTACACTCTTAAAACTTAAGATTCATAAATAGAAAGAGACACTGTGCTTAGTGTTGATATACCTCAGTTTTAACCCATTTTAATGGATTGCTTACAAATAGAGCAGTATAAAATATTAAAACATAGATAGTCTGACTTTCCCCATTTTCACCTTTTAAAACTAACTTTAAAATTTGTAAAGACTTTCTGTGAGATGAAGAAAATAGAAATAGAAGATATAAATTATATTATTTCAATTCACTCAAACTTTTAGCAGCTTTTCTTTTGGTCAGTAAACTATTTGAAAGAGATTGAGGTTGATGGTTAAGTAATCCCCAAAATACGCTTAAATGCAACATGACCACTATAATAAACTGAAGGAATTAGAACCCAAAAGAGTCTGCACATTTTTGGAAATCTTTTAGAAAAAATATTAATGACAGATACAGATCTATTTCAAAGACAAAATGAATTTGCCAGATGTGACAAGGCATCTGATAAAAGGTTATCCTTTGCTGGTTACAATGTCTGCTGCCATGGATGAGAAAATTCAAAGAAAATAACTCTGCAATTTAGCCAAACTCCTAAGTGCAAATCAGGAGCTCTAAGAAGTTTAACATCTTTCTTTTCTGATTTTGATGATAACTTCCTGAACTGTAGAGACATCAAATATTATTAGAATATACATCTAAGTTATCATAGCCCTCTTTTTGCTCACATAATCAGAAGGCAATCACTTATGCTGCTTTTTTTTCTTAATAACAACCAGGATTTCAGTAATCAGATGTTAGTTCCTCCAAAAGGAACTAGAGAGAAGATGAACATCACATATCTTAGGGCATTACTGACTTTGACAAAGAGTCTCAAGCCACAAATACAAAGGGATGTTCAGTGAAATGACTTGTCTTTTCTGAGTGCTGTCATCTAACTGTATTGAAACGAAACGTATCCCTGGTTCTTGGATATGCTCTCTTAGGTATTTTACCAAAAAAATGTACCCCTACTCAAAATTGTGTTTTCTTTAATGGGCTATTTAGAAAGTTATTCTGTATTTTTTAAGCAGACTCACCCTTTCCTTTCCAAAGCCAAAATTTAAAGCATTTTTGAATATCACAAGTTTGGTTTGAGTTTGAAACAATTTTCAAAAAATAACTAATAATCTTTTTAATTTAAGAGCTTGGGAGAACTTTTTCTAATGATTTTAATTGTATCAGTTGTCTGGTGAATATTGTTCTCTGGGATCACATTTAGTGTAACAATTCAAAGACAAGAAACCTTCAATTTTTAAAAAAGGGTCCCAGCTGTGTTTAAGGCTTGCTACAGAATCAATCCACGTGAAAAAGACCTCTTAGATCATTGGGACCAATCTTTGACTGCACTCCACCTTGTCAACTAGACCATGGCTCTAAATACCACATCCAATCTTTTTTTAACACCTCCAGGGATGATGAGTCTACCACCCCACTGGGCAGCCTGTTGCAATGCTTAACAACCCCTCCTATAAAGAAATTCCTCCTAACATGCAGCCTGAGCCTTCCCTAGGGCAGTTTAAGACTATGTCCTCTTGTCCTGTCACCAATTGCCTGGAAGTTATCAACCGCCACCTGGCTACAACCTCCTTTCAGACAGTTGTAGAGAGTGATAAGGTCACCCCTGAGCCTCCTCTTCTCCAGTCTAAAGAACCCCAGTTCCTTCAGCTGTTCCTCATAGGACTGTCCCTCTAGACTCCTCACGAGCTTCATTGCCCTTCTCTCCACTCGCTCCAGCACCTCAACGTCTTTCCTGAATTAAGGGGCCCATAACTAGAGATGATACTTGAGATGCAACTGCACCAGTGCTGAGTACAGGCATGATTGTTAGTCCAGCTTCACTGAACTGTATCCCTCGGCTTGATTAACACATCTTCTGTAGTAGGATCTGTGTACCTGGGGAGGAGTTTTGCTGCAAAGGATCTAATGGGCTTTGAGAATCCAGAATTTTTTTCCTCAGAATCCATTTTAGATTAGGCTTAAAATACATCATGAGTAACACTTGGTGAAATTACTGAATTTCTGTTTACAAGAAAAGGATTTAAATTTTTCCAAGAAAAAAAAGATCTGAAGTCCCTTGTTCATATAGGCTTAATTTCAGAGGTCCAGATTTAATCAGAACCAAGAGTAGCTTCTAGATAGTATGAGAAATGGATCAGTCTCTGTCTCTTTTTGAACAAGAGGTCAGCTAATGATTTCCTACACACTTCTCCTAAATATGTATAGGTAGTACTGTGCGTAACAGTGGTGAGTGGTATTTTTCCATGGGTAGGGTTCTCAACAAGAAGATGGGCAGATAAATTACGCATCTTTTTCCAATGTATTGGAATTCCAATTTTGTCATGAGATCAGCAACACTGTGCATGGACTGCATGTGCAATCTCTTCTTAATGCAAGCAGAAAATAAGACCTGGGAAAGCTGTTACTTATAGCATTCTGGTGGTCAGGGGAATGGCTGCTGTGACACAGTTTGCCATTTGCAGATCCTTTGGATGAACCTATCCTTTTTTTTTTCTTTTTCTTTTTTCTTTTTTTTCTTTTCTTTTTTTTTTTCTAACAGAAGAAGTGCTGCAGCACTTTGTTCCTTGCAGAAATTACTTTCCCTGAGCAGATATGCAGCAACAACTGGGAAAGAAGCCAGTTCCTGCAGTGTTCTTGGATTAGAGTGAGTAGGAAATTTTATGAGGTAAATATGACTGTAGGTGCTTTGAGACAAAAAGTTTAAGTCCTGGTAGACTTATTTTTGGCAGTGATGCTTAATATTCTAGTTCTGACTCTCAGTGGTATACTTTCCCTGCAATGTAAAACATGAGTGAGAGAACAGGTGTTTGTCATATTCCTAGTATGCCTCACCAGTAAAACAATGTCTTCTAATTTTTATGGTGAAAAGGTGTTGAAAATAATTTTGGTTTTGTGTTTGGTTTTTTTTTTCACTGTCACATCTGCATGTCCAGTCTTTCATCTTCAACACAAACACATGATGTTTGTTATAGTATCATCATTTAATGGAAAGTCTCCAGTCTTGAGAAGTTACTAGAAAACTTCATTTTTTTCCTTCATTTCTGATGTGTCATTAATTGCAGAAGAACAACCTGCCAAGTATTACCTGTCCTACACAGGAGAACACAAGACAGTTCCCAAGGAAAGGCACAATGAATTGTGTTTAGACTGTACGCATTAGCATTAAAGTAGAGGCAAAAAGACTGAATTAGCTTCTAAAGTAGCTACTAATCTGAGACTTCATCAAGACCACACTATACAAAGTACACATGTCAGCTCGTCCTAGAGTAGGTTGAGGGTCTCAACATACTGCTGCATCTTGTCATCAGAAAATGCCCTTATACATCTAAATCTATCTGGCTTTCAAATATTTTACAGAAGTTCATCCTCCATAAATCATCTATGCTGTTATTCAGCTCTAATTTTTCCCATAAAAATGTAAAATAACTCACATATGATTTCTTTATCATTACAGACTATACACATTCACTGGGCTTTGGGGCTTCAAGCATGGAGCAACTATGCAATAGGCACAATGCACCATGATTTATAGGGCTGAGTCTTATGACATCAATAAAAACAAACAAACAAACAAAATTCATTATTAAATATATATCTCAAGCACAGATTCAACAGGGATGAGCAGACTTTAACCCCCCAAATACCCTTTTAATGCCAAGTATTTTTCCACTCTGCCTTTTCCATCCCTACAAATTACTGGAGGATATATAAATGGTTGGTTTTCTGGAATTTCTACTTAAGTATATATGACATTTTAAGGATTGCTTAGAGTCAAAAATGCTACTAATCATCTACTTAAAATTTATCATCAGAAGATAAACAGTTCCTCTAGCAATTTGAAAGAATCAGTCCCCAGCACCCTAAAGGCATTTTTCTTGAGGGCTCATGCATGTCCTACTTTACCAAGATTTAATACTTCTGGAGTAGCTATTTCTAGATGCACTGTGAATTCGACATTTTTTTAGTTTCATTTTTCTCCTGAAGTACAGAACTGTATGGAAAAGATTTATTATTCAGCAGTTAAAGAGAGACATCTTGCTAAAAAGCTGAAACAACAGGTCGGACTTTTTCCTGTGTAAGCAAAAATGCAAACTAAGAAAAGAAGTCATAATCCTAGTCTATTTTCTCCACTGCTTACATGTCTAGTGTTACTTATCTTGTATCTATGTGTATCTCAGATATTACATTTCTTCACATATGCGCTATACTTCCATCAGCACTCACTGAGTACTATGGATTTTTAAAGTAATCGCAGCATAAAGGACTGGTAACATATCCTTTGGAATCTGTCTGTTCCCAACCTCCTCTGCCTGTGGCCCCTGTACAGGAGATTTGAGATCTGATGGCATTGTTTTCAATGCTATAATGCCACAGGAGCATTTCTAGTCTCAGTGTATTTTTCCCTCTCATTTCTCTCCAGCTCATTTTCTGTCCTCATAACTAACAGAAATACAGAAAACTTTGTCAGACATTGAGTTTCTTAGAAAAATTTAGGTTATCATCCATAATATTCAACCTCCATTTTACCTACTCCCACTCCAGAACATTCACGGGAAACCACAGGTCCTGTAGATTTACTAATAATAAGCAAAGAAACAAAAATCATTAAAGCAAATAAACTGTTATTTTTATCTTAAGAAAGTTCATAACACTTTTTACATTAATTTTTTGAAACTATTGTATATGTCAAGGCAGGTAACTGGTATTGTGATGAAGTTGATCTAACTTGCTTCTACATAATGTAGTAGTAGTTTTAAGGGCTCCGATGTTGCAGTATTCCATATACAATATAGGATCACAAACCCCTGGAACACCAGGTGTTTTGAGAGGAATTTTTTTTTTTGTTACATTTTTAGCATAAATAATAAAGATCTCTAACTACTCCCATTGCTCACATTCCTAATTACTAACATAACACATCAGAGGATTCACTCTGAAGTATACTAACAGTCTTATGTCATTAAAGGATTAAGCACAGGAAAACGCTTCTTACTATATCCTTTTAGATACATTTGTTCTTTCTGCTTTACAGTGGTGGGAATAGTAACATCTGCTGATGGGAGATTCTTTTCTATATAGTCTCTCCAATAGACATATACTTATAGGAGCTTAAGAAAATGGAGAATAGATTGTGTAATTTTCCTTAGAAGGCAGCTCTATGGTCTGTCTGAGTACCATATACTTGTTCTCTTGATGGTAAATTATTTTTGGTTAAAATAACTATTGAAGATGGCATTGATAGTATTTGATGTCTTTGTACAAGTAGCTGGAATTGTGGCTGCCACTGTTACAACGTATGTGTTTGTTTTAGAGGTTTTGGTTTATTTTTTTTTATCTTTTGCAAATAAGTCCCAGCTATTTTAACTGCAATTATAATATCAGCTAAGATTAAAAACCTCTTACTCACCACCTCTTAAAACACATCCTACACCATAAACACCTTTTAAATGGCTAAGAAATATAAAATAATTTAAAAACGCAGGAAAGGAAACAATCTTCCACCCACATATATATATATATGTGTGTGTGTATATATATATATATATATATATATATATATATATATATATATATATATATATAATAGGAAATGCATATGACAAAATAAATTGTAGTGCAGTTTAAGACATCATTGTGCCAAATCATTCAGTTTCCAGTTCTTATTATTCTACCTGAATTAAAAAAACAATTCTAAAAAGAAGCAAGATATTTGGTAAAAAAGACAGACAGAAATAGGAATAACTAAGAGTATCTCTTTAGGCTGTGGCATAGTGTTGTTGTTGAATCTATGTGATTCTGCCAGAACATATTTGCATCTTTTCCATGAATATATAGTTACATCACATAATATCACAGTAGTTTTCATATTCATCAGTTCTATAAAAGTTATGTTCTTGGCTTATAAATTACAGGATTCATTTCTTTGCAAATTTTTTCTTGTGGCTAGACTAATTTTAATTTTTATATGTATGTTTCTTAGTCAAGAAAAAAATCAATGCATCAATGAATTCAACTGTTTAAATCACAGATGTTGGCAGGGTTGAAAACCGTGTGGCGAAGAAAATACACTAAAAACAGAAGAAATGTGGGGAGCAGGGTAGGAGCGACATGGGCTTTTATAAGAACACATTTATTATTTTTCTTATTCTCTAGTTATACTCTGTTCCTTGACTGATCCCCATATTTCTAATTAATCATCCTTGTCTGCTAGACAGTTCTACAAGTGAAAAGGTACTTTTTAACATCTACTTTGCATTGTTTTCCTTTCATTTCCATTATGCTCACTGAGCTTGTTATCTGAAATCATCTGGAAATAGTTTCTTTTGCTGTTATTAACCACTCCATTTAACAATGTGAGCACTGTAATACGGTCTTACTCTTTTCGAGTCATCTTTTCCCTTTTTTTGGTATGAACAGGAAATTACTTTAAAATCTCTACAATTACCATTTTCAGCAGGGCAATGTTACTGTGGAACACTACATTGCAACTTCTGAAATAAAAGAAAGTATAAAAGTGCTGTGATGACAAATCACTCTTATTAATCAGAGATATAATTAACATCTTTTCATGTATTTAAAAAACATCATTAACAGGTAATCTAATCAATGGAACAAAGAGGGATTTATTTTGATTAATTGGAATAATTTGCCTTATTATTAAATTAATGATTAAATTAATAATAGTTTCAATCAATAAAATAGATAAATGAAGATAAAAGCTTAACTTCAAAGACTGAGAAAGGTTTAAAACATTTAAAACATTTTTATTTCTGGTTTTCGTTGGAAGGCACACGATATTATTTGGATGGGAAAGATCAAATGATTGCACAAATAGACTTCTGCTTATAAATATTAAAGGTAGAAAAAGTAAAGCACAGGAGTTTTGAAGAAAAAATTAATCACAATCACAAAAATCATAAAATAACAGAACAGGTAAGGCTGGAAGGGATCAGTGGAGGTCACCTAATCTAACCCTCCTGCAGAAGCAGATTCACCTAGAGCAGATAGCACAAGTTTGCATCCAGGTGGGTTTTGAACATCTTCAGTGAAGGAGATTCCACAACCACTCACAGCAGCCTGTTCCCATGCTCTGTGACCCTCAAAGTAAATAAGTTTTTCCTCATATTCAGAAACTGTATTTCAATTTGTGCCCATTGTCCATCATCACCCCTTCACTGGGCACGAGTGAAAAGAGTCTGGCCCCATCCTCTTGAGACCTGCCCTTAAGACACTTGCATACATTGATAATCTCTCTTTTCAAGGCTGAACAGGCCCAGCTCCCTCAGCTTCTCCTCCTGAGATGTTCCAGTCCCTAAATGCCTTTGCTGCCTTTTCCTGGACCTGCTTCAGGAGATAACATGTCTGTCTTGTACTGAGGAGCCTAGAACTGGACACAACACTCCAGCATCACTAGCACTGAGAGGCAGGATCACCTCTCCTGGCCTGCTGGCAATGCCCTTCCTAATGCACCCCAGGATACCATTGTCTAAAACTGCTTATAAAGTTTTTAAATTAATAATTAAGTGTTATTTTCTGGACACACTGTACTCCATGCTGTATGAAACAGCAGTTTACTTAGAACATTTTGCATGATTACCATAATGAATGTTCAATGTGAAATAATATTAAAAGCCACTAGAACTAGGAACACAGGTGCAATTCTTGTACTCTGATTTTAATTAAGATGACTGTACAATTAAAATGCAAATTAGAACTAATGTAAAAAAATTATGTAATGACTTTCAAAATATGAAAAAGAATCCACACAGAAATCTATTAGTATTGCCTCCAAGCAACTTATTGAAAAGGAAGTGAAAAGGGAAGGGGAGAGGAAAAGTGAGGGGGAAGGGGAAGTGATAGTGACTAGAACTTTCTAGCCATGTAAATTCTACTTTGAATAATTAATTTGATATCTAAACAAAGTCTTCAAAGGATTTTTTTTTTAATAGTGGTGGCAAATTTAGAAAGAAAGAAGATGGAGCTGTGTAAGCCCTGGGTCAAGCCACACACTCCCCAGGTGGTTTAGTTATGTTCCCACACAAAAATTTTGCAGAGCCTTTATGTTCTTTAATACCTTGAATTCACATAAAAAGAACATGCTACTTGTGTTTCCCAAGAGATTTCTTGTAATTTATTGAGAAAATAAGCATTTTGGCAAAAGGTTTTACAGGAGTAACAAACAACCAAGGAGAAGCATTTTACTAAAGCACCCAGCAAACATCAACCCACAAATTAGTGAAATGTAATCCACTGGTTTTAAGTTACCCACAAGAAGAAAAGAGATTAAGGAAAGAAAAGTGTAAAAAAAGAAGACAGAAAAATAGTTACTACCAAGTGCCACACAGTATCAGATGCCAAGAGAGAAAGGCAAACAAAATAAAGCCCCCATGCTCCTGCATTTTTATGCCCCAGCCACTGTGGCCACCACTCCCAGGCCGGACATGCAGCTCACTGACCACTCAGTGCCCTCCAGGGCAGAGTGAGGGCAGTGCAGCCAGTCAGAGGCTCCAGGGTGTGTGGTGGGGGTGGGGTCCCAGGCGGACCTGTTTGACTGACAGGCTCTGCCACATGGCTTCCAGGTGCCATGTACCTTCTGCTTGCTCTGCACCATGCCTTCCCCCTCACACACAGAGTTTGTTCTGACACAATAAATAACTCAGTGAGATACAAATCCAGTCTCTCATAAGCCATCTTAAATCAATTTTATTAACACCAAAAAAATTACATGTGAAGTC
Organism: Pithys albifrons albifrons; assembly: GCF_047495875.1. Taxonomy (NCBI): domain Eukaryota; kingdom Metazoa; phylum Chordata; class Aves; order Passeriformes; family Thamnophilidae; genus Pithys; species Pithys albifrons. Next base: position 42,036,010 of record NC_092458.1, read on the forward strand.
CTAACCTGGTCTTGTAGAAATTTTTCATCACATCGTGAGTTCAGCTATACTTTGGAGTATTCCAAGTGGATTGCAATTAAACTACATCTGGAGTAATTCCTACTCAGCATAAACAAGGCTGAAGGCAACAAGCAACAGCTGTTCTACATTGCAAGTTTTCAGTAATGTTACTGTATTTTTAGGACATTAAAGATGAACAATTTATATACAGCCATACCACATATATTGATGTTAATATTAGCCTAAGCAGGGCTTAGCAAAGTGGTCCAGCCTAAAGTAATACTGACTTATTTGAGCACTGATAATATTCCAGTGTTCTTAAGTATTTTTGCATTATATTGCCCTGGGAAACTCAGATTCTTTTGTAATTGAGGGTTGTTTTCTACATGTATACCACTGACTTAAACATCTAGAAAATTTAAGTTAATTTATCACTGAAGAGAAGAAGTCTTAAACCATTTAGGCATAAAGTACTGCTCTTATCTAAGGCAAAGATAATGGAGAAAGAATTTGATACTTCCTTCATATAATTAGAGTTCATTTAAAGTGCTTGAAATCCATAGAATGTTCTGATTTTAACATTTATGCAAAATCTGCAGTGAAACGATTTTATTTTTTAGTTGCATTTTATATACATACATTGTGGCATCTCCTGTAACTGAAATATTATAGCAAAAATTTGGTAGAAGAGGGTTTATACAGTACTGGGCAGCTGAACAGGACTCCAAAAGTGAAAAACGTTAAAAGGCTGGGAAGGAATATGTAAGCCTGCCCAACTGAAAAATACTGATGTCTTTACTGTACATCTGTGAAGATGAGTTCTAACTTGGGGTCTAACAAGTATCTTTGTCATTTTCAGATGTTTGTTCATTGTCTTTCAAGGAATTTGTGACTGATTACCTGTTTATCACGTAAATTTGACTACTCTCTAGCCTGTGTCACAAACAGTAGTATTTCTTATACAAAAGTGTTGTATTAAGGAGAGAACATAAAATTTCTAGACTTGTAGGAATCACTTCTTTTAGTGGATCAATACAACAGCCAATTAATTGGTTTAGATAACAAGAGGAGGTTGAACTACTTGGAAAATATCATTTGGAGATTGCTGGTCTTTCTGGCATGATAAATGTTTGGTATAAAATGCTAAAAATGTTAGCGTGTTTTAAGAGGGCTTAACAGCTCTTAAACACAAGCCTCTGAAGATTCCTCAGCATTTGTAATAGAGTATTAGTTGCAGACTTATCATATTCTCTATGAGAGAAAAAATGGACAATGGAAGTGGAAGATTGCAATTTAACAGGCTCTCTCATAAAACAGTTGTACCATGGAGCAGCTGAAGTTGCATAATTCCAATCAGTTTGGATTCAGGCAATAAAGGAGGTTATATCTGTAACACTAGCCCCAGAGCTGCTGGCTCACAGGCTCAGCTAGGACTTAACATATATATACATATACAGGATTCTTTAAAACCTTGAGATGTCAAAAGAATAAGCCAAAGACTTCTTCCCGAGGGATTTTTTTGTTAATTTAGGGGAGAAAATAAGGGAACTTGGCAAAAGTTCAAAAAGGCCGCTACAAAAGCTAGATAAAATGTTCCACCACAGTATCAACTCAGTACATACTAATTCACATCAGCCAAGGCAATATTCAATGAATCCACTACACTTAAGTCCAATCCCTCCAGCACCAAGCCACCCAAAACATCAAGAAAGGAGCAAAGAAAGAGATACAGAGGGAGCAAGAAAAGAGGGACGAGAAAGAGGGAGAGACAGCTGCCACCAAAACTTTATGGAAGACCAACTCTCACACAACATGACACTCCTACACCTCTGGTTTCATCTGCTCTGGTCTCCACAGCCAAACCTCCTAGTGGGGCCTCTGACCCCCTGGCCATTCTTGGTTCTCAAGCCAGGGTGAGGGGCTGTGTTCTTTCAGTCCCTGTCAGTCTAAGCTGGGTCAGGGGCTCCAGGAGCTGTGGGGTGTTATAGGTTTCCCGAGCTGTTTGTGCCTTACAGCTGCTCTGAGGCTTCTCTATATGGGCTCCAGGGGCTCCATGAGGGACATGATGCCACCCCAGCTCCATAAGGTTCAACCCATCCCTGCCCCTTCCACACACGTGCACACCCCTCACAAGGTGGCTCTGACCCAATAATTACTGATTTGGTGTCTAACAATATCCCACTTAATCTTGGACTTACACAGTATAGATGTCTGCTAATGAGGCAGTTGATGCTGGATATGAATGTTTTTTAGATTCAGCATATCTTTTGTATTTTATTATTTACAAAAAGCTATGCCTTGAATTAACGTTCATTTACTACAAGAGCCTACATGTATGTAAGTGCTTATGTAGATATACCTCAACCAGAGTCTTTTTTAAGCTGACTTCTGTGTGTAAGGTTGCACCCCAAGAGCTTAGAAGTACTCCCTGTTCCTCTTGTAACCTCTTCAAAACCTATGTCCACTCCAGACCTTGGCTCAAAACAGATGACATTGGAATAAAATGAGTGATGAAGTTATGGTGAATGGAAAAATGTGAGAGTACGCAGTAGATGGTGGCAGCTGATAATTAATGAAGGCACAGCTCGCAGGTGTCACACACAAAGATAGTTTATTAAATCATTCCATGGAGAAAGAAAAAAACAGGTAAAGATAAAAGCCAAACTCCAACTTCAAATTTCACAATATATATTCTTAATTCCCACCCATAGCTTTGTCTTATAGGTTGTATCACAGTGTCTATAATACTCATCACAGCTTTTATTTGGATGACACTCTTGGACAGATGTTTACTCTCCTGTGAGAAAACTTATCTCTAGCTAGATTCTTCTCATGGGCAGGCTGACCCAAAACCTTCTTATCTTCTTTTGTTTTTGCTAGCTGTTGGTCTTTCTCACAGAGTTAATTTAGTACCTGCCAGTAGGCCCCAGAATTTGCTTGCAATTCCAAAAATCTTTTTCTCAACTCAAAAATCCTTCTTTCTCTCCACAGAAAAACATAGTGCAAAGACACCTATTAAAATACACCTGTTAAAAAAACCCCAAACCAAAAACCAAACACAACCAAAACTGGACTAAGATCTAAATATTGGTTGCATCTTAATATGTTAGAGGAACCACCATAAACCTGAAGAACAGATAGAGCCAGCTGCTATGTACAGCAGATCCACCCAGTGTGCTACAGAGAGAGCTAATATTAGCAGTGTTGGCATGAGCAAGACCTTGATATTTCATCTATGGAAAATTAATTACTTTTGGAGATCCTTTAACTGAGTAGCAAAGACTGCCATGCAAGCATTTTCTAGGATGAAACCAGTATAGCTGATGGATTTTTCCTTATTTGTAGAAAAGAAAACCAAAAAAAATCTATGAATGAATGAACTTGAAACAGGAAAGAATCCAGTGTTCAGCATACAATGCTTGATTTCACATGAGAAAAAAAAGAAAAAAGGAGGGGGAGAACAACACTACACACAGATTTTTCCACAAAAAGTAAAAAAACCTATTTGGCATAGGTAAAAATATTTCAGATTGCATAGTAATTCAACAGTCTGGGAACTATTACAGTGAAAAAAAATTTAGACACGAGGTGATAGCAAGTTACTTACAGTGTTTTTTAAGGGACAGTGGATGGCATCTTGGAATAAAATGAATTATAGTTTGACAAAGTTGCTGGGGATTGCCATCTCCAGACATCTTCAGAACCCAGGCAAGGTCTGCATCTCCAGTCTGGTAGAAGAGAGGCTGCTGCCATCCCTTAGTGAAGGCAGTAGACAGACAGCTTGTCATGGATTGGGTCATTGTCCTCGGATGCCCCAAGAACCTTCCAATTCGGTGTCCTCAGTTCACCGAGCAAGTCACTGGGGTTGCTCCACCTGTTATTGTCTCTCTGACCTCCACCAGATTCTTTGTTTAACGTAATTAACATGTTATCAGATAACCTGAGGAAGGTTGTAGAACAGTTATTCAACATAAGTACAGGCAATCCTGCAAAGCAAGGTGGGGACAAAAACAGCAGGATTGAGAATATACAGTTAACTAGAGGCACACAAGCTAATTGCAGAACTGATAGCCATGACTTTTGCAGCTGCAGGGGAGAAGAGGGGAAGGGAGACAACAGGCAGGGCAAAAAGGATGAGGAGATATAAAATATATATACAAACAGAAAATACACTAAAAGTGAAATGTCTATAATAAAGTGTGGTGAGGGCATCTTGAGCTATAGAACAAAATAAGCAATTTATATTCTAAAATGTAATAAGGATCAAAAGAAAAGCAAATAGAATTTAATGATTTTGGGGCACATCATAGGCCTAATGATTCTAATGACCATAAGGTTCATGCTTTTAGGAGCATGTCCTTCTCCCTGTAGCAGAAGGTAAAGAGCTGCTAAGTAATGTAATGTTTCAGTGAACCTTATCATAGTAGATTCTCTGATTAATGTGAAGGGAGAAAACCCAATTTTTCTTATATAAATTTTCAGAAGAACTAAAAAACCAGATAAATAATTAATAACCTTTACATCTGAGAAATTTTGGCTAAGGTTAATCCTTAAGCCAAAGGACAAAAATTGGGGGATTATGTGTGTATAACATAGCAACTGCTATATAATATATTAATATACTCCTGAAAAAGCTGGTAGCCCATGGCCTGGACAAGTGTACCCTCTCCTGGATTAAGAGCTGGCTGGAGGGTCGGGCCCAGAGAGTGCGGTGAACGGAGCTGCATCCAGCTGGTGGCCAGTCACCAGTGGTGTTCCCCAGGGGTCTATATTGGGTCCAGTCCTGTTTAACATCTTTATTGATGCTTTAGATTAGGGGATTGAGTCCATCATCAGCAAATTTGCTGATGACACCAAGTTGGGAGGGAGTGTCGACCTGCTGGAAGGCAGGAGGGCTCTGCAGAGGGATCTGGATAGACTTGAGAGATGGGCTGATTCCAATGGGACGAAGTTCAATAAGGCCAAGTGCCGGGTCCTGCACTTTGGCCACAACAACCCCCTGCAGCGCTACAGGCTGGGCACAAAGTGGCTGGAGAGCATCCAGGCAGAAAGGGACCTTGGAGTACTAATTGACAGGAAGCTCAACATGAGTCAACAGTGTGCCCAGGTGGCCAAGAAGGCCAATGGGATCCTGTCCTGTATCAAAAATAGCGTGACCAGCAGGACCAGGGAAGTGATCCTTCCCCTGTGCTCTGCATTGGTGAGGCCACACCTTGAGTACTGTGTTCAGTTCTGGGCCCCTCAGTTCAGAAAGGATATTGAGGTGCTGGAGCGGGTCCAGAGAAGAGCAACAAGGCTGGTGAAGGGACTGGAGCACAAGTCCTATGGGGAGAGGCTGAGGGAGCTGGGGTTGTTTAGCCTGGAGAAGAGAAGGCTCAGAGGTGACCTCATCACTGTCTCTAAGTACCTGAAGGGAAGTTCTAGCCAGGTGGGGGTTGGTCTCTTCTCCCAGGCACTCAGCAATAGGACAAGGGGGCACGGGCTTAAGCTCTGCCAGGGGAAATTTAAGTTGGATATCAGAAATAAATTCTTTCCAGAGAGAGTAATCAGGCATTGGAATGGGCTGCCCGGAGAGGTGGTGGATTCACCATCCCTAGAGATTTTTAAACACAGATTGGACGTGGCGCTGGGTGCCATGATCTAGTAAATGGACTAGAGCTGGACCAAGGGTTGGACTCGATGATCTTGGAGGTCTTTTCCAACCCAATCGATTCTATGATTCTATGATTGTATGATTCTATGATTCTATATAATATAGTCAGTACCAAAAACCGTTGTTTCTTGGTACTGACTCTATTTTTTTTTTATTTTCTTCCCTTATATGATGCACTGTATTGTTGTCCTCCCTCACAGACACTAAGTTATTTTGATGATGATAGCAGTTAAAAATAAATAAGTGTTTTTGAGCTCTTATAATGCACTAAAATAGAACTGGTGCCCAGAGATATCACAATTTGTATCCACTTTTATATTTTAGTTAATTTAATTTTATTTATTTTATTTTAGTCATTGTCTTTTTTTTATTTTATTGTGCAAATAAAATACTTTTAGGTGAAGTATAAAGAATTATGAATGTCATATTAAGAATCCATGTAACCATGTTAGGATTTATGACCTTTATTGTGGGAATTACAACAAAATAGATTTACAGTATCTTAAGCAGAGGAAATGTATATATATGAAAATTCAAAAATATTTTAACATAGGAAAAAATTAGTTATAACACTGTTAATGCTAGTTTAAAAATGTCATTCAGATGTTTTCCAGATTTTATAGAAATTAATATGATATCAGAACTCTCTCTTCATCTTCAGAGATGTTGATGTAATGGAAAAATTTATACAAAAAGAAAGGCACTATCTTTTTGATGTGTAGGTCATACAAGCAAAAAATCAATAACTGCTTAGAAAAAAGGAAATTTTTTGTGAGTCAAGAAGGTTTTCTGCAGCAGCAAATTACTTTTAATAAGCATTATGTTGCATTACATGAATAAAAAGAAAAAGAAGAGGTATTTTTAGGAGTTCTACTACTTAGAAGAAAATTTCAAATATAGTCTGTTTCAAAACCGTGGCACAATAAAGAGCATAGGTAAGATTAATTATTTTGGTTTGGTCAATGTCTTGACTGTTAATAAAGTTTATTGCTCAGCCCATTGATCCAGCCTGTCCAGATCCCTCTGCAGAGCCCTCTTACCCTCCAGTAGATCAACATTCCCACTCAACTAGTTGTCATCTCTGAACTTACTGAGGGTGCATTCAATTCCCTCATACAGATCATTGGTAAACAGGACTGGCCTCAATATTGAGCCTTGGGGAAACCCACTAGTGACCATCCGCCAACTGGATGTGCCACCATTCACCACCACTCTCTGGGCCTGGCCATACAGACAGTTTTTAATCCAGTGAAGAGTGTACCTCTCCAAGCCATTGGCTGCCATCTTCTCCAGGAGAATGCTGTGGAAGACAGTATCAAAGACTTTGCTGAAGTCCAGGTAAACTACTTTCATAGCATTTCCCTCATTACTAGACAGGTCAGCTGGTCATAAAAGTAGATCATGTTGGTCAAGCAGGATCTGCCTTTCGTAAACCTGTGTTGGCTAGGCCTGGTTGTCCTATACGTGATGTGTGATCACACTCAAGTTAATCTCTTCCATAACTTCTCCCAGTGCCAAGATGAGGCTGACAAACCTGTACTACCCCAGATCCTCCTTGTGGCCCTTCTTGTGGATGGCCATCACATTACCCTAACTCCAGTCACCTTGGACCTTCCTGGTTAACCAGGAAAGATGCTAAATGATGGAGAGTGTCTTGGCAAGTTCTTCTGCCGATTCCCTTAGTCCCCTTGAGTGAATTCCTTCCAGAACCATAGACCTATGAGTGCGTAAGTGGTACAGTGGGTCACTAACTACTTCCTCCTGCTTTCAGAGAGTCTATTCTACTCCCTGTCCCTGGCTACCAGCTCAGGGCAGTGGTTGGCCTGAGGATAACTGGTCTTTCTTTTAAAAACTAAGGTGAAAAAGACCTATTCCTCAGCCTTGGTAACAATATTTCCCTCCCTGTCCAATTAAAAAAAGTATAAAATGATGTGTCTCTTGGTTGTCATGTCTCACCCTCTTCACAGTTATCACTAATCAAGTTCTTCACCACATCATCACCTCTCCTTTTATTTTCCTCCTGGAACACTAATTACCGTCTATTACAAATGTAAATCAAGCTTGTAGCACTAAAGTATACTTAACATGATGCATATACATGAATTGCGATATTTTGTCAAGGACACTCACTCCTAAAAATAATCTATAAGGTAGCATTTCAAATTTGCTCTAAGCATTTTAAGCACTCTTCTTCAATAAGTTCTGCAGAACCCAGGGAGAAAATGGAAAAACTGTGAGAAAAAAGTGAGCCACTCTCACTCTTTTTTAATAAGGCTATGCAGAATATTCTCTCTTGCTAGCAAGGTGCCATGCTGAGAGCTGGAAGAGAGAGCTGTTAGATAAAAATGTTGTATTTCTTTACAGGAAGTTTTTAAAAAAAACTATTGGCTTTTTCAAGCTCTTAACAAAAGAGCCATTAGCTTGAATCTTTATAGTCACAAGTGCAAAGTTTTCTATATCATGAATGAAACAGAATTTTCTCAGTTCAGTGTCTCAGGGGCTGTAAAATACATCCCTTGTGAATACTGCAGAGGTTCTACCATCTTGTCTTCTGACTTCAAAGTTAACAGGATCAGATTACAAAAACAGTCAGATATTTTTAGTTAGGGACCAGTTGTTTATTTCACCATTCAAAATGTTATTTAATTATACCTTGAAAAAAGTCAGTGTCATTGAAAATACTAAATAACAGACACCTTAAAAACATGAAACTACATTAAATTACTCTCTAGTACAAGTTTGTATATTTTTAAATTAGTAGCCCATGTTTTGTTTTCTTTGGGATTTCGGGGTATTTTGTAGCTGAACAGTCATTTATTGTGATTTTCTGAGAAACCTTTCTTTCCAAAAGTCCAAAATCTTTGAAATTTGTCTACTCAAATGCTGACAGGATCTTACAATTTTGACATAGAGAGGATAATTCACTTAAGAGTACTCGTTTCTTTCAAGATAGAAAGATGGTCCTAAGATTTGGTTTTACTGTCATGCTCTGTCCCAGCGTTCCTGTTCAGCCTTGAACAAATCCTGAGCTCTGTGGTAGTGTCAGTAAATGTTATAAATCCACATAACTCAGCAGAGCTCAGATTCATGGTCTCAGCCACTAAAAAAGAAAAGTTTTGGTTTTGCTAAACTTGAGTTAATAACTGTTCTTTTAAAGAAATTTTTCATTTCTCAGAAGAGTTCTTTCGTGATTATGCAGGCCAAATGCCTCCCTGACATCCGATCCCGTCAGATCTCAGAAGCTTAAGCAGGGTCAGCCCCGGATTAGTACTTGGATGGGAGACCTCCTGGGAAATGCCGGGTGCTGTAGGTTCTAGTCCTGAGGACTTCACTGTCACTGTCCAAGCTCGCTCGGCCGTGGCAGATGAACCTCAGGACTGAAATGGTGGGGCCAGTTCTGCGCATGCTGAGCCTCACCTAAAAATCCACTGCGCAGGCTGGAAGGGCACACCCACGTGGGGACAGCCCTTCCCAAATCTTCGTTCACGAAGTTGAGCCACACACACATAAAACCTTTCATAGTGCCAAATGAAAGGTTAGCTAATTCACTGACTAGTGGATCCACTGCTTGGTTAGAAACTTTTGAAATAAGGCTGATTCTAAGTACTTTTATGGTCTTTTTCCTAAGCTTCCAACTACCTGTATTTTCAGGATGCCATTCTTCTCTTTCATCACTTTTTAAAACTACTTCCATGAATTACAAATCAGGGAACCTGGGAATTTGGCCTTTCTTAGAGGAGTGGTTTCAAAACCACAAGACTGACTTTGGGAAAGAACACCATAATCTGCTGCCTGGAGGGGAATTCAGACCAGAGGGATGCCCCAGTTATCCTGCTGAAGTACCTATGTACAAGACTCAGGCAGCCAGGCATAGGAAGAATTTTTTTCCACGTAATCTGGAAAGTGAGACATATGGTGGAGATTTTTAAGTGCCTTCTCCCATGACTACTTATGCATGTTATATAAAGTGAAATGCACAACCTATAGAGAAGATTAAGAGAAGTGCTGTGCTCTTTGAGGACATATTTTATCCTTGGAACAGGAAAACAAAACAAAACAAAACAAATTTCCTTATAGAATTCATCACTGGCAAACCTTAATTTTACCAAGACTTGGGAGGGGGGCTGTTGTTTTGGTTTTTTTCTGTTGTTGTTGTTTTTAGGAAAAAGTCTTGTTTGTTGGTAGACTGTTCCTCAAGTACTCACTACATATACTATGGGTGCAAATTTTGTAGAGAATAGTCAGCTCTATTAATTAAAACTCAGTGCTGCATATATGCTTGATTTAAAATCCCTTATAAAATTATGCATATTTGGTTCATGTCTACAGATTTCTACGAACTTCTTTGTTACACAGCTGCTGCAATTTGTATTTCTATACAATGATTTCTTTTATAATAAACTCAAGCTTTTAAAGAAATTTGTTAAAACTGTAAAATGTAAAAGGACTGTAGCCCCATAAAAAAGCAGGGATAATAAAGAAAATTGCTGTGAATAATGTTCTGTCATGTAGGTGATAAAAAGAATTAAAACCAAGTGTTTCATTTATTGCTAATATAATCACAAAGTCATAGCCTGCACTTTGGAAACTAAAGCAGCTGACAGTCTGATTAAATTGATACCATTATACCATCAGTATTTTTGCCCTTTAAGTGTGAAGTAAACACAACTCAAATTTAAGGCACTGAGAAGGAACAAGCAAAGGTTGTGGAAGAGTCCTAGAGCAAAACTTGAGTTCCTGTCTCACAAATGACTGCTTGGTCTTGCAGAGGATTTCTCGCTGGTATACTGACCACTGAGACCTCTTCAACATTTTTGAGTCTTAGATTGTCTTGTGGAAGGAACTTGACATGTCTGTATTGACAGTTCTGGAAGAGCTTCAAGTTCTTAAATCCTGATTGGTGCTCATTCTTGACTTTTTATCAGTGTGACAGCCAGGCATGCAGATTTTTTATCAGTGTGACAGCCAGCCCTACAGTCAGGGTCCAGAATAAGGTCAAGTGCCTCAGCAAGTTCAGAAATGTACCCACAATGGCTTTGTCACTGATCAGCAGCTTTCTTGTCTCCTGGTTTATTGTCTTGCTAGAGCAGTACAAGCTTCCAGAGAAGTTGTGAAATATCTTATGGAGAGAAACTGAAAATGTTGTGTGTGATTTAAAGCTGTTCTAGCAAAATTACTGGAAAACATATCATACATAGCACAAGGTAATAATTCTGCATCTACAAAAGGTTGGTCAAGATATTGTAACAGGTCTTTCCTATCTCTTACCTCCAGTATCCTGACAAATGAGATCAATATGGCATTTTCCTTCCCAACTGTACAAATAACTGAATTTGACCATGTTCTTTACTAAAACTGTACCTTCACCTAGAAGGTATATTTTAGATTCCATTAATATTCTTTTTTTCTTTTTTTCATGAGGGAACATATTCAAATTTTTGTGTATAGACAGAATTTTGCAACTTCCTTTCTGGAATATCTATGGTAATCTACTCCATATAATTACTAAGGACAGTATTGCTCAGAGAGACATTGTTTTCAGATTTAAAGAATTGGCAAATGTAAAGTGATATCTAAAAAATACAGCACAGCTTGGGTTTTCTTAATACCTTCCATTTTATAACTGATCATTGACATAACCACTCAGTTTTTACTGGCATCAACCTCCTATCAAGTAAATTAGGATCAGCAAAACAGCTTTCATTACTCTGATATGAAACCACATATACTGCAGTTTTAGCTAGTGAAGTATATATTTTACTGGCAAGGCATTTGTAATGCAAGCCAAAATCTCTTTAGTTATGGGTTCATCAAAATTACTGCTTCATATGCTTCTAGTTTTTTACAATAAGAGGCTTTTTTCTTAGTATGGTTATTTTTTTCCAGTTTTTCAATTTAGATTGCATTAAGAAGAAATCTAATTTCTGCTCCCTCTTAATTTGCCTTGCAAATGACATAACAAAGCAAAAAGACATCAGGTGAAGTTAATAGTCATTATTCATATTAATTTAAGCAATCTCACTGTTTCTTAAGTATGTGATGTGCCTCTGAAGTGGCTGTATTAGAAGGCATCAAGCCAAAAGGTTAACATTTTAAAAGGAAATGGATTATTAGTACTCTGTCAACCCTTTGGCATTTTCTACCATATTACAGGACTAGAAAGTATATTGCTGAATAAATTTGTGAAGCTTTATTCCAAATCTTTATACTGAATGTGACTGTTTGACAAGAAAGTGAGAATACAGTGAAGATTCCTAATCTTGGAAATAACACTGTTTTGATTTTGAAAGATGAAGCATGTTTTCAAAATAGGTCAAATAGCTTCACAGTGCATAACTTTGTAAATATAATGGGTTGTGTAGCAGTGCAGAAGAATTACTTATGATTTGACACTTACTGCCCTAAAATTATCCCTTACAGCTCTATGATAACTGGACAATCAGTGACAGAAAAGACGTAAGTTTGATTTAATATTAAAAAGATGCATAAATGTATACAATAAAACCCTATAATTTCTATAAAAAAAGGAATGACTTCAATATGAAAAGCTGCCCATTGAAGTAATTTGAAATATAAAATGGAATATTTAATTAATTTTCACTCTACAAAACAAATCAAGCCTTAAAAACAAAGTCTGCCATATCATTCCATTACAACAAATAGCTCGGTAGGAGGTAGGAAAAAGAATGTTTTCTTCTTTCTTAACCCTTATTTTCAAGTTTTGTTATATGTCCTGTTTATAACATGGAAAATATCCCTCCTTGAATATATAACTACTCACTTTACCTTTGACAAGATAAAGTAATGTCCTTTCTTTCTTCTAAGCATTCTGATTAGAAATAGATATGGTGTTGATCTCAAATGTCTCCAAGTTGAAGGTTATTCTCAAAACAAATCAGTGCGTGAGCTTTGATATCAGGAGATTAAGTCATTCTTCTTGCTCTCTGCAAAACTTTTATTATGATTGTCATTTGTTACAAACCCAGTTTGGGATGTATATTGGTGAAAACTTTTTAACTCTTCATGACCTCTTAAGGTCTGTACGGCAGCTACTAGTAAAAGCCCATTTTAACAGAAGGATATTCACACTCTACTAAGCACTAATTGAACACTTGATGACAGTCTGAAAAAAAACACAGTGACCACATTTCCTTCACATCATCAATGTCTTTATCCTAGACCTGAAGACCAGACACATATAATGTTAATTGTGTAAAGACACTAGTATAGTGCCTACAGTTTTTGCTATTTTGCTATAAATTAATGGTAGCAGGATATTGTAAAAAGTGGAAGATATCTTTCAGGTATATTAAAATTTACTTTAAGAAGACAATAATTGAATCATTTGCTCATCACTCTTTTTCCAGCAAAACATAGTTGTTTTAATAATAGATTTATGACAGCTTAAGCACTTTTTTGATAATATTCCTCTTGAGGTACTTTGTCATATCTCAGTGAGGAAGTCAAACATCTCCTAGGGCATTAGGTACTATGAGTAGAAGTCTAGTTCTCACCTCTGATTCTCAGGTCCAAAACTGAAATTCCTAGTGTAGCCTTATGAATGGCAGTAACTTTCATGTTTGCATTGTGTGTGGAAGGCTCTTTGTTTAATTTTGGTTTTGTTTGCTCGTTTGTGTGTTGTTTGAATGTTTTGGTTTGGTTTTTTTAGGGGAGTGGTGGTGTTTCCTTTTAATTTTTACCGTACTTAGTGTACCAGGAGGTCTTCTTCTGAGCAAATAACTGTGTACTCACAGTCTTAAACACTTATGCTTCCAATCTTCAGATTTAATTGAGTTCTTGTCACTAGTCTACCAGAAATTTCTTACTGCTAAAACATTTAATTTTTCATGAAAGCTACAAAACCTTTAGGGTAAGAAAGTAAGAAGTGCCCATTATCACCACTAAACTAGAAGATAAGGCATTGCTGATCGAGTCACTGTGTGTCACATTTATTTCTAGTTATGGAAAACTATTACAGAAGATTGTATCATATTGATGATTTTCTCTTTCTGAGCAGTGTAGGTATAAGTCTACCTCCTGTCTCTTTATGCCTAGAGCACCTGTTAGTAGGAATATTTTCAACTTCAGCTGCCTAAAGGCAGAGTGTAAGGAATGCATTTGCAAAGCAATCTGATGCATAAAATGTGCAGAATTTTCTGTGCTGTATCAAATCCTATTTCTTCAGTTTCATTTCAAATTAATTTACCAATCACTACAGATAATGCAACAGTCTGAAAGCATGATCTTATGCAGAATGCAAGTCAATGAATAATACTCGTAGGAATTTATTAACTATTTTACTATTAACTATTACTATGAACTATTACTATTCCTACCCCCACCCCCCCCATCCCACCCCGCCACCCCACCCCACCCCACTCTACAACATTTCCATTCTATAGTCAAGACTATTACAACCAGGAGAAGCTTTGATTCATTTTTATGAAGACGATAAATTTGTCTAGAGCTGGAACCAGTCAGTACACTGGAGGTCAAGCAGAGGCTGCCATCCAGAGGGACCTTGAAGTCAGGAGAATTAGGCTGAGAGAAACCTCCTGAAGTTCACCAAGGCAAAATGCAAAGTCCTATCCCAAGTAAGGAAGACAGTGGTAAACGGCACTGAAAGACTAAGGAACAGCTCTGGCAGAGACCCCGGGCACCCTGTGGGAAACAGCAAGCTAAACATGAGTCAACATTGTGCCCTGACAGCAAAGACAGCCAGCAGCATTCATGGAAGCACAGTCACCTAGTCTGGAGAATGATTACACAGCATCTAATTAGTGTGTCCTGTACAGGAAAGACATTGAAAAGCCACCAGGGTGGTCAGGGCTAGACTACTTGCCTTATGAGATGAGGCTTTGAGATGAGAGTTTGTTCAGCCTGTAGAAGAGATGCCTGGAGAGCTCCTAATAAAAGCATATCTTTGACTATGGGGAAATCTGAAAGGAGACAGAGCCAGGTCCTTCAACAAAAAATCAGAGTATCATTTGGGTTGGAAAAACCCTCTAATACCATCAAGTCCAGCAGTTAGCACTGCTGAGTCACCACTAAGCCATGCAGGGAGATTGAGTCAGCAGACCTAATTAGAAACAGGACACTTGCCACATGTAGGGAGAAACTTTTTCCCCATGAGGATGCCCAGTCAGCAGAGCAAGTTGCCCAGAGATATTGCACGGTCTCTGTTTTTGGAAATTTCCAAAACACCTGGACAGAAAGCTGAACAAGCCGGCATGACTTCAGAGCTGCCACTGTTTTGACTGAGAAGTTGGACAAGGGGCTTCCTGAAGTACCTTCACACCTGAATTGACCTTTGAGCCTATAAATGCAATCTGAATTTTTTTGCAGGAAAAAAAGACTATGGTACTATATTTTCAAAAATATTTTTGCTTATATATGGAAGTTGAAGAGCACTTGTGAGACTATTTGTCTAGTCTAATTTGTCTTCTCTGTTGGCATACGTCTGTGAAGCACTCTTTGTAAATTCCAGATGACATAAATGTTAAAAATTTTGATTACTCATGAAATGATCAGTTTACTTTTTGCAACACAATATATCAAAACCAAAATGAATCCAAAGGGTGATTTTTTTTCTATTAACAATTCTATAAATTTAAATCCAAATTTCATCATTAACTGAAACAGTGATGGACATAGTGTAATCAGTAACCTATTAAATCACATGACATAGGTGATCTGATCAAAGTGACAGAAGTAATCAAACAAGGCATCCCCTTTACTGTATTGTAGTAGCACTGGAGCAGTACAGAATAAACTGCTTTCTTCTACTTGACATGAACACAGCTCTGTGTTTTCAAGACCTTCCAGGAAAGAAAACCAGAAAGCCTACATGCAAAAAGAAGTCTGGAACAACTGGCATATACCACTTTCAGCTTTATCCAAGGGGAAAGTTATTCAGAACATCTGTCTTGCATGTACTGTCTCTTTCAATAATAGCAGAGCTACAATGAATGTCTTAGATAAGATGCATATACTGGATTAATTGTCATCTAGACACTAAGAATTGAATGTCATACCACGGCAAATTACTTCAATAACCTTCTTAGTGGTATTTTGTGTTTTTTAAACATCAAGAGTTACAGAATTGTAATCTCTGAGAATGGAGAAAAAGAAAGAAAAAAAAAGGGAAAAGAAAGAAAGAAATATAAAAACACCAACAAAAACAAACCCATAATCCCCCAACAAACCCTCACAAATAAACAAACACACAAAAACCCACCAAAAGACTCCTAGGAATTACTTAAGGTCTTCTCCTGTACAAAAGATCTGGTATCAACAAAGTATCAATTATTTCACTGTGAAGTTCATAAATGTATATGACAAAAGAAAAGCAATTAAAAAATAGTAACTGAATAATCGACACAATCTTTGTTAACGATAAAGGTCTCAGGTGGCCATTGTTCACCTACTAGGTGGTCTACTCTTTCCAGAAGTCCTCAAGGAAAGAACTTATGGAGAGAGATAAAATGATGGATGTGTTCATTCTCATGAAATAATTTCTGTTAAATCTATGAAGTTAGGAGTACCCTAAATACCCTTGACTCATATAGGAAAAATAATGACAAAAAATAAGATGTGCAAAATTATAGTGATAACCTGTTGTTGTTGAACATGCCTGAAGGATGGAATGCCATGCAGAGAGATGAGCAAAAGCTCGAGAAGTGAGACCATGGGAAACTCATAAGGTTCAACAAGATCAAGTGAAAAGTGCTGCACCTGGGTCAAGATAACCACCAGTATCAATACAAATTGCATGAAGAAGGGACTGAGAGCAGCCAAGAAGGAACTTCAGGATACTTGGGAGTGGATAAAAATCTGGACTTAAAACACCAATGTCTACTCACAGCCCAGAAAGTCATCTGAATCCTGGGCTGCATCAAGAGAAGTGTGGCAGGTCAAGGGAGGTGATTCTACCCATCTACTGTACTCTTGAATGACCCAACCTGGAGTATTACATCCAGCTCCAGGGTCCTCAGAACCGGAAAGACACTGACCTGTTGGAATGGAGAGGAGGTGTTGTTCAGCTGGGAGAAAGAAGACTCTGGGGACACCACATTGCAGCCTTACAATAGTTAAAGTGGCTTGTAAGAAAGATGTAGACAAACCTTTTAGCAGGACCTGGTGCAATAGAACAAAATGTTATGATTTTAAACTGAAATACTAGGCTTAGACTAGCTATAAGGAAGAAAACATTTTAGAATGAGGCTGAGGAGACACTGGAGCACTTTAATCTCTATGAAGTTTAAACATATCTGTTTCCACAGAAAGGCCTTTCTAGTTGGCATGGTCTGGATACCATTCATCTTTCTGAATAATCATGCAGCAGTATTGGTTTTGGATGGAACAGTAGCTAGCATGGAGCTATTTTTGATTTGTGGTTAGAACAGTGTGGATAACACAGGGATGTTTTAGGTGCTGCTGAGCAGCTGCTTACACAGTGTCAAGGCTTTTTCTGCCTCTCACCACTGAGGATGCTAGCAATGCACAAAAAGTTGAGAGGGGACCCAACTCCAGCTAGGACTCAGAGTATTACTGGGACTTTTACTTTGCATAACTCCTTAGTATCACATATACCCTTTATAAATAATGGACTGGGCTGGTTTTGCTGGTATAGTTAATTTTCTTCACAGTAGCTGATATAATTTTATGTTTTGGATTTGTGCTGAAAACAGTGTTGATAACACAGGGATGTTTTCATTATTTCTCAGCAGTGTTTGCACAGAATCAAGGTCTTTTCTGTCTTCCACCACACCCCAACATCAAGAAGGCTGGGGGCGCATAAAAACTTAGGAGGGAACACATTCAGGACAGTTGACCACAACTGTCCAAAGGGATATCCCACACCATATGGTGTCGTGTTCACTATATAAACCAGGGGCTGGGGGGGGGGTAAGGAAGAGGGGGTCATTCAGAGTGATGGCATTTGCCTGTCCAAGTAACCATTTTGCATGATGGAGTCTGGCTTTTTTTGGCATGGCTCGCTCATTGGAAATGATTAATTAATTCCTTTATTTTACTTTGCCTGTGTGTGTGTCTCTTGGTTTACCTATTAAACTATCTGTTTCTCAACATAGAAGCTTTCTTGCTTTTATGGTTATGATTCTCTCCTTCATCCCACCCTGGAGGTAGCGAGTGAACATCTATGTGGTGCTTCATTGCTGTTTGGGGTTAAACCACAGCATGGACAAATTTAAGTAAACTATAAATATATAGCTCCATAGAACTAGAAACCAGTACATCATTTTCAGTCATCTTTGTTCTTCACTATTCAGTGAACAAACTTGGCTTACTTAATGTAGCAAGATAAAGTTATTTTGGGATATTACTTGAATGGTTCTGCATCAGTGTTTTCTAATTAAAAACTACTTTACTCATAAGCTAGAACTGAAATTATTACAACAGTTTTATTTCATGGAAGTAAAACATCATTATGCTATTTATCAGTTCTAAACTTCAGCTGTGATATTAGATCACAGACCAAACATTTTGAAACATTATTTTTTTCCAGTTTTAAGGACAGTACTTGCACATGATCTTACATGTCAAATAGGAAGATGGGAGCTGGGAGTGAGAGAGGTCAGCAGAGGCACAGTCCCACAGTATCCAAGCAATAGAGGAGAGCTGGGACAAGGATAGTGACCAGAGGTCTGATGGCCAGGCAAGACCTCAGTGACCAGGCTTCCCTAAGGCTATGTGCCCATGGGCTGGGACCCAACTCCAGCTAGGACTCAGAGTAAATGCACACATAAATATGCTGTTCCCACACGAGGAAGAGAAGATGCCAGACAGGTTTCCTTCAGGTCCTTGTCATCCAGCTAAAGGGAAAAATTACTCGAGCTGTGTCAAAGCGAGAGGTTTTTCCGTGTCTCAGCCTGCCCACCTCACACGGTGCCCCAAGTTTAGCGCCCAGATACCTGGATGTCTTCTCATAAAGTCCAGGCTCCAAAGGTTAAAAGAACTTTCAGGCTTAACTTTATTGGGGGGGGGGGGGGGGTAAACAGGTTATATAGAGTTGTGGAGGGGTGCACGCGAACCGGGATGGCATTGGATAGGTCCGAGGGGTTTGTACACGATCCAGGGGGGTTTTCCAATTAGCTGGGGGCCAGGCTAGCACAAGCTGTTCAAGTGCTGAGGAGGCCACCTCTGGCGACAGCCTGGCGCTGTTTACCAGGAGTCTTGGATTGTTTACTTCTCCTTTTGGCTGCCCCAAGGTCACCCTGACCTTGCCAGCCTGCCAGCTCCTAACGTGGGGTCGGGCAATGCAGGGGCTGAGGCCAAGACTCCCTCTACATTCAGGCCTTCTCAATCACTTGATCATGGCTGTACAGCTGCACTGTATCTATCTTCAAGCACAAACTGAGAACTCAGGGTATGTTCAAGGGCCAACACATGGGATTTTGCCCATAGCATTGCCTAGTTTCAGAAGAAAGACAAGATTTATGTGAGCAAACTTTTTTCTAAAATACAACACTGTACAGAATAATATGATGTGGCACAGCTACATGACAAGGTGCTAGTTTTCTGCCAAAACATGTTCGACAAAAGGTTGTTTGCAACTCAGGGAAGCTTCCATCAATTCATACATTCAAACTGAAGGTATCACGGGAGTCTTATTGGTATACAAATACCTTGCACCTGTTCTTTTAACAGATACAGATGAGAACAACGGGATTCTGGCTCTTCTAATGCAGAGCAGAAGGTATTTACCTTACTTTGCACAAATAACAAGTTACCGGATTTGTCTTTGGATTTAATGTACAATTTAAGGTAAAAATTAAACAAACCAAATCTTTACAGTACCATAAAATGTGTCCATTAAGTAAAACATATGCTTTAAACTAGTGAACATTCTTTGATTTCCCCACCTTCTTGAAAGTGTATTAAATCACTTGTAATTGTCACACTGTGATATTAATTAATAATGATATACCGAAACATTTTGCTTACTAAAGGGAACACAGCAACTAGAAATAGATATAAGTAAGAAAAAAGAAACTACATTCACAAGAGCAGCAAACTGTATGACAGACATAAGGATGGGTACAAAATAATTTTTTTCCTGGCTATATTACTCTGTATAATTTATAGTTAAGTATTTATGTTATCCTTCCTTCATTTTTTGCCATCTCGGATAGTAGTCTTTCCTCATTATATCTCTGTTTCAGAAATTAAGTAATTCTTTACAGTCTCTCTATTTTACTTTCTGGTGTTTCACCAAAGTCACTGACATGTCTTTAACCTCTGTTAAAGAGGAGCTTTTCTCAGTATAAGAGGTGCATGGAGCTCTTGGAGCAGATCCAGCAGAGGGCTATGAAGATGATTCAGGGACTGAAGCATCTCTTTTATGAGAAAAGGCTGAGAGAGATAGGCCTGTCCAGCCTCAAGAAGAGATAACTCAGAGGGAACTTTATCAACATGCACAGGTATCTAAAGGGAGAATCCCAAGAGGATGGATCCAGGCTCTTCCTTGTGGTGCCAAGCAACAGGACAAGGGGCAAAGGGCAGAAACTGGTGCACAGGAATTTACACCTGAATTCGAAGAACGTGGTTGCTGTCTGAGTGACTGAATAATGTAACATATTGCCCAGAGAGGCTTTGGATTCCCCCTTCAATGGAGTTTTTCAAGAACTGTCTGGATGCAATTCTGCACAGTGTGCTCTATGCTGACCAGGCTTGTGCGGGGAGGTTGGACCAGATGACCCATGCCTTCTTACCTTACCCATTTTGTGATCTTGTGATTCTGTTTAGGAAACTAGACACATTTTTATTTGAAGTGAAGGATATTTGGGACACTACTCAACTATAACTCTAAGGAAAATTATACATTAAGTAAAACAGACACATATTTTGAGGAATTTCTTTAGCCTTTGAAGCTCTATCTTTTCTAAGTTTGTGGTTGTTCATTGAAGTGTTGCACAAAGCCCTGAACAACTGTCTGATTTCAATGTCAACTATGTTTTGAGGAGAAGATTCAATTCTTGTCAGCTTCTGGGTTCCCTTCAAACTTGATTGATTCTGTGATATATGAATTCAAAAAATATTTTTTATGACCATTCCTATTCATCTGGAGTCCAATTAATTAATCTAGTCTGGGACAGTTTTAAGGTTACAAAACCTTTCTTTGAAATGTGTGACTTTTTTTCTCTGGAGTGAAAAGTGTAAAGGGGGAGGTGGTTACCATGTTTTATGATGTTTCTATTATTGTGCGTTTCAGGCTATCTTAAAGTTCTGAAATCTTCCTTGCAGAAATGAGCTTAAATCTGTAATTTTTTTATACATTAAAAATATTTTAAAATGGACACACATACTATTTCTATACAAGGGAAAGTGGTATCCTAAATATTTATTTATTAAGACCTATAATTTGGATCTTTCTTTACTATTTGTGAAGTCATTATGGATTAGGTACAGCTAAATTTCACATGAAATTTGATTATTTATTTTGTTCTGGTTTTATTGACAGAATTTGTTATGAAGCTCTTGTTTTCAAATATGTTTGTCTTTACTTGACAAGGTTTTTGTGTGAAAGAACAAAAGAAACACAGACCACCCTACGGCTTGCTAGTCAACTATCCTTCTTAGGTGTTCTATACTCAAGAGATGATATTTCATCTGTGTAATACATTTTTCTGCCTGAAATGTATGTGTATAATTAAATGAATCCCAGCTACACATTTGGCATTTGTCTAAACACTCAAATTTAGAAGCATTTTCTTTCACAAATATTTGCAAACAAAAATCAGAAGAGGTTGCAAAGCCAGTCAAAATGAAAAGGCAATAAATCTAACCATACTGAGGACTGGAAAGGTCACAGTATAGTGGAAAATATGTCTCTATGTGTGGTTCTCCAAGCCGAAAGTTGGGAAATGTTTTGGAACAGGAAGAGATTTAGACTCTAGATCATATTTAAATAATCTTTTCCATTGTCTAGTAGAGGCAGAAGGGTTACAATGAAGGCTGGGAAATTAGGAAAGCTGTGTGAGACAGAATGAGACAAGGCTGTGGTACTTAGGTACTTATCATCATAGGTTAATGCATATCTGAAAGCACCATTGAGGCAAATGAGGCCTGGACTACATAGAACTCCCCAGTTTGATCTGGCTGGATTAATCCAGTGTCTGCTTGTAAGCCAAGAAGTACAAGTGAACTTTGTTATGAAACTGTGGTCAGGTTCACAGACTTGTCACAGATTTGAAGATGGAGACAAAAGAGTGATAGGAGCCCCGGTAACAACCATTCATTTACCTTAGATAAAGAAGTTGCCCTAGGACTTAATAAATTCCAAGACTTGCACCAACAGCCTAAAGTAGAAACCAATAGTGAGGATAATCACCCCTTGTCATGTAGCCTCCATACTTGGATTTTCAACTCCACCCTGAAGATGAAGTCCAGGGTGGAAAAGCTTTATGCTGAGATCCAGACTCAGCTGTACTCAGGGGTCACAGGGAGTGTCTGGTTCCCCTAGATCCACAGTGCAGTTTCATACAGGACCTTAGGGACTTGAGATGCACAGGAGTAAGGTGTGTGTGTGTGGGTGTGTGTGTGAAAAGAGACTGTGTGTATCTGTTAGAATCATAAACGAAATCATTCTTAAGCTAGAAATCATCTTCTAGTCTCCACCCGCCCTACTTATTTACTAAATGTTAGATTAAATAGCACAGTTATTGCAGACACGCCTCCACAATTTTCTTGTGACATTAGGAATGCCTTTGGGGGATGGATAAGATCTGGAGCTGTCAGGTGACATACAGTCCATAATAGAACTGGATCTGTGTTCTTGCAGAGGAGAAGCATTGCTAGAGGAAATTAACCCATTAAACTCTTCCTGTTTATCCTTTACCAAAATTATTGCAGGGACAGAACTTAATGATCAGGCAGTTTAATTCAACCATATATAGAATTAAATCAAACATTCTCGTGTGAAAATATCGAATGAAATCCTGGATGTTTAAAGGAACAGGTACAAACCAAAGGAAAGGACAAATGAATAAAGATAAGAAAATAGACTGATTAAGTCAAATGCCCTTTACAGCATTGGGAACTGCAGTATCAATCACATAATAAAGAATTTTAAAGGAAAGAAAGTAACAATAGCAAAATTATTTTTAATTGGGAATAGAAATAAAATTATGTCCAAAAAAAGATCACAAAATTTACTTCTCCTTTTCTGGTGTCTAATAAAGGATATCTGAGTGCTCATTAGCTCCATGTGTGGGAAGTTTTTATTTTACAAAATATTCTCAATAAAATTAAAGAAAGTAAGAAGCTGTAGTATAGCTTCCATTTTTTTAATGCCATAGTCATAAGAGAAACTGATGATAAATATCTATTAACAGATATGGGAACACCTGGAAATAGGAATAACTTTGAGCAAATAAATTTCTAAATAGGAAGTGATATTTTGAAAAACACATATCTTTGAATAGTTACAAATGTGATTATTTTTGGTGAAAAATAACATTAAAATTATGTTATTACTAGATCCTATATGTTTTTGTCACCTGGTATTTGAATAACACTTTTCTATTGACACAAACAGATTTTATTTATAAACAAATGCAGTTTTACCCTTTCCAAACCTGCCGTGAAATTTCTCTTTAAGGTAGATGCTTTATCTATGTAAGAGAGAAAGTATTACAAGAAACACAGAATTCTGTTTTGTAGGTTCCTAAACAAACTAATTGGAATTCAATTTGATATTAAATTGTAATTTCTCATTAAAGATGAAAGCAGATAAATAACAAATTGTCATTACAAACCTGTTGCAGAATAAAATGTTGATTCATGATGGTGATGGACAAGCCACATTTAAAACTTTGACAGGGGCCTATTTTGGCAGAAGGCTTCTCAGCAGGGAAGTGTGGGCATATTGGAAGAAGAAAGTCTGCTCCAGCTGGTCAGAATCCAGATTTGTGTCATTGCAGTCTAACAAGATTTGTCCCTGGCTCCCCTGAGGTAGGGGACCAATTACAACTGGCCATTTCTTCAGCTGCATAAATGATCTCTTGGTAAACATAGTTAAATAATAGGCTGATTCAGTAAATATTTACTCCTTGATAATACAGACAAATAAAGCATTTTCCCTTTGCTCAGTAAAAGTTAAGTCACATCTCTCTGCTTTAAATATTTTGTTCTGATTACCATTTTCCTGGTAGCCCTTGTCAGGGGAACCATTTGATAGCTACTCCACAGATTTTTCCAGTCTTTTCAAAATGAAAGATTTAAGGTAAATAGGTACTGCACACCAAATTTTATAGGACTAAATACATAAAAATACTTTTTCAGCCATCAGATGAGACTGAAGGAAACTGTCTTTAGACCGAACCTTTTGTAGAGTTCCTTGAAACATTCAGACTTCTTCTGATTATAGTATTATAAATACACACATGAGAAGGGAAGAAATGGCAAAGCTTAAGAACTCTTGTACTTGTAAGAATAAACTACTAAACAATCTATGTAACTGTGGTACAACAACTATAATTTCAGTTTAGCCAGAAGGTACATATCATTATAGCAAAATATGTTAAAATGTCTGTAAAAATTTGGTACTAACTTGAATTTTACTTGAAAAAATTATATTTATATCATTGGAACTTCCCACATTATTCCAATGAAGGCAGAGGCAAGACTTCCCTGGCAAGACTTAATCTTGCTTAATGTATGTGATAAATGAAGAACAGCTTGAAGTAGTGTCACAGTATAGAGACAAACAGGACACTCAGTACTACTCAGAAGGCTGAAAGACATTGCTTCTTTAAATAAACAAATAAGTACTTGTTACTGAATATCAATTGTTCCACACATAAATTCCTGCTTAGTAGCATATAAACACCGTTATAAAATATACCCTGAACATATTTTTTTGTGTGAACCACTAAAGTAATGAAATCAACTTGAAATCGTGGCAGTATACATAATTGAAAAATGCAAAAAGCTATTTAAACCTCAACTTTTTTCCAATTCTATGTCTGTCTGTATTGAAAGCAATAGAAATTTGAGTTTGTTTTATTATAATACCCTCATTATATAAGAAAAAAATATGCAGAGGTACTAAGCAAGTTCCCTCAACTAGTGCCACTGATAATTGAAAACTCTCTTACTTTACATTAAGTGCTATTATACCATTATACCATCCTACCTTGCTCTGTGAGAAGGATTGTATACTTAACAAAAAACAAATGACTAGATGATGAATCTCTGTGAAAAATAAAAATTGTGGAGGCATTGGACTTGAGATAAGACTGAAATGGTCTGACTGTCCAAGGCAAAAGGTAAAGCAGGCTTCAGACTGTGAGTCTCACTTTTGTTGAGATCAATTTATGCTTAAAATCCCAAAGGAGTGCTCTTCATAGCGTGGGTTCTAAGCAAAAGTTGCCACAGTAGACCTGAAGTACTGATGTTTTCTTTGTTCAGTTATCATGACTATGCCCTCTTCCACCTGCTCAAAATCACAGGATTACATCCAGTGGAGTTAAAAGTGGGGAAGAGATTTATAAGTCACAAAGCTACCTTTACTCTCCC
Organism: Pithys albifrons albifrons; assembly: GCF_047495875.1. NCBI lineage: Eukaryota > Metazoa > Chordata > Aves > Passeriformes > Thamnophilidae > Pithys > Pithys albifrons. Next base: position 42,061,202 of record NC_092458.1, read on the forward strand.
CTTCCACCCCACCATATTCACATACACTATTCTTAAGTCCAAAGCTTTTCTTTCTTTTCTTTTCTTTTCTTTTCTTTTCTTTTCTTTTCTTTTCTTTTCTTTTCTTTTCTTTTCTTTTCTTTTCTTTTCTTTTCTTTTCTTTTCTTTTCTTTTCTTTTCTTTTCTTTTCTTTTCTTTTCTTTTCTTTTCTTTTCTTTTTTTCTTTTCTTTTCTTTTTTTCTTTTCTTTTCTTTTTTCTTTTCTTTTCCTTTTCTTTTCTTTTCTTTTCTTTGTTTAATGCAAGGCAAATAAAAATGTTAGTCACATCAGAGGGGCAAAAACGCTCCTATGCTTCCATGTGACCTTAAAGTATTTAGCAAAAGATACCTAAAGCTGCCCAAATCCCAGTGCAATAAGCCTTATCATGGTCTATAACCTCACTATATAAAGTAGTTTTTACTCTCAGTTCTAGCAAGCTTTTGGCACTTTATTTATTTTATTTTTTTAATACCCAGAAGGAAAATATCTACTTGACTGCCATGGTAGCTCAAGAAACGAACGCTTTACAAGATTAAGTAAAACATCTAAATGACTGATGTCAAATATTAGACTGAAAATCTTGTTGCAAGACTGGCTTTATCATTATTCAAATTCCCTTCCAAGAGTATTATTCTAGGGAATATCCCACTAGATAAAGAAAGGTGATTTTTTTGTTATTATTTTATGGTCTCCTACTTTTCAAGAATATTTTATGTTGTATATCCTATGATTATTTTACTTATGGCTTCTATTACTTCAAACAAATAATGGCCCAGATAATTAGTGCCATAAATTTAATTATCTCACCTAAAATAAAATTTCAGTAAAGCCCAGCTTACATTTTGCAGAGCTTTCTTTTCAGACCTATTTCTGTACTTATGAATAATTCTGAAATCATTCATACCAAAGGGCAATATGTAAAGTATCTGTAACCAGTTCCTCTCTTATTCACAATAGCCAGTTTGAGAGGAATCATTTTGAATTTTTGAGAATAGGGTTATGTAACATTAGTTTTAAAAGGTAACACTATTACCAAAATGCATATAAACATTCAAAGTAATATTCAGACATATTTTCACTGACATTTACATTCTTTATTTCATTTTATTAGAAAAAGAAAAAAATACTTTTTAATAAAAATATTTTATGGTTATATCAATGTTTTGCAAAGGTATCTAGACAATTTTCTTCTTTTAGGTTTTGTTTTGGGGTTTTGTTATTTTATTTTAATTAATTGGGGAAAATGCATATTTCTTATTTTTAACATTTTGTTAATTAACACTTTAAACTACCTTTTCAGTAATCAAAATGAAAGAGTTGATGGACTGATCAAAATGAAAGAGCACAAAACCCTGTGATGAAGCACTTTTAGGATGCAACTGCTGTGTAATAAATCAAATCCCAAAAAAAAGGTCTACTTTCTAATTAAGTGTTTCAGATTATTAAAAAATATTGTTTCCCATCAAAACTTGTTAAAGCTACTTTTAGTTTTTATAATTATCAGATATAACATATTTTATATTTTTTAATGAATTATAATTACATACAACTATTTTCTATAAAAGTGTACATCATCATCTCAGAGTTTTAATAAGGAATCATAACAATACAATTTCTTTGCCAAACTGAAGGACTTTTCCCTATCTTGAAGACCATTTTTCAAGAAGGCATTTTTATTATATTTGCTAAACTGGGAAATTCTCCATATATTGTTTCTGGAGTTGTCTGTTCATGAGAAATGTATTCTTAATGTACTAAGGCACATCCTTCCAAGTCTCATTCAGCCTAGCCTTGAATATTTCCAGGGATAAGGCATCTACAGCTTCTCTGGGCAACTTATTCTGGTGCCTCATCATGCTTACAGTGAAGAAAGTCTTCCTAAATCTAATCTAAACCTACTGCCTCAGTTTTAAACCATTTCCCCTTGTCCTATCATTCATGACCTTGTAAAAATTCCCTCTTCAGCTTTCCTATAGGGCCCCGTTAGGCACTGAAATTATTCTAGAAGGTGTCCCTGGAGCCTGGAGGCTGAACAACCCCAAATCTCTCAGCTGTCTTCATAGGAGAGGTCTTCCATTCCTCTGATCATCTTGGTGGCCCTCCTGTGGACTCAGTTCAACAATCAGTGTCCTTCCTGTACTGGGGACCTGGATGGAGCACTCCAAGTGAGGTCTCACCAGAGAGGAATAGAAGGGCAGAATCACCACACTCAACCTGATGGCCACACTGTTTTTGATTTAGTCCAGCATAACTTTGGCTTTTGCACTGCAAGTGTACTTTGTTAGATCCTGTCAAGTTTCTTATTCACCAAAGTTGTTTTCCTCAGTGCTGCTTTCTATCCATTCTCTTTCCAGCCTGTGTATGCCTTGGGAAGCCTGGAATATCTGGCACTATGAATTTGAAGTTATGAATTTCAATTAATTTGTCGCTAGCCTAAGTGATGGAATTTAGTCAGTTCAACACATGTTAGTAGACCATTCCAGATTTTTGCTTTCCTTATTTATTAATTTCCTGAGGTCTTCTGGATTATTTTCTTGCCTTCTAGTATCACTCATTTAATAGGAATCTCTAATTTAAGACACAGTCTAATCTGTCTGCTCCAGACCTCTAAAAATTTTGCATGCCTAATGAAGTAATACTCCTAAAGTATGCAGGCAATACCTACAGAGGCATAAAAGTGCTAAAGAGTATTGTGTCACTAAGCACAACTTACACCTAAATTTATTTTAGCATGTACACTAAATGGTAATTTAAAATTGACTTTTCATGACCAAGCAAAAAAAAAAAAAATCACCAAAACCCAACAACAACAACAAAAAATAACCCCAAAACCCTCCAAAATCCCCACCAAAACAAAACAAAAATCCTGTATTTAAATATTCTTTTGTGTTTTTTCCCCTTGAAGTATTTTCTATGACTATGAAGTCTTATCTGTTGAGGGGATAAGCTACAAAGTAACTGAAAACTCATGACTGAAATGCTATATTTATTGTTTACTTGAATATCTACTTCAGTTTATGCATATATTTAAAATTACTAAAATTAAATACACTGAATCTGTCAAATATACTTTGTGTAAATTTTATGTGGTTTTATTAGGAACTACTAAATATCTTCTTTTGAAGATAAATTTAAGTCTTATACTTCATTTTAACACATACATATCTAAATTTCTTCTGCCCTGCTCTTCAAAGTTTTTAAGATTAGAAATATATTAAATTCACAGCACTTAATTATATTGTTTCTTTTTTATCATGCTCGGATCCCTGTCTTTTTAATATTTGCAAGTATTCTGTCACAGAAACAACCATGTTCTATGACACAACCTCTTTTAAATAGAAATTACTTCAAAAAATTATAATTTACAGAAATTAGAAAATCTGGAATAATAGCTGACAGCACTTTTGACACTGACAAAAGTACATTGTTATGAGGTAATAAAGAAAAAAGAGATATAGTGAGGTGCATTTGAATATTGTATACAGTAACTATTACACTTAATTTTGATACATTTTCTTGTCCCCTAAGTTAAAATATAATGATTTTTGTGACACAAAGTTTTCAATAAACAATAAAAGTCAGGGTTTACTGTGATGACCATGCTAAATCCCATCTTTGCTGGGAGAAAAATTCCTCCAGTAACCACTGTTTGGTATAAAAATGCCCAGATTCTAATATGAAACCACATTTTTATTTCAGACATCTTCTGCTATATAGATGTATAATCCAACTGTTATAACAGCATGGATGCCACGGACAAATTTCTCAATTCATAAGGCATGGGAAAATCTGCCAGGAGAGTCCCACCCACAGACAATCAGCAAGGTTCTTGAAACCAGTTCAGTGACTGGTAAAACAGAAAGATAATTTTCCCTTTGATCTTTCAGTCTATGGGTTTTTTTGGTTTTTTGTTTTTTTTTTTTTAATTGTGCTTGCTATGAAATTCTGATTAACTAAACATGCCAAGAGCTCTTCTTCTGTGACTATAATTAGTCTAATGGTCCTTTTTCATTTCAATTAAACACAAAAAAAGGAAACTTCCTTGTTGAGTAGAAGGAAATAAGGAAGTGTCTGAGAATAAAACATTATCTGAATATGAGTGATTATACTAATTTTCTCTGGAAATTGATATGAACAGAGTTCATTACAGTGCTCTCTTGATTATGAAGGGCTTACATATCAAAATGTCGAAGGACTAGTAGCCTTTTCTTTTCAGCTATATTTGGAATATGTAAAGCAGTTTCAAACTTTTTATGTTTCTTATTTAAATATAATTTCTGGATATAGCTCTTTCCTCCTCCTTTAGATATATATACTCTTCCATATATTCCACTGGGACTTATAGGGCATGAACACAGGGAAACACAAGATCTGAATATTTAGTCTATTTGTTTTAATTCCTTTAGAAACTAATTGTGATTTCTAGTTGACACTTATTCTAAATTCCATTAAGTAGATTGTGGATTTCATTGAATCTTTTATATTAAAGGAAAAATAAATATATGAATAAGCTTCTTAATTGTTTCAGCTTACTTAAGCATACAAAACTAATAGAAAATTAATGTGACTCAAAACTTGTCTTTTATATGTGCATGTACTTGTGGTTTGCCAGATGTCCATCTCACAGTTTTAGAGATTATTCCATCTACCTGGATGGATAAGTTTTAGTAATCACCTTTACTGCTGTACACAAATAGCTAATTATGAAAACTAGAAGCATTTTTTAAAGTAATCTATTTTTTTCATGGATATTCACCGTGACTTAACAGTGTTTCATCCCTTTATGCAAACTGATAGTGCCATATAGGAAGTCACTTTAACAAAGTGTTTTTCTAGTTAATCTATTAGATTCCACATCTGTAGCCCATAATGAGGATTTTGTATGAGAGAGAGAGAGAACATGCTTTGGAGGAGTATATATAAAAATGAACTGGGTTTGATAAAAATTTTTTTAAGTTAAGAAAGTCAAAGGTAAAATAGGTAAGGGAGTAAGTTAGTCCTTTTCAGAATAATTTCTCCAGGTACAAGAGATATATAACAAGAATTATTTTGATTTGGGAGGGACATCTTTTTAAAATATATATCTATCAGAATGTAACTACTGAAGCAATTTGATTTTAACACAAAAGATAAGACAAAGTTAAAAGACATTGCTGAACTTTTAAAGGGACAGGTAGACCTTTGCAAGAAAGAGAATTTTTGTTTGATGAATGAAGAATTAATTCATCCTTCTAACACCAAGAAGATCCTAGATGAAACAACATTTGAGTGTAAACAAAAAGGTCAGAAAAAATGTGAATGCAGTTCAATATAGTCATTCTTCTGCTGTCCTTCATGGTCATTGGAGACATTGCTGACCAAATATGCTAACTCAGCTCTTTGCTTTTTCCCGGATTGTTTTAATTGATAAAAATGTTATACTAGAAAGCAGTGCCTTTAATTACTCTAGTCATGTCATATTATAATCAATGATATGTACGTGTCATTTTAGCACATATGAATGGCTGAAGGACATCTGGTGAAAATTTGGTAGATTCAGGAACAAAAACTTTCAGGGTTTTTTGATTCTCATGAAGTCTAATAGAAAACTCATTACATAGATAAGTTCCTTTTTATGAGAAATTATTTCATTTTTATGAAATGCTACAAGATAGCCACCTCGTTGAGGAAATTCTTTTGATACCTTAAGGTGTATTTTTTATATAATTCTATTCATATTTTATAATTATACAGGTTATTAATTTGAATATATTATTTAACTACAATAGTGGATTTCCTTCTGAAGTTTATTTATTATCCAGTATTAGAATATTGTATATATTGTTACATTATAAGCCATAATATGTAAAAAAGAATGACACAATAGTTCAAGAGACTGGACATACATTCTGGGTCTACCTGACTGGTAGTTTTTCTGCTCAGGTGCTCAAGAGCATTTCTTGTTGAACTTAAAAGACCTCTTCATTATATAATCTTATAGTATTTTTTTTCCTTTGGGAAATTGTCCTAATAATCATTTTTTTTTCAAGAAAAAATATGTCTACTTCAAATCTAGTAATAAATTAAATCTTTTACTGACATTTTTGAAAAGAGGTCAGTGTGTCTGTTCTCATCCAGAGACTGGCAAAAGAAGAGCTATAATGCAAATAGATTCTTGCAGAAGTACATAGTGACTTGAATTACCTAGGAAATCAGGTAGCTGTTATAGTAAGCCCTCTACATCTCTGTTGTGTTTATGCACCTACAAATAAGTAAACATATCTCTATGACATGTTCTCAGCTGAGAATACTTTGAAATACAGGACAAATGTTCTTCCAACCCTAATTTCCCCTGTTTCTGGTAATAAAAATCAGAGAAATCATGCAGACATTTTGATACACTAAAAGTATCTTGACAGGTTCAGAATAAACCCTCAAGGTTTTTTATGAAATCATAAAAATGTAAAATAATTTAGATTGGAAAGCACCCTTGGAGGTCCTATGCAACTGTTGTCATTTGATATGCCCTATTCCATCAGCCAGAACAGGGGTCTCTCATAGGTCTTAGAATGTACTACAGCCCTGTGTGGATGGCCTGAATAACATAAGGTTGAGTTTCTGTTTAGTCAGTAACAAAAAAACATTGTATTCAGCCTAATTTACTAGTCAAAAACTGAAGTCTTTAGAGCTAGATGTCTAGGAAATTAAAAGAATGAAATTCACAATAAGGTTTTTTCCTTTTCTTGGAGACCTGTGTCAGGATGGGTAAGTCCTTCATTCATTAATAGTACTGATCTCGTTACACTACCTAACTCCTAGATGGCTGGGACAGGTAAACTAAATCCCATCTTGTATGACCTACATACATCGGTAGCACCAGTTTAAGTCTTATTTATCCCTGCCTTTGAAAAATCTTCCTGAGAAATGACACTAGAATATCAGATGTTGTGTTATAGATTTATTTATGTTGACAACTTTTGTCTAGAACTAAATCAGTGACCAATATTTATTCACTGATTGATTGAAGATAAATAACATATAGAAAATCTGTGATAAGCTTTGGGGTATTATTATTATTATTATGTACAAATAATATTTTTTCTCAGAACTGCCTAACAAGCTTTTAATCAAATATGTGAATTCTTTCTATAATTGTATGTATTATAAATGCACATGTATCTCATTTTATGCTGATTGTATGCATTTATGTGACTTTTATTTAATAGGAGCTACAAGCTATTTCTGCTTTAATTTTTGGTTTCAAGTTTTGTGGCTTTGTCATTCTTACCTCTTTCTAAAAAAAGTATTTATATGTATTTAAAAGGCACATTTAACATCTTGGATACATCATTCTGACTGAGTGGGCTACTCTAAAATATTTTAAGCATCAGAGATTTCAATTTTAATAATGCAAGAAATAAAGGTGTACTCTTTAGAATCTATTACAAACATTGGGCCATAGTTCAAGAGCTCCCTCTTCTGACCACGAAACGCTATCAGAATATTTAGCCTTAAAGAAAATATGTTCCTATCCAAAAAGGTAATTTAGTGGTTCAGTGACTCTAAAGGTTTACATTGTTTTACCACAAATTTTTCATGTCCAGGTCAAACCTGAGATCTTACACAGGTTTGTTATTTTAAGAAAAACCGTCACAAATGCAACCCTCTCACAGCACAAACCTTTTTAGTGAATCATGTGTTTACTAATGGGGAAAAAATCTTTGCAAAGTAGTAGCAGTTCTATTGCATTATATATTGTTAAAACAGAAAATATAGTATTATGTGTTAAGTCTAAATAGATGGTGGGACAAGTCCACTGCAGTGTAGAGTAGAACAATGACAAGCATAATGTATCACTGTTTTGCATCATAAGTATCACTTTATTGAGTGCTAAAAATCAAGTCAGATTTTCAACTCTACCAACAAATTTTGTTCCCATTGATTTTAGGATGATAAGTGATGTTACAATAGTATAGGTGTTAAGCACGCCTAATGATGAATTTTGCAGTATTGTTTTCCCCAGTCTAGAGTCCAGATCCAATATTAGAGCTTAGCCTTCTACTATAAAGCACATGGGAACACATCCGCCATACTTCAGAACAGCAACCAGGACACACAGGATAGCTAACAACAGCTACTAACAGTCAACATTCTTGCTGAGATTCCATTCAAAACTGAAAAGTGGCGGAGGATGAATGACACAAATTTTCCTTCAAGTCTCCACATATATGTTATTGACTTGGTGGTGCTCCTCTTGAGATATTGTGCCCCGAAAAACAGCTATTAGCTCTAAATCAAACAAAAGTAGAAGTTTCTTCTTTCTCTAGCACCTAACAAGGCTGGAAATTATCTAATTCTTTTGTTCCTATGTTTAGTTTTCTTTTTTAATTTTTAAAATACCTCATCTAGTATACAGGAGAATAAGGCTCCACTCTTTCTTTCAGTAAGGTCCTGAAGCAGGGAAAACCAAAAACTAGTTATGCATACCCTAAATGACTTATGTACAAAATCCAAGAAGTTGTTCCAGCCCCTGAAATCTAATCTAAACAAAACATCTGAGTATTGGAGAGATTTCAAATGCTTCTTTCTCTCTCTTTAGCTGTTTTAACATTCTTTCTTGAGGTATACACACCTGGATGCCTGATTATTTTCTCATTCTCTATATGCAGAGTTACACTAACCCATTTGGAAACAGAGAGCTATTAAGGGCATTGATACTTAATAGTGAGAACCAGGAGAAGACAGGAAATTTTTTTTCCTGGAAGCATCTGCATGCTGACCACCTTTTCATTTTCTGGGGAAGGAAGTCTACCACACTAAATCCATTCAGTCAAAATAATTAAAGAAATATTTACTTTCTGAATGCATTAATCTGACGTGTGTGTCACAATATTCAGTGACACCAGGATCAAAGTATTTTCTCATATGTCCCAAAGAAGCTCCATCTTGACACTTCCTGTTGATTTAAATAAAGAAAATTAGAGATCTATTAGTTGCAGGGAACTCCAGATGAACTATGTTGTGGGTGGGGGTGTTTTTATTAATATAGATTAATTCATATAGATTAACATAGATTATTAATATAGATTAAGTATATATTAATTAATATAGATTTTTGAAATATACATTTAGATTCTAAATTTAGCTTGAAACACTACTTTAGTTACATAGGTCTTCGTGGACATTACTGAGTGACTCTTTAGATATTCTATTAGTCTCACAAAATGCTCACCTCTCTCTAGAAATTTTACTCCTTACTATCCATTAATTGTGTATCACCCCCTACCTTTAACGCAGGATGAGTTCAGAATTCTCTTTCTTTAATTAATACTGAATCAGACACTTCTCTAAGGTGCATTCCATGATATATGCAATGAATGCATAGTATTTCATATGCATATATGTCACAAGCCAAACCCTAATCTACGTAGCCTACATTATTACCAATGTGTTTCTTCTAAGCTTGAATATTAGTTATAGTTATACTTGAAAGAACCAGAAAGAGTGCAAAGTAGCCAAACATATTTATGTACAGAAGGATGCAGGCATTTGTAAACTCACTTTGTTCATTTGGCTGGTGTGAGCAAGGCTAGGTCAAGATTCTGCGTTACCTTGTTAACACAGTGTTGCAAATCAGGAAATAAGCACTGTCTAATAAATAATTTGATTTGTAGAAACATTTTCTGTAGTCAGAATCACGGTCCCACAGAATCCATAGATGCATATATAACTGTGGTTTCACAGAGAGTAATGATTTTTCCTAATTATTTTCTTATTCTTTAATATTCTTGTATATTTCCTTATCTGATCATCAGTCCAGAGTATGTATTCTTTGTTTACTTCCTCTCTAAAGATTCTGACAACTTTGTGGTTTATTTATATATAACATACATATATTTTTCAGGCAATTCTTGCTATTGTAGAATTCTCCCTAAGGTCTTTATCTTTGATGTATTGATGTATTGTTAATTTCCTCAATTCTAAATGTTACTATTATGTCTTAAATCTTAGTGGGTTTAAATGGGTCTAACAATCAAAAGGGCTCAGCTATTATCTCTAATCTTAATACAGAGTTATTGGACCTGATTTCATGATCACCCTATTATTAGGCTCTCAATGGACATTCTAAATGTGGTTGAAAAACCTCTGAATATCAAATGAGTGACAGCACATCTCAGTGAGCATGAACTCCTTTTGACATGCAGTGTACATCTAGAGCCTTTCAGAGACTCCAGTAAATAGCAGATAAAAGGCAACAAAGGTCAGCTTTTAATCCACTTACTGGTATAATTTTATGTCTGAGATGTCCTCCATGGTTGTGCACACCCAAATTTATTTACGATGTTAGCATCTTTCTAAGAATTAATCCTAGACAACTTGTGTGAAACAGAAGGACACGAAAGAAAGAAAATATAAATAGGTGATTGAAAGCTTATCTGCTGACACTGCTAAGCTATTAAAAACAATAAACACCCAATTATGAATTAAATACTTATATTTGAATTTAAAGAATGTTTGAGAAACAACAATAAAAAAAAAGGTAGATGCATTTCCTGAAAGAAAGTCTCTTACTAGCTTAAAATACATATTGTTATTCACAGAATGACCAGTATGACAACATTGAGCATTCTGATTTAGTGATCTCACACTTAAATTTCTCTATATAGATATGAAAGCTAATGAGTTCAGAGCCTGAAGCCATAAAGTTTCAAAACAATTATTTTATAGGAATGTATTTATTATTAGTAAATGATTATTGACAACAAACATTTTATAAGGAGGACTGTGCTGGACTAGCAAAAGACATTTACTTCATCATGTTACAGAATATGTTGTGCTTTGCTGTATTTTTAACATTAGAAAACACCACTTAAATTGTTGCCTCAAGGAATTGCATTTTATAAGGTGTCTTAGGCAGGTTTGTTGAGAGCCACTGCTTTTCTCCAAGTGACAATGACTCCTTTGGGGCACTGCATAAATTTATTATGAAACACTATAATGAATAATAAAACTATATTATCAGACTAAACATTTTTAGGGAACACTCATCACCTTCCTCTGCCCCAAAATCATATAGAAAATTGCAGTGTAAGTAAAAATGTCATGAATGCAGGATGGTATGGATTGGAATGCATCATTCAGACATTTATTCCATTTAAAATGGAAATCACAAAGTAGACAGTGGTCTTTGTGATTGTCTCTCGTATCAAATCCCAAAGTACAGCAATTTCTTCCTTAAGCAATGCCCTTTTTAAGTCTTTTGTAACCTTTTGGTTTCACATAAAATTCTTGCACATATAGACACCTCAAATATGTTCTAGGAAATATATTGTCTTTTTCAGCAGATGGATGCTTCTGCATATTTACACACTGAGCTGAGAATAGTACAAAGATCTCTTATTGAACTTCCTCCATAACTGTGATGCTGAGGTTTCACCAGAATCAGTTAGTAAACTGGTACTACAAAGAAAACTCCATTGGGTTTTCCCTCTCCTCCTAGTTCAAATTTAGAAATTCTGCTAGTATTGTGGGTTAGGGCAATGTAGCATAATGTCTCTCCCAAACCTCATTATTTTGTATCACAGAAATGCCAGGCTGCATCTGGCAGAATTTTTCCCCTCAATGGAAAATACAGTAATTAATGCAACCTTGTAATATAAACAAGCCATTCCCCAGCACAGTGGTAGACTTTCCTGATTCTACCTGAACTACCTAATAAACTACAACTACTAAAAGGCTACCCTTTTCGGCCATAAAGCAGCTTTTAATGACATTTAAATATTTCTTCAGCCCATATCAAGGCTATTCCTCTGACTGGAACACAAAATTGTTTAAGTTTAGCAATTGAAATGTCCCAGATGTATGTCTGGAACAATATCCTTTCAAAGACTCCCAGTCTCTCAGGTATAAGTAGAGGAACTATATGTTATAACCAGAATCAGGCAAAACTGATGAGGATGTGTGCCCAACATACTTGCTTCACAAATTGGCTTTCGCCATAGAAACCCAAGTACTGGAGCTGAACAGGAACTTTAGGGCTCTCTGGCAAGAATTTTGTATATGCACAGTGCATTACATTACAGACTAAGTAGCACATCTACCTGCTGGTATTGAAGATCATAATTTATACTAGACAAGCCAAACAATTAACTTCATGCCAAAAGTATCTTCTTGCTGCTGAAAAGAAACATATCAGAAGAAAAAAAAGTGTGAAAGAACAAAGCAATTCAAAGTATAAACAAGAAAAAAACAAACCCGATAGTTTTACCAACAATTCATCAGGTAAAATGATACATAAGATAGTATAGTTGAGCTATTAGGCAAAATCTGAATACAAATTTTAGCAGATTTTCTGACACTATAACCTCTCCCAGAAATAACATAGTCATTCAAATGTTTTAGCACCAGACTTGACGAGCAGAAATACCGTCTTTGTGAATCTGTCAGAAAACGACTATTTTGAGGCTGGAGTAAAAACAAACAAACAAACCCCAACTCTAAATATAAGTATGATTAAATATAATATAAATATAATGTTGCTTAAATGTTGGATAACTGTTGGTGTTAAAACGCTACAAAGAGGCAGAAAAGGCAGCCAGAGCCCAGAATCTTCCTACTGAGATACTAATACCAAAAGGAGAGAAAGCTTACTCCTATCCCTAGTTCTTTGCTAACTGTAGTGTGATGATTTTTCCTACAAATAAATTGATATAAATGTATGTGAATTAGCATTTTTATTGGGCTTCTGTGGCCAGATATTTGCAGTGCAGGTTGAGGCCACAGGGGTGGCTTCTGTGGGAAGCTGCCAGAAGCTTCCCCCATGTCTGAAGAGCCGATGCCAGTCGGCTCCAGGACAGACCTGCTGTTCGCTAAGGCTGAGCGAATCAGGAATGATAGTAATGCTTCTGTCATATTTAAGAAGGAACAAAAGGTAATGGGCAGATGCAACTGTGGCCAGAAAAAAGTGGAGTAAAAACATATGAACAACTCTATAGACACCAAGGTCCGTGGAGAAGAGGCAGGAGGTGCTGCAGGCACCAGAGCTGAGGTTCCCCTGCAGGCCATGGTGAAGGAACTGTGTCCCTGAAGTCCATGAAGGACCACAGGATTGCAGAGATTCACCTGCAGCCCTAGGAGGAGACCCATGCTGGAACAGATGGATACCCGAAAGAGGCTGTGACCCCATGGGAGGCCCATGATGGAGCAGGGTCTTGGCAGGGGCCTGCTGATCCCCATGGAGACAGAAGCCCATGCTGGAGTAGGTTTTCCTGTCAAGACTTGTGGGGCTGTAGAGGTCCCACGCTGGAGCAGCCGGTGCCTGAAAGACTGCACCCCATGGAGAAATGACTCACATTGCAGCAGTTCATGAAGAACTGTTGCCCATGGGATGGACTCAACCTGGAGAATTTCATGAAGGACTGTCTCCCTTGGGAGGGACCCCACAGGGAGGAGGGGAAGGACTCCTCTCTCTGAGCAGCAGCAGAAACAACTTGTGATGAACTGATTGCAACCCTTGTTCCTTGTCTTTGTGTGCCACTGTGGGAAAGACGTAAAACTTGGCATGGAAAGACAAGTGAGAGGAAGGCGTTTTTAAGATTTGTTTTACTTCTCATTCTCCTGCTTTGATTGTGTTAGTAATAAATTTAATTAATATCCCCACTTTGAGTTGTTTTGCCTGTGAAAATAACAGGTGAGTGATCTCCCTGGGTCCTTATCTCAACTTGTGAACCCTTCATTATATTTTCTATTCTCTGTCCAGTTGCAGAGGGAAGTGGCTTTGATGAGTACCTGATGTCCAGCCAATGTCCACATACTACAGTGTTTTATTTTCATAGGATGTAAGCAATTAGCAAAACTGTATGCACATCAGCTTTGTGAAATAAGAGACCATATCATGGTAATATGGCTTTCCATAAAAGTGCTGTAATGTGGTATTGAAATTGCACCAGAATTCTCAATTGCATATTTTCAGAAGTCCATGTTTGGCACCTGTAAAATGAAGATCTATAAATAAATCTCTACCTGTAGTTTATGCAGTTCTATTCAGAGATACTAATTCTGAGGAGGAGAAAAGATTCAAGTAGAAGAGCTAATGCACACTTAGTTTAACTTTACAATATAAACCAGAAATATGACTTTGCATTCTGGTTTCTCTTCCTAGCCCTTTTAAGAAGTCCACTTTCTTTAGCTGTATCAAAGAGTGGTATAAAAATATTTAAAAGGGTGCTGTATTTTCTTACTCATAGAATCTTTGTTGTTGACCTTCTTCACATACATGTGGCATTTGCATCCATCTGCCTTTAGCAGTAATACTAGCATAGTGGTGAGTCATAAAAATGTTCTAAACCAGCCCACCTGCCAGGTGGTAAGAATATGGTAGGTAAGAATATGTTGTCTCTCTCTGTTGGCCACTTTTCTACTTTATCTCATTTTGACAACACAATTTTTTTTCCTCTGGACCATTTCCTCCTTATTCTTCCACCCTAATTAACATTTAGCTGCATTTTAATATTATTTTATTTATCCACAAACCCATATTTCTTTAATGTTATTACTATCTATAAGATAGATGTTTTAAAGTTTCCAAGACTTATTAATATAGGACAATAAGCAGACTTGATATTTGGAAATGTCATTTAAGACAGAGCTTATGAGTTTTAAAGATTTTTCCACAGTGGGAAAAAAGTTGAAATGTTATTTTATTTATAATTGGTCAGTTTGGTAAATCACATTTGCTCTTTTCCTTCAGAAGTAAAAATAAAAAAAATAATTTTCAGTGGTTAAACAAACAACAAAAAAGACCCAACTCATAACTTAAGTGCACCTTTTAAAATTACAAGAAGGGGTTCAGGATTCTATCAGGATCATGGTTTTTTTCCAGAAAATTTGTCTTTATATAGATACATTTTTATACTCAGAACATATATTTATTTCTTGCATAAATATGAAAATGTATAGCTAAATGTTTTTGAAAATTATATCATGCCAGATAATCTCACTAGTTAACAGAAATCAATGTCAAGTCTGGCCTTACCACTTAATCATGTTTAGAGGTAAGAACTGTAAACATTTAATATTGTGTGGCAATTCTATTGAGCAACAATATTATCAACTCATCAGAAAGTATTTAACAAATTTAAACTGGACTCTCAGGGTTTCTTTGAACTATTATAATTGTAAGATATACTATGACAATATATAACCTTTCTTTTCAGGGATGTTGCTTATTTCCTAGTTTCTGTATTCAAATCATCCTTCAAGCTATGTTCTGAAAATATAGTTGAATGATATTAATAAAGACAGGTTCAGCACAAGCTGGCTGGGGAAAGAAAGGTGAATTCCTTCAAGAAAAGAAAATTATTATCCTCTTTAATTTACAATCTTGTTAAAGGGTTTGTTCTAAATTTTCCGTGTAATACTTCCCTCTTAAAAATAATTTAAGAAGAGGAATTATTATGTACTTGTCAAAAGAAGCTATAAGCTTCTTTTTGTTCTGTAAAAATTAGCAGTACCTCAGTATGATAAAAAAATACATCTTTAAATGGGTTCTTAAAGAAATTTACCCACAACAAATAGCACACCTTTATCTTTCTTGTATATTCCCTTAATGAACTGTACAACCATTAATTTTAATCTTCATTGCTACCTGAATTTCTCCCTTTTAGAGAAGTCAATGTAGGTTTCTTGTGACAAGGAACAGAGTGGCAGCTTTTTCAATAACTGTTCCTTAAGATTTCATATAAATGGCAACAGAAGTTAAATAATCTTGAAAAACTGTCAGAAAGTATCATACAATGTGGACAGTGGTTGTCAGTTTTATTTTGTAACTGATTTGCCAATTGCAAAGCAAAAGTTTTGTTGATACTAAGCAAAACCTGTTTTGCCTTACAAATTGACTCCAAACACCCAGTTTCTGAATGAAGCCATGGCCTAGAAGAGTTTAAAGGTTTATGTGACCTTATAATGTTAACAACTGCTAATTTTATTGGGTTGGTTGTTTGGTTGTTGTTTTTTTTCTGATTGGATGGTTGCAGCTACTCTTTTTTTAATTACTGCCCTGGAAGTCTAGAAACTGCATCATTATAAATTATAAAACAAACCTATTTAATAGTATTAAATCAAAATACTTCTACTAGTCTTCATTTAATTACAAGGACTGACATTCATTTCAACTTTGGGTGCATAAGACTACTGTAAACCAAAACTTCCAGTCTGTTTGCCTGTCTGTTGTAGCTAGGATTCAGTATGATATACCAACAGAGACACTTAAACTTGTGTGTCTGACTTAAATCAATACTTTTTTACTGGTACATCAACTTCAGTTGTCATCTTCTTTGCTTTTTCCACTGTTTTAGAAATATGTGCTACCTCACTATTATAAAACCAATTTTTTTTAATCAAATTGCACCAGGAGAATTGAAGTAGTGACTTACTACAACCCACTCAAGGGCAGACACTAGTTAATGAGAAATATTAGAATATTATTATAGTCAAATTATAGTGTAAACATTTTTTACCAGTTTCTTGAGCCTCAGTAATCCAGGATAAATCAGTAAGCCAGACAACTCAGTTAAGAACCTCAGTCTGCTTGCTATTAATCATGCTTAAATATGTACAAATGTATGACACATGCACATGTTCAAACACATACACTTCTAAACATCTTAATGAAATAGAAAATAACAATCTTTTTCTACTGAGAAGCACATAGATTTTTTTAAGACCTGTAGCTATAAGTCAGCAAATATGTCCTTCTAACTGTACACCAAAGCAGATATGTCCTAATCATTGTTGCATAATTTTATAAATAATTAACATGAGTAAATATAGAGAAATGCATGATCAATCATAGCTAACACCTAAGCTAATTGAAGTGACATTTGAGATAACCCCTTACGCCTTACAACACTCTTCTGCTATCTCTTTGACATCCATGAAAAGACTGCAGCAGGATATGTATATCTGAAAGCTTAACCCATGATACATGTAATGCTTTAAGTTCTCTGAACCTTACCTAACTTTTGTCTATCTAATTGCTGGCTAAATTCCATTGCAAATCAGTTCCAAGATGGAACTTATAATGCTTTTTTCCCTACACTTTGGGAAATTTACAAAACAATTAGAACATGCTTTGCACTCAGCATGAAGGGTACCTGCAACACTGGGATGAGTAGTGCATCTACAATTTCCAGATAAAGGAATGTAATGTGACCACATCTTCATTTAGTGTGAGAATGCAACTACAGCACAGGAATGTACCAGATCATAACTTCCTCTAACACTTTTTGAGGAAAAAAAAAAAAATGTAGGCAGTCTGGAGAAATGTGGTGACCTCATCAATTAGGTGCCAAGGTCAGTTGATCGGGAGTATTGTGTGCAATCTGGCACAAAAAGCAGACATAAAGAAGGAGATTAAATATGTGTGGAGCTACTCATGATAGTACTACTTAATTTCATGTAAAATGTTTCACAGGGATAGCTTTTATTGTAAGCAACATTTTGTTAAGCTGTCCATGCACCTAAATGTTTATTCATGTGGTATGTATGTGTTGGGTATTTCTTCTTATCTCTGATACCCTTTTCTGAAAGCAGAGCAGGTGAAATCTAAAGGTTTTCTCCTAGAGAAAAGGAAGAATAATTATGGGTGTTTTATCTGACTTATCTATCACAAAATTCCTTCATAACATCAGCTTCTAACTGCAGAGTGAGCAAAAAATTTGTAGGTAGCTGCATTGTAGAATATGGAATAGGTTGGATGAACGGCACAACAGATGTGCATGTCAAAAAACCTTTTTGAAGTACAAATAAAATATCTTAAAATATTTTAAAAAATATTATTATCATATAGGAAGTCAGTAGCTAGAAAAAAAAACTAAAGGCAAGAAATAGAAGAGAAAGGTAAATGACAGAATGCTCTCATGAATGTAGAGCCAGAGTGCAGACTTTTTATTTGGGGGAAAAAAGAGAAAGTTGCAGGCAGCAGTACAAAGTGGTGGAATATTCCTTTAGAAAGGGAAAACAGAAGATGAAAGTGGAAGTATAAAGAGTAGGAAAGAAATGATGAAACAAAGACCTGAGGTGACAAGAGAAGGATAACAGGGTAGAAAAGCAGCAGTCAAAAAATATTGCATAAAAATAGAAGAAAAGATGATAGGGCAGTAGGGAAGAATCTAAATTAAAAAATAATCTAAATAAAAAAGTAGGTTTATGATGATAACAGAAAGATAACAGAAAGAAATACATGAAAACAAAAAACAAGAAAAAAAAGATTAAAAAAAGAGGGCAAAAAGTAGCAAAAGAGCATACTGCTTAATATAGGAAAAGATTATTCAGGAGAATGTTGTTTAGAAATCAATTAGCTCAGTGCTAAAACCAGCTCAAATGTACTCTTTCAGAAAGATAAAGGAAAAATATGACACTTCTTTTAACTATGAATATGTTTTATAAAATATTATATGCTAAACTAATTATGACTTTTTGTTTCAATACATAGAGAAAAAACAATAGTCATACTGTCATGCAGACATGAAAATGTTTAAAATATACAGAACTACAGTGTCAGAGAAGGAAGAGAAAGAAGTAAGAGAGAAAAAAACAGTAAGCACTTTCAAGTTTATTAGAAATATATTTTGAAGACAAAAAATCATATCAAACATGTACCTGTTAGTTTTGATTTGTGGAATAAAATTCTCCATTTCCCTCCCCTATTTTTCCTCCATCTTCTCTGAACTTTGTCACACCACTGAGAAAACAAGCAATAGCATATCTATCCTTGGCTCTGAAAGTCTCTTATAGTGACTTTGTTTTCTCAAAGTAGTAGTAAAGTCTTACCTGACATATCAGAGGTAATTAAAATATTAGGAATAATTTTGCTATAGAGAGCATCAGAAGTTTGCATGGAATTATAAATGTATCTTTTGCCATATAAAGTTAATTCCTCTGTGCTGGAAATACAAAATAGAATATGAAGAAGTTTAAATAAAAATATGGTCAATGTGCTGGTCATTTATGAGCCTTTTTCATGTTTGTTTGATAAATTAATTTACATTTTTTATTCAATTTTGCTTTGCTTTCTCTCATAGTTTATTATCTCTTGATGTTTAGAAAGCATGACTTTGCACTGTCTTAATAACACATAAAAGCACTATTGTAGAATCACTGTGACCAAGTGAATTTATTTTTGAAACATAAATAAAGTTTGGACTAGGCAGACTGACCTTGTGGGTTTAACTTAATGACTTGAGTAATTTTAAAATTAAACATCAAATACTATAAATTTCACCTTTCCTGTGCTCTCCATTTTACTCCACAGAGATTTATTTTCAGAAGAAACAATGCAAGTGCACAAAGAATGGAATAAATGCTATTTTATTGCTCATTCAGTGAGATGTCTCAGTGTTTTACCAAATGTACTGTCTCTAGCATTAAAATGGAGGAACTTCCAATTATATTATATGCTTTATAGAAGAATGCTGAAAAAAATAATGATCAATAAAGACTATTTAAAGGTGATCCAATAAGGAAGCAGAGACATTCATTTCTCATATGTTGGGATTATTTCTCTGTCAAAGCTAAGCTTGATGTTCATATGGGGAATAGAGAACAGCAATCAAAAAGGCTATACTTCCTGAGAAGCAACAAGCAAATGCATGGAATTTGTCTGCTGTTAGGGAAGTTTGTCATCCCTCTGGCTCTTGTCTAGGCAATACCTGGTTCCAGCTTGCAGTTTTCTATTCAAGCCTAAACCTTTTCAGGGAGTTATCTAGTTTTACCACAGTCTCTCTCACAATCCTTCTCTAGCTTTAAGTATGAAACTAGGAAAGCTATAGAGTATCAGCGGATTAAAAATAGCCCACCGATACGGTGGAGAGGTTTCTGCTTCCAGGAGCAAGGCTAGGAAAGTGGCAAGCAGGACTCCTCTAGGATCAGGCCCCTTAGAAGCGAGGTCGGCTCCTCCCGCCACCGGCCCTGTGACCGCTCCAAACGGAACAAGTCCACACTTGCCAGGAGTCCACGAGGAAAAGCCAAATTTAATGCCGCACGCCAGCTTTTAAGGAGAGCATGGGAATGCCCCGGATGTAGGCAGGGAAGAGGGGCGGAGATGGGGCGGAGTAACACACTTCATTGGGTGCATGCAAATGAAGGGAAGGAGGGAGGGGAGGAGCGGCAAAAGGACCAATAGGAGAATGAGGTGGGCGGGGAAATTCTACTGTAGGGCTTCCGGCACTCCGAGGCAGAGACAGCCCCCGCCCGGGCTCCAGCGGCGCCTCGTGGGCGGCCCCGTTGGCAACCGCCCCCATGGCCGGGTCGGGCCAGGACAGGGGGCTGCGACCCGGAGGGTTTTGTGGGAAGAGGGAACTTGGATAAGGAACGACTAAGGGAAAAATAACCAGGGTAGCCACATTAAGGGTATAACATTTAGACTGGGGAAGCATCAATATAGGGTGTGAGCTTATTAGAGTCCTTATAAATCTCTCGCAGAGCTTCCATATTTGGGGAGCCGGGTTCCTGGACTTCGGCGTCCTCGTCTATCTATCTCTTGTATTATTTTTGTCACTGTATAAACCCTGGGTCTCCTCCGACAATAGAGGAAAAGAAAAAAAAAGTGTTGCAGTCAAATGTCCAAAGCAAGGTAATCTAGGGTTTAGAACAGCATAAGAAGACACAACCCTTCTGGGGAAAAGTGTTTTTATAGTAGGGTGTTAAGGAAAATGCACATAGTAATTGAGGAGAAATTAATGGAAGAAAAGGCAATATTTTTATCAGAAAAAAAATCTTATGTAGACATGATATTGTAAATAATATTTTTGAAAAGGGAGAAGCAGAAAAAACACAATTATTCAAAAATTGCACAGATTTTAAGATAACATTTTGAGGTCTTTAATCTGAATTGTAACCATAGTACTATAAACCAGCTGCCATGTGAAGGGAGGATGTTGTTACCCAACTCTCAGTGTAGGGAGATGTTCTTGACCTCAGTAATTTGTCTGTCAGTGCCCCAGAGAAGTCACAACCCATATGTTGAACCAGTTTGTCAGGTGTCCCATGACCCTTCGCCAAGCAGATACACCGGATCCGAGAGTGATTTGGCTGCCCTTTCCATGGGGGCTAAGCCAGCAGTGTGGAGACCCTTCAGTGGGTCTTTCCAATGTGTTACCTGCTGTTGGCAACTGCTAGCACCTATAAAGGGCTCATCTAACAGTTTACAAAAATAACACTCAGTATTGATACAAATTGTGACACGTTAATAAGACTGTGGGTTGTCGGTGATAGTGTCTGACTGCAAAAAAGTGTTTAAAGCAAACTAATAATAACTACAAAGCAAGCACAAACTCTAATCCTAACAGCAGCATTTAGTGTGCATAGATTATGTTTCTTACCCAATAATTGCCCCTGTGCAAATGGGAAGACAGATTCAGCCTGTCAACTAATCCCATAGTTTCAGTGGAGTCTTCCTCAATTTCCCCCTATTCCCAACTTGCTTTTATGCTATCTATTTAGGTTTAGGTGGAGCTTGAGTGACTTTTAGTCATTTTTATCCCTGATTGATGTAAAATTCTCTTGCTTCACTTCCCAGCCTTAATGGGGGTGGTCATATCTTGTCATCAGAGGAGAGGGGTTTCAACATAGTTGTTGGCTCAGCAGCAGTACATCATCTATCTCCCTTGGTTGACAGGTACTGTATGGTCTTATGAACTATAAAGTACCAGCATGTTCCCCTTCCTAAAGAGATTTCTATGGAAGAAAGCTGTGGTGTCTCCATTCTTCTCCATCTGCCATTCCAGCCCCCTTGGTAGGTGCTTATCATTATATGGGAAATCTTTGAAGAGCATGCTGATCATGTTCCATCCAGGGAGCAGTAGCTGCATTTTACCCTATAATTCTTAGTTTCCTCTGATTTTTTAACCCTAGTCATCTTCCACACAAACAAACAAGTGAGCAAACAAACAAGCCAACAAACAACTGCCCCATCCTTTTAATAATCAGCAGGGCAAAGGTCTGGGTTTTTTTTCCTGTTAATTTAACTTTGAACAAAAGATTCATACTGGCGACCATTATAATATTAATCTAGTGCCCTGTCACGCTTATTTTCTTATTTAGCATTGACATAAATTGCAGTGAGAGGAAGTATTCAGCCGCTTCAGATAGTAGTATCATGTGTACAGTCTAATAGCTGTTTGTTAGAAGATTGAGGTTTTTCCTGTGTAATATAGGGGCTTTTTTTTCATGTTAGCTAACTCAAAAGCAAAGACAAGAAATTAAAGGTATGAGTTAAGATAAATAAGAAATAGGAAGTCACTTAGAATAGATATTCCTATGGGGAAAAATGACCAATATATGTGTTGGCAGGCACATTTTTTAAACATGAAATTTCATCTTTGAATACATAAAATAATAGGTTCAGATTAATGTATATTCAATATTTAAATTCCTTGAGAAAAAAAGAGGACAATTTCTTATTCTTCTAAAAAGAAAAAATATCTTAATCATCTCTAAGATTAAGTGTACCTGTGTGAAAGATCTGGCCAGAGTAAATCAAAATGTCTTGTTTTCAAGGGTGACAAAATCCCTTATTACGATTTGGAAGTTTAAAATCATCTGTCAAAATAAAAAAGTGAATCAGTAGTTCCAAAATTACCCCTCTCACACTCAGAGTCTGTACCATCATGATACACCTCCCATTCTCATTTTCCTAAAATGAATTTTTCTCACCTATCTTTCAGTAGTAGCTGTAACAATGTATATCTCCCTTCTTGTCTCTCTTGTCATAGCCAGCTGATACTCCTCGACAAATAGTAAAAGACTTTATCAAAGAAAAGACTGCAGCAACCAACAGGCAGAGATAAAGGGAAATCAGGAGACAAGAAGATCATCTTTACTGGCAGATTCATAACAAACTAAGTCACATACTGACACCGTGTGCAGCATTATCACAAAGGAAGCAATGTCGCATAAGCATTCAGCATAGTGGCTATGGCAGCACTGCCCGGAGCCTTGGGAAGAAGAGGTGCTGACAAATGTTCCTCTAAGGAAAGTGATTTACTCAGTAGGTCACTATTTAGGTTCCTATTTACAGCACTCAAAATGCCCTCTTTTGTACTTGTGAAACATACCTGAACAGCATGTCTGGAAAGCCAATGCTGAGCAGCTGAAGGTACTGAAAAGTAAAAGCTGCCTGGGCAGAACTTACCCAAATCACGCACTAAATGAAAACTATCCTGTTAATATGACAAATCAGAAACAGAATTTTGTGCTGGAAACATTGCAAATCACAATTAATTTCTTATTACTATTATCATATGCTTATATTGAATTAAATAAGGTATGGAAAGGTGGAGTTCTTATGAAATGAATATCTGAATCCTTCTTTATTTAACATTTAATTTATTTCTTTTTCCTTTCAGTCAAAATTCAGCTCTACAATTCCAGCAACAAGTAATGCCATGGTATAGAAACTGGAATTCTGAACTCAGCATTAGGTTGTATTATAGTCAAGTATTTCCCTATCTTCAAACAGTGGATTATGGTACACTGGGCTCCATTTACCTCATATCTAATACAGACAATCACTTCTGTAATTAGAAATGAAAATTTTAGGGTTTTATTCCCTCACAATAATACAAAAAGGCACAGGATTAGGAAACATCTCTCATTTTAAGTTCCTGACTGATATAGTTTTTCTTAAGGTCCAAATTCTTCTTTTCTAGTAAAAACCCAACACTGGGTGTCAAACTGGGAGTGAACCATATTTCTGTGTGGACAGTGTTCTAGCAGGCATTTATAACAAGTGATCAATCCTCATTTTGATGCTGTGACTATATCTAACAATTGGTAACAGAGTAGCCAATTCTAGTTCACCTTTGATAAAAACACTACATGTTCTAAAACTATTTCTGAAATATTTTTCTTCTTAATTTTCTGAACTTCTCCCTGTGATTATGTTTAATTCAATCCCAAAATATTTCACGGACAATACCTTCCCCCTGACTTTTAAAATTACATTCCTTAACAATTAATAATAAGTAAATACAACCTCTCAAATAACATGCCAGCTTTTGGACAGCATATGATTTAGTTTTTTGAATAACATTACATAGGTCTCAAAGGTAACATAGTGAAAGGGAGTAAAAGAACAAGCTATCTATAGTCTGATAACCTGAAATGGCACAGGAAAGAAATAATCTCACACAGTTAATTTGGTTGATTAGTAGTAAATTAGTTGAGGTCTGACCTAACCTCTACACTACTTGGAGAAAAATCCTGTGTTTTATATATACTTTTACACAGTCAGAACTTCTTTGCTCTGTTGTGAGCTCCATTCTGTGTTCTCTTGCTACCTTCTTTAGTGAGCCATGGCTATTATTACTTTTCATACTGTAATAGCTGACTGCTGCTCAGCAGCCCCAAACCTCCCCAATTCCCTCTGCTTCCCAAGGCATAAGATTGGAAACTGACATTGCTGCAGCTTTCACAAGCTCAATGAACCTGAAAGGCTAAGAAAACCTCATCAAATGCCTCAGAAGCAGACAAAGAAATACATATATAAAAAAAATCAGAAATGTAGCACAGAATCCTTGATCTACCAACATGCTAAGACAACAACTAAACCAGGACCATGAAAGAAAAATAGTAACATACTGCATGAATTATCATCCTGGAAACCTCAGGGTAGCAAGAGCCCAAAATCTGTGAAGGGAAGAAAAACCCTCCTGTTTATCTTGAAATTTACCTATAATGTATCACCCTCAGATCATTACATAATTTGTATATTTGGGGGAAAAGACTATAAAAATAATTACAGATGTGATTTTTTTTGGTCCAATTATGTAAACTGTTGTTATATTTATGTTTGAATTTCTTCCCATTGCTACATTTTCCCTTTTTTTTTTTTTTTTTCCCCTTTTTAAGCAAAATAGCAACAGAAAATGTTTTAGTGGTTTTCTAACAGTTTTTGGAAGTGATATACAGATCTGGTACATAAAGTGTCTTGTGTCTGTCCTGAAAGACTAATTAGCAGTGGGTTTGGCTTTATCTGGGGATATAGACTAAAACATGCAAATTTAGGACTCAATTCAGGATTCAATTGTCTCCCTGGGAAAAAAATGCTACTGGAAAAAAGTGCTAACACTGAACAAGGATTTAAAATTTGTCAAAAATCAGCATGAGACCTAACAACAAGAAAAATAAAAATAAAAAAATCCCAGAATTTAACCAATACTTATGGGAATCTTTTAAAGAATTTAAGGAATTTAGTCTTACCTCAGTTCATAGTCATTATATGCAATTCTTCTATGCTGATCTTGTTTAATTTAAAAAAATTGTGATTGAGCTGAACTTGAAAAGCAATGGTGTGGTTTGGTTGATTTTTTCACAGCTGTAATTTCCTTAGTGAAGAAAGCAGGTGTATGTACTTAGACCATTAATATTTTAGTATGGTTATCACACACACTTGGTTACTGATTTTATTATATTTATAACTTTTTTTTTACTTTTTATTATCTTTATTAATGATGTCAACATATATTCTTCTCTTGTACTCTTACACTTTTTAAAATTATTTTTTCTTATATACAAATCAGAGCAGGAAAACTAGGCGCACATCACCTTAGTGAAGTACATCAGTGTTGACTGATATCTTGATAAACCTTAAGCTATAGCATGTTTGCATATGTCTTTTTCAGGAATTAATTTTGTTCCTCAGGCAATTCTCTTTAAAAAGTACTTTCTTTCTTACCAAACTCTAGTTAAGAGCTCTGATTTGAAACACCAGTAAAAACCACAGATGAGGATAAAATAGCAAAGGCAATGTGATAATAAAAAATAATAAATATCTTGTTTCTTATATGGTTTTACTAGTATATATTTGAAAGTGAAAATTTCCTCTGAAAATTAGTAAGACTTAAAACATTCTTTTAGGCAAATGTGTCTCTGTAATCCAATATGTTTGTATGAAGCCTATCTTATTGAACTTATGAGATGCTTTTTCCTCCCAGTCGACTGACTATTCATTATGCAATTTCCCTTCTTTTTACCTCACATCCAAACTTTCTACAAAGATAAAAAACCCCAAAACCTCATGCCTTGACATCCTGAGGATAGTCTGCAAAAGTTTATAATGTTTAGAACAAATTCCTGCTACATTATTTTGAAGTGATTTGTCTTAGAGTTGCTAGCATTATCCAAACAATATACATATGTATCTGAATCGCTAATGTATTTGATTACTCCATTGTAAATTAAATGAACTTTTCAATTTTTGTAAAAATTATTTTGTTATCCATAAAGGTAGTTGATTCCTTTTGAGTTTTTTGTTTGTTTGTTTTGGTTTGAGTGTCCTTATTGTGTACCCATCAGTGTCAACTCCATGACTGCTAACTCTTGTAGTAGTTTCTTCTCATGTATCTTCTGAAAGTAAGAGGATTGTGAATTTTATAATTATTACCTAGCTTTTTAAGGAGGAAATAAATTCGGAAACCTAAAGAAAAGGCAAAGTGTAATCCACATGATTTAGTTTTGAGATACAATGCCCTGGCAGGCTTTGTTTGCTGCTCCTTCAGCTATCAGCAGGTGACTCAGAGGGGAGTTGGAGGCGGGGCTTGCTCGTTAGCAGGAGAGTGAGAAGGCTTTAAAGGGAGGGAAGGGAGCTGCTTGGCTCATTCCCTGGCAGGCTTTGTTTGCTGCTCCTTCAGCTATCAGCAGGTGACTCAGAGGGGAGTTGGAGGCGGTGCTTGCTCGTTAGCAGGAGAGTGAGAAGGCTTTAAAGGGAGGGAAGGGAGCTGCTTGGCTCATTCCCTGGCAGGCTTTGTTTGCTGCTCCTTCAGCTATCAGCAGGTGACTCAGAGGGGAGTTGGAGGCGGTGCTTGCTCGTTAGCAGGAGAGTGAGAAGGCTTTAAAGGGAGGGAAGGGAGCTGCTTGGCTCATTCCCTGGCACGCTTTGTTTGCTGCTCCTTCAGCTATCAGCAGGTGACTCAGAGGGGAGTTGGAGGCGGGGCTTGCTCGTTAGCAGGAGAGTGAGAAGGCTTTAAAGGGAGGGAAGGGAGCTGCTTGGCTCATTCCCTGGCACGCTTTGTTTGCTGCTCCTTCAGCTATCAGCAGGTGACTCAGAGGGGAGTTGGAGGCGGGGCTTGCTCGTTAGCAGGAGAGTGAGAAGGCTTTAAGAACATCTCTAGGGAGCGCAAGCGACCCGGAGCGCGGCGAACAGGAGCGGGCAAACAGGGGCGTGGCACGTCTGTGAGGGCGTGGCACGGCAGTTTGCACGGCAGTTTGAAAAGGCAGGGCAAACAGGCAGGGCAGAAACCTAGGTATTTCTGCAGCTTTTTTTTTTTTTTTTTTTTTTTTCTCTCCTCTGTTCATTTGTTTCTTTGTCTCTTTCTACCTTTCCCCCCAGCTTAAGGCAGTCATGCCTCCCAGAAAAATGAAAGCTGTTGCTCCTGTTACCAGTAGAGGTGTGTCAATACAGACTGAACCCTCTAAAAAGGATGCAGCCACTCAGGCCTCCGGCTGCATAGACTGTCTGAGCCTGGACCTACTACCAGAGGACAGTATGAGAAGTGCCTGCATACGATGTGAGCAGGTGAACGATTTGCTGGGTCTGGTGGCAGAGCTAAAGGAAGAGGTTGATAGGCTCAGAAACATAAGGGAGAGTGAAAGGGAAATTGACTGGTGGAGTCACACCCTTTCCACCCCTAAGGAAGCCCAGCAGGAGGTGGTGAAGCCCAGCCCCTCCTGCCATCAGGCAGACGGAACAAACCATAGGGTTGGGGATGAATGGAAACAGGTGCCTGGTCAGAGAGGCAAAAACACCCCCTCTCGACTCCTTTCACCTGCCGGGGTGCCCTTAAAAAACAGGTATATGGCCCTGGACTCGGGCAGTCTGTTGGAGGACAGTCAGGAGGAGGATCTATCTACAAGATCTTCTGGTTACCCCCAGCCTACCGGACGGGTTACGACTACAGGTAAGAGAAAAAAGAGAAGGGTTGTTGTAATAGGTGACTCCCTTCTGAGAGGAACTGAGGGCCCTATATGTCGGCCAGACCCGTCCCACAGGGAAGTTTGCTGCCTTCCTGGGGCCAGGGTGAGGGATATTACCAAAAAACTTCCTAAACTTATCCAACCCTCAGACTATTACCCACTGTTGGTTGTCCAGGTTGGAAGTGATGACATTAATAAAAGGAGTACCAGAGTAATTAAAAAAGATTTCAAGGCACTGACCCGATCTCTTCAGGGGACAGGAGCACAGGTAGTAATTGCCTCAGTTCCTGTGCTAGCTGGGATGAATGAGGAGAGGTTTAGGAAAGCCCAGCTTACCAACAGGTGGCTTAGGGGATGGTGCTATCATCAAAATTTTGGGGTTTTTGATCATGGCGCAAACTCTGTGTTGCCCAGTCTCATCAAAGCAGATGGGCTTCATTTATCTAGGGAGGGCAAAAGAACTGTAGCCCATAAGTTGGCAGGGTTAGTTAGGAGGGCTTTAAACTAGGTTTGAAGGGGGAAGGGACGGCAACTGGGCTCTCCAGAGACAGGCCTAAGAGCATAGAGCCTGAGTTGAGAATGAAATCAATGGCCCAGCTGAAGTGCATGTACACCAATGCACGCAGTATGGGAAACAAACAAGAGGAGCTGGAAGCCATAGTGCAGCAGGAAAACTATGACATAGTTGCTGTCACAGAAACGTGGTGGGATGAATCCATGACTGGAGTGCTGCTATGGGGGGCTACAAGCTCTTCAGAAAAGACAGGCAGGGAAGGAGAGGTGGAGGGGTGGCTTTCTATGTTAGAGAGTCTCTTGACTCTGTTGAAGTTGAGGTCAGCAGTGACAAGGTTGAGTGCCTGTGGGCCAGAATCAGGGGCAAGGCCAACAAGGCTGACACCCTTGTGGGTGTCTGTTACAGACCACCCAACCAGGATGATGAAGGGGATGAATTATTCTACAAGCAGCTGGCAGATGTCTCAAAATCTCCAGCCCTTGTTCTTGTGGGTGACTTTAACCTGCCAGATATCTGCTGGGAGCTTCATACTGCAGAGAAGAGGCAGTCAAGGAGGTTCCTGGAATGTATAGAGGACAATTTCCTTCATCAACTGGTAAATGAGCCTACCAGGGGGAAGGCCCTGCTAGACCTACTATTTACAAACAGAGAGGGGCTGGTAGATGATGTAGTGGTTGGAGGCCGCCTGGGGCATAGTGACCATGAAATAATAGAATTTTCAGTCCTCAGGGATGTAAGGAGAGTCACCATTAAAACCTCTACCTTGGACTTTCGGAGAGCAGATTTTGGCCTATTCAAAGAACTGATTCAGAGCATACCCTGGGAAACAACCCTTAGAGGAAAGGGGGTCCAGGAGGGATGGACATGTTTTAAGAGGGAGATTTTGAATGCACAGCAACAGGCTGTCCCAGTGTGCCGAAAGGCCAGCCGGAGGGGAAGACAGCCAGCTTGGTTAAATAGGGAGATTCTGCAAGAAATCAGGGATAAAAAGAAAGTTTACAGACTATGGAAAAAAGGGCTGGCTACTTATGAAGAATTTACAGATAGAGCTAGGTCATGCAGGAAAAAAATTAGGGAAAGAAAAGTGGAATTTGAAGTAAATTTGGCTATTTCAGTTAGGGATAACAAAAAGTCCTTTTATAAATACATTAATAACAAAAGGAGGGGCAAGGAAAACCTCCATTCTCTGTTGGACTTGGAGGGAAATATAGTTAAGGAAGATGAGGAGAAGGCTGAGGTACTTAACACCTACTTTGCCTCAGTTTTCACCGGTAAGACAGGTGGCCCTCAAGACAACTGGCCTCTGGAGCTGGTAGACAGGGAGAGGGAGCTGAATACCCCTCCTGTATTCCAGGAGGAAATAGTGACCGACTTACTGAGCCAGCTGGATCCTAACAAGTCTATGGGACCAGATGGGATCCATCCCAGGGTGATGAAGGAGCTGGCAGAAGAGCTTGCCAAACCGCTCTCCATCATCTTCCAACAGTCCTGGCTCTCTGGGGAGGTCCCAGATGATTGGAGGTTGGCCAATGTCACCCCAATCCACAAAAAGGGCTGCAAGCAGGACCCTGGCAACTACAGGCCTGTCAGCCTGACCTCTGTGCCTGGCAGGGTTATGGAGCAGTTCATCCTGAGTGCAATCACACAGCACCTTCAGGGTGGACAAGGGATTAGACCCAGCCAGCATGGGTTTAGGAGGGGCAGGTCCTGTCTGACCAACCTGATCTCTTTCTACGATCAGGTGACCCACCTGGTGGATGAGGGGAAGGCTGTGGATGTGGTCTATCTGGACTTCAGCAAGACCTTTGATACTGTCTCCCATAATATACTCCTGAAAAAGCTGGTAGCCCATGGCTTAGACAAGTGTAGCCTCTCCTGGATTAAGAGCTGGCTGGAGGTTCGGGCCCAGAGAGTGCTGGTGAACGGAGCTGCATCCAGCTGGCGGCCAGTCACCAGTGGTGTTCCCCAGGGGTCTGTGTTGGGTCCAGTCCTGTTTAACATCTTTATTGATGATTTAGATGAGGGGATTGAGTCCATCATCAGCAAATTTGCTGATGACACCAAGTTGGGAGGGAGTGTCGACCTGCTGGAAGGCAGGAGGGCTCTGCAGAGGGATCTGGATAGACTTGAGAGATGGGCTGATTCCAATGGGATGAAGTTCAACAAGGCCAAGTGCCGGGTCCTGCACTTTGGCCACAACAACCCCCTGCAGCGCTACAGGCTGGGCACAGAGTGGCTGGAGAGCAGCCAGGCAGAAAAGGACCTTGGAGTACTAATTGACAGGAAGTTCAACATGAGTCAACAGTGTGCCCAGGTGGCCAAGAAGGCCAATGGGATCCTGTCCTGTATCAAAAATAGCGTGGCCAGCAGGACCAGGGAAGTGATCCTTCCCCTGTACTCTGCATTGGTGAGGCCACACCTTGAGTACTGTGTTCAGTTCTGGGCCCCTCAGTTCAGAAAGGATATTGAGATGCTGGAGCGGGTCCAGAGAAGAGCAACAAGGCTGGTGAAGGGACTGGAGCACAAGTCCTATGGGGAGAGGCTGAGGGAGCTGGGGTTGTTTAGCCTGGAGAAGAGGAGGCTCAGAGGTGACCTCATCACTGTCTATAACTACCTGAAGGGAAGTTATAGCCAGGTGGGGGCTGGTCTCTTCTCCCAGGCACTCAGCAATAGAACAAGGGGGCATGGGCTTAAGCTCTGCCAGGGGAAATTTAAGTTGGATATCAGAAAAAAATTTTTTACAGAGAGAGTAATCAGGCATTGGAATGGGCTGCCCGGAGAGGTGGTGGATTCACCATCCCTAGAGATCTTTAAATGCAGATTGGACGTGGCGCTGGGTGCCATGATCTAGTAAATGAGCTAGAGTTGGACCAAGGGTTGGACTCGATGATCTTGGAGGTCTTTTCCAACCCAATTGATTCTATGATTCTATGATTCTTTCCATTTCTAAGTTCAATTTACTCTTTTGCTACTGGCTATTAAATTGTTGCATTAGTCAATTGGCACAAGACCTGTAGTATGTATTTACATGTAGCAAACCCTTCAAATTATGCAGAATTTACCAATCTGAGGTACACAGTATAACAATTTTTAACTAAGGTCCAATCTCCTTAGGAATGTAAGTGAATTGCAAATGTAGATTTAAAAGCTGAATTAATTATTGCTCTGAAAGTTTTGGTTGTTGACACATATTGAATGAGCACTTGTATTAGAACCCTGCAGACATATTTCAGTGTGTATTTATAATCTATGGTAAAAACCAAACAGCTGGGAGAAAAAAATATTATTTTTCAAGTGATTGAAATTAAGTGCAAAAAATTGAAAAATATTCAGAAAAGAAAAGAATTACCGGTCTTGTTTAAGATGGCATCTAGCATGGCAAGTCAGTTATTTGCTTCCTATACCCATAAAGTCCCCTCCGGGGCCCTGGCTGTGCTGAAAGACTGCGAGATCGAACAACAACTCGTGTGGGGGTCACCTAAGGACCACGTGATGAGGAGTAACCCCAGGAAAACAACAAACTTAGAGAAAAACAAGATACAAGTCTGGGACGGCCCCCTGGGATGACTCCTGCCCTTTCCTTGATCAGGATTGGATTCTGCATATGGACAGCAGCCTGTGACCTATGAGATGGCTTGCAGAGACACGTAACGTGCATGGGGCATGGTTTTCAGGGTTAAATGTGTTGCATGCTTAGAATAAAGTTGGATTTTGCTTTCGACATCACATTGGTGTGTGCAATTCCCTCTGGTGGTCTGCAGCAGTCCCCCCTTCTTAGCCTTTTTTTTTTTTTTTAATTTGGTTAACAAGTCTCTGTGTGTCTCCAGACATAACGGATGTTCTGTAAAAATTTGCATAGCATATTTGAGGTTATCAGAGTGCTGATAAGTATTGAACTAAACAAATCTGAAGTCTTTTTAGATGTAGAACTTCAGATTCTCATGATATTATTAAAAATACTCATATAACTCTAGACAACCCTAATTGCTCAGAACTGGTAGCATTTGTGCTTCACACTTCCTGTACCGACTGATCCTAACTTTATCCTGAGGGAACTGCCATATTCTGTTCTAACTTCATCCCTTTCAAGTTCATTATAAATAGAAAATTTCTTGGCCATGGTCTCAAAAGAGATATATAGCAAGGATTTTATATGGCTGCTCAAGAGAGAAGGCATACAAGATGCTTTTTTGGCAAGAGACATAAATGTCTGTGGTTTAAGTATACCTTTTGGCTGTATATCAGACCCAGCTGTAGAGTCAAAGAGTCTTGCCTGTTATGTTCCTGAGAATGATTAGAGTTCATATGCCAAGGGTAATATTCATTGCCTGCCATATATCTTTTCTCACCTTTTCATCTGCCTTATAGCATTAAGTCACTACCTCCTTTGCATTCTAGGCTATAGTTTTTCAGAAGATTGGATATCTCCTGACCAAGTGCTAAAATAAAATAACTGAGAAGAAGCAATATAGTCTTAGAAGCATCCTGCAATCAGGGGTGACATGCTGCAAGAAGGCATATTCTTCTGCGTTTCTTCAAAAACTGGGTTGCTACCAGTATGTAATCCCATACATTTGTCCTGACAAACTTCAAACACATGAGAAGAGGTCAGGTGATGGCCCAAACCATGAGCTTTATGAAACTGGACAAATCTAAAGGTAGCTTTATAGTTTTGCAATTCAGAAAAAGAAGGAAACATAAAAGCAAGTTAGCAGGCCAGGAGGATCCAAACAGATTATACAGGCATGATAGAGGGATCTGGGCTCTCAGCATGAGGTAGCTTGTGACAGGCATTCATCTACGTATGAGAGCTGATAGCCTTCAGAACACGAGGAAGTTCCTCAAATTCTTTTCATAGCACCAAGATAAAATTACTGGTTATTCAATCTTAGAACACAAGAGCTACCACCCTTAATAGGCAGGGTGCCACCAGTCACCTGTTCTAGATAACATGACAACTCCCTGTTCTTGCTGGGTTTTTGCAAGCAATATGGAAGGAGATGCTTGAATTGCAGCCAGCTATTACTGGTCATAGTATTGGCAGATGGTTAGTGCAGCTGGTGTTGGAAGATACTTAACAACAAACTCAAACAAGTTCAAAGAAATGCAGTGTTGTCCAGAACACCATTTTTCATGAAAAATATTGTGCTATTGTCCTCTTCAAAATAATAATAAAGTTGAGCCAGCAGACTGATATTCAATGTATTTCTATTGAAATATTGGCTTAGATTTGTCTCTATATTTTTTCTTATATGGTGTCTTTACTGGGTACAAAACCTGTTGTACTGTTTTGACAGTTAATTTCAACAAATTACACCAAAGAAAAGTAAGCTACCTCTGTACTATTTATATCACCTTTTTTTCTTTTTTTTTTTTTGGTTGCCATATATTATTTCTGGTGATATAATTAGTAGTGAAAAAACACTAACACGAAGGATCAAACAGCACTGCTTAAAAGGTGATTATTCATATATAATGAACTTTTTAATGAAAAGGCAGGTTAATTCAGTAGTAATATTCCCCATGAATTCTATACTTACTGACTAGACTAAACTCAGCACAAAGATATGTTTGCAGTACAATACCTAAATTTTGCTGTCCAAATTGTACTAAAAATGAGAATTCACAACATTAATCTATTCACTCCACATTTTTTTCCATTATGTTATTAAGAATGTCATGAGCTTTATGCCAGAAAATTCTGTTAGCTACAACTTTTTTAAAAAAAAAAATCCATATGAAAAGGAAGTGTTCTTTTGAATATTACCACTCTAGATTTTTTTTAATAAAACTACCATTTTATAATGATGATATACATTTATCATGGTGATGTGTTTCCAGGCAACTGCAACTTGCCAAATGTAACTGCTCAAAATAAAACCTATCTCAGAACATGTCTGTATTTTGACTCAGATTTTGGAGGTTATCTGTTTGTTCAACTTCCAGAAAAAACTATGTAAAGAATTGTAACAGAAAACATTTCCATTGGGAAAGAACGAAATCATGTAGTCTTCCCTAACAGAGTCATATGCTGGGGTTTGTTTTGTTTTTGTTGTGCTTTTGTTGTTATTGTTGTTTTCTGGGTTTTGGTTTGTTTTTTTTTTGAAAGGTCTATTGTCGTCAGAACAATCAGAATAATCAAAACCAAGAGCGGGCTGTTTTTTTCTATGTGAATCAATAAAAGAAATATAACACATAAAATATATCAATTGGTATAAAGCAACAAATTTGAAAGCTTGATCTTTTTGACATCAACAGAACAACAAAAACAAACAAAGAAACAAACCAAAACCAACCAACCAACCAATAAAACCCAACAAGAAATCCCATTTGGACACATTTTTTACCCAGATTCTACTCAAATTTTAAGTATTCTGTGGGATAATTGCACAATGTTAAAAATGATGTATTCAAAGGATAATTACAGTAAGTCCTGAGTGTCTGTTTCCCTCAGGATACAAATAACTAAATACAATCATCAATAAAATACAGCAACACAGTGCGGCTTCTCTTCCCATGATTCATAACCTCCCTTCCCTCTCTGTGAGACAAGCATACCCTACACATGCCTGAAGGAATGGGATGGGCAGAAGTTTCTGTTACTCTCTTGTACTTAAAGTATTGCAGGCAGACAGGTCATCAGGAGAATGCATATTCTTTCTGTCCTTGCTTGAGGGTACCACTTTATAATCTCTTTCCATAATCTGCCAGGGCAGGAGGGTCAACAGCTACTCAGAGAGACAGGATGAGAATCTTTTCATGAGGAATATATTCCTGGCCTCCAGAATAGCCTAGAAAAAATGAAGAGTTTAGGGATTTATTTTCTGGAATGTCTCTCGAAGAACTCAAGTAACTGAAGCATAGGTTAGAGTGTGATTTTTCCTTCTTACTTTTGAATTAACAGGTGTCCAGTTTATGAGTTTGTTGAACATCCATTTTCCTAAATCAAAGGGAATTGCTCCTATGGGCTCTAGGGTCAGTAGTTTAAAAAGTCTACTGGCAGTAACTCCTTAAAAATAAATCCATATTCCTTAGTATGTTTCAATAATAAAATAAAGTAAACAAAGTGTTGCAATATTTTACTCCTGGCTCTGTTTATGTAAAAAGTTCAATCTAATTTTAGTCTTCATTATATTCAGCAGAAAAGTACCTGTAGTTTTAATACAGAAAGAATTGGTCCTGCTCTTAATAAGAACTATTGAAAAATTTCTGTTCCTATCTAAGTTACACATTATTTTATAAGCTTTGACTTTAAATTTTGCCACTCATTCTTAAGTAGCATTTGTGGTTATTTTGACTTGTAGCACTATTATATTATTATTATATATTACTATATATGCAAAAAGTGCCTACAATGGAATGGTAAAATCTTCATAAATTTGATGAATATGGTAGGGGTGAAGTCAGCAGTTCTATTGATTATTCAATTTTTAATTTAAGATAATGAAGTTTTAGCACTTGCCTTGTCTTACAATTAATGTTTTTATTAAAATAAAACTACAGGTAGCCCGGAGCCAGTACATTCACTTTCCAAAATAGCAGATTTTGGCAAAAAAAAAAAAAGATTCAATACTAATGTACATCTCGTTTTGCTAATTATAACCTGCCTGGAACTAAAAGTTACCCTTGAAAAAAATTGCATTTGAAATTATATAAAATTGTAAGTCTCTTGTTAAAATTCTCTTTTTTAGCTGCAGTTTAATTTTGCAAGTAGCACTGCTTCCATAAGCCAAACAATTTGGGCATTGTTAAGAGGTGTTCTTTGCCCAAGGTAATTGTTTTTGGCTAATGATCTATTTGGAAGCTACTGTAAGTTGAGCAGAATGTAATTGGCACAATGAAGAAAATCATTTTCTTGCAAATCAGACATCACTAATGGTAGCCTAGAGTCCTAGACCTGAAAACTCTCATTTATGCATGTGCTTAATTTACACAGGAGTAATCCAGCTCCAGAGGTAGGGATATCTGCTTGCTTTTGTTTGTTTTGATTTTTCTGCTACTCAATACTTGCTCCTCATTTGTAATAAATAACAGTGATTTCCATGTCCCTAGTGGCTTTTAAATATGAGAGTGTACAGTCATGTTCATGCTGTGTGTTTGGGTTTTTTTGGTTTGGTTTGGTTTTTCAGAGCTTATAAAGAGATCCATCTGCAATTTTGAACATTTAGGGAAAATCAGTAGTCTTTATTTAGGCTGTGACTGTCACTGTGGTTAGAGTGAAACAACTTTTTCAAAGCAGGAAGGTTTTACTGTTTCCCAGAAGTAGTCAAAGCCTACTATACTTTAATCTCCTCTAGAAATTATTTTGAAGCTTAACCTTCAGGCTGATATATTTAAAATTTCTTCCCATTGTTATTTTATATTACATAATCTTAATATGTATACTTTATACACTCAGGCATGTACTCACAGACAAAGGCACAAATTTGTCCAAGCTATCGGATGACTGTGTTGTCTTTCAGATGTTTTTCTATACTACTCAGAATAATCTTCTCCATAACTTCGCCAGGCATTCAAGACTGACAGACCTGTACTTTCTGGGGTTCTCCTTCTTGCCCTTCTTGAAAATGGGGACAATTTTCACCAGCTTCCAGTAAGATGGGACCCCTCTGGATTCCCAAAACTGCTCAAAAATCATCAAGAGAGCTTCTGCAGTTATATGAGCCAGCTCTTTGAGGATTCTATGATGAATTCCATCATAGGCCCCAGAGATTTATAGGGATCTGTCTGGAGCAAAATATTCCACACAAGTTCAGAGTCTGCTGGGATTTGGTCATTCTCTTAGTCATGGTCCTTCAGCTCAGGGACTGAGACCTCCTTGGTCTGTCATCTGTGTTGAAGACTGAGGCAAGGAATGTGTTAAACACCTCTGCCTTGTCTCTGTCCCTGTTTTGGAGGTCACCATCCTCATCCTGTAAAAGGCCAATCATATTTCTACTCTCTCTATTGCCATTAATATATTTGAAAAAACTCTTTTTATTGTCACCCACATTTCTGTCCAGCTTCAACTCCAGCTGAACTTAAGCCACACAAATTTTCTCCCAAGAGTGGTAAGCAGTATCTCTGTATTATTCCCATGTCACTTGAACTTGCTACCACTGGGCATACACTTTCCTTTTTTGCCTTACTTCCAAGAGAAGATCCCTACTCAGGCAAGCCAGTCATCTGCCTCACCTGCTTGACTTCTGACTTTTGGGTATTGCCTGCTTCTGTGCCCTGAGGAGGTGATGTTTGAACACTGGCCAACATTGATGGACCCCAGCATCTGCCAAAACATTTTCCCAGGGGACCTTGCCTACTAATTCCCTGAGCAGCCTGAAGTCTGCTCTTGTCATGTCCAGAGCTGAGGTTTTTCTGGCACTGTTTGTCCTGTCAACAGAGATTTTAAACTTGATTACTTCACTGTGACTAAGATGGCCACCAATCTCCACTTCACTCACGAGATCTACTCTGGTAACAAGCAGTAGACCAAGGAAGACATCCTTCTGAGTCAGTTCCCTTAAGACTTGTCCCATAAAGTTGTCATCCAGGTTTTTTAGGAATCTTCTGCCCCAGGTTGTACCAGCTGTGTGATTCTCCAAGTTAACTTCTGGCAAGTGGAAGTCTCTCATGAGGACAAGGGGAGTTGACTTGGAAGTGTCCCTTATTTCCTCACCAGCATCATTGTCCTGTCTGGAAGGTCTATAGTAGACTCTCACGATGATATCCACATTATTTATTCTTACCCAGAGGTTCTCCACTGTGTCATTGCCAACTGTGAGCTCTGTCCTTTCTAACCCTTCTGTTACATACAGTGCCACCCCTTCACCTCTTCTGCCCTACCTGTCCCTTCTGAAGAGCCTAGAACCAATCACAGGGCACTCCAGTCAAAGGACTCATCTGAACAGGTCAAGCACAGACAGTAATAGTGAATGGGGTAACATCAGACTGGTGACCTGTCACAAGTGGGGTTCCGCAGGGCTTCATCTTGGGCCTTCAACATCTTCATAAATGACTAGGACACAGGACTGGAAGGGATACTAAGCAAATTTACAGATAACACAAAACTTGGAGGAGCAGTTGACTACCTCAAAGGCAGGGAGGCCCTGCAGAGAGACCTCAGCAAATCATAGGACTGGGCACTTACCAACCATATGAAGTTCAAAAAGGGAAAGCTTCAGATTCATTACCTGAGATAAAGTAATCCTGGATATTTGTATAGACTGTGGAATGAGATGCTGGAAAGCAGTACCATGGAAACGGACCTGGAGGTCCTGGTCAATGGCATATTAAATATGAGTCAGCAGTGCCCTGGCAGCCAGCAGGGCCAACCGTGTCCTGGGGGACATCAGGCAAAGCATAACTAGCCAGTCGAGGGAGGGCATTGTCCTGGTCTGTTCTGTACTGGGGTGGTCTCACCTTGAACATTGTGTGCAGTTTTGGTCATGCAATATAAGGAAGATATTAAGCTCTAAGTGTCCAAAGGAGACTGTCAAGAGACAGGCTAGTTTTACCCTACTGATGATGTATTTTTGCAGTAGTGGTGAAGGGCCTTGATGGGAAGCCTTATGAAGAGTGTCTGAGGTCATTTGGTCTGTTCAGCCTGGAGAAGAGGAGACTGAGGTGAGACCTTATTGCAGTCTATAACTTTCTCATGAGGGAAAGAAGAAGTGCAGACATTGATCTCTTCTCTGTGGTGACCACTGACAGGAATGGTCTGAATTTGTGTCAGGGGAGGCATAGGTTGGATAGTAGAAAAAGGTTCTTCACCCACAAGGTGGTTGGACACTGGAACAGGCTCCCCAGTGAAGTGTTCACACCACCAAACCTGACAGAATTCAAGAAGCATTTGGATGATACTGATGCCAAAGGGGTTTTTGATTTTTGATTTTCACATTTTGCAGATTTTAAGAACACAGTAACTGTAGCAAATGTAAATGTAATGTGCTAATATTCTGGCAGCCTAAGTTCATTGTTTATACATCCTAATCCTTAGCATTTATCAGTAGCTCAAATTCTCTTAGTTGCTTAGTCTCTTTTTCAAGGTAAAGAGCTGAATGCTATCAGAAAGGCCTACAGAACAAGACATAAACATAGGTCAGAGTGACCCAGAATTCAGAACTGGAAAAGCTCCAAGAGACCTTTGTGTGCCCGAGGAAGAGGAGAGGATGAAGACAGAGGGTCTTGATGACCACAGACCCAATTCCAGGGGGTTGGACCAGGGGTGGAACCAAGGCTGAACTGAGAAATGTGTAAAGCAATGATTAGAGGGATCTTATTATAAAAGCCATGGAAACTAGAACTGGAGAGCACATGCATGTCATCATGTATTCCTGTAGGCCATAGGCCTGTCTTATTAAGGGACCTTTACTTTTTATCTTACCCTACACTAACTTGGCTCAGAGTCCTGCTTTGGGGGGGCACTCATGGCATAAATACCCTTGGGCACATAAGGTGACTCTTGGGTATGGGCTTCTGCCGATCCAGGAGTTAGACTTGATGATCCTTGTGGGTCCCTTCCAACTCAGCATATTCTGTGATTTTGTGAGATATCTAATAATTAAATGTCTGTGTGAATAAAACATATTGATCATAGGATTAATGAATATCAGGAAGTGCATAATGCTGCCAAGATTAGCAATAAAAGAGCATAATGAATTTAATTTTGAAGATGAACACTGATTATACAGAAAGTAAAAAAAAAAGAATGTAAGTATTTCTCAAAAATGAGTAAGGTTAATTAAATTCTTTATGTCTTTCTGTTTCAAGTGCCCATGAATAAATACTTATAACAACCTATAACCTATAGAATTAAGGAATAAAAATATTTAAAATATTTAATTCCTGACTATGATCAGGAAATTATGTATTTTTATGTCTTGACTTTCCTTTCCTTAAATCAATGATTTTTGTTAGAATATGCTATGTGAATAGAACTGTAAGACTTAGCAATATTTTCTCTAACATATATTTTTGCAAATCAAAAAATTACTTTGCTGTCTCAAAGTCATTAAACACAGAACAAGAAAATACTTATATGAAAACTGGAAAATATAAACATTTTGAATTTTAAATATTCATTATACTACAAGTATTGGAGGAAAGAAAAAGAGACAGGAAAGGCCAAAAAAATTCACAGAGTTTTAAGGAATATAGTGAGAAAATTTAATAATTTTTGTCATTAAATATGCTGTTTTGAAAAGCTACCTAGGTAGCTGTCTGATAGTACTGATCCTAGAATAAATAATCTAGAGACTGTCTTCCTTTTAGGTTAAAAAAGATTTGAAAGAAGTAAATAGTAAGTTCTTTTTTTTTTTCTTATTGACAAAGTACTGTACATAGATGGGAAACTGAAGCAGTGGAAGTGCAGTGGTGACCTGGCCTGGTGACTGGTTCTGGTGACCAGTAACTTCATGTAATA
The DNA here is from genome assembly GCF_047495875.1 of Pithys albifrons albifrons. Lineage (NCBI taxonomy): Eukaryota > Metazoa > Chordata > Aves > Passeriformes > Thamnophilidae > Pithys > Pithys albifrons. Next base: position 42,102,085 of record NC_092458.1, read on the forward strand.
TAACATGTTTTCTGTCCTCAGTGGCCATCATAATAGTAGATGGAATCTGAAGTCATGTGTTAATTGAACTCACAAGATATTTTGCAGTGCTTGTCTGTTGACCAAGCGAATGACATCACTGTATATCTACCAAAGGATGAGAAAGGGTGGTGGCTAATGAGGATGTATTAGAGATGAGGATGTGGGGCCTGAGCATGGCATAATCAATATGGAATAACAGGTGAAGATTTTACTAGTTTTGGCTAGGATAGAGTCAATTTTTTTCAGAGCAGCTTACATGTTGCTATTCTTTGAGTTTCCACTGGAAACAGCATTGATAACAGATGTCTTCATGATTGCTGAGCCGTGCTTAATCATAGTCAAGGCCTTTTCATCTTCCTTCCCCAGTGCATCAATGAAGAGGTTAAGAGTGCACATGAAGTTGGGAGGGGACATAGCTGGGACAGCTGACCCCAACTGACCAAAGGGATCTCTCATGTCATGGAATCATGATCATCAGTAAAATGAAAGGGGAAGGAGGAAGAAAAGGGTCGAGGGGACAAACAGAATATTTTACAATAATACTTACTACCCCCACACTGTAAAAGCAGACAAAGCATAATAAAAATAAATGTTATAGATCAGAAAAATATTCATATGTCCTTTTTGTCTAAAAAGACAGTTTGGAATTTAGAGGTAGTTTCTTCCTTTAGAAAATAAACTAGAAAATTACAAAACAATGTTCTACAATGTTCATAAATACTTGAAATAGTTACAAATCAGTGAAATAAAAAGCCTTCTTACTCACTCTTACACAAATGAATTTGTAGAACTGGCCACATAGTGCATAACCTTAACTATTGAAAGCCACTTATGTACTGGTAATAATATTTTGCTAAAAATTCTATCTATTATTGTTATTGACATTTACACAGATCATGAATGTGAAGGATGTTCAATGAGCAAAAGTATTCCATGCTACTGATTAATATAGCATCATTGAAATCACACAATATTGACTATATATATATATGTGTATACATTGACTAAATATATAAATATGACTTTTCTGCATACCATCTATCTGTTGCCAGGTAAGAAGCAAAATGTTTATAAAAGGGCAAAAACCTTAGTAAAGATAGCACCTGCAGATAGGTTTGAGCATTAAAGACCAAATCCATTGCAAATTCCAAAATAGAGCAGGGATAGTAGTGAGTGGTATCTTATTAAATAGTATGTTTTAATTTGATCACAGTGTTTGATAGTCATTCAAATGCAGTTTCATCTCCCCCTAGTGGAAGGAGCTCTGTGGATCAAACACCTGATTTTCTCCATATTCTCATATTTCTGCATACCATTTTGGTATGCAACTGAATTTAGTTTTTACACAGGAGAAGTTAAGGTTCGTCAGATCATCAGATGATTCTTATATACCCAAGTGGAGAACAGCAGAGCATTTGTCTGAGCAAGCTAGATAAACTAGAGTAACAATACAGTAAAAATAGAATGCAGAAAGAGAATCCAACAATAAGTCCCTTTACAAAACTGTCTGAAAAAAGTTATTTGAGAACACAGTTGTCAAGAAAGAATTGCTATGCAATCACTTTTCAAATGTTTTAAGCATAAATTAGTTAGGTCTATTGTTGTCTTGGTTTAAAGACAAATATTAGGGCAGGAACTCCAATAAAATGAACTCCCTTTTTATTTCTGCCAATACAGAGAGACAAAATCCTAGTAGGTATAAGTGAAACAATAACAGTTTATTGGCAAGGAAATGGCAGCAACCACAAAGATATAAAGTAAACAGCTTATCCAAAAAGAGAGGAATTCACTAACCCACATGGCCACCCAGGAAAAAAAGGGGGAAAAAATGGCAGAGGGTCCTCTCTGCCAATTAACCCACTCTGCCCAACCAAATAAAAGAAGGTAAACTGTGTTGTTCACAAGGAGTTATACTATTAAAGTGCACACTCTACATTCCCTGGTTAGATTCAAGTCTTGAATGTAGTAGTGGTGTTACTCTAGAGCTTCTCTCTTCCCTTCCACATGCTGCCCCTGACACTGGTGTTACCCTCCTTGACTTGGCTGAGCTGCAGAGCAGCAGCAGGGGCAAGTGGGGGGAAGGGGGCGGGGGGGTCAGAGCTATGTGCAGTAGTGGCTGTCCCAGGCAGCACTCTGGCAGTGGTCTGGTCTAGTACAGTGGCAGCTGTTCTGAGTGCCATGCCTTGCATCAGTTTCACTTTATTTTTCTCCTTGGCTGCAGCAGGCAAGGGGCAATCCTGGGCTGCTTTGATCCTCACACATCTTGCGTCCACTTGGCCACTGTGGATTCTGCAGGCACCAGCTCATGTGGTCCAGGGAAGAGAAAGAGTTCTGGCTTTTGCCCACTTTTTTTTCCCTTCCGTCCCTGCCCTGTTTCAGCATGAGGTGGGGCGCGGCAGGTGGGAGGGAAACAAACTCTTACAGAGATAGTCTCTCCAAAAGAATGTTGGCAAAGGGAATAAAATACAAAACTTCCTGTAACTAAGGCAATTGTTTTTGAAGTTATTGAGGGAGAAGATTGGCACAGCTATGCAACCACATAGGAATTTTCAGGCAATATTATGAGACACTTTTTTACAGATATATTTTGAAAAGTTTTAGAAATGTGTTCTCTCTCCTATCTAATAAGCAGTTCCCCCAGCTTGTACACTGAGAGTGATTTTCTATGGCATAGGATATCCTTATGGCCAGTTCGGGTCAGTTGTCTGAGCTGTCCTCCCTCCCGGCTTCCTGTACAACACCTTGCTGCCAGAACATGGAAAACTGAAAAAATTAAGCACTGCTCAGCAACAATGAAAACATTGTTGTGTTATGAACACTATTTTCATGCTAAATCCAAAACCACACCACTGTACCAGTGACTAAGAAGACAATTAGCTCTATTTTAGCCACAACCAGAGGCCCTCCAGTTCTCCCTTCTGAGAGTGTGGAATCTCTTATTCAATTTCTCATTTATTTGTTTCTGTATATGCCTAAGTTCAACTAGGAACTAAACTGATTAAATACAGAACAGAAAACATGTAGAGGGTAAAGTATATTTATCTTGGAGGAGCAGATTTAAGAAGTGGAAAATCTAAGCGGAGAGATATTTTCTTTCTTCAGGACTCTAGTGTCTGGTTATACAGAAGATGGAGTTAGACTTTTTACAGCAGTACACAGCAGAACAGGAGGCAGTGGTGTCTGTTGGTGTTGCTGCTTTTGGCAATCAAAAGCAAATGTTTCCGGACCTGTTTCCATTCTTGATGATAAGTTTTTAGTATAGTTTGACTATTTGTTTCCTTGAGATTTTTACAAAACTATTCAAGGTTCATTTTACCATTCCGAACTAGAAATTGATTATCTATTGCCTGTTTATAGACACATTTACTAGAGTTCATGGGCCCACTTATCCTAACTGCCACAGCAATTCATAAGCATTACTGAAAAAAGCAGCTGTCCATGTCTTCTGTGAATGAGCTCTAAACTCTCTGTCTCAGTATAAGGTGAAAATGTTTATAAATTTCTCAGACATTAATTTTTTCAAGAGTTAATTATCAAAGGTCTACAATGTCTCAGCTTAATACATTGCAATGTACTTGAATTATACAACTACTTGGATGATTTTATTTGTGTAAACTATTAGATACATTAATTTGGTGAATTAAATTTTTCCATTTATTTAAGCCTCATTAAAAAAAAAAAAAGGAGTGGGAGATAGTCAAAAAATACTCTATTTATTTTTCTGTGTTTAAAAAATCATGAATTAAACTGTTATGTATAGTTTGTGAATTGCTCAGAAAGCAGTTCTGGCCAGGAGGCAAGTCCTCCTGACACTTGGGCTCTGCCTTCTCTCTGTACCCTGTCCACCTGACTAGCTTGGACAGCTGTCTTGGTGAGCCTGGATAGTAAGTTAACGAACTGCCTGACAAACTGAAGTGGGAGAAATCTTGTTCATTTATGTTGGTTGTTTTTCAACTCTGAGTTTGTCATTTCAGGGTCATTATTTCCTTGGTTCCAAAAAAATATTCTTGAGCATGCCAAGAGGCACCTTGAGAAGAACATTTAGACAAATGTTAAATTTGCACTGGAATTCTCCTTAAAACATAAATGATAAAAATACAAAGCTGCTATGTTTCTATTAAAACATACAGAAACAAGGAAAGTTCTCTGGCACTGGAAGTCAATCAACTACACTTTTAAATTGCTGCAATGATCCCTTAAATAGTTTAGCCTGTGCTAGTTGGTTTTCTCTCAGAAAATTCTAAATCATCATTTGAGCATTAGCATTGACAAGACACAATTAATGCTGTGTATTTCCATTCCTGGGAAAGTAAGAGAATGCAATCATAGTAACATTTGTTTTACTGTGTTTTGAGGATTTTGTGAGTTTTGCCATTTCTTGTCTGTTTACCTTATGACCAAAACTCCATTTATTAGAAAAGGTACAATCCATGAGGGCGTGACCTGTGAGAAAAAATAATAAAATGGTGACAAGTAACTATCCAATACATATTATAGAGTAAAAGGTTGTCCCTATGAGGTGAGCATCCTCTGCAATGCATCCTTCAATTCTGGCACAAAGTGTATTTTGTTTCAGTTTCGGCTCCATGTTGTGGGGAACTTGTTAGCTCTCCACTCGACTGCACTTGCAAATTTTCTTCCAGAGGGAGGAAATAAAAAAATATGTTCTAGCATCTCTCTTCATGGAGATAATTGAAGCATATTTTCCTTGCAAATGAAATGAGGCCAGCAAGTCCAATCTGCCTAGAGCAGGATGTACTGAAATGCAGATCCAGCCGCAGGGTGTGCTGGAGATTTTTGGATGTTATACCGTTAAAAATAATTGAAGGATTTTTATGAGGTGTATAAAAGCCTTAAAGCACCCATATTTCTCCACAAAGATTTACATAATGAAAAATTAAAGAGAAATATTCAAATTACTGAACAGAAAGTATGATGTGGCAAATACAGGAATACATTTATATAAATCATTGAAACCCCAAAAACTATAACGAACAACATTGAACTAGCTCTGGTTTTTTTGCTAATAAAGAAAGGGACAGAAACCCCAAGAACACTATGATTACCTCAGAATCCCTGGGTCTAGACTTTCAGTAATTTAAAGTAAGTTAGATAATATTTGCTTAACACCTGAAACAGCTATTTAAATGCATTCAGAAACGTGACACAGTTATTACACAATAGAGGTCTTGTAGATCAGAAATGAAATGCAGTTGCAAAGCTGTATGCGCAAAAAGTACCAATATAGTCAACAAAATAGTTAACTCATGACAAAATTATTAATCTCATACTTCCAGAAACATTTATATTTGTTCAAGTTATTAGGTTTTAAATTACATTCCAGTTTAATAGATTTTTGAAAGGAAACAATAACATTTTGGATAAATAATAAAGTAGACAGTGTATACACCAAGAACATTATCATTATCAAGTGTAAAAGCCTTGATCATGTTCCTTATTTTAAGAGTGGATTTTATTTTTCTGAGATTACAGAATGTTCCAAACTTCTTTCAAGATTTTCTACATTCTCTGTAGCTGAAAGTTAGTGATGTTGTCAATAAACTACTTTACACTAGTTTAACACTGAAATATTGTGAATAATACATATAAATGTGTTTGGATTCTTTCTGATATTAGAAAGTCTTGTGTGAGATTATCAGCATTTATACACATAACATGGTATTAAATGGTGAAAGCTGATGATATTTTAACATAACATTTATATGACCTCTTAAATACAGTTAAGTATAGTTTATGAGCAAGACGCCCACATGTGCATTTGCATTTCCCTGGGCTTAGAGACTAAGCAGAACAGAACTAATCCACTACTATTATGCAAAAGAACAGAATTTCAGTGACTTGTTTATGAGAAGTGCTCTTTGTGTTCTTGTGTAACATATGTTGAGGAAATATTTGCTACTGACAAGAGAATAAAGTAGAAATATTCATAGGCCATTCATTTCTCAGTTAATAACTGAATTTGTATGGAGATTTACTCAGAACTTTAAAGTGGGTTATATAATTTAACGGCTCGATGCTTTTAAAAGAAAAGGCTTTGTCTTTCTGTCCTTCAATAGTTTTCTTGCAGCATTATTTTTAACATGAATCCATAGGAAAGAAAGCAATATAAATATTATGTTGGTTCATTTTGGCTTGAATATTGCTTAAACTTTTCACTTCCCAGAGCAATAAAAACCTAAGAGTAAAACTTCTTCACTGTCAAATGTAGTTATTGCTTAAAAAAATCATCCAGGCTCCAGAATTCTTTCACAGTTTTAGTACATGGATAAAATCAAACAAAGCTGTGGTAGAGCAGTGTTAAACATTATTGTGCTACTAAGTCACATAATGATTCATCTGCAATTAGAATTTTGGTCACTTCAAATTCTGCTTAAAAAAAATGCATCATGTATTCAAAATAAAATTAAAATCTTAAAAATCTGAAAATAAATAAAAGAGGGTTCTTGAAAAAATATATTCTGGAAGTATAAAATGCTTCCATTTTTAAATGTATAAAATTATACATAATATAAGCATTATGAAGATTATAAGAGAATTATGTTGCTGAACTATAATGCATATTAGTATACAGTTTAGAACTGAAGATAATAATAATTTAATACCATAATAAGTCAGGTTAGCATTAGAAGTACACAGGTAAAATTAATATTGTTTAATGACATATTAACAGTTTGGGAGCTTTTTTTGTGCAACTCTTTTTAATGAGAATAAAATGTTCTGATGGGAAATTTTTTTCATCTGTGGATTGGTACTTTCATATTATAGATCTTGTCTTTTATATTATGACTTTTTTTTTAAATGCCTTTACAAAATTTAACTGTCCAAAATAAAATATGGAAATTCTGTAAGGTTACTAAGGACATCTGAAATGTAGTTACATTAACTTTCTCTATGTTCTTGTCATTACTCATATTATCCTATTGCATTCAAGTCAACTTTTTACACAGTAATTCCTGTGACACCACACTAATTTAAAAAAGCAGAAAAGTCATTATGCTAAGCAAGTAATCACACAGTAAGAGAGAAAACTATCAAGGGTAGTTAATGCTGCAGGGCAAATCTGTTGCAAAAATTATTCTGGGAAAGAAAAACACAGTCAGAAGCCAAATACATGATGTGCATTAAACTAAATACTAAAATGGGAGATATGAGAAGTAGATACATTTTCCCAGAAGAAAATTTTCTGCTAGCCTTTGGGTTGATGGAGATTTCCTGTCTCTTGAATGCACTGAAATGGTTCTTTGTGACTCAAATCCAACAAAATTAATCTGCAAACTCTGCTAACAAAATTTAGTATTCCAGTTATACAACTCCACATCTGTGTGGTCTCATTGTGATTTCACAGTCTGTGTAAGTATTTACTCCTTTTTATAATTCTGCTTTTAGGAAATTAGATTTTAGGGAGAATGCTGCTTTTTTTTTTCTTTTCAGTGGAGTTGAGTGTGGTTTGGATTTTATCCCAGTAAGGATCTTATACATGACATAACAGCATTATTTAAGGTACCTTCAAGATCAATTTGCATACAAATTCTACATTCATTATTTGACATTTTCTATGAATGAAATTTAAGTTTAAAAGACAATACAGCTACTTTAAATAAAATAAAATTGTGGTAATAATAAATTTTTTTGCCACTATGCTGACTTTTGCGATGCTACATTTTCTCTACAACATATAAGAAAATGCACCAGTGAAATAGATATTGTTCCATGTGAAAGGGGATTGTTTCTTTGGGGATTTTTTGTTGGTTATTTGTCTATTTTTCCTAAAAATACTTACTATCTCTATTCTCAGCCTTAATATATTTTGGGAATATCTCCTTTAGAAATGAAACTTAGTCTGTTTTATTTTCATTTTTCTTGATCAATAGAAAATTCAAAATTACACAATTTGATAGTAAGATCAGCTCAGGCAAGCTGAAAATGGGAACTTTCATCTTTTATTGTTGTGGGCTGTAATATTACCTGTGAGTTTTTGTCCACATATCTATGCAACTCAGAAAATGAGAAAGTGTGCATACTATATAGCATGCTGTGCCTTATCAGGAGGATAAAATACTACAAAATGTATGTCACATTTCTTATAAAATTTTGTGCTCATAAGCTTTCATATAAGAAACTCAAAGCATTTCCTCACTGCTAGCTAATGTGGACAACATAGAATAGTAGAACAGTTTGGGTTGGAATGGAGCCTAAAGATCATCTAGTTCCAACTCCCCTGCTCTTGGCAGGGACACTTCCCACTAGACCAGGTTGCTCAGGGCACCATCTTCTGTGACCTTGAACACTTCCAGGGTTGGGCATTCACAACTTCTCCAGGCAATCTGTTCCAGTGTCTCACCTCTAGCTTTGTTAAAAAAAAAAAAAAAAAATTTTCTTCCTTATGTCTTCCTTAGGTCCTATCTAAGTTTAAAACTGTTGCTTTTCCTGTCACTACAGACACCTGTAAAAAGTTTCTCTCCAGCTATCTTATAAGGTCCCCTTAAGTGTTGACAGACGGAGCTTTTGAAGCATGATGAAGAGTAGATTTGTAACTACATCAACTCATTCGGCAGGATCTTGGGATTGATCTCATGGGGTCCCTTGGACTTGTGTACATTCAGGTACTTCAAAGTCTCAAAGTTGACCTTCTATGATGGGATGGACTTCACTTCCCAAGTCACTGACCTGTCATTCCTAGGCTTCAGAGGCACAAGACAAGAGATCACCAGTCAAATATGAGGCCAAAAAAATGCTGAGTACTTGCCATGGTTTAGGAATAGCATTCTCCAGTTTAGTGCTCCCACTAAAACAATGTACCACTGTCATGATTTAGGAACAGTATCCTCCAATTTAATGTTCCCACTGAAACCATGTACCGCTCATTCACTTCCCTTTTCCCCTCTCCCTCCCCCTGCATTGGGATGGAGAGAACTGGAGGCACAAAAGGTAAAGTCATGAGTTGAAATAAGATCAACTTACTGGAAACAGTTTTAAGAAAAATGAACAGTACAGAAACAATATTAATGACAAAAGGGTATAAGAGAGAAGTGAGTGATTCACATGCAAAACACTCACCATGAAGCCCGAGGGCTCCCTCTGCCATGCTTTCCTGACCGAGATGAGAGCCCTTGCCATGTTCCTAGAGAATGAGGTGAGGTGGTATAACATAACTTCCAGGTCCTTGCAATGCCCCTCCTGGCTACTACAAAAATTAACCTCAACCTTTATGTAGTTTCTCACTAGATATTGTTTCTTCTTTGTCAGGAGGGTACATTTTTTCTTAAATCTTCCTTTTCTGTTCAACATAATTGTAGAAGCCCTCCTTTACTAAACTCAGCTCCATCTGTGCCTTAGCTATCCTGATCACATCCCTGCACATGCAGGCAATGTCCCTGTGTTCTTCCCAGGATATATGTACCTGATTCCACTGCATGTGCACTTCCTTTCTTCCATCCCTGTGTTATTCTTGAAGGTATGCATCTATGTGCTTCTGTTAGAAATGGAGAAGCAAGAATTACATTCATACCTTGAATGCAGGCACACAAAGCATTGTAGTATATTTCCATGTAATTATAACGTAACAATAATGAGATATCCTACTGATCCATTCTGCTTTCTGAATTCTGAAGATTGGTACCTGCAGCTTGTACTGATCTAAGTTGCAATCCAAAGATGTCTATGCCTATGTTTTCAACCATGGAAAATTGAAATAGATATCTGGAGAATTTTATAATTATATGAGTTCTGAAACTGGTTTTGCCCAGCTCTCAAAGCTGCATTTCTTTAGTGACCAGTAAAAAAATATTTTTGTATTCTTGGGGCTTTTAGTGTAAACCTCTGTGTGAGCATTCAAGACTTTTGCTACCATCTTTTGTTTATACTCTCAGAGATACATGCTATAAAAGAGAATGAAAAAGATGACATCTGTATTTAAAAAATTCATCTCTATAAGTCTTTCAAACAGAAATGGTAAACAAGACTTTGATCCCTGGACATTTTCAGACATAGATCCTAAATCATGTCTGTTGACTTTTCCAGGAGACTAGTCCAACTATTAACATCATGTGGCCAGAGATGTAGCCGGGCCAAAGTACCAATTAAGACAGTCTTCAAAAGCTCTAATTAAGGTGACTCTGCAGAGAAATTTTAAAGAAAACAAGCAAAAAAGAAACATTGGCTTACACAAGCACTTGAATCCTAATAAATCTCTGAAAACACAGTATTTTAGATACTTGGTTTGCCTTCATTTTTGTCTTCCAGCTCAATGTAGTTAATGTTAAAATAGACAAGCTTTAGTACCTCTCCTGAATTTGGTTCAATGTGTCTTTCTTTTGTTCTTTTCCACTCCTCTGGGTTTGGCAGTTTGCTCAAAGATGCACTCATTTTCTTTTAAAAAATGGCCTGCATTTCTCATAGTGTTTAAAGTAAGGAACTCCAGTCTTTACTGCCAAGCTTATCAGATAAACTGCAGAAAGCTCACTTTCTAGTCTTTCATCATTAATGACAGGCTTGAGCTACAGGGCCAATGTACTTGGCAACAATTCCTTAAACATACTGCTACTGCAAAGAACTACAGCTACTTTGCTATTCTGAATCTATCTTAACAAAAGAAATTAAAGTACCTAGGATAACATCAATTATAACTTGCCAGGTTATGTTGTCTTGGTGTGAGCAGGATATGTGTAGGAAACCAAAACTTTGGGACTGCACTACAGAAAAGTACCTTTCCCAAAGCAGACACAGTCCCTTTCAGATCCTATTCTACAGCTTTACACGGAATGACCTTGACATGCTTAGCCTAGTATGCCTCACAGCATGCATATCTTAACAGAAGCTTGATTCCAATTCTAAATGAGAATGACAATATTTTTGTAATATAAAATGCTATTTGCAAAAATAGCTGCTGATCATTTATGGCAAAAAGTATGCACATTTTTGCTTTTAAGTTTTGTTATGTTAGGACATTCAATTTAAATCACTGAAAACATTTTAGAAACAACTCACTTGTATTTTATTTTCCAAATTGTCTTGAACTTATGCTAGAAAATAAAACTATATTCAATAGGTTTGCATGAGACAAATGAATTCTCTTATTAACATGACTTCTCATGGCTGTACTTGACAAGTTACACTCATCTGGATTATTGGAATTGAAAAAAATGAATTGTTTAATAATAAGTTGGAACAACAAACCCGTAGGTCTCCTACAAGAATGTTATCTCAGAAAAAGTGCAGAATTGGCTTATTAATAGTACATTTAAAAAAGAGTGAGTCCTAGTAACCAGCTAGGGGAGCATAATTTCTCAATAAAAATTTCAGAAAAAAAATGAATATACAAAAATGATAGTGAATCTAAAAAACGTGGCAAAATTGCATATTGTTTCTTAAAAAGCATCTACAGTTATTTGTTGGTTTTTATTTTAATATATCTAATGTATTAAGAAGCACAGAACATTAGATATTATTGGTCCATTTTTAATAAAATATAAGTTGCTATGTATAAATCAGCTGTATAATACACACATTAATGGAACTTAAAAACCCAAAATATAAATGAGTTGGAAATTAGACTTCAAAGGGGTTTTACAATTTGTTATAATTTCATTACATAAATGTCCAGATTTTTGATGTTACTTAAAATACAAGTATATTTATCTTATTTTTCCTTATAAGACTTAACATAATGTGATGAATAAGAAAAAAATTATTTTTGGCATTAAAATACTGTTATTTGCTCTTAAATGATCAATTATACTTTCATAAATTTCAAAGCAAGTTACAGTATGTGCTAACTGAAAGTAAAACATAGCATATGTTGGGAGGTTTAGGTTGGACATTACTGTTACAACCCAGTCCCAAAACCCCTCACTTTACCAGGTGTATATTTTAATATTAGGCTTCAAGAGCTTTCACTCTCAAGAACTCTTACAAAGCTATTGGTCTTTTAGTACCCTGAGTTAACATCCAGAGAACAACGACACATTTTTCTCAATAAGATTTCTTTTAATTTGGTGAGAAAATAAGGCATCTTGTCAAAAAGCGTTTTACAGAAAGAAAACTTCAGAAAAGCATTACAGCAGATTACCAGGACTAACAGGCATTGCCATAGTAATGAATTTTAGTTACACTCAGCAAACATAAACTCCATGCAACTTAAGTTAGGTACCCACACCTCACAGAAAATAAGTGTTTAAGATGCCTACAGGAGGAAGAAAAGGCACACAGTCACAGAGACACACCCCCATAAGGGGGTTCTGACAAAATAATAACTGATCTGCTGTGTAACAGTTAGGGAGAAGTTCTTCACAGAAAGGGTGATTAGACATTGAAATGAGCTGCCCGGGGAGGTGGTGTCACTGGAGATGTTCAAGGAAAGACTGGATGAAAAATGAGTGCCATGCTTTAGTCTACGTGTTGGTCAGTCACAGGTTGGAAGTGATGATCTGAGAAGTCTTTTCCAACCAAATTGATTTTGTGATTCTGTGATATAGGGAAAGAAGACTGTAGAAGCTATATGTAGGAAACTGAATGAGAATTGCCATTCTTCCATAAGATTTCACCTTTCCTGTAGAATTTTATAGCGGTTTTATTCTCTATTAAATTTTACATGAAGCTAAAAAAAGCCCTCTAGAGCACTAGAACAGGTAATAAGTTGTAAAAAACTTTTCTCATAAAGGATAGTAAATATCTAAAGCCTTCTTTTGAGCACTGAAGCAAAATGCATGATGCTGGTCTGATGAAAATCACAAATTTTACACAAAAAAATTTTGACTAAAGAATAAGTATGTGCTTGATTACTGACAGACTATGTATTACCTTAGTGTTTATCTCCAAGAAGGTATTGGCCCAATGGTAGTACAAAATTATAAGTTATTTCTATTTTAGGACCGAATGGGGTTTTTTACCAAATAAAGTCAAGATTTTTGGAGACCAAGGACTACTAAATCACTGTGTGCGTATAGGTAAACAGAAAATTTCTGTCCTTAAATCTAGGGCCTTAATTTATTTCTGAGCTCATATATGTATTAAGTTTTGTAGAGTATAACCTGAAAATAGAATAAATGTAAACAACACTTTAAAGAGTCAAAACTACTTCAGTATATTTCAACAACTGTTTCTTTACAGAAACATAAAATCATAGAAAGGTTTGGTTTGGAGAGGACCTTAAAGATCATCTGGTTCTAAACCCCCTGACAATGGGCAGGGTCAAATTCCACCAGACCAGGTTGATCAGGACCCTGTTCAGGTCTTGAACATTTTCAGGGGTGAGACATCCACCACTTTTCTGGGCAACCTGTTATGGTGCCTCACTTTTCTTACTGTCTAAAAATTAGAGTTTCATCCACACCACTAAACTGAGTGACACCCATTAACTTGATGAGGGTGCATTCAATCCCAGCAATATTTACTATAGTTTGTATAACTACTAGTGCCTAGCATTTAGAAATTCTGTCCTTTTTTATGAAGAGGGTCTTTATCATCAATTAGAAACAGCCAAGATGATAGCAGATTTGAGTTTGATAAATAAATTTTATGATAACCAATTAAAAATAACCGTGGGATTCCATTAAGTATGTCTATTATACTAAACACATGAAAGTCAAAAGCAATCAGTGGCCCTGAGGTGAACGGATCAAATTGCTCATGTCTCCAAGGCTTCTAGATAATTCCTTCCAAAGCAAATTTGTCTAGGAGAAAACTAATTGACTTGGACATAGCTAATGTACTTGCTTCTGATATTATTATAAGAAAATATTTTCTTCCTGTTAGGATTTGAATTTGCAACACTTGAGAGAAGGCAAACAAAACTCCCACTTGTATTGTATACTCTCTGGAGAAGTTAAGTTTCTAAAGTCTTTCACAGTCTTCATTAATTTTTCTGGAGCAATATTTCCTTGGATCTTCATGAGAAAAAAAGACTTGAAAAAAAGACTTAAAAACCCCACTTCCTATTGTCAATTCTGTTTAAGACCACAGAAAGACTGGTTACAGGCCAATCAGAACTCCTGACTAGTCTTTTAAGATAAAATACCATGAGTGTGACAGTCATTCTCTTTAAAACATTTCCTTCAGGGTAGTACAGTAGAGTCACTTACTTGTGGTTGAAATGAACCTTTTAAATAAGTTCTTTTGTCCTTTTCCCAAAAAGAAAAGAACAGGGTATGAAGACCACAGGAGGATACTTCAAGCATGGAATTCAATAAACCTTCACATAGAAGGTCACCTAGGGATATAACTTTACCCATAAGAATTAGCTCGCTAGCTGTGTTTTTTAACACATATGCACTGACAGAGTTGGGACACCTTGCTACTACACTTAGATTCACTACAAAAGTTAAACAGACCAAAATATATATATAAACATACATGTGTATTTATATACCTATACCTGCATATACATGAAGGATAATTCTGTATAAAGATTTAACTTGATAGTTAAGCATAAATGCAGCTGAAATTACGCTCATCTGTTTGATGTGTAATATTCAAACTAGATACTTGTGATTCCAGTGATTGTGAAATAGTCTTAAAAATACTTCATTTCTTTTAGTATGTCTCATTGTTTTGTCATGGCTTGCTACAGTAGTACCATTCAGGACAGTTTGTGACATGACCCAATGTGACATATTCTGACCAAAAAGCAACATGACTTCATACAGAATGTCAGAAATTTGTATTAAACACATGATTTGTTTTGAACTATCAGTATGAATTTCAACAAGTAAGTATGATTTCAGTTTCCATAAAAGCTAGAAATTCCAACTCTGTGTTGCTATACTGGGGACCTAGAATATCTTAATTGAAGTTTAGCAATGAGTCATAGATGAAGCTTTATTTAAATAATATCTACAAATATGTCTACAATTTACTGCAAAAAAATAATTATAAGGTTAAAATAAAAATTCAGGCGTCATTTCACTCAATGGTGAATCAGTACTTTCTGATTTCTTCATAAACCCCTAAAATATGAAAAAAAAAATGGTTGTGTTTCCTTTTAATTTCTCTTACTGGATTTTTAGCTGTCAGCACTATCTGCAGAGGACATCAACCTAAATTACTTTCAATTCTTATTTTACAAAAGACTTCAGGGAGTGGTTAATTAATCACCAAGCAATTTTACTATAATTTCTGTTATAATTTAAAAAAAAAAGAAAGCCAAGAAAAAACTCAACATACAGTTGTTTTGCTGCCTGTATTTTGCACACTCTTATAATATCTTCTTTTAGAGTATTGCTGTTTTCTAATTATTTTATTAAAATTCCTTTTATAAGAAAAATTTTAAGAATGAAAGTATACTTTCACAGAAATTATCTTACAAATTGATGTAGAGGAGTAAAGAAACTTATTACATAAAAGGATATTTTACTTCAGATAAAAACTATTTCATAGATCTCAAGAAGAAGAAAGATTCAGCTTTTGAAGAAGACATTGTATTTCTCATATTTATCTCATTAAGTAAAACTTAGATTAAAAAACGAGTTTGGACAGTTTCCTACAAATCAAAGAGACTAGAAGTACATTTCATATTGTCCCCACAAATCCATGTCTCTAACATAGAGAGATGCATTTGATGAGTTGTGGTTTAAGCCCAGCTGGAAATTAAGCATCATGCATGCGCTCACTCAACCCTCCTGTCTCCCTTCCCACTCTAGTGGAATGGGGAGCAGAATGAAAGCAAAACTTGTATTTTGAAATAAGAACAGTTTAATAATTAAAATAAATTAAAATACAGTAATAGTAGTAAATAACAATAATAATGATAGTAAAAAGGGAAAAACAAGTGATTCACCATGTAATTGCTCCCCACACGCTGACTGAGGCCAGACTAACGTTCTTAAACCCAGATTGGCTCCCCCTACAGGTAACTCTCCCCAGTTTATATACTGGGCATGGTGTTTTATGGTGTGGACTATTCCTTTGTTCAACTCAGGTCACCTGTCCTGGCTATGCTCCCACCTAGCTTCTTTTGCATACCTCCTAACTGGCAGTAGGTTTTTTTTTTATTCATAGGAAACATTTTCTCCCTGTGATGACTTTGTATCCTGGTTATAGATGAGGATACCAAAATTCTCCATCTATTTGTTACAATGCAGCTTCTGAGTTTACGTATTAAATATTTCTTAGTCAAACTTAAATCTTACTCATCTGAACAAAGACTTTTAGTCCAATTAAATTCATATTAATAACTAGTTCAAATTATAGACAATAAAAGTTCTAGACAAAAACATTTTAGTATTTACATTTCCCTTTATGTTATACTCCTCTTTTTAGCACCCCTCTGGATTCCAGAGTTCACAAGACAGAATCCATGTCAAGGAAAAAAAAAAGGAAAATAATAAAAAGAAGAAAGAAAAAAACATTATTGTTATTATTGTGACTCATTAGCATCATTCCCCAGGGAACAAAGGGTTGCCATGATAATATTTCCTATTACATCATAGATCACTTTAGAGTCACTTTTAAATGCTTGCTAATTCACTGTAAACCTTGTTCTTCACCACTCTGTCATTCCACCTTGCATTCTAATTTAGGAAGTACCAGGTCTTTTACATGTTTTAGAAATTTAAGCTCTAATCCCTTTATGTCCCTAATACTGGTTTTAAACAGCTGACAAGGTTATTCTGCTTTAATGAACAGCAAATTATTACTTCTAATTTCATATAGCCTTGAGGTCTGTTGTGTCCTGTTTGTGTTTTAAAGGCCCTCGCTGTCATCTGAGGCATATATTCTGCTACACTGCATTTTGATTCTAAAGTCATAGATGGTTAATGTAATGAAGAATGACTGGGCAGTAGTGAATGAATTCCTTATTTTGCTTCACTTGAACATGCAACTTTTGTTCTCCCTATAAAACCGTCTTCATCTCAAACCATGAGATTTTTCACTTTTAGTATTCCAATTTTCTCCCCCATCCTGGTGTGGGGAAGTGAGTGAGCGACTGTGTGGGGCTGAGCTACCTACCACAATCAGCTCACCACAGTATGCCTCAGTAAGTACTACCTGGTGTATGAAGCTAGGTAGAACCCAAATCAGATTAATGATGGACCTGTTGCTTGATAGTTTCTATGAGTGTTCTATAAACTAAATCAAAGCTTAAGACAGGCCTATAAAGTTTTAGGAAAACCCTGAAAAATCTTGAGATCTGTTTTGTTAGCTAAACACAACTCTTGTGGTCTGTTACAAAAACCAGTGACTCCATATTCACTAGAATGCAGTCCTTTGCCTTCTAACACATTTCTTCAAAATCTGTTACAGTGTGAGGAACTTGAACAAGATCTTCAACTGTAACTGTATACAGACAATAATAATAAAAGGGATCTCAACACATTCCAGTGATAAGAACAGCTTGATTTATTGCCAAGTTAAATGAGAGAGTAATATAAACTAATGTATCTCATATATGAGATGAAAACCTTCATGTTCACAGTCTTAAATTGGAAGTTTTGCATTTGCAAAATGAGGAGGATGCTTGTGCCTTGCATGGTGTTTAGTTAGTGCTTGTTTTCTGCCTTTCTTGTGTTCATCCTGTGCAATCTGTGATGGTAGCTATGGGCCATGAAGGTCACTAGCTGAAGAGGTCAAGGTGGCAAGACTTAAGAGCAATTTGTGAAGAAATGAGGGAATCAAATGGTCCCCTTCTTGCGTTCCCTGATTATCCCTAACTGTCAACAGAGGATTATGTTCCTCATCTCTTTTCCCAAAATAAGGGATGGTGATCTCATACAGGGATGACATATTTGATGTTTTTTGGGGGGAGCGGGACTTTCTCTGGTTTCACCAGGCACCTTTTCAGTTCTGGTTCCAGCAACCATCTCTCCTGACTCTTCTAAAACCTTCAATCTGATCTGATAGATATTACTACTTGCACATTTTCCTGTACTCCTATTTGTACAGCTATACCACAAGTATCCATCTGCTTCTCTCTGACTACATAAGTGTAGTTCTCTCTATATGCTTAAATCTCTCATAAAATATTAATACATTTTTGCAAAATAATTATGCTATTAATATTGTTAACATGTTACAAAATGCTTATGTACTGTTTCCATTACATTATTTCAATACATCCATGCCTAGGTTTAAAGTAAAGATTTTAATATCTTACTTAATATTTGCAAAATACTCTATAGCTGCACCAGGAATCTGCTTTGGCTACTTCATAAATTAATAAATGAAAAATTTTCCAGAAAAGAAGTACATCCTGAAAAATAAGTGAAAAAAGATGATGTAATTGAAAACTAAGACTAATAGGAAGGAGAAAGGATATCAATGAACAGAAAGTAGTTACCAAGTGTAAGTGGTAAATATAACAAAAGAGTAAATAAATATGGTACATGTAGGATGAAAATTTCGCTAAGATGTAAAGGGTTTATCATCAACAAGACACAAAGACACTTTTGTGTTTTCAGCAGACCTTTTTAAAGATATGTATTTTCTGATCAGCAGTGTCAAATTAATCTTCCATATAATTGTGGACTTTTTTTTTCTTTTTCTGATTTCATTCATTCCATGTATATTTTTATGTAATACAAGCAATACCTGAATATATATATATATATATATATATATATATATATATATATATATATATGTACACTATATCTTTACTCAGTGCTAACTCTGAAATTGTCACAGTTACTGAAGTGGTTTTTAAACACAAAATTAAAATAATGTATTATAATTTTTTTTTTATTTGAAGTTAAAAAAGAAAATAGTGTATTCTTATTTCAAATAAGAATTTTACTGACTACCCACGTATTGAATCTCGTTAATCCATTAAACAATATTGATCTAAACTAAAAGATTTAGCAACAAAATATATTTGAGTGCCTATTTTTACTGTATTATGTCATTTCATCTTGCATAAAATTTTGATTACCATTTTAGATGTTTCCATATAATTACACACATAATGCAAATTTTCTGCTACAGTAAGATCGAACCTACTAAATTCAAGGTTATTTTTTCTTTTACTTTACACTTGAATGCAGGCCTCTGCCTAAATAGTGGAATTATGTTCAATAATAAATCTTCCATATAGTAATTTATGGGGATAATCATAAACTATCTTTTATAATTTACAGTCTGTTAACATTCTGTTAGGAAATGACACTTAGAAAAACTCCGCTCTAATAGGAGAGGTGATCTTATGAAGTCCAATGGTAAAGGAAAACAGGCTCTGTTATCACGCATTGGGGGTATTAGGAGTCTGTCTGATTGCTCTTCTAAAAAAGCCCCTTAATGAACATTGTTGTTTAATCAGAATATTATTGTTTTTCAAGACCCATGTTCTGTGGAATTTCTCATTTTCTGAGCAGATATGAGCAGAAGTCTGATATTAGCATAAACCAATTTTTGTTTTGGTTCGGGTTTGGTTTTACAACTTCAGTGCACAAACTGAGCTAGGGAATATTTTTTTCAGTGCATTTACATATGAATTGCAGTGTATTTGAAATGACAGAGAAATACCACTAATTTTCTAATCAGTAGCAGAACCAAAACCACTTCTAGTGTAATGATTATCTAAACCAAATACTAATTAGTAAAGAGACTGACCTAATTACAGGCCTGTATTTCTATATTATCTGTCATGTCTACTCCAATAAATACTCAATTACTTACAGAAAGTGGACAAACTCCAAAAAGAAGCAGTTATACAATTGTGACTAGTGATTAGCCGCTTTTCAGGAAAGTAAAAGTTGTCCTGGGTTACACAAAAATTCTGGTATCTGCCTTTTCTCCAAACATGCATTTTTGGTGTTTTGCCTTCTTTAAAGAGACTGAACTGCTAGTGATTAATGACTAAAACATTTGAGCACCTGCAGTTACCACCCAGCTGGTGCAAGAGACTGAACTGTTGGTGCTCATGACTCAGTCAGCAATGTGCTTTGCTAACAATGTGCAGAGTGGCCACCCAGGTGCTGAGGGCATGCACACCCACCACCTCAGGCTAAAAGTTGGATGTTGAACAAGATATGGAGAGAGGCAGATCCTGCAAGGTATTGCAGTGTTTTTCTTTCCTGTTTTTCATCCCTACTGATGAGCCATTATGGACCTACCTGCACTGGCATAACAGGCAGCTGTAACATTCTTTGAAGGTGTCAAAGACTCCTGAAATGTCCAGTGATCCAGTATTACAGCACACAGTGTAGATCTTCCTGCCAAAGAGAAGGTATCGAGGAAGTTCCCACCTAGCCTAAGCCTAGTAAAAGACCACACTTGTACTTCACTGGACACTAGGTTTTCTACACTCACCAAATGGAACTTTCCTTACCAGCCAGGATTTCCACCACCAACTTAATGAATCTGGACTGCAACCACCACTTAACAGGGATAACCCCCCAACTTCCAGAAACCAACATTGAAATTGCAATGACCAAGTCTTGTCACTGAATCCAACAGGTGTCTTGAAGGTCACCTGGGGCATCTGCAGCCCTACTCCGACTGCCTGTACCAGCACTACAGCCTCACTCCAGCACCACCTGACCATCTGCTGGTATCAAATCCCAGCTATCCACCATCTCCTGCCTTTATTGACTCTCCAACAATTTGTGCCATGTTTTCTGGGTGTTTAAGGGATGAACCATGTGGAAGGGTGGCCATCTTGCCTTTGTCCTGTGGCTATACGTGGGTTATTTTCTGGGTGGGGAAGCCTGGCCACCACCTTGATTTGGTCCAGTGGGCAGGGCTTGGGAAGTTTCTCCTCATTGGTTGATTTAACCCAGTTTTGTCAGTATTCTTATTAGCACTCTTCTTGGTAAAGGGTTATTTTTTCACTTACATTTGGACATATTTGGTTTCTCTCACTGCATTGTAAAAACCAGGGATAATGAATCTAAGGAAGAAGACTTCTATCCAAGATCTCTGGCCCTCCAAATTGTCTCAAATCAAGACAAAGACAATTTTTAATATTTTTCTTTTTTTTTTAATAATGAGTGTTGCTCTATAGGGGGAAAAGAATAGGGAATAGATATTTCATTTCTAATTATAGCCTAAGACCTTACAGTGACCCATAAGTAGTCTAGACAGATTACAGACAATTTTTGATTTTTACTCAGCTTTTCATGTTGTCAGGAATGTGCAGACTTAGTAGCAAAAATACAGATATCTGAGATACCACTCCCTAGGGTAGCGGTCATCGCACCAAGCCCATCTAAGAAGTGTTTGAACAATGGTCTCAGGCATATGGTATGATTCTTGGAGTGTCCTGCACAGTGCTAGCAGTTGGACTTGATGATCCTGATGTGTCCCTTCCCACTCAGCATATTCTGCAATTCTATGAGAGTTTCCACAAACAGGTATCTTGGCATTACCAGACAAGGTGTTGGACATATGCAATACCTGTGAGACAGCTAAGCAACGATATCTAGCAAAGTGCCTCACTGACAGTGCAGTCTGAAACTGTAACAAAATCTTTCATCATTATTTCATGCAAAAATTTCTCACCATATTTTATGTATATAAAAACTGCTGTAATTTCATGATTGCAACTACACAGAGTTGACAATGTAGTAGTAATCAATTGCTAAAGCACTGATATTCAGATTCTCTGCTACTACAATCTGTCATGACCTTTGAAGTCAAAGAAGGTAAGTTAGCAGACATATGTCATGAAGAAGCATATTGACCAAAATACATATATGTTTTACACCATCATCAAAATATTCAGTGAAAGAGACAGCAAACAGGAATTTAGCTCCCATCACCGCTCTTAATCTATGTCAGATGTAACCCATAAATATGCAGGCATTCCAATGTTTCAGTAGCTGCCTGGAATAAGAAAAAGCCTCAGAGAACATTCCTTATGTGCAACATCAAGAAATCAAGGAGGGAAGACACTGTTGCAGTTCTCTTTCAGATGTATTTTGTGGCATAAATCTATCTCAGGAACTAAGGATAAGCTGGAGCAGAAGTGGGGAAAGAAGCTATTACTTCCTTGAAGTAGTCAAGAAATGTGCAGGTTAAAGAGATTAACTGCTAAAAACAGCCTGTCTTACACAATCACATTAGTCCATGCACAGAAAGGTGATTGAGAAACTATACATTTCTTCTATTTCTTAGCCCTTCACACAAAGGTGAAATATATGTATATATATATATACACACACACATATATATACATATATATATACACATAGATATATAAAATCACAGATTTGTATACCATTATTAGTATCATCAGTAATATTGTTTTATCTATCTCAGGTCCTTTTTCTCTTTTGGGGACTTGAACCTACCAGAGTTCTTCAAATAAAACTGAAAGAAAAGCAGAAGGCGTTTGTATTGAACTTGTGTTGAAAAGTTTTGGTAGTGAGGAGATTGCAATAATTTATGATAATTCAGAAATGATGATAAATTGCTTAAAATTCTACCTATTCTGTGGACAGCATTTATTAGATGCTGATGAGTTTTGACTTTATTTTTTAGCTGTGATTTTCATTTCTTGTATAAAACGGTACAAAGAGATGTGTGGAGTACTTTTTTTTTCCTATCAAGACACCTTCTATGTTTAAGGACATTAAACAATGTATCAAGCAGAAAACACAGAACAATGTTGTAATTATTGCATAGCTTACACTCTTCAGCAATAAAAGTAAAATTAATTAGGACACCTTTTGACCTACTGCTGAAATTATTACAACTAAAATATTCCAAAACCAGCAGAGGCTTAAGCAATTATGGACCATATCTGATATCTGGATGTTTCCTCTCTCTTTTCCCAGTCTGTGCAAAATGCAGTTTTTTTATTTTAAGGTATTACTGATAACTATCTTTCACCGGAATTTTGGAGAAATTTCAGCTCACGTGGACTTAGAGGTAAGTTTTCACTGTCTGCACACAAACATCTCTTTTCATTTAAGATGGCAGGCATTATCTGAGATAAAGCCTGTAGATGCCAAGTAAAGACTACCAGGTGTGTTGTCCTCATTTATAGCAGAGCTTGAAGCACAGACTGGTTAGACAGGGGTGTTTAAATGCACAGTATATATTTCTGTATGGGCAACTGAGTGTTGAATATCATCTACATGATTAAAAACAATCTATGAGACTTCAGTCCCACGCATCACTCTTATTATTTATTTTAAATAGTAGAAATAATAATAATAACTACAACAATAACAATAAACAGCTAAATATGAGCATAGAAGGAAATACATTAAAAAATCAAAGCAAAACAAATGTGAAGAACAGCTGTTTATATATTTGGTTAAGTAGAAGAAAAGACAGTCCATGGCCATTGCCAAAATTCTTGCTGAAGCAAATCATGTCATAGGCAGCTTCCCCATAAAAATCTTGTACAATGTTTGGTCAGATTCAAATTCACACTGTTCTTCATGTTATGACTCTTGAAAATTTATTATAGATATCTTTAGCTCATTTAAAGGTAATAATATGCTCAGGGAGATAAAAAAGGCCAAAAAGATCCGTTTTAATGCTTAAAATAAGGTACAGATATTCAAAATGGGAATAACAAGACACTGATAGGCCTGAGTTTCACCAAACAGCTATTTCAACTTGACAAGCTGTTGACCACAAAAAAAACAACCCGAGGCACACTCTGCACCAAATGGAGGTGAAGGCACAAAAGGTATTTATTAAAGGACAACTTGGGTTTATATAGGGTTCCAAATGAAGGTTTTGGAATTTGGATGGGATTGAGTGAAGGCAGGGACTGAGTGTGTAACTAGGCAAACTGGATAGCCAATGGGACAGCAGTTGCCAAAAGTGGGAAACTGACTAATGGGAAAGCAAGGCTCTGGGCAAAGGCAGGAAAAGGGTATGAGGGGAAGAAGACAATATGGAGGCCTGTAAGGGGAGAAATAGGAAAAGAATAACATGAGGGAGAAACCCGTAAGGGGTAACGCTAAAACTGCAAAAACGGAAACTTGTACAATCAACCACAATAAACTTTAACTAGACTTCCATGACAAAAAAAGTCCTTCAAGGCTTCTGGGTGTTCCATGTCATCATTGTCCTTGTAGATCCACTTCTTATAATGTTGTTTCCAATTCTTGTAAGATGCACTTTCTCCCACATCAGTTTTTTTTTCCTTCAGGGTTTTTCCCCCATTTTTTTTCCAAATATGACTGTTATGAAAACAGTAAAATAAAGGTCGAATTGGTGTTTTTAAAGTTTCTGATTTCTTTAACAGGCTGTTCCATTAGCTAGAACCAAAAGTATAAATATAGGTTGAAAAACTGAGGGCAGAATATAGTCACGTGTAAAAGATAATAAAGAAAATGTTTTTGAACACTTATTTTTGTATACTGTCCTCAATATTCTAGTTTATGAAAACAAGTGAAAGAGCAAAGAAAGAAACTGTTGAATTTTATTCATTACTGCTTGTGCAAACTTCAGCATGACAGTATAATCTATCTTTTCTCATTGCGATTTGTCAAGGTTGTCAAAAATCACCAGAACTATATATGTTTTAACTTCACATTCATCGTTTGTTTCACCCTTTTTTTCTTTCTTTTTTTTTTTAAATTGTTTTCAGTAGTAACTAGAGTAAAAAGACAAGGAAAATCAACACCAGAATAAATGAAAATATATTAAGCAGTCATGGTGCTATTGCATATAAGATAGCTTTTCTTTACAGCCAGAAAATAAAGAAGAATATAGCCAAGTAAAATGTATCTTCTTTATGTGGAAATACATGACAGATTACAATTTGCTATTTATCTTTGTGAGTGAGTGGCACTTCAATTTACAAGTGGAACTGTTATGAAGAAATTATTAGTCATTTCACTATGAATGACAATAGGCTAGACTTGTCAGTGAATCATCATGGGTAAAATTTAGTCTGCTACAGAGAGACAAAACTCTTTCATTTATATCATTCAAGCTCCACTTCCGTCATGTTCTAAGGGTTTTACTGGAGGTTAAATGGAGCATGGATTTTGTTTTGCATTTCTGAATGGGATTGCACTCCACCTGAGAATATCCTAACTGCATCCTGTGCAAGGTTTTATATGGCACTCATAGCTTCCACATCTGAGCAGCAGTGCATTAAAAGCAGGAGTAACATCTGTGGAATGCAGGTTCTGTCATTTTCTTTTCAGATAAGTTTGAAAATGCAGTTATTTTGAGTTATTATTTTCAGAATATTATAGGCAGATATGAACTTTGTCATCTGTTTATTGTTGTACATGATAGAGATACAATGTAAATTGCAGAGACAAAGTCAAAGATAGTAACTTCTAATATGTTGTAGAAAGTGGTGTTATTTGGGAAGTTTCACAATTTGTCTTGAACAATTCTTTCCAAGCAAACATTGCACCTAATAAAAGACGTTTTCTGAAAAGCTAGACATAGCACTGAGCTTACCTTTTTATTTCATAAATGCTCTTTTCTCAGGACCTGAGACAAACACTGTGCCTAGCACATTGCTGGGCTTGATGAAAATAGTAACTGTTCTCTTAACAGTAACAGTTCCTTTGTTTATTCAGAATACCTCCTCTACCTCTCCTTCAATAAACTGATAATAATCCCATATCTCCTGTCACTTTACCTTGACATCTTTTAGCTTCTGATAATTCTTAGCACTGCACTGATCTACTTCCACCTTTGGTTCTCAAAATTAGCCTGATCCTGCTGAAATATAGACAACATTCAGAACTGGACTGTTGGTGATAAATATTCACAAGTCAGTAAGACAGCTGAGTTAACTCTGGAGATACATGTACTGATGTGCTCTTCTTCAGCACCAGCAAGATAAAATCATAAGAAGTCAGGTACATGCACGTCAGGCTTAAACTTGACAGTCACAAAGGGGACTGTGAAACATCTGGTGATCCAGTAGGAATGGTTGCAGACAAAAAGCACAGAAAATGCAACAGCAGTTCAAGATTGCACAAATAAAAATACCTCCTGAAAATCAACAAAGATTATCTATCTATCTATCTATCTATCTATCTATCTATCTATCTATCTATCTATCTATCTATCTATCTATCTATCTATCATCTATCTATCTATCTATCTATCTATCTATCTATCTATCTATCTATCTAATCTATCCAGCTATCATCTAACTATCTATTTATCTTGCTAGCTAGCTATCCGCATTTTACTAGTCTTAAGTACTAAATGCAACTCAAAGTCAGGAGAAAGAAAAGCTGTGAGAGCTTCAAGAAAAAGAAGCTTCCCTCCCACAATGCTTTTTTCAGCTCATAAGAAAAATTGACACTAGCACAAGCATATCTTTGGTTGAATTTTCCCATGCTCTCTTCTTTCTTCTATTCAAGGAAAATATAATCAAAACTTTGATCAAAGCATTGACTCTTTCCAATACAGACTGCTTGTATGGACTCTTAAATGTATCTTTGGAAGGAATTTAGTTGTTCTAGATATTTGAAAGTGGTTTAGGACTACTCAAGTTTGTTAATTAGAATAGTGACCCTATTCTTGCAAAGGTAAACTCAGGAAGAGGACAGTTCTCATTCTTTATCTATGCAAAAAAACCCTGACTCAAATAATGTTACTACTAGAACCTGGAGTGGTTCACACTACACCAACATTGTCTCTTTAGGTCCTGGGTAAGAAGTTACAAAGGTTCAGGTCTCTGTCATTTTACAAATCTCAGCACAGGAAACAACACACAAACCATATTAATGGGATTATCTCTAAATTTAAGAGTACACAGCATTAGTAACAGTATGCTATGCAGGATTTAAAACAATGAACCTTTGAATATGGTTAAATATCAACAAGTATCTTATTTTTAAAAAACTGAGAAAAACCAAAATATTTCTTTTTATAGCCTCCTTTTGAACAATGGTTTTGTATTCGGCAAACAGTTTGGAGGTATGCCTGTGCCAGAGCAAGAAGCAGGTTCTACCTGGCCATCTGACTGCTGCCTGTTTGGTAATAAGCTGATATACAACTACTTTTTACTGGATGCATTGAAAGTATTGGCATTCAGCTACAGTGTCATAAAATTTGTAGAAATTCCATATCTTTTAGATTTGTAGCCTTCTTGTGAAATTTATCTGCAGGTGACTGATGGATTCACAAGTCATAGTGACAGATGGACAGGCTGATGGATAGTCTAATTTTATGAACCCTTTTTCCTTGCACAAGCACATCACACCTAAAAAACCCTATCAAACCTCCAACACTTAGGCCAACAAAAAGTGGAAAACACAAATGATCACCAACAGAAGAACAATTATTTAGTCAAAAAGAAGATAAATGCAAGTGAAAATGTATCTTGGGTGGGCAGAGGGTGTTAAATCTGATCTCCTAGATGAAAGAAGAATTGCTAGAAATGTTAAAGCACACATGACATTTTCTTTTCATATGTTTCATTACATTTCACACAGCACCTAAATCCCATCTGAATGAATTAGCTTAAGCAGATCTAGTACTAAAATGGAATAAATATCTAAAAGAAGTCTTCTCAGCAGAATATTACTTGATCCAAAGCACACTGGAATCAATGGAAATTTTTTACCATTAATTCACTGAACTTTTGGTAAAATCATATATCAACATTTGGTATAAGACACACAGAAAAATATAAATTTCTGGGGAAAAAAAAAAACAAAACCAAACCCAAACCAAAACAACAACAAAAAAATCCAAGAAGAAAACTACCAACGAGCAAAAAAACTAAGTATGTACTAAATGTTAATAGTTACTTCATAAAAATTCATTTCTTTATGGTTAAATCTTTCAAGTGAAACGTAGTTTACTGACACATAATTTTGAAACTTAATTCTTTCCAACTAATAGAGACATGAGCTTTTGATTATCTGAAAGTGTGCAATTTGTACTGAGTATGTCATAACAAAAAAAGTTTCTTTGTAAGATATTTATTGAAATTTTTTACTGAAAGATAAAATTATTAACTCTTAACAGAATTGTTGGTCCAAACACATGCTTTCTAAATAAAACCTGAAGAGATGAATGTGTCATACGAGAGAAGTAGTTATGAAGGTTTCATCAATTTTATTTTAGTTATGTGGTCTGGGATGAGACCTATTTACTAGAATGCAAGCATTTCTTAGTTTTTATATGGTGTCCTTAGGTTTTTTTTCTAACCACTGTTACTGCTTCAGAAGAGTTCATTTTTCCTCTAGGGCACTTAATGCTGAGTAGTTCTAAACATTTCTATGTAGGCAAGTAAATACCAAACCAGGAGATAGGATCTACCAAAATAAAAAATAAAAAATAAAAAAAAGCTTAACAAATAGGTCAGATTCCATCGAAATTTCAAGCCCAAACATATCTACAGGAAGCTCATAAAGTTTACTTGTGTTTCAAAAAATGTTAATTTGTTTGTCCTTAACTTTCCCATTGAGTCAACCCACCTTTAAGGGGAAGGAAGCACCTCATATTAAATGTTTATTAGTGAAAAGAAATCATAAAAGTCATAGGTTCTGCAAACAATCAGAAAGTTTTATTAGTAAATTGCACACTTGCCATGGAAATTCATATATCAGTCCCTGATCTACTATATAAGCACAAAACAGTGGGGTTTGGAGAAAAGGGTGGGGTGAAAGGGAAGAAATAAATAAAAGTTGGAGAGATGAATTAAAGAAAGAGAAAAAAAACCCCATAAGAATAAAAGTAAGAATTAAAGAAAGAAAGAGAGAAAAAGAGATCACCAGTCCTGGGTCCAGCATTGATCCAGCTGTCTCAGCCGATGAGACACTCAGGGTCTTGGGGGCACTGCAACGACTTGGGCATAAACCTTTTTATGGACAGGTTTCTCTATCCCAAAGACAGGTTGCTCACTTTCTATGTAAATTTGTTATCACACACAGTATGTTCTTTTGGGACTTGATGAAAATGGGTCAGAGGGCTTGAGGGGTCTTTGTTGATCTTAATCCCACCCTATAGTCCATGATCACTTCCTGCCTCTCATTCCTGTGTTTGTGCTGTACTGTGTTGCGATTCTTTCACACGGAAAAGTGCTGCCCTACCTTCATCTGGCCTCCCTTCTCCAGCCAAATCTTGCTCTTTTTCATAGCATGTTAATATCAATACTCATTGGTTATTACCAAAAATTCTTGTCTCATATTACTAACAGTCCTTGAATGGCTCTACAGTCATCTGGTTATCCATGTTTGAAACACACACCTTAGCCCTTCATCTTCTGAGGATGGAGAGCTCAAAAGGATCTCCCTTTGGACTGCTGCTTATAGGGCTGTTAGAGAATGTGCCTTACAACTCCCAACTCCTTATAATTGAGAACTTGAAGGGTCTTCAAATCGCTGTTTAGAGGGTCACAAGAAAGTGGGCTTTAGTATATGTTTATTTTCCACCCTGGCTCAATTTGAGTTGGTAACTTTCTTTGAAGACTCAGCAACAAAATTATTATTCCACTTGGGTTGTTATTCAGGCAAGAAAAATAATTTTCCAACACTGTTGGTTAAAAAACAGGTGCTCATTAGACACCTGTTAGTTCCTGGGAACAGACAGGGTTTCTGATAAGCTCAGAAAGGTGTAAGTCTGAGTTTGTCTTCTTTTTTTTTTTGTGGTTCTGTTTTGTTTAGTTTTTTTCTTTGTTTTTTTTTTTTTTGCTAGTATCATTATATACATAGTGAGGATTAAAAAAATAAAACAAAAAACAAGCCAACTACAAAAACAACAACAACAACAACAAAATATTATTGAAGGATTTTTCTCTGGTTTACTGTTTCTCAGTAAATAAAGCATTTGTAAAGGTAAAAGTCTTTCAGATATGCAGATAACTTACAACAGCCATGTATAAATACCTTGCAAGCACATGGTGTATTGGATGAAAATGGATGATTGAGCTGGAGATTAAGTATTGTCATTGCTTGTCACAGTATTCTGTCCATTATCTCTTTTTTTCTTTTTTGTATTATTAAGAGAATCCTAGACTCAAATGATAGCAAGATAAGAAGATAGGAAATTTAGAGTATTTATCTTTCTTAGTGGAATCTGTGCCCTGAGAAGTTTGTAGAAAAATTTACTTATCCTAAATATCCTGAAAGCTTCTGGGTATGCTAAAATGAGTGGTGTTCCTACTGCACATATATTATGGGGTTTTTTGACTATGAACACTATTGAATGTTTCCTACCTTTGGGTATGAAGCACAAAGATCACAGAAGGAGAAAAAAAATTCTGATAAGATTCTTACTTTGACCATGGGTAGCTGCAGTATAAAGATTTATAGATCATTGTGTTCTGGCCAGTCTCTGCCTAGGACAGCAGCAACTAAACACATTTCTCATGCTGCTACTAAATCATCACAAAATTGCATTAGCATATTGTGTATTTATTTATTTTTACAATGTGCTGTTCATAATGGCCATGATGAGAGTAGCACTGTTGTGAGTAATCTGACTAAAAAGTCCAGCTGAATACTATAAAGCAATACTTGATTTATCTGGTCACAGCAGGCACTGACTTCATTACATTACACAGCAGCCAGCAGAACTTAGCCATTACAAGTATTCTGCTGTTTTTCTGTGTTGCTGCTATTTATCAGGGCAAGTTTCACTTGTCATTTTCCTAGTAGTGGAAACTTCCCAGTAAAGCTAAATTTTAAGAATTTGGGAAGCACTATTATTACTGATTAAAGTCAATTTTCAGGGAGGGCTTATGGTGCAAAAAGCCCCAGAAACACATACAAAAAACTTACATAGTCCTTGCCCTCAAGAGCTTGCAGTCTAAAAGGCACTTATCTTTCAAGGTGAGAGAAAGGTTTCATTAAAAGAATTTTAAATGCCTTGAAATGCACTATTTGGCAAGTTGGAGTATATTAAGCAAAGTAATCAAAGTAATGGAAAACAAATGTACCTTAGTCCCATTTTGGGGGTAATACAGGTAATCTCAAGAAAGCTTTACTTACTACCTGCAAACTTTTTATTATAACATGGCCTACATCTTCTTCTCACGTTGCTCAGCTGCTGCAATTATGGTTATTGCTTCTGATCATCCCTTGTATCTACCATATCACCATAAAAGTTGCCTGGTGCAGTTTGCCTTTGTGTGAACTCCAGTTAAGAGAGTGTGGCTCCTCGTAGCAACCAGGAGGCACAACTAGAAATCAGCTCACACAGTCCCTGTGGGGTTGCAGTATGGATTCGCTGGGCAGATGCCTGGGATTCCCCACAGTGGCACAAAACTCATCTCATCTGCAAATCCCACCAGCTGGTCACTGGGCTAACCAGCTGTGTCAAATAGGCAACTCCCAGACTGCAGAGGAGCAGTGTTGCTGCTTGACAAAAGTGCATGGTGCCCGCTTCATGGCAGGAGGACTAAATAAAAGCAGTATTGGATAGATACACAGGATCTTACAGAAATCTAGAAACAAGTTCAACTTTCATAATTCAAGAATGCAATATAAAATTATTTTTGTGAAGTAGTCAAAAACTTATAAAGAAAGCTTAAAATCACAAATGTATAAAACTCCATAACTATCTGTAAAATAAATATGCTTGTTGTTACAGTAAAATCAAAAGTGAGCAATTCAGATATATAGAAAAACCCTGTGAGTGAGCTATCAGCCAGAGGCAGCAAAGAGCTCAGCTGCTGCTGGCTGATAGGGAGGAAGTTACTCCCCAAGAATTCACATAGTAGGAATTCACAGGACTCTGCAGGTACACGAAAACAGCCAGGATGAAATAATATAAACATGGGACTTGTGAGAGATAGGCTTTAACCTGTTGAAGTATGTGTCCTGGTGGTGTGTTAACTCTTTTAGCCAATAAGCTGTAGTCCTAACCCCATATAAACTGTGTGCTTTGTGTAATAAAAGGTCTTCACTATAAACTTCATAAGCTTGTTGGTGAAGTCCTTTCTCTCCGCCGAAAATTGTTTACTTTATATGCTCATAGAAAACACCCTCAAAACCAAGGTTTAATAGGAACCTGATTTCTTACTTGAAACTTTCTATTATTATGGAGGATATATATTAGAACATTCTAGGTACTTTCCATATCTGACTCAGAACAAAAAGTGAAACTATTTGGGAAGCTATTAATTATGATGTTCTTATTGTAAACAATAAATTGTTCAGTGGCCAAATTGAGTCCCAGCTTTCACAAGAATAGTAAAATAAAAAGAATAAAATAGACTACAATCTCTCCAATCTTTTTTACCCTGAAACTGACAGTCATATTTTTTAATTGGTACCTTTAAAAGGAAGACTGCCATATGCTTATACAGTAAAAGTCATATGGTTCTTTTTGCAGTTTCATAGAGTCTTTTCACAATTTAAATATTGAATATTTAAAAGTTTAAGATATTTATTTAAATATTTTTTGTAACAGCAGTGTTTTAATACTGGTACATTGGCCAGACCTTAACTAAGCAACCCCAATAATAGTGAAAAAGTACATTTTCACATGTAGTTGTGATGGTAAGAAAGTGATAGAAATTACATGGGTGTGCTTTTTTTGTTTTCAAGAAGCAAAAGGCCTCAAAATCTCTTGTAGTAAATGATGGAAAGATTCATCAGTATCAGTCTTGTCTGCATTTGAGACTGGATAAACCTAAGTGAGGAAATGAGAGCCTGGGCTCAGCTGAATATCTTGATCTACATTAGATTAGGGATTTCTATCTGTCTGAGAAATACTTCAGACAGCTAAACTTACTATATTTTTCTCCTTCTCTCTGGAGTCTATAGGGAAATGCTGCTTATTACTTTTGAAACTCAATCTTATACTGAATCTTGATCTTCTCAAGTGGACATTTCATCTTCACTTGGTATATCAAAAAAGAAATCAAACACTTTTGTGCAGAAAATACTATATTTTCCCTTACAGCTGTCAAAACTTCTCAGCTGATCAGAAAAATAAAATAAAGAATATGCAGACAGGCTGGATAT
Source organism: Pithys albifrons albifrons (assembly GCF_047495875.1). NCBI lineage: Eukaryota > Metazoa > Chordata > Aves > Passeriformes > Thamnophilidae > Pithys > Pithys albifrons. The sequence goes on from NC_092458.1 coordinate 42,134,919, forward strand.
TAAGTATACTTTGGAACTTGTGCATTCACATTGTCAGAGGATGACTTGATGCAATGTGCTTGTTAAAATAGCATTGAAGAAAAAAATAAGAGAGATTTTGTGGATCTTTGCTTTTTGTCTTATAGCAGGCATCAAATCAAGAGCATGTTTTTCATATTTCAAAGGGTAATGATAACAAATGTCCATTTAAAATTGAGATATTTTTGCAATCAGATTTCTATTTCAATTATGGTAATGTATGCTAAAATGCTTCCTTTGGTGTTTGAAAATTGAAAAAAAATAGCCAATACACTCAAGATATTCGGGAACTATAATAAAAAAAATTAAAAAAACAAGTTCAGGTATTTTTGCATTTTCAGTCAATAAGAAGCCAGATTTTTTCATTAGAAGTCACTGGTAGAAGTTTAAAGTTTTGATTATCAGAAAATCAAAACATTTTTCAGTCTAACCTGTTTGGAAAAATCTACGGCTATTCCTGTCCAGGTTGCTTTGTTTCTGGAAATATGCATCAGTTCTTTGGTTCACATTTTAAAATTTCAGTTGTAATTTAGGCAAAAATATACTCTTTGTAAATTTATAGAACTTCCTATATAGATATCAAAGCTATGGAAGTATAAAGACTCTCCTGGAGATACCAGTCACATTTAAGGTAGGGTTCATATGACATAATGTGGATTTCTACAGTCTGAGAAGCTCATTCAGTGGCCTAAACACAGGTGTTTAGTGTTACCAGAAATTTCCTACCTGGTATGCAGCTTTTTTTTTTTCAGAAAGGTTAGAGTTTTTGTAGATGTTATCTGTGAGTGCCAGGCTGATATCTTGTAAACTCTAGAAATTATCAACTTCAATAAATATGCACTTTTAATCCACTTGGTGCCTACTCTTCATTGAGTGCAAATGGTAGTTTGGGTAAGTAGGACTCAATTTGGCTGACTCTAGACTAACATGCATTTTTGTCTAAAACTCTTCAGCCTATCTCTGATACCTCTGACATCTCTGTCAGCTTGGGACTAAGATATGGTGTGGAACCAATGGTGTATCTACACCAATGTACAAGAGAATGCGAAGGCAGGTATCACAGACAAGAGCATCTCAAATGGCAACAGATGTCTATGTTAGTCTACCTAATTAAGATTTTGTGATTTACCTTCTAGATCATTATGTACTGCATTTTAATGTGTTACAGTTAAATTAAAAAAAAAGTAGGTAGAACATATATAGTCAAATATAAAGCAAAAAAAAAAAAAAGTGAAAAATTTGAGGGTTTAATATAACAGTACAATATCTATGGCATGAATAAAATCCTGACCAATATATTTAAAAAGTCAGAAACTGAAAATCGTTTCAGAAAAGCTGTCTAACTTATGACAGTTTGCCATTCGGAAGTATCTTCCAGGTTCTCACAGTTCTCAGATTTAAATATTAATGTGAAAAGAAATTGTAATCATCACTCTTAACAGGAGCCTTAAGACACACATCCCACAATGATGTCACTCCTTATGTGATGGTTTCAGTGAGTTTATTTCTCCCTTACTTCTGTTGCATTTACATATGCATAATTTGTGAAATAGCTATTATAAGCAATCAAAATTACTATCTAAATGATGAATAGTCAAGTATAAAAAATTTTACATCCGTACTCTTCTACATCCTTTGGACAAGTGTCTGACTCTTTGAATGAATGAAATTAAGAATTTCTTTTAAGCTAGTATTTGCACTTTTGAAGTTTGCTGACTTCAAAGAGAAGTGTGATGCTAAATTTCTTAGGATAAAAGGCAATGACTTAGGAAAATGAGCAAAGTATTGAAGTACAGCAGGAACTAAACTGAGAAATTAAGAAGACAAATTTTAATTTCCTGTTAATACTGGGATTAAAAGTGTTGGAAGTTAATGAATTTACCTCATTATTTTGAAACTTTTGCTTGTTTAGGTACAATAGATCACTAATGATTTAGAATACCATTTATTGAGAAGTAGAGTAACATCTGCAGTCAGATGTGTTTGTGCAAGTACAACTGGTCCTTTTAGAAATGAAACTGTGTAACATTCTGTGTTCAACCAATTATTTTATTCCAGGAAAAACTGGTATCAACCGCCTGACACATAAACCCATCATATTACCACATATTGGCTTTCATTTTGCATTACTGAAATGTTTGTTCTTGTACTAAAGGTATAACATAGCTCCATGCTCTGATTTCTTGCTGATTGCCACCTCTGAACACTGCATATTGAAAGTGGAGATGGAAATGTAAGAACAGAATTTTCTTAAAATCTAGACATTGCTTTTACAGAAAGCTTCCAGAGATTTTGTAGGAAATAACATATTTTCCTTCAAATATGGAATTAAATTAATGCAAAAGAACATAGAAGAGCTATACTTGCTGCAGAAGTTTTAAAAAATTACAGTTACAGCCTGTAGCATTAATAGCTACTCGATTTGTAAGTTATGTATATACATATATATATGCACTTATTTGTTAACTTCTAAATTAATTTCTTTCCAGTAGTTCCTACTGCTGTACCAGAAGAACAAAGGCCGTGATTGCATTAGAAATTTCATTGATTTCTTAAGCTGGAGTGGATTCATCTCACCTAAATTTAGACAGGTGTAATGACTAAGCAGATATTACTTGTAGTCACTGAAGAGAAAATAAGTGATTTTGAAGCACATGTTATGTAAGATTACATTAAAAGCAGAGGTAATATTTTTTAAAAATTATATATATATCTCTATATATCTTGTTTCAAAGGGAGCATAAGGTGACCAATATGCTAAGAGAAGTATGCAGTTGATCAGAGAAATTCAGACTTAAGAATCTGGTTAGAAACAACAGGAAATTAGTAAAGAATCTCAATATGTAGAATATGACTTTATGTCAGCAATTGTTCAGATTAATAAAGCTACTACTACATCATAGTTCATCTATACTACAAGGTTTGTACCCTGTACTTCAACCCAGATATCCACGATTATTATTAGTTTATGTGGTTAATGTCTATGAAGAAGCAGTGCAGAAAAGTAAGAGATACTTTAGAGCAATGCACTTGGTGAAACCAGACATCCACATCGCAACATATCTGTGAACTGTACTTGACACAGCCAGAATTGTACATTTTAGGACTTTGTTTCTCTACAAAAGTTATACCTCATGTGCCCTGAATTAGCTCTTGAGTGCTGTCCATATTATCTTGCTTTCACAGCAGCTGACCTTTCAACATGCTTCTCTCAGAAGGGGTGTAGCCAACATCCTCTTCAGTATGTTGCCACCAACAGCTTTATCAAAAGGAAGCACAAATTTGGAAACTCATACAAGAACTCATTTACAAGACTGTATATTGTCTTGTAGAGCCTTACATTAATGAACACCAGGTCCCAGAGTCCAGTGGAGAGTAATATTTGCACTGAAATTTCTGCCAATGAGCAAGTACGTACTAGGAATTCAGTCAATCTTTGGGTCACTTTATAACAAGCGAAAGATTTGTTTTAACACAAGTTTTGTGCTGAACACACAACTCCTTGTGTAACTTTTTTAAAAATGATCATGACTATGGAGGAAAGTGCTTAAGGACTGGGAGAAATGAAGTGCCACTCCTTCTTTTGACTTCAAAAATGTCAAAAAGGAGGACCCAGAAAAATATAGGCTAATGTGGCTGACCAAGCACCAGCACATGTTTCCCATGGAGGTTAGAGATGATCTCTCCTTGGAGATATTCAAAATATGACTCTACATAGTCCTTTGTAAATGGGTCCTGGTGGTCCTGCTTTAGTAGGGTGATTGGACCAGATGAGCTGTAAAGGTTTCTTCCAGCCTCAGCAGTGATTCTGTGATTTTAAACAAATGTTTGAGCCCTAAAGCCATTGATCTCCGTGTCAGCATATAAAATACTAGTTCAAGTAGGTTAATAGTTTTAGCAAGCTGAAATAAAACTTTTTTCTTCTCTGGGAATATCTTGGAAGAGAAAAAGTTCCTCAAGTCAATTTTTTGTTTTGTTTGGTTTTGGGTTTGGGGGGGCGTGGGTGTGTTAACACATAATACAATACAAAATTAAAATGTATTTGAAAATCTCTTCCAAACTCAGTTGTACAGTCTCGCAGAATCAATATATAACATTTGTTAAGACTCTTTTTTCTATGTAAAAATAATGAATCATCTCACATTTTCTGATTTACAGAATTTTTTTTTTCTTTTCTACATTACAAATAAAACCCCAACCAACCAAACAAATCAAAGCCACTTTAATGATGTAAGAGCATTGTGTGGAACTGAAATCTATCTAGCCATTTTTTCACCTCTTTGATGTGGCAGAAGAATATGTTGACTGACTACTTTGACAAAAATATGTTCAGATATTCAAAGAAAAATTTACAGATGCTGAAGTGTCAGATTTAAATAAAGAAAAAATACCAAGCAAAGCATAGTTTCCATTTAGAAAAAAAATCTTCCACAAATTTATTATGATTTAATGGTCCATTACCAATGTCAATACATGTAGTGAGAGGTAATTGCATACCTGAGGATCTCAGGCTGTCAAAGTTTCAGACTAAGTCTAGAGGGTAGCAAGTAGGAATAATACCAGTTAATTCTTGGATTAAAATGCAGCATTATTTTATTCATATTTTGTTTCCTTCCTTCTGTTCTTGGGTCCTCTTAAAAGCAATCTTCATTTCACCAGCCTATTTCCAGTAAAGCTAGGAAATTGCAGCACCTGTGTAATATGTAAAGAATCTTTACAAATTACCCAAAATACTTTTACAGATTTTCATTTCAAAGGCTTTGGATTTAATGCTGACTTATCTGAATGGTGCATCATTACATTCTGAACATCTCTTAGGGATGCCTAGCATGCTTTTCATAATTTTCTTAGTTTGAATTAAGCTACTTGCATTTTAATGCTTCAAATCCAAATGTTATGATTCATTAAATTATATTAGGAATTTTCTTTTAAAACTTGTGCATATATTTATAAATTTCAGACATAATTTTATGCAAAAGTAGACTACTATGCACAAAGTGATTCCATTTATTTACAAAATGTTTTAGAATACGAACACTTAGCTCTAACAGTGTTTTGGAAAACATCAATGTATCTTGTTTAAAATCTTTGTCAAGTATCTAGTGGAGCAAATAACAGTTCATTTTGGTTTTGCGTTGACTACTAATTGGAGTGACCAGTTAATATGAGGCCAGGGCTCTGCCACCCACAGAGATCGAGACAGACTGTAGGAATAGGCCAACAGAAACACCAGGAAATTAAAAAATGATACAGACAAACTGGGATATAACTTTGGGAAAAGCACCTGGGAAGAGTGAACTGGTGTCAGCAGTGTGCAGTGGCAATAGAATTAGCCAATAGCATGGGGAATTTTGTTAATGGTGGCATAGGTAGCAGACCCAGGGAATTAATTATCATCCCATTTACCCCACACTTGTTACGTCACACCAATACTACTGTATCTAGTTTGATGTTCCTAACTACAGGGTAGACATCAGTAAAGGGGGTTGAGTTCAGCAGCAGACCCTTAGTCCAACATTTCCACAACGAGCAGGGATATATTCAACTAGATCAGGTTACTCAGAGCTCTGTCCAGCCTGAATGTATTTAAACGTATTCAGGGATAAGGCAATTGACAAATATTTGCCAGTCTGCATGTCTTGAAGCCAGATCTTAGGGTGCACTATTAAGTTTCACAGAAAGTGATCAGAACGCTATGGAAATGCATTTAGGGTTCTATAAATATCTGGATCAACTGTCTACAAAATTCTCATAAAGATTGGACATGAATAAAGAGTCACATTACTCTCAAGTGGGTAAATGCATTTAGGATGAGTGTTAGTATATGAGAAAAAGTTTTTCTGGCAGAGTAAGTTCTTGATAGTTCAGTATTCAGGGCTAGTTTCAGCTCAAATGGTAAAGTCATGTATATATACAAAAAACACCATTTATGGTGTCCAGTGTTTTCAAGTCTGGTATTTGGCTTTTAATTTTTTTTATCCAGAAGGCTTAGATTGTCCTACAGATCCTAGGACTTGTGCCTTAAGTGTACCCTTTTAATTCAACTAGGCAGTTGAATTAAGATTTGGGTCCTTATAACCCAGTTACAGTCAATGAGTATCCAGGATGAAATTCAGACACTGAAAATTTCAGTTCACTAATATATGACACCTGTCCTCTAAGTGTATGTTGCTAAGTTTTTAATTAATCATCAGAAAAAATTGTCAAGAAAAGTTGTTTATATGAATATTTCAAACTTAAGTATTAATAAAATTCCACAAGACTTCAGTGTACAAAATTGTGCTATGAAGCAGTCTCTCTCTCTTTTTTTTTTTCTTTCATTTGATGAAAGTCAATATGGATCTGAAGCATGACTAAGAATTCCAGATGATTGCACACCTGCTTTCCAGCTGCTAATGGTTAAGACATGAGGCATGCTACTTATTTGAAACAGTTCCCAGACCAATCCTTGTCAGGAGAGTTAGCCAGGAAGAAGTGCTTCCATATTTATCTTCATGAAAGGGAGTGAACCACAGTGCAGGATATCAACTTCAGTCGAGTTTGAAGTTTAGCTGCATGGAGCTGTTTACCAATTATACATGTAGATATAATCTGATACTATCTAAAGCATTTTTCAACTGGATGCTATTTGAGCCCTGAATATTACAGATGGTATTTCTGGCAAAATGTTAGGCAATTAGGTGTGTCTTATAATCTCTTTTACCTGTATTTTAGCACAGTAGGAATTTACAGGGTTTACTACATAAAGCTATGATCTTCTATGTTTGTTTTGCCTATGCCATCATTTGTTTCCAAATTCTTACTCCACTGAGTATTCAGTTTTCTGTCCAATTCTTTGTGAGAATTACACGAATAAGCATGCAAAAAGTCATCTTTTCTCCTTCCCCTTTTACAAAGGGATATATTAATAAAGGTGGAAAGCTCTGGTTATATCTCAAGCTGCAAGGCAATAGAAGAAAGAAAGAAAGAAGGCAGAGAGATCAAGGCTCCGTGAAAATCTCACAGAAATTAAAACATAAGCAAATAAATAAATATATCTGCATTTCCACAGGAATAACTGTAATTACTCCTTTGTGGATCTCCAGAGAAGGCTGAAATATATGTTGTTGGACTTCAAACTAAGCTGTTTCAGACTACAACAGAAGTAAAACTCACTTTTACTTCAATCAGTATTGTTCTGTGATATTACCAATATTTTTTTCTTTCAGATTTTGTGATTGTTTAATTGTGTATTTCTTGCTCTTTGCGATAATCTTTGAATAAAAATTCTTCATAATGAAAAAGGAAATAATTTCTAATTTTCATTTGTGCTGTGTTTACCTAAGACTTCTCATCACATTACAGTGATGTATGAAAATGTTAGTGCCTTGAAGACATAGGTTTTACGACATTCATCAACATTTTTTTTGTAGCTATTTGACAACTTTGTATGTCAAGGTATTACAGTAAACAGTAACTGTTTAGATGCATAAATACTTATATAACATATGCTTCATAAGGATAGGAAAATATTTCCTCCTTGAATTTTAATGAAATCGAACCTTTTATTTCTCAAAGCAAGATATTGGTTTCCCAAGTTCACCTAAGTATCTTAAATATTAAAGCACTTGCTGAAGTATTTCCAGGGAATTTCTTTAGTTAAATCCAAACCTATACAGCTGACATGTAGTGTCTAGTCTGTGCATTAAAAATTTTGCCCTTCATTGAATAGACAGCTCTGAATACATATAATTAGAAACTGTGGGTTATGGGTACTGCTCCACTTAGCAAGAATAATGAATTGTCCATTGCAATTACAAATGCAAATTATAATCAAATTCCTGGCAGAAGAACAAAAAAACAACAAACAAGCAACTTCTAAATGAAGGAGCTTAATGAGCAACACAAGAAGATGTACATGAACTGTAAAAAAAATCAAATATTTGAGTACAACATTTTATTAGAGGGGAGGCATCTTTCTAAAGGCAGAAATAACAAAACCGTCAGATGAAATGAATGGATAGGTAGATTTCATATAATGTTTTCCAGTTTGTGCGTATTGCTTTATGTACTGTGCCTGAGCACTGCTGAGTGGAGTCTAGCTCTATCTTCTTTGCTTATCATCTTGTTGGTTATTTATAGAATAGAATCATAGATAGATTGGGTTGGAAAAGACCTCCGAGATCCTCAAGTCCAACCCTTGGTCCAACTCCAGTCTGTTTACTAGATCATGACACTCAGTGCCACGTCCAGTCTCAGTTTAAAAACCTCCAGGGATGGTGAATCCATCACCTCTTTGGGCAGGCCATTCCAGTGCCTGATTACTCTCTCTGGAAAGAATTATTTTTTCTGATATCCAAATTAAATTTCCCCTATCAGAGCTTGAACCTGTGCCCCCTTGTCCTGTTGTTGACTGCCTGGGAGAAGAGACCAATCCTCACTTGGCTATAACTTCCCTTCAGGTATACATCGATAAGATACCCTCAAGCATTCTCTTCTTCAGGTTGAACACTCCCTGCTCTCTCAAGCTCTTATATGACAGATACTTCAATCCTCTGCTCATCTCCAATCTCTTAATTAGAGAAAACACATCTTTACTGCAAGGATGGTAAAACCCTGGAATAGGTTGTCCAGGGAGATTGTGGAATATGTCTGCAGCGATATTAAAAACCTGACTGGATACCAACCTGGGCAACCTGCTTAAGCTGACAGTGCAAGGGAGCTGTACTAGATGTCCAGAGATTGTTTCTGATTTCAACCATTCTGTGATTCTCTAATCCTCTCTGTGGTCATTTGCTCTTGTTTCATTGAATCATAAAATAGCCCAGGTTGGAAGGGACCTCAAAAGGTCATCTGGTCCAGCATTTCATGGACAAGGAAGCCTAGATGAGATCATCTAGCACATTCTCCAATCACAAATTAAAAAAAAAAAAAATCTAGCAATGGGGTTTCTAACGTGTCTCTGGGGCAGTTTTAGCAGTTGTTGATTCCTTTCACTGTAAAACATTTATTTCCTAATTTGAGATGAAACCTCTCCTAGTGCAACTTGTACCTGTTGACATTTGTCTTCTTCATGTCACAACTTGTGGAGGAGAGAATAAAAAAATGGGAAAGACAGAAGTTGCACACTCATCCTAAACATTTCTCTAATACTTGCTTTAGGGGATCCCCATGTGGCTTATTGTGAAGAGAGACCCTCCATCATCTTTGAAGCTTCTTTTAAGTACAGGAATACTGTGACGAGGTTGCCTCTGAGCCTTCCTGTTACCAGGAGAAGCAATACCTAAGTGCTTCAGTTCTTCCTTATTTTCCAGGACTGTGATCATCTTCATGTCACTCCTTTGAACCAATTGCATGTCCATGTCTCTGTCCTACTGGCAAGCCTGGACCCTGACCCAGGTGGCCTCATCAGTATTGAGTAGAGGGGGAAGATCAATGCTTTTCATAATACAGCCCAGGAGGCTATATGCTTTTGGTGCAGGGGTGAATTAATCGCTTACAGTAAGAGCTCTCTGCCTTTTCTGCCAAGATATTTTCTATCAGGTCAACCCTTGCCTGTGCTGGTGCATGGAATTATTTCTTCCTGAGTGCAAGCCTTGGCACATAAACTTCACAAGACTTCTGTCAGCACGTTGCTCTGTACTATTCATGACTCTCTGAATTGCATCACACTCATCTAGTGTATATGCCACCTCTCTCAGCTCTGGGTCATCTACAAATGCATGTCTTCAAATAAATGTATCTCTTTCTTTTTCTTTCCTGTGTGTCTTATTTTCTTCATCAGAATGAAAATAAATTGGTCAATGGTAAGATTTTTCATGTATTTAAACTGAATTGATCAGGTGAAGTTTTATCCTTTTCATTTTTTGCCTAAATTTTGAAGTTTCTAACCCCCAAATTGAGTCACTTGTCACAAATACAAGTGTTTATTTAAGATCTATATTCATGATTCTCATAACTAAAATATCTGTATGTTTATGCATAAGCACCTGGACAGGAGCTCCTGTGCAAGAGTTTGTAATACTAATTTCATTATAGTCAAACAGAATGCTAAAAATGCAATGGGACTTCGTATGTAAATTTTACACTTCTTCCTTCTTCCAACAGTAAAAGATGGGTCAAACTTTTCTGTCAATAATGAATATGGTAGCAATTTTAATGACTTTTTTTAAAAACAGTTATCGTCAGTTTTCAGAAAAAAATTAACACGTGTCAAAGGTGACAATACTAAGAACTACAAAACCACTAAATAGAATGCATGTAAAAATAAGTGAAGAAGAATGGTCAAGTACAGAATACAATGTAAACTTTTAGTCTGTTTGACTGGAAAGAACCAAAAATAAATCAAGTTGTAAGACTAAGAACCTGACATGCAGATCATATATAAGTATATATATGTACAAAGACAAAAATAATTCTGATAAAAGGTTAAAGCTTGATAGTTAAAGACCTTATCAAAGTCATTTTTTTCACAACATTTTTACAAAAAAGGTGAAGCAAAGGCTTTTGAAAACTGAAAAATGTAGTTGCACTAATGAGGATATAGATAACATTAATTTGTCTTGTGCGTGAATATAAGTATAATAAAATAGTGTGAGCAATAACACCATATAAGCATTTTGTAAGGCTCATGAGACACAATGTATAGTCATTTCCCATAGTTATGTTTTCAATGCGATCACCAATCTGGCAAACAAAGAATTGTATTGTTGCAAATAGGAGCCATGGGGAAATATGTAAATAGCAATCCAAGTAATAGAATTTGCAAGATAAAGAATAAAGCACAAAACCCAAGATAAATATGATAGACTGCAATTAGGCAGGATGTTGTGCCTAAAACTGGAGGAGGACTGGGAAAAATAAACAGGAGGCATGGAAGAAACAATACCACAAATGAGTGAGAAACTGTGGAGCAAAACAAAAAAGACAACCTCACTGCAGGTCTGATTTCTTTCATGAAAGATCTCTCTGGTCTGATCACCTTGCCTTTGGTGATTATGGACTCTAGCCATAAAGGCTAGTGGCAAATCTAATCACAGCTAATGAAGTTATGAGGGTATAAGGTTATGGACAGTTTTTGTATACATAGTAATAAGTGGTGATAATGCATAAAAAATGGTCATTTGTACAAAGTGTGTTGTTGTAAAATGTCAGTCTAGTCTTGTTTTAATGTTTAAAATTGGCTTTACTTGTTAGCCTGTTAAACTCTCCCATCATAGTTATCTCTAATTCCCTTACTGGTGTGTATATATAGGTATATACATGTGTAGTATATGTAGTGATAGTTATACATATATTCTGCTGAAACAATAGCTATAGGATGAGACAACTTGTGCTTATGGCAAAGAAAAGAGATGATTACATAAGATATATAACTGTGATTCCATGCTAGTCAGGGTATAATGAAATAAGGAAGTAGAAACTAAACACACATTTTCTTGAGGTAGGGTAAGAGAATAGCGATCTAATGAAGATACTTCTGTTACAGAAAGGCTAAAAAGAAAAGGATAAATGTAGAAGAGGGAAAGGATAAAAAGAAAAATTCAAGAGCATTCTTGTACAGTACGTTTGTGGTACAATAGGTTTGTCACATGAATGGTGTGTCACATGAGTATTTGATCAGATTAGGTGAATGCATATAATTCATGGTAAAAAAATGAACAATATAATAGTACAATTATGATTCAAATTCTAAATAGGAATGATGATTCCACAGGTGATCCTTTATTTTCTTTCTTTACTGTTATACCAGGCTTCTAATGTCACTAGTGCTAAGATTTAGAAATATCTATATTACTGACTTACTAATAACTAAAAGGAGAATAACTAAACAGCCAGTATTCCCTACAATAGCATTGCTGTTTGAATAAAGACCACCACTTTGAGTAACCACCCTAGCTGTATGCATATCAGTTTAATTCTACTGATGATATCTAAAGCTGATGTTACATCGTCCCTAGAAATACCCTTTTGCAGATAGCATGAGGAAGTACGTGTTGACTGTTCAGCTATTCTTTACATGGTTTCTCCAGCAGCAGTAAACCAGCATTCTGCTCTTCTCATTGAGCTCAATCAAAATGGCATAGTGTTCCCTGCATGTCAGTGAGTTTCAAATTTTGTCATTTGTACTTCACTCTGAATATCATATATAGACTCATGCGTCCCTTTCAGTTACAATCTCTGTTTTTTGTAATTTAATTTCTCCACCTTATGATCAGATTCAGAAGCAACCAAAATCCCTTCTTAGTGGGGAGGCATTATCATAAAACCATGTTTTAAAGGACGTGCCTGACTGCAGCTAACCGTACACACCACCAGTCCTGGTTCACATCGCTAGGTGTTAAGGAGGTAAAGTTAAGAATAATAAATCTGTTAATCTAGGACCAGTTTCAGGAGATTTGTATATTCATTATTACTGTTGTCTTTTGGGGCTTTTGTTGGTTTTGGGTTTTTCTGTTGTTGTTGTTTTTTGGTTTTTGTTTTGTGTGTGTGTGTGTGTGTGTGTGTGTGTGTGTGTGTCTGTTTCTTATCCCCAGAACTTCGCATGTTTCAAGATTACTACACTTGTTTATACTTCCAGAGTTTGGGCAATAATGTTTCCTCTAGATGAAGAAAACAAGCAAATCTGTTAGGAAAAGCACTAAGTATTTCCAATACAAAAAAAGAAGTGGTGGGGGAGAAGTAATTTGTAAAACCTTTATACTGTTACTCTGTCGGGATATGTGCTTTAGCAAATATGCATATTTGAACATATTCTAACTGCTTGGTGATAAATGTTGTTATATGAATGTTGCTGTTCTGAACTTGCATTTGCAACCTTGATTTCCTTAGAATATAAATCCTCAGAAATCCGCAGAAGTGTACTTGAAAAATGTTGTCAGCTAACAAAATTAACACAAGCCTTCTAAGAACCACAGCATAAGCTTAACATGCAGAAAGTGTTTAAATAACTTTTGCTTGCTCAACATAAAGAAACATGACAGGTTTATTGGCTTGTAGGCTTAATCGTTACTGATTGACCTGTGTTATCTTCTTTTTAACTGCTTCTATTTTTTTTTTTTTGTAAGTCTGGGGCCTTTATCCCACACTGGAGCAATGGTTCATTGTACATTGTATGTAAGCTGTTGGAATGCTGAAGACTAAATTTAATTTCTCAAAAAAAAAATTTATCAGATTTGATTTTTATGAAGCAATCAAGACAATACCTTGATGGGGTAGGGCAGATTTGCAGTGGTCAGAGGAGGCAGAGACAAACTCAGGCTGCAGTCTGATCAGAAGACCTACGCCAAAGACAAATGACTTTATTTTTAGTCACAGCTTTACTTTTATCTATTCTTGTATATAACATGCCAGCGCACTATTGGTTAGTCAATTCACTAAGCATACATGGAAAAATCCTACTGGTTACAAGGTATCACATGTTCTACAGGTGGCTCTCTGGTCCTTAAGGGTGCATTCATTAATTAATTCAGACATTAGGAGATACACACACACACTGTCATCCCACACACACACCTAGTATTTTAAAACTTGTTCTAAAGTATGATTCAGTAATCTTAGAATCATAGAATGTTTTGGGTTTCAAGTAAACACAAACTCATAAGGCCCTTCATAAGACTTGTTCTCATAAATTCCTGTAATTGCTTTCACATAATAAATAATTCAAGTGTTGTTAAAATATAGCAGTGTAAGAATATGGAAATAATAGAGAAATACTTGTGAAACATGGTCAAACTGGTTTTAAACAAAGTCCTGTATTGTTGAGGGAGGTGAATATTATGCAATATCTGGACTGGGATTTTAAAATACCCTGCAGTTCCTTCTAGGCCATATATAGACATTTTCTTCCAAAAGGAACTCGTTGCACTAGGATAACAATACCATTAAATATCCCCTCCACAGTAACTGTGACATAGTTAAGTTCACTGAGATATGGGAGCCAGGTAACATTTCTCTGTTGCATACTTGATGCAGTTATACCACAGTTTGTACTTAGTATTCCAACGTACCACAGGGCAGTTTTATGTTCTGGTGGTCTTGGTATTGTTTTTTCCAAACCTTTTTGCTTCATAGGTTCATTCAACAGTGTTCTGAGCAGGAGAAAGAAGCATAACTAGCCTGACACCTAAGGCATTCAGTCTATCCATGTAGCATTCTAAGCAAAACAATTTTTGCACAAAACTGTAAAATCTGAATGAGTAAATGTGTATCTTTACAATACATTGCACAGGGTAGAATTTTTCCCTTTAGATTCTTTTGGATAGTCTAAGTTTATGCATTGAAGAGATTATTACTAGATAAACAGCAGGGACTTTTCCAGCAAGAAAAGTTGTTTGTATCCAGAGAAAGCAAGTGTACCATAGAAAAACTAAGAAGTACTTTTCTTTTTTTTTTTTTTTTAAATTACCACTTTCTGTTATTGTTTTCTCTGTACCCTCATTATTTCTATGTCCCAGGAAATGACTTGTGAGATGAGAAAACATCAAACTTCTTGTCTTAGAGGTCAGGTCCAGGACAGCACCATAGCTGTAAAGAAAGTAAGGTATTGAGATTTTTGTTGAATAATGTGCATGTATACAGTGGAAGTGAAATTTCTTTGCAGCTTTTGATTTTGAAAATGAAGGCAACCTTGCAATCTCTATCACTTGTTTTTCTAGGGTTTGGGGGATGGGGGGTCAGGGAGGGTGAGGGGGTGGGGTAGGGTTGCCAAACTCAAGAAACTAAATGCTTATCTATAGCATTTACCTATAGGTAAAAAATTAAAAAATAGTTATGAGCTGGTATGAAATTAAAAGGAAAAAAACCATATGGGGAAGCCACACAGTTCAAACACTTTTTATATTAAAATTATCCATAGAACCTATGAAGTATTTTGGCTAAACAATTAGCTCTGTTATTATGAAATGTTACTTGAATTACATAGTCAGTGGGCATCTAAGTTTATTTTAATACAGACTAAGCTTTCACCATCTGTCCTACCCTCTAATTAAGATGCAATACCTCCATAATTCAAAACTGCATAGTAAAACTTCAATAATAAGTAATTAAAATACATGTGCATATTCATCATTTATTGCTGCATTCACCTGTTATATTTTCGTTACTTTTTTTTTTTGGGTGGGGGGGGAGTGGGAGGCGTGAGGCCAATAGGAAGAGTTTTGTAACTGTTTTCTACTCTTAGATCACTTTTTCCACTGGTCGAGTATATTTTTTGGTAAAGTCAATGGACTTACAACAGCTTGCATCCACTGTTCACCTGATCTGTAGCATGGATTCTGGTCTATTTCTTTTTTAATTAAAATAGTAATTTTTTTTCAAAATAATTTGTAACATATAGCTTAGAAGTTTTTCATTATTTTTACATTTCTTTTGAAGAATCTTAAATTTTGCTTTCATCAGAAGGGTTTTTCATTTTAAAAATACAGCATCAAGGAATGCCTTATTTTACTTTTGATAAAGTTATTAATAATTTTATCCAGTCCTGTTGCTATGAAGACAGTCTGATAATATTTTGAAGAACAGACCCCTCTGAATATAGTGTGTACACTGCAGTGTAGGGATCTCTTCAGTTTCTTTCAGTTTAGATAACTTTTTTACCACACTTGTTCATTGTATTTTACTCTTATTTAGTCAATACTCCAAACTAAAATAATCATCTACTTTGCTGTCATATTTTTCTTTTTATCAGGGGCATAATGAATAATTTGAATTTCAATGCTAAGAGAGTAGGTAATTAAATTAATTTTTTTCACCAGAAGCCATGTAAATGAATCCCACATATTGCTCTTCAAAGTACATGTCTTTGGTTAGAAAAATATTTAGTCCTTCCTTTTATTGCCTTTTATTTTTCTGCCTTATTGTGCAATTGTTTCTTTCCTAATATTTCACTAGAATAATTTCTTACTAGAGATGGGTCATTGCATTATAATACTGTAAATTCCTATATATTGAAAATTAACACCTCTAGTCTATCAAAAAGATCAAGACTGATTTGG
Source organism: Pithys albifrons albifrons (assembly GCF_047495875.1). NCBI lineage: Eukaryota > Metazoa > Chordata > Aves > Passeriformes > Thamnophilidae > Pithys > Pithys albifrons. The sequence continues at coordinate 42,150,911 of NC_092458.1, forward strand.
TCATATCATGTTAATGCAGTTCATTTAGAGATGAGAAAAATGACCTTAGTGCCTTAAATTCTACTCTGAGAAAGCGGAAGATGGAGAAATTTTCTACTTGGCTTCAGAATCTAAAGAAAATTAAATCTAATATATATTTTACTATTTTGATTAATTATGGAACTAATTTCATATTACATATTATATATAAAATATATAAGTAACTTTATTATTGTAACTATTACTTATTAATACTCTTCAAAATAAGTTTTCTAATATGCTTAGCAGGAGATTCCATCACAAGCTATGTCTAAGGACTAGACTTTTTTTTTTTTTTAATTATGGTACTTGAAATGATTGCCCTCAAGAGATATGAGTGATATTTGTAGCATGATTTTAGTATTACCTAGATGGTCATGGAAACTTCTCTACTGACTGCCTGCACAACTATGTCAGGACACAGAATTTGCCAATAGATAAAAAGATAGGAAAGAAGTAGTTATCTCCTCCCTTTATCCTAAGCTGTGGAGATCGCTCTAACAAGATTTATCTGAAAACATCAATATATTAAAAAGAATCAAGTTCATATGTATGTGTCTAAAGTTTAAGAAGAAAGTAAATCTGCCTTTTGTGAACAGAACAAAAGTCCACTGTCTGTCTTACACAAGTCTGTAATTGTCCCATCACATAAATACAGAATCCAGTGTCTGTGAGGCAACTGAGAGGTAATATATGGAATAAGTCTTCCAGTCTACTGAGATACCTGCAGAGTATCTCAGACAGTACTGGATGTCAATAGTCAAGCTGTCATCTCTGAACATGCCTGTAGACAAGTGGCATTCTTAACTTTTTCTTCATCTCTAAAGAGTGGTAAAACTGCTTTGCCTGTAGATACTTTTAAATTATTCATTTTCATTTCTCCTTTAATGACAAATTAGAAGTTAAAAGTACCTGAAGTGACATGTCTAAGAAATTATACAGTAAGCCTTAACAAAACCCTAATTCTTCCGGTTCAAATGGCCTTAATTGTCCAATTTGTAACTAGCAATAATAATAAAAACAGCTGCTTTTTTTCACAGCATGGATTTCAAAACTGTAGTTTAATTATCATGCTCACAATATCATTGCTTCAAAACCTTAAAAAAATAGAAGAATGTATTATATTATTTATATCTGAGTTATAGTCCATCCTCTCCAGGTTAAGTCTGACAAAACATGACAGGGCTTTCATTAGTTCTATCACTTGGTTTTCCTTATCTTCCATGTAGGTGTACAATATGAAATCTCTCTCTTAAAAATTATTATACTGCTTATTCTCAAAGTGAAGAGCTTTTCCAAGATTTAAGAACTTTGACATAAAATTAGAACACACACCAAGGAAACTTCTTACTATGGGAGGCATGCCATAAAACCACTACAAAGGGTCCAAGTAAGAGACCCTAAGAAAATTATGTATAACTGAAGCGGACATAAAAGACAAGTACATGTAAATCTAAAGAATGACTGACATTCAGAAGAAATAATCACAGAATTAATTAAGACTTTAAATGTATTTGCTGGCTTACTAAAGGAAGTCCTAGAATTTCAGAAACAATGAAAAGTTTAATTGGTAGCATGATCTTATAAAATTTGAAGAGTTCATCACAGAAACAACTGGAAAGTCTTAATATTTTTGAAGAAAACTGTTATCTAAAGGAAATTTTAGTGGGATATTGAGGTGAGAAACTTTGAGACTTTGCTGGATGGTTACATAGGACACAGGAAGCTGGTACAATGTTGTCCAAAATGCATTTTAAGGCACACAAAAGTGAGGATACATTATATTTAAAACAAATTACACTCATTGGTTGCTGATGGCATACTTGCCTAGCTGTTGTGCAGAGAAAAAAAATCAAACTGTAGAGAAGAAACTAAATACCACAGTTTCACTAATGTACCACCATATATATGACACTTCAGAATTTTATCATCCACCCATATTAAAAATTAAAATATTGATTTTTTTGACTTTTCAGTGGAGTAACAAAATGTTAAACTAATACAGCAAAAAAGCTCATTAACAGGCCTAAGATTATTTTTTTTCTTTCTCTCTAAGGAACATCTTGCATAAGCAGACATTTGGACTTGGCAGTATTTTTTGAAGTGTTTGATATCTAATTTTAGTACACTACCTTTGCACCATAATACTATGGCACCATATTTTATATACTTCCTTCTAGATTAATTTAATTTTTAAAAATAAGAGTTGCAGCAAGAAAGAACAAACAAGCTTGAACTTTTGAAGACATCAACTACTACAAAAGAATACCATTTTGGATTCTTCTGTTAAAAGAAGTTCTTTATGCACCTAACTCTTTCCTTTATGTCTCTGTTGTGCTTTATGCCTTTTTTGACATCCAGTCATGCTGATCAGTAAAAACATTTCATTAAGAAAATTGCCTATAGACTACAAATGAACCACTAAATTAATTTTAAAGTTCAGCCTTGCCAACTGTAATTCTTCCCTGGCCTTCCATGAAGACATTTAACAGTTACACTGGACTCTGTTCAAATGCCTAAGCAGAATTGTCCAGGAAGATGAATGATACCCTAGCAAATATTGGCTGTCCTCCAGCTGCCATTCTACAGTGATGTTGGCCTCCTGAGTGTCATATCTGCCATCTCTGTGTGGATTTCTAACACATCGTGGTGCCTCTCAAAAGATATTAACAGTTATCTCTGGACAACTGACTAACTCACTTGACCCTTACATGGTGTTTGTTCTGTGGCTCCATTGATCTACACTGATGGTAATGGAAGCAGACATCTAAATTTAAATGTCACAATCTTAAAATTAATCTCAATCCTGTCATCCAAAGAACTCCTGAATATATTAATGAATCCTGAGTCTGTGGTTTAAATGAGTGAGATTTAGATCTTTCAAAGACACTGCAATATAAGAAGTATTATTTCACTCACCTGTTTCATAAAATTGAAGAGATATGATAGTGAAGGACATGAAAAATCAGGAATGCCATTCTATCAGCAGATTGTAAATAGCCCACTGATACGGTGGAGAGGTTTCTGCTTCCAGGAGCAAGGCTAGGAAAGCGGCAAGCAGGGCTCCCATAGGATCAGGCCCCTTAGAAGCGAGGTCGGCTACTCCCGCCCCTGACCCGGTGACCGCCCCGAACGGAACAAGTCCGCACTCGCCAGGAGTCCACGAGGAAAAGCCAAGTTTAATGCCACGTGCTAGCTTATAAGGAGAGCATGGGAATTCCCCGGATTTGGGCGGGGAAGAGGGGCAAAGAGACGGGGCGGAGTAACACAGTTCATTGGGTGCATGCAAACGAAGGGAAGGAGGGAGGGGAGGAGCGGCAAAAGGACCAATGGGAGAATGAGATGGGCAGGGAAAGTCTACCGTAGGGCTTCCAGCACTCCAGGGCAGGGACAGCCCCCGCCCGGGCTCCAGCGGCGCCTCGTGGGCGGCCCCGCCAGCAACCGCCCCCATGGCCAGGTTGGGCCAGGACAGGGGACTGCGACCCGGAGGGTTTTGTGGGAAGAGGGAACTTGGATAAGAAACGACTAAGGGAAAAATAACCAGGGTAGCCACACTAAAGGTATAACATTTAGACTGAGGAAGCATCAATATAGGGTGTGAGCTTATTAGAGTCCTTATAAATCTCTTGCAGAGCTTCCATATTCGGGGAGCCGGGTTCCTGGACTTCGGCGTCCTCGTCTATCCATCTCTTGTAGTATTTTTGCCACTGTATAAACCCCGGGTCTCCTCCGACACCATTCTATGACTCTGTGATTGGTAAAAAATCTTTTTCCATCTTTCTTACTAGATCCCTTCAATTATTGAAAGGCCACAATAAAATCTTCCAAGAATCTTTTCTTGTCCAAGATGAACAGACTGAACTCTCAAAGACTTTCTTCACAGGAGAGGTATTCCAAGCCTCTGATCATCTTCATGGCCCACCTCCACTCTAACATACCAATGCTTTCCTGTATTGGTGGTCCCAGAGCTGGATGCAGTACTAAAAGTGTACTCCCAAGAGTGGAGTAGAGGAGACAGTCCCCTCCCTCAACCTACTGGCCAAACTTCTTTTGATGTAGTCCAGGACACAGTTGGCTTTCTGGGCAGTGAGCTCATGTGGATGGGTCATCTCCAGCTTTTCATACACCAGCACCAGCACCCCCCAAGCACCACTTGCTCCTATTGAGTTCTACAAAAACAAAGACATTTTTAATAACAATGGTATAATGCATTTGATTAAAGATGTAATATAAACTCAACAATTTGTTAAAGTTATTTGAAAAAAGGATTTTTTTTCTAGTTTAAGCGTAAACTATGAACAGAAATCACCTATGAAATAAATAGGAAATATTTGAATCACATTTATAGGGTGGAGTAATGCAAATTTTAAGTAAAGAAGGTGATTTTAAACCCGCTTACTTACTGTATGAATAGAAATAAAATTGAAGTCACCATTGATTAAATTACATTGTCAACCTACGATCCAGCCACAAATAAAAAAGTTCCAGATAATTGGGTAATTTTATGTGCTTTCATTTGTAATCCCTTCCAAATCTGTAATAATTAGATTACTAAATCTTACCTGTGTCTACTCTTTTGGTTGCTTCAGATATTAATAAATTTTCTTCATTAGCCAAAGGGACAGGTCTTGTTTACCTTACTGTCTCATCAATCTGGTTTTTAAGCATGACCTTGACTATGTCCTACCATATTAGTAAAACTAATTGTCCAGAGGATCAGACCCTTAGTAACTGTTCATTATGTGAGGAAGAATGTTTTCTAGTTTACACCGAGTAACCAAATCTACCTGCATTTGTATAGTGACAGCGGGCACTAAACTAAATCTTTCAACTCATCACTATATATTTTAAGATATGATAATTATACCCCTGTGATTCTTCATTTTAGTATGTTAAGCAATGATTTTCAGCATGCAACCTAGAATTTAATGCATATCCGAGTTTTGTAATTGTGAGTTTACTATTTGTATTTCATGTAGTTGTTCAGTAAAAATTATTTTAAGAGCTTAGAGGTAATTAGTTTAAATAATTATTAAATAGTACAATCATTTTAAGACTAAAATCAGAACTATATATTGTAGCCCCAAAATATTTTTGTGTCCATTGACAGCTCTCAAGTGGAAATAAATTCAGTTATGAGTAAGATAACAAGTAATGAGATACAATGCACATGATTAAGATTAGAAGTTTTGAAAATCATGTTTGATTTACCTATTATGTATGCTTAATAATTTTCAGTAATTATTGGAAAACTTCAGGAGCTCTATACTAACAGTGCAAGATTACAGGCTATATGCAGATTACAGACTGTGTATGACTGACCAGTTAGCTTTAAGCAAGAAAATTAACTTCAAAGCAAACCAAACCAAACCAACCAACAAACAAAAACTGGCATTAACCATACATAAATAAACAAAACATAAATAAATAGATGCATAAATATATGTAAAGGAAGCACCTTCTGAAATTCAATTTTACTTATAAATGTTAAGCTATGAGCTTGTTGGAAGTAAGCTGATTGTATGGCTGTGATAGGTAATTTTGTGAATCACTCATCTAAAAGAAATAGCAAAAGTGTATAATTATTAGTAAAAGAATGAAAAGCAAACTATTGTGTACCTTCATGATGCACTTCTGAGTGTTTCTCAAAATAGAGTTGGGAGGAATGAGATATAAAGGAGGCCATAAAGGGCAGTCTAAGAACCATAAAAGTTTCATATGTATAACAGCAGTGGACTAGGACAATTCAGCACGTAAAACAGATGACTGAACTAGGATATAAAAGACACCATGAAATCCTGTGTGTCCCTGCCACAGTTTTGGACTAAAGTGACAATGTGTTAGACTACAACAGACAGATATCAAAACACTTAGTCACAGGTAAGTTCAATGTTTAGGAGAGACACGAGTCATTTGTCCTTTAGGGGTGACAATGTGGTTGGATAGGTCAGTAGAAGGATACCAGGTATGGTCCCAGGGCCAGGGTATGGGGATCATGTCTGTTCTCCTGTGATCTCTTCAGATTTCTCCCTGACCATTTATCCTTACACTACTCCCTTGTTTTTTGAAACCAGGCCAAATCCATGAGAGCTGCACAATGACACAGGGAAAGTTGAACAGAAAATTATGGTTTGCTTCTCTAGCACTGGAAAAAAAGTGGATCAGACAATACTAAGAATAATCACTGCATCAAAACAAACAATATACTAGACTTCTTCATTTAATATGGAGTTAGATTTGCTGTGGGAACTGTGGATACTGAAAGCTAAAATCAGTTGAAAAAGAGTCTTTTTTTGAGTGTAGACGTATATGGAGAAGTTTGTCACAAACAGCTCTAGGAGTACAGAGTCCTCAGGTGATCTACCTTGCTAGCAAATCTATTTTCAGACCTATGTATTATTATTTAATAGCAGCTCTGACTGATTTCTTTTTGTTAATGGTGAATTAAGTATGCGCTCTAAGTCTTAAATGTCTGCAATATTTCCGACTACAAGCATCAGTCTGCAACCAATAACATCAGAGCTGGAAGGACTTGAGGCATGCTGACCTTTTTTTTTCCTTTTTATTTTGTTTTTATGAAAGGTTCCAGTGTGCAATAGAGGCCATAGGGATTTTTCACCCTGTAAACTCTCTTCTAAATTTTCATGTTAGGTTCTGTTGCGTCATTCATTCTGCTCAGTGTCCTGGAAACTCCTAAGAGGGTTAGAGGAAAGTTATGGATTTTTATAGAACCAAAATGGGAATAATATTCATATTTATAACAAGCATTTTTGGAGCATGCAGTAGCAGTCCACAGGAACTTATACTGAGACAAAATTTTTTCTATAACCTAGGTCTTATTTTGTCAGTCCTGGAAAGCTTTGACAAATGACAACCCAAAGTTTTGGTAAGGACAAGCCATATCCATATAGTGAAATAATCTAACTTCAAAGAAGATGGAGTACAGAATCTCAACAGTGAAATCATAAGAGTAGACTGTCAGTGGAAGTCTTGATAGATAACTAGTGTTATAAATCATTGCTTGACAGTTGCTGACGGAAGGGAATATCTCCCAAGCACACACTCCACACATGGTGAGAATATAAGCAAAGAAGCAATTTATTCACAGACTTTTATAGGGTAGGTTGGGGAAAGGTTTAGAAAATGGGAGGAACCATGAAGAGGATTTGGTAGAAGCAGGGGAGAAATGAGCAACCAGGGACATGAACAACCAATTAAAGGACAACCATCAACAAACCATAAGGGAACAGGATTCTAGCAGATGTGGGAAAAATCCTATGGGCTTACGGGAAAAAGATAACATGGAGGGAAATACTAAGGGAAAAATACAAGTGAGTAGCCATTTTGAACTTGAAAAATATTGGGGGGGGGGGGGGGGAGGAGGATTGAAATACCATTAACAATAAAACATTCCGCAACCATTAACTTTCAAATTTATAACATCCTTAATCCATTATCTATTTCTGGTGTTCTTGACTCTACTCCTTCTTGGTCTTCATATATCCACTGCTGGTAATATTTTTTTCCATTCTTCATATGAGATTTGTTCTCCCACAATCACTGGAGATCAGTTGTCTGCTTTGTTTTGGACTGCTGTTGTACTGGTGTCCGATAAAAATGATAGTGTGATTTAAAACATACCATACACATCCTCAGAATTTTTTTCCAGAACATTTTGCCCATTTTTTTTCATATCAATAACCTTACAGTTAATAAGATCTATTAAATAGGAAATTAATGTTATAGTTAAATCTTCTTTGAAGTGCATAAGCATCTGCACTCTAAAAAATCAAATTACTGAATTCAGAATTTGATATGCCTTATAATAATCATGATTTTAATGACTGAAAAATAATTTAATAGAAAGTTATTGCATGTTAAAAGTGGATTATGACAATGCAGAGTGCAAATGTTAGAATGCGCTGCTTTTTTCTTGCCCTTTTTTTTATTTATAATTCAAATACCTGCAGTTAGGTTTCACTGTTACTTTGCTTTTATACTATCTTCGTTTGGGTTCTACCACTGTAAGAAAATTACAAATGTAAGATACTTAAATAATAGAAAATATCCTACAAAACTGTAATGCACAGAGCAGCATAGCCTTTATTTTTCAGAAAAGCATTAAAATTGTTTCTTTCATCTGCAAACAGAATTCTTCTTTGAATCTTATTAGAAATATATTTTCATTTGTATAGACTATGAATTACAACCAATTTAATTTGATTTGGACAAGACTGTGGGGGTTTTTTAAGCAAATTAAGTCACATGTCCACAAATTTACCATGCTTGGATGTATTATCTGTCCAATGAATTGTTAACTGTTGACAGACATACCAACAGCCCTCCTAGGTTCTGCTCAAATCTTTTGAATTTCACAATCATTCTTCTCAAGCTTTCGCATCGTGTATTTGTGCAAAGAAAGAGACAGAGGTAGGACAAAAACCTAAAATACCTAGAAGTCCAGTCTGCTCCCAGACATCTTTTGTTCATTTTAGTATGTACACAGTTCAATATGTCCAATATGTCCAATGAACAACTGCACAGAAATATGTTGCTAAGTTTTGTCTACCTAAAAATTACATTTGAACTCCACAGTTAACCTTCCTAGCCTCTATATAATGGTCTCTGTGGCTTATCAGAGGTTTCTAGAATGTGTGTCAAGCAGCCTGGTATGCTCAAATGATGAAATGAAGGGCACTTGAAGTTATACAGTGTTTAGAAGCTAATACAGTCTGGCCTGAGCACCAGTCTCATGTAAAGAGAGTGATGGAGATCTACTGTCAGAGTTGCAGGCAGTTACTTAACTATGATAGTCTTTTAGCCTGGAATATATTGAAAATTAGTTATTTCCATTGAAGTTCTATTCACAGGTATTCATTTCATTAAATATTCTAAAGACCAGATACTGTCTGTGATCAGGAAAACCTGATTTTCAACCACTGTTCACACATTTTGTATAATATCATCTTACTATATGCATGATATATAGGTTAAGTTTTTTTCACTTTTAAAGAAAACCTGTTTTTGCAAATTAATGTTTTGACATGTATCTCCTTTCTTTTTCCTTCCACTACCTTTTCTTCCTCTCAAATTCTAATTTTAAGAGTGTTTTTCTTCTCTATCACTTCATAATTTTACTATTATTGTGGACTGTTAAATAAGCTGAAAGGATGAAAGAGAATTTAAAACAACTACAAATATTCACATTATTTTAGAAAAACAAGGAAGTTTAAACTGTCACTTTAAAATCCATAAGTGCTGAAAAATATGTCAGTGAAAAATTCTTCATTCTTTCAGCATGAAAATGAAACTCATAACCTCTGACATAGATGTGATCAATGAAAGTACCAGTAATAATTTCAGAAATACACATCTGTGTGTGTGTGGTTGTTTGTTTTAGGGTTTTGGGTCTTTTTTAACATTTCTAAGGAACACATTGTAGGGTTGTGGTAGTTTTAGTTGGTCTCAAATTATCAGGCTCAGAGAATCTACATAGATTAGGAGAGACAGGTATCCCCTGACTTAAGCAACCAAAGAAATATTTCACACCAGATGACGCAAACCTGAGATAGGTAGGAGGAGTTTCTCAGTTGCCATCATGTCTGCAGTGGAGGCAAGACACACAGCTGCTGTCTTGCTGTGCTGGGCCTTGGCTGCTGCCACCGTTACTCATATTTTGTTTGAGTTCAAGGAAGTAGTAACATTTTATTGTTATTTTCTCTCTTTTGGCTTGCTGGGTGGCTTTTGGGATGCTTTATTAGATCTTGAGTGCTGGAATCTGTTTTTGGGGGGAGGTAGAAAATTGTTGTTATATCTAGCTTGTGTATGTGTGCATTATAGTCTTCTTTGAATATTCTCTTTTCTGTGTAAATATATATAATTAGTTTAAGTTTAAATCTTAGAGCCTCCAGTTGGTTTTTTTTTTTCCTTTCTCCCTTTTCTCAGTGGGGGGAGGGAGACTGACTCTGTATTGGGGAGTTGACATTTTGTCAGATCAACCCAATAAAAGGATAAAGATCAGTACACAAAATAAAAATTGTAGTTGAAGTGTATTAATTATACCAAAATCAAAACACAACTGAACAATCCCAAATGAGCTCTTAGATAAGGAACAGTGATTTTTATTACAAAATCCAAAGTCCAGAGGATCAGGGAATTAATGAGTCATAATGGAACATATAGTGCAACTAGATTCACAAAGGAGATCTCTAACACATTCTTGCCTCGCTGTCTGGAGAGAATAAAGACATTGCTTAATAAAACAGTTCCTTGATGCAGTAGATTTCATTTTAAAAGCCAGATTATTTGCTTCCTAATGTTCATTCCAAATTTAACTTCTCATAGACAGTTGTCTTCTCCAAGCTGAAAATCACAAACAATTCTTTACTAATTTCACTCTTCCTCACATCTTATTTACAAGATCCTCTAGACAGACAAAGACTAGATAGTACTTTTAATCTTGTGGCCAGCAAATCCAGACCTCTCTGTTCACATCATTCTGCGGTGGGAATTTTGGAAGAGTAAAGTGGTAACTTCTGGATGTGGAGCATAATGCAGTACCTTCTTCCAGTGTTTCCAAGATCTTTCATGTATAGCTTGTTTATCACACATCACACTAGAATCTGTGTTGCAATCCTTCAGCTGTGATCAACAAAGGTCAATTTCCAGTTTAAAGAGCAGTATTTAAATGATACCAGGAATAAATTGAACACTGACCACTACATTCTGTAAAGTGCAGCCTGTGCCTTTAGTGGAAACCGAGACACTGAAAATAGGCAAAAATCTAATTTTCATAGAGAGAACATTGACAAAATGGTGGCCTGAGTTGCCATAAAGAGTTTGAACCTAAATCTTTTCTTGGATTTTAGCTTTTAATTAAGACTTACTGTCAGCTTTCCTCTCTTCATTCTTTCTCTCAGATCACACTTTTATCTGGCTAATTATCTTTCCACATTCCCTTAGGTAGCAGTCTATCAAAGTAAAGCTTTAGTCTAAAAATTCTGCAGAACCTCAAAATATCAGCAGTTTTATGTGAGGGCCACATAATTAAGGGAAATTAAATTTGTTAAAATACATATGGATATATTGATGAAATCTATCATATGTTATATCTTTATTCTGTGCCTGCAAGATGCAGTTAATGCAGTATAAAATTTTGGTTTACAAATGCTGTTTTCCTTACATAACTGCCATCTTACTGAATAACAAATACACAGTCCTTGAGGCAAATTGAGAGGCAGTGAGTATGACATACAGGAATTTGCAGAGAATGTAACCCCTTCTCCAATACCTACATTACCAAATGTTTTTGCCCCTACCTTCTTCACAATTCTGCTCTCTGGCCTCACATCAGTTATACTGAGCAGCCTTTTCAGATCATCAACTGCAAAATAATTATGGCTAGATTTTTCAAATGTATGTTCCTTCTTGCTGTAACAGTTTTGCTAACCCAGCTATCTCAGAGAAGCCACAAGCCTTCTCAAGAGACAGAACATAGAACTAAGGGCTGTCAGATGGAGGTAATAAAAACCAGGTTCTGAACTAATAAACTTTTACTAACCTACTAAGTAGGTAGTATATCTGCAGAAATCACCCAAGATGAAATTAGATTAAGTCTGGAATGTTCCTAGGGGATGTATTCTTAGGAGAGGTATTTGCCCTACTCTTCCTATTTCCTGTCATCCATTTATGGTCACTGTTAGAAATAGGATACTAATTCAGGTGATTCATGTGTCTATTGAACATGAAAGAGTTTTCCATCCTTATGTTCTAACTTATTGTACTGTAGCTTTCCATACTACTGTGCTTTTATATTATGATAATACCATTACTTACTGCTACTGCTGCTAATGTTGCTATAATTGCATAATTACAAAAAATATTTAGAAGGACAATTCTAAGTTTTTATAGTCTTTGTTTTTTCATAGTTTTGTTTTCATAATTTTCATAATTTTTTTAAAGTTTGTTTTGTATTCTTGGTGTTTTATGGGCATCAGTTAATGTTTTCACCTTTTTAAGCAGGACATTTTTAATACTCTATTTATAACTGGATTCTTTGCTTACTGCAATTTGGTTCACCCAATCTTTCCTTCTTTACAAAATCAATGAAGAGTATTTTTATGCATTTTTTCCTCCTTAAGACTGCTAGTTTAAAATTTTCTAAATTCTAAATCAGACTAATTTTATAATAAATTATGCTCATAGAAAGAGTTGGGTTCTAAACCTAGCCTTTCAAAAAAGGCACACAGATGGAGGCAGAAAGTGAAGTGAAAAATCCTATCTGCTGGCACAGCTTAGCAAGATGTTGTTTGTCTATTCACTGCAAAAAAATTTAGAAAAGATTTGGGGAAAGATTAGGAGTTAAGAGTAACAGGATTCATCTTGGATAGCTTCAACAACTTACAATGTATATTTCCACTTTCTCAGTGGTCACATTAGATATTCTTTGTACCTAAAAGAGGATAGAAATATATCTTGTGAGGTAAGATTCAATTAACCTATTTTAAACATATACTTTAGGATAAGAAGAAGCCTAAAAGCACCTATTTTTTTCATCATCTCTAAAGACCACCTGGAATGATTAATTCAGCTGTAAATGTCTTCACTCTAACAGACTGGTTTTTAACATGCTGTACCCTGGCACCTCACCAATCCGTATACTGGGTATTTGGGGTTGTAGAGACTAAGTTTTCTCAAAAAGGAGCTCCTTTGAGAATCCAAGAACCCAGCTAGTATACGCATACACCAGAAAATTTATTGTTCATAGACTATTTAGTACATATATTTAGGCTAAAATAATAAAATAGAAGCTTCTCTCTACACTCACAAACTGTCAAGCCTTCAAATTATGACACTACATGCAAACTGCCACCGGCTGTCTGTAAGAATGCAATATTTATGACCATTGTTCCTTGCATATGTCCACAGCACTTATACACTACTTAAGTCATCTCTCATCATTGTAACTGCTTGCAATGCCAAAATGCTTGGAGTTTTTTTCAGTTGTGTGTGTGAGGGGGGTTGTGTGTGGTTTTTGGTTTTTTTTGAGGGCGGAAGGTGTTGGATTTGGGTTTGTTTTTTTGTTTCATTTGGGTTTTTTTGGGGGGGCTTGTTTGTTTGTTTATTTTTTTAGGTTTTGTTTTGTTGGTTGTGGGGTTTTTTGTTTTGCTTGGGGTTTTTTTAAATGAAATTTCTGTTAGTAAATGGTAGGCATTTTCCAGGTACAATTCAACTGATCTATTTAAGACATGAGGTGGATCACAGTTCCTATTGAGTATGAAAATTATTCAGATGAAAAACTTGGAATTAAATATCTACACTAAAGGTATAGAAAGAGGAAAATGTCTAAGGGTTTATAAAGTTCTTCCTGGTTATTTTGAAGGCACAATGCAAATCCCAAGGCAAAAGGTGACCAGGAGATTTTCACAGAATGGGTCCACAGTGGGGTCCATCTGGTCCATCCTTCCTTCTCAAGCACAGTTGTCCTAGAGCACATGGTACAGGATTGTGGTCAGATGGGTCTTGAATATGTCCCATGAGGGAGACTCCACATCCTCTCTGAGTGATCTGTTCAGTGCACATCTACACTTACATAAAGAAGTTCATGCTCAAATTCAGGAGGAACTTCCTGTGCATCAGTTTTTGCCTATTACTTCTTGTCCTATTGCTTGGCAGCACCAAGAAGAGGTTGGCTCCAGCATTTTGCACACTCCATTCAGATAGTTATAGACATTGCTAACACCCTCTCTCAGTCTTCTCAAGGCTTAACAAGTCCGGCTTTCTCAACCTATCATCATATGAGAGATGGTCTAGTCCCTTAAACATCTTTGTACCCCTCTGCTTTCCAGGAGCTCCTTTGAAATTCCTTTGTTTACTGGTTTTAAGGACTTTGGAAAACTAATGTTTTTTTCTAAATTTTTTTTCGGCAAAACCAGAATGTTCTGTAGAAATTAAACAACCAGTTTTACCATGAGTAGAATTTCTGATCAGGATAGAATAAATCATATGTATTCCCTTTTCTGGTTTTATGTTCATCTTTTAAGTACCCATGCAGTTTCAGTGCATCTAAGACTGATGGTTGTACTCTTTCTCAGAAAGAAGGAAAGGAAGGTTATGCTGAATCATCAGCTTTTGGAGACCTTCACCGAGACAATGGTGATAGTGATGATGATGGTTTCTTCTTCATCCCATGACCTTCTTAGAATAATCTTTCAAATTTTACAACAAGCTTTACAGATTGCTTTTTTATTCGCTGGGTGCAGTTCCATATTATACCAGAATTAACATGTTGTATTTTATGTCTGGTACTTGTTTATTTTCTCTTTTTCCTTCTTAAAACTAATTTTATCCATCTCCTGAAGTTGCATTCCTTTAAAAAAGAGTGATTTACTCTTGGTGATTTGTCAATAGCCTTGAAACCTCTGTTTTCATCTAGCACTCATGTTTTTGAAGCCTGTGCAGTCATTCTATGTCTGTACTCTTCTACATTGCATTGTTGTCCTGAGTTCACTGTTTGCACTACACAGAAAAGTCCTGTTTCACTATCAGTAAATCACATAACTATATCAAAATTATATAACAATGTGGTACACGGCACAGTCATTTAAAACTAAGGAGAACTGAAATGAATTAGGCAAAAATATCAGTCTTCAGTATTTTAGACAATTGCTGTTACTGATAAGAAAAAAGTTAAACAGAACTCTAGGCTCTTTCACAAATTAGGCAAATCACATCTGATAAATTCTTTGGGAACCTGCAGCTAATACAGATTTCTGGCTTGCTACCAGTAATGGTAGCATACATTTACCAACCTGCAGAAATAAAAAAAAAAAAAAAAACAAAAAAACAACCAAAAAAAACCAAAACAAAAAACAAACAAACACAAAAAACCAACTTCCTATTGTTTTATTTCTTAGGAGATTGAAATACAACACAAATCCCTCCTTTTTCTTTCACTGTTTTTCCCCATGGCCACAACATCATCACCAAAGTAATGTGACATATATTTCTGCTGTAGACATGACAGGACTTAAAAAATTAGTTCCAGCTTTTCTCTGATTATTTATTTTTGCTTTATGCCTCGATCTTATTTTCCCCTGCAAGCTTCAGCAAGCGGTAATCTGAGGATCTCTTCTGTATTAACTGCTACAAACTAAATCTTTGTCTATCGCTATGACAGTATAATACACTCTCTGAGTATACAGAGATAGCTTGTGAAACGGTTTTTGGAAGTCAGATACATTGTTTCCTTCATCCCTACATAAAGGATTAATGACTTAAAGATATTTTCTTGCAATCAGAAATAGCTACATAAGAGTTCTAAGTTTGTATGCATTTCCCAGTCCAGAAAGGAAAGCCTTGAAATAAGTTATATATGTGTGTGTGCGTGTGTACATACATATATATATGCGCAATTGTGAAATAAAGCAAAAAAGAAAAAATCTGACACTCTGAAAATGTTTCCTAGCATTTAGTCGAAACTTACAAAATAAGCTGCTTCTGACAGATTTAACTTTCTGAAACAGCTATTGTGATCATTTAAAAAATGTCTCCTCTACTTTAGTGTTCCAAATCAGGCCAACACGTTGCACAAGATTACACATAACAACATTCTTTGACTTTCAGGACCCAGAAACTAGCTAATACACACGTAATTCCAAGCATAGTCCAAGCTGTCTTAGAAGTTTCAGCATTCTGGGCTACCGAAGAAGCTGCTAATTTTGACTTTCTCCAATTCAAGTCATCTCTAGGCAACCAGGAAAGTAACAGGAAAATGGTAGTTTGCAAAAGTGTCACATAATCTGACTTCTGCTGTGCATCTTCATTATCACAGAATCATAGAATCAAAAAATCACAGAATATGCTGAGTTGGAAGGGAAGGACAAGGATCATCCAGTGCAGCCTCTGGCTCTGCACAGGATCGTCCCCAGGAGTAACACCATGTGCCCAGGAGTATCATCTAAATGTTTCTTGGACTCTGTCAGGCTTGGTGCTCTGGGGAGCCTGCTCCAGTGCTCAACCACCCACCTGTTGAAGAATCTTTTTTCTAATATCTAACCTAAACCTTCCCTGACACAACTTTAGGCCATTCCCTTGAGTCCTGTCACTGGTCACCACAGAGTAGAGATCAGTGCCTACCCCTCCTCTACCCTCATGGGGAAGTTATAACTGCAATGACGTTTCCCTTCAGCCTCCTCTTCTCATACTGCTTCCCCTCAAGGCTCTTAACCATCTTCATTGCCTTCCTTTGGACACTCTCTAATAGATTAATATCTTTCTTTTATTGTGGTGCCCAAAACTGCACACAATATTGAAGGTGAGGCTGACCCAGTGCAGAGCAGAGCAGGACAATCCCCTCCCTCGACCAGTTGGCAGTGCTGTGCCTGATGCCCCCCAGGACACAGTTGGCCCTCCTGGATGCCAGGACACTGCTGACTCATATTCAACTTGCCATCAACCAACACCCCCAGGTCCCTTTCCATTGGCACTGCTTTCCAGCAGTTTAGTATCCCTTCCAGCTGTGTGTCTAAGTCATTTATGAAGATGTTGAAAAGCACAGGGCCCAAGATGGAGCCCTGTGGAACCCCAGTAGTCACAGGTCACTACTCTGATGTCACCCCTTTTGCTACTACCCTCTGTGCTGGACTTGTGAGCCAATTGTTTCCCCACTGTGATGTGTTCATCTAACTGTGTGCTGGACATTTTGACCAGAAGGATCCTGTGAGAGACAGTATAGAAATCTTTACTGAAATCCAAAAAATTAGATCAGCTGGCTTCCCTTGGTCAGCTAGGTGGGTTACCTTGTCATAAAAGGAAATCAGGTTTGATAAGCAGGACTTTCCTGTCATGAAAACATGCTGGCTGTGACCATGGCTGTGTTGTCATGTATCCTCACACCTCACTGAACTGAAGCAGTGGTGGCAGTAATGAAAGCATCACATGAATTTGTTTTGCAGTTCAGATATTTCTCTTGTATACTCAGAGCTAAAATTTCCATGTCCACCTGAACTGGATTCATGGCTTTTTGGCACACAATATAGTACAATAAAACAAAGAAAGTAAAATAAAAGTTTAATTTTGAGCTTCTGTTCTTCCCCTTAATTCCATGGAAATCAATGGTGGTGTTCATGTAAACAATGCAAGGAAAGAGTTCTACATACACAAATGGTGTATATAGTCAAGCATTTAGTCACAAATTTTCTTCACGAGTATTATAACTTAAAAATATTTTATCTACAATGAATTTTTGAGAAGTAAAATATTTTTAATGATTATATATTTATTTTTACATTTATCCATAAATTTATATATAAATTTCTCTGTCCCATAAAGAAAAACTGCATAAAGTAAAAATTCACAGTCTTTGTTTCAAGGAAAAAAATAATCAAATATCATCAACCATATTCACTTGTATCTATCTTTGCACAGACAGTCTAAATTTGTTGCCAGAATTTGCTGAAATAATATTCATCAAACCACAGATATTTCACAATTTGACTTCTTTACTGCTCAAAGGTTATTCACAGGGAATCTGGTGCATTCAAATGTTCTGTGCAATTGCTGTAGATATACAAAACAGACAAGTGTGTGCTTCCATTAAGAGTGAAAAACAACATTCCACCATTATGGAAAGTACAGCTGGAAAATACTCATTTTGTCAAGAATTGGTCAATCTAATTCTTCTGAGTAGAGTTTATTTCAGTCAAGGACAGCATTACTCAGTTTTATTTCTTATATCAAGACAAGCATAAGGCATTCCTTTCTGAAGGGACATTTCTATGACTTGTACCAGTTGCTAAAATATTCAAGGATACAAATAAAATTGTAATTTTTATATATTTTTTATACCCATGTAAGTTGAAACAAGTGTCCTTTTTCTATTACAGCTTTTCAAAGATTGCTGTTTAGCACAAATAACTGGGCTATAAATTTTTGCCTAGTTAGTGTGTGACCTATAGGTACTTACACTTAAGCAAATATCCATAAGAAAAATGAATATTTGAATGATTGAAGAACAGAGTTTAAAGACCTTCAAAGTATGCTGAAATCCTAATAAAACAAACAACCTAATTATTTTGAGGTTTTCATGTTGAAAAACCTGAGCAACCAGTCTTTAGGAGCAGTCATAAAGAAACCAAGATATAACTAGCTTTTCATTAATTATTTTTATTTTTTGCAAAGCTGTCTTAATAATTCCTTGGTCGCCTGTTGTATCCCAGAGTGCACCATTCAGTTCCTGTTCTGGATACCAGATTGCAATGAGACTTCTGCTCCCTGCAAAGACAAATTATAACATATCATAAATGAACCAAAAATAAAAGTGTTTCATATTGCTTAAAACTTTCTCCCATACTGAATACTATCTAATTAACAGCTAGTAGCATTTGATTAATGCATTAATCTCAGATTAACACAGTTTTATTTCACAGTTTTGTCTTATTTTGTCTTTATTCAGCAACATTTTACAATACATTCGCCAATTTTGATGTTTGTGAATTTTATTATATATGAAGGCTACATTTTCTGACTTTTTTATGTGCTAAAATAAATGAGCATTCACAGACTCTTTTAGCCAATAATATACATAAATTCCTACTTTTATTTCAGTTTTCATTCAGAATGGACTTTAGAATTTTGGTTTGTTGCATTTTTTGTTGTTTTTTTCCCCCTTTGTTGTTGTTGGGCTATTTGGTGATTTTTTTTGAGAGAGATTTTTTTTGTTTCTTGATTGGTTTCGGTCATGATTTTTTGTCAATCGCTATTTCTTAAAATCATACAAAAACAGGCTGCAAAATGAAGACAGAAATACCAATTCTACTTTTCTTAGCATAAAAATAAATTGATGATTTCTTCAAATCAATTCTAATAGTAAGCTACAGTGGTAACTCTTTTCTAAATTGAAATATGCTAAAAAAGCACACTTGCTACCACAAATCCTTTAAAATTAATAAAAAAATCTGATAATTCAGAAAAGTTGTATTTGAATTACCTTGCTACGTCAGGCACAGATACATGCACACACACAATGCAAATGTAAACAAGGTGACAACTAGAAGAGTTTTTTATCACTTCAAAATATAATTCTAAAAGTATCAGAAAAATAAAATAAGGTATATTTCTATTCTTTTTACTTTTTTGTCACAATCGTATTTGACCTTGCTTTTCCTAGCTTGC
The DNA here is from genome assembly GCF_047495875.1 of Pithys albifrons albifrons. NCBI lineage: Eukaryota > Metazoa > Chordata > Aves > Passeriformes > Thamnophilidae > Pithys > Pithys albifrons. The sequence goes on from NC_092458.1 coordinate 42,170,102, forward strand.
TAAAGTGCTCGCGTTTTCTCTGAATTCTAATGTTACTGTAATACTTCTATTTAGCAACATCCTAATCTTTGTCTTCATTTTAAAAATTATGTCACTCGTGCATCTCAGTGTGACTTGACTTCTTTAGTCTCTACTTTTAATGGTACTGTAGCCTATTTTTTATCTTGCAAAGTTAGTTTCCATTTTATTATTTAACTTATGTATTTTCCATTTTGCATTCCACTACAGATGAAAACAAAAAGATTTTCCCAGGCATTTGCCTATGTCAAGGAGACATGCATGAAGCCCTTCAAGTCCTTTTGCTCTTTGTAGCACAAGAAGATATAATTAATTTTACTAGAAAAAGCTGTTCAAAAAATTCCTGAATCATATGGTAAGTTCAGTCTTGCCTCAAAGGAAATGTTGAGCACCGTGTCATTTCAATAGCTGGCAAAGAAAGATTCAGGTTTGAGCTGCAGTTGAAAGGTTTTAAAGTCTGGTCAGTGATGGTCACCTAGGCTTTTAAATGCCAGGATGTGTCATGCAAATATGATTTCATTCTTTAATGAGATTAAAACCATGATTTCTTGTGAAGGTGAAGTTTACATAATTTTTTTTTTAAGATTTCCAATTTTCTACAGCATGACATGCAAATTAAAATGTGAACTACTGCACAGCATTGATAAATTTTATATTAAATATGCACATTTAATGGAAGATCTCATTGGAAAAATGTCTGAAAATTATTCAGCTACAGAGAGTATCATAATGAATTATGCACAGTGAGTCTCCATTTCAGCTCCTCCAATCTTTTTGAGTTTTTGATTTTGCAAACTATATTACACCCTTCTAACTAGAAGGAAGTGAATAGTGTGATGAAGGAAAGACAAGAGCAAGACCAAGTTTATATGCTGAGTCCCTTCTTCAGTTGTAATATTTTTATGTTTCTTTCAAAGTTTCAGCATTCAAAATCTGAGTAGATAAATGTTATTAGTAAAGCCTACTTAAAAATTACACAGTATAACAAAAAGTGAATCTATTCTGTAGTCCTGTCGTTCCCGAATGACTAGTTAATTCTTTTCCACTTCAATCAGGGATGGGAGCAGCTGCTAGAATACTATTATAAAATTCACATACACACAGAAACTGCTAGCTTAAAACTATCTAAAAAGAAAGAATCACCTCTCAATAAGCCAAATATGAAGGCTGGTGAGGTGTGTCAGGTGCCAGAACCAATGAAAACAACTTGAAACCCAAGGGTCCTGTAAACCAATGTCTTCCCTAGCCTTGATTAAGGTGTCTTTTGGAAGATTTCATGCTCTCTGCTAGAAAGCGTAGCTTGTCTGAAACAGCCTTACAAGATCAAGGGAATCATGATAGGCAGCATAGCTGAACTGCCTTAAAAACCCATTGTTAACAATTCAGAAAAGTGGCTTTTTGTAATAACTTTTAGCACAGGATGCAGAATTTTAGCATCACATAATTCAATGTGACAATTAAAAAAAAAGTATGGATTCAACTAAGTGAAGCTAAATATTCATAGAATCATAGAATGTCAGGTAGAGTACCGAGGATCATCAAGTCCAACCTTTCTTTTCAAAAGAAGATAAGATGGCTTGGATCTTTAAAATTAATGATTTTTTTCCCCACTTTATCAGGGATCCACATTTCATGAAAGTGCATTTTTAATGCAAATATATATTCTTAATTATAAATTATACTTTCTTTTCACACAATTTAAACATAAGAACAGTGTGGGTGATGGGGAAGAATTAATCCAGACTCCACAGCAAGCTTTACCACTGTGAAGTTTCCTTGTGTCTTTTTAAGCTTCAAAAAGCTTTCTTTGGGAAGGGTGTTGGCACAGTAAAGGTGGGGGTGGGGAGGTGCAAATTGCAGCTACTGTACTTAGAGAAGTATTTGAGTTGCGATCTCACTACTCCATTGGCTCATCACCTGTAGGAAATTGTTTCCTGAGGAGATAATGGGAGAGAGTGAGACATTATTGTGTTTGTCTAGTGTGCAAAGTGAGACAAGAACACAAGGCATAGCTGCTTATGTTCCCTCTTGGTGGTAGCTGCTGGAGAGTTGCTTCATGCACAACTCTGTCACAAACGAAGCATAAGAGTACATGCTTTTCAGGAATCAGGCAAGACATTCTCAAATGCAATATAACTGGTTTGACACAAGTGATTAATAGACATTCAGAAATAATTGATAAAAACCTGTTTCATGATCTGTGTCTTCCAGCACTTAATCTAGAAGGATCTCATGACAACTTTTTAGAGTTACATGTTAGTATGCAAATCATTGCTCAGTACTAGTACATATAGGACCAAGACTTCAAAGCAGTGTCTATTAAACAAGCAAACAAACAAAAAAATTCCTGTGACTTATTCACTACCTACCTGCTATTAAACTGGCAACTAAGAGAAATACTCCAGAAATTAATTTTTTGTCTGCACAAAGGCGTTCAAACCCAGTTATATGATCAAGAATGAGAACAGAGCATATGTATATACATTTTAAAAGTGGTGAAAAAAGTGAGGTTCATATTTCTATTTATATATTGCTTTCACAGGAATTGGAAGTCAACTTAAGGTATACTGAAAGCAAGAGAAGTTTTTTTCTACCAGTTCTAATGTACGTAATGATAATTCAAATAAGTTTTTAAACTGTAATTATGATATAAAAGATAATGGGGAAAAAAATGGATTCTGAAGGAGTTTTAGACAAATGTCCAAAAGGCTAACCAAGGAACTGAGAAAATCCAGCCTGGTGTTTTACAGAAGGTGATTTAAATTAAAAACCTGAATTGTTCTCTGGAGGTATCTAACTCTTTTGTGAGCATAGTAAAGTGTAAATGAGCTAAGGTCATAATTTAAGTACATGAACTGGTGCTCAGTTAATGCAGGATGAATGTAGACTAAGATGCCTGTTTCTTTCTTTTTGCTTCCTTTTCACTGAATAATCTCTCTGATTTTCAAAAAGGACATTTCCTCTTTGATTCACAGAGGAATGTCATGATCTAGATACATTCTGTATTTTCCAGCTCAAACAGTTGTCACATTACATTAGCTGCTCATCCTTGAACAAGGCTTTGAGCAAGAAGACAGGAGAAAGTGAAACTGTAAAGGACTTTCAGCTGATGCGTTTTTACTTCTTAAGGACTGCTTCCAAAATTGGAACATTACATATTGTTCTCTGTTGCATATTATTTTACAGATTTCAGATGACTTTGCAAATTTTCTTTTTCTGTCCCTAATTATCTTGCTAAATATGCTCTCATGACAAGTGTCTTTTAAAATATTTCTTGTTAAAACTAAATGAAAATTAAATAGTTCTGATTCAATTATAACTTCTGAAATAGTCTACACCCCCAAAACTCTTTGACCAAGGTAAAAAGCCAGCATTTTGTTTCATGTTCAAAACTGCTTTTCATTTACCTAGAGTAAGCTAATTCACAGAATTTACCACATAAATCCCTCTGCTTACAACAAAAAATCACCCAGACCATAGGATTTCCATTTTTGTATGATCCAGACTTGTAAGCATCAATGCAAATAAATAGATAAGTAAATAAATAAGTAAGTTCAGGAATGTGTTCCTACTTGTTAGACAAAAATTTGTCTTGGAAAATATTTGACAGACTGAGTACCTTTTTATAATAAAAGTCTGTAGTAGGTCCCACCTGCCAAGCCTACACCCAGCTTCTGTCCCCTTTCTCAACGGGGGATGAAATGACAATGAAAACATTTCTGGGTCAAGATAGACAAGGAGATCATTTACCAGTAACTAATATGGGCAAAATAGATGCAACTCAAGTAGAATTTATTTAGTTTACCATCAATTAAAATAAAGTCAATTAAAATCCCCCACTCCTGCTCCTTAAGGACCTTCTACCTCACCCCCTTCCTTTTTTTTCCAGACTGAATTCCATATTTTTCATTCCTGATTCCTGATTTCCCCATCCAAGAAGTGTGGGAGGGGGATGTGTGGGGGAAGAGGGAATGGAGGTTTGGGAATGGGAACTGTGATCAGTTCATAACATCTCTACTCTGCTTCTCTTTCATTCTTTTTTCTCAGGCTCCAGCATCAATACTCTCCACAGCCTGCAGACCTGGATAAGCCTGCTCTAGGATTGGCTTTCCACAGTCTTCAGTTCCTTCAGGCACATCCACCTGATTTGGTATCAGATCCTTGACTGCCAGTAATGTGGATATCTGCTCTGGAATAGTCTCTCCCTGGGCAACAGGGAAATACCTTTTTGTGGTCTGAAGGGGCTGCAGGTAAATATCTGCTCTAGCACTTGCAGTGTTTTCTTCCCTTTCTTCTCTGACCTTTGTCTGCAAAACTTTCATATCATCTACAGCATCTTTTTGGCACCTGTTAACTAAACATCAGTTTGACTTTTACAGCAACCTTTCTAGGAACAGTCCCCTCCTCCACAACAACCAAAGAACCCACACAATGGATTTTGTGTGAATGTTGGAGTAACCTCAGTCTTGCTATGTTATCTGCATTATCATGCTGTTTCTTCACTAAATGGGGTACAGACTGAGGTCTTGAGAATCAGCTTTACCTAAACAAGAGAATCCTGAGGTCCAAAAGAACTACTTCAATCCTACTCTGCATCATTTCGGATTGTTTATGTGTATGAAGGCAGTAAATAACATATCATACTGTTTTTGTTGGATTTTCCTCCCTTTTCTTTTTTTAAACCTGCTCATAAATGCTTACTACTAATGAGAAAGACATGGAGTATGAAGTAAAGTAAATAACTTGATCTATCAATTCTCTTTAAAATGTTCTGTATGAACACAGAATCCAATTTGAACTTTTTGCATACCTCTAAAGAGATGTGAATTCTAAAGAATCACTGCTCTGTAACAGACATCAGGTTGAAAGTCACTGTAATCCAAAGGAATTTATGTTTCAAACTGCAGTAATACTTGTCCAAGAACCAGTTGCCCAGCTTTTCTGGGAAATTATAAGCAGTAAGGGTTCAATTCAATCTAGACACATGTAACAGATGTTCTCTTCCATCGAAAAAAAAACCCCATCTCATTCTAGGGCAAGGAAACCTTCCTTTTCAAACTTTGTTACCTTAATTCTAAGTTGAGACTCCTTCAAAGTGTCTTGTGGATTTTGACATTAGACATAACATTAGTACTCCATTTGCTTGCTATATTCAAGTTTGATATTGAATTATCAGAAGCCAGTTTGCTCGGACCACCAGTGTCCTCTGGGGTGTGTGCTACACCTTTAGAAGAACAGGAGAATAAACTGAAGGTATCTTTCTGGTTTTGATATATGTAGGGTCATTTTTCTTAAAATATGGCACACTACACCCCGGGTTTCACTAATCATCCCTACTGTAATTCCATACACCTAATTTTCTGCCATGGTCAGGGTTTCCTCTCATAAGACACTCAGACATTGGCCAGGGCAAGCAGCAGAGGAGACATCATCAGCATGTCTAAGCAGTGAAAATGCCATAATTGCTATGAAGTATCAAGACAGAGTGCATGTGTATGTATATACTCTTTTATATAGAGAAAATTTTTTAGTAAAACCCTCTACATTTCAAAAATCTTTAAAAACCAGTGTCAGAACCCTCAGGTATTGCAATCATATTAGTTTTAAGTTGTTAAAAAAAAAGTAAATAGGCAAATAAATGCCTGTGAGACTGAAATGTAATTCAACATATTTGTGAAGTGGAGAGTTTCTTCTCTATGAATTTTCAGCTTGTTTTACTGTCAACAGTGAAACTCAACTTATTAGAACTTATCTTTTAAACTGATGTAAACTTTGAGGGATTTTCACAGCTCGTTAAACATTGTGCTAATTTATGCAAAGTAAAATGCAAAATACATTTCATACCTTTCTGTTTTCATATCCTTAATAAGGATCACAAATATTATTGTGGACAGACTGAGTAGATTTCATATGTGTATCCCTATTAAGTTTTTCTTCCAAAAAGAGGATTAATCTCAAGCACGTCTTTGTTATTTAGTTAGTTTTATCCAAAGCAGATCCCCTGGGGCATTTTAATGAGAACAAAATGTGCAGGAAGTCACATACACAAGCTGAAGCACAAACATTTTGAATTTAGACGCAATTACTATCAGGCACTTTTACTTGACTAAGTTTTTTTTCTATTTCACCCAAGCAAGAAGTCAGAAGGCACACTATTTAAAAATCATATATAGAGAAATCTTCATCAGATGACCTTAAATAACTACTAGCCAAATAACTATTAGTTAAATAACTGGAAAAAGTGTAATACTTAAAGGAATTAGCTTTTATAGTAATAAAAACTAAACATAATTTTTTCTGAAAATATGAAATCTTACTTCAATTGTGTTTCAATTTTCATCAGACAAAGAAAGCTTAACTGAACTATATTGCCAGTAAGCCAAGACCATTTTCTATCAGCTTAGCTGTCATCCTTAACTAGTGTTATATAGCTCAACCCAGGTCAATGGGAAGTTTTATGGTGTTGGCATCCAGAAGTTATTTATCAACAGAAAAATGGACAGTGAAGACTGAAAACTATCAGAACTGCTAGGCTAAGATGAGTGTGATCAGCAACATCAAGTCCAGCTGGACACCAGTCACTAGCAATGTGTCCCAGGCATCAATAATTCAGCACTATTTAACATCTTCATTGATGACCTGGTTGACAAGACAAAGTGCACCCTCGGCAAGATTGCTCGCACTACAAAACTCAGTGTAAGTGTGTCAGATGAGTATGTTACCAATAGAAGGACCTGGGGAAATGGGATAACAAGAATCTCATGAAGTTCAGCTACAGGAAATGACAAGTCCTGCCCTTGGAGAATAACATATATACACATATGCTACTCATTCAAAGTTGGTCCCTCACTCAAAGTTGATCAGAATTTCTCATATATAAAAACAGATTGTTTATTTAACTAATGGACCAAACTGTTGAAATCATCTAATGAAACTACACAGCTGAAGAATGCAAGACAGTGAGATTGTATCTCAGAATCACATAATTATAGCAGGATTTTGATTGGAAGGGACCTTAAAGATTGTCTATTCTAACGCCTCTGCGGTAACATTTTCCAATAGATCAGGTTGCTCAATGTTACATCCAATTTCACCTAGAACAATACCTTTGATGGGGCATTCCCAGCTTCTCACGGCAATCTGTCCCAGTGTCTCTCCATCCTCATCATTAAAAAAAAATACTCTATATGTCCAACCTAAACCTAACCTATTTAATTTTAAAAGTGCTGCCACTCATCCTGTCGCTACAGACCGTGATAAAAAGCTTTTCTCCGTCTTTCTTTTAAACCTCCTTAAGGTACTGAAAGTCCATGACAAAGTCTCCCTGGAGTTTTTTCTTCTCCAGGCTAAACAAATGAAATGTACTGTACATAATGTGTACACACATTGTTTCTAGTAATCATAGAAGTTTTTTTAGAAGGAAATAATCCGCTTGAATTAAGCAAGCAAAGATGAATTCTAATACAAAGTAATTAAACAGAATTCCAAAAGCAGCAAAAATGCTAGCTACCATCCATTGGGAAAAACACTAATCACAGCATAAATAAAAGATTTAGTAAAAAGCTCTTTTCAGTCTGATATTTACAATACATTGACAATAAAATAACATTTTAACAGAATGTGATATACATACCCTAACAAAATCCTGTGCTTTTGATTAACACATAGGCAAACTTCATATCTATTTCAAAATTCTTTTTCAGTAATAGTTCAAAAAGGACTGAATCTGGCCTGAGGACAATATGAATGAAACAACAGCAAAATATTAGGCATTTTAGAATGTAGGCACTGGAAAAAATCAATTATGAGAATATGATCATGAAGATGACAAAGGCAGTGGAAGACTGTAAAATGTGCAGTGAATAACATACACATGGGTAGATAGCCAAGTGGTAGTAATTTGTTTTGATTTCATTAAAGTCAGTGAAGCTGTTTTCAACTACGTCAATTGAACCCCATAACTTCTGTTTACAGACTACAATTTGTCTTCTGGTGTGATAATTCTGAATTTTAACCACACTGTCTTTAAAACATATCCATATTTCCAGTTTCAGTTCATATGTTTTCATGTCAAACCATCAGAGCTTTCTTCACCACATTTAAGAACCTTATAGTGTTTTGCTAGTATATTTTCTCAACAACGCTTTGTAGATATGTAAAATCGCTGAAATTAAATGTTTTTTTTTTCTGTTTCTGCAATAGAAAACAAAAGAGAAAAAAGAAAACTTAAAGAAGAAAAAGGTGGTTTACTTTAAGGAGATAAGTGAAAAGTTTCATAATGATGATTTAAAAATCTGCATTATTGTAGAGCTTGTAAATTACGTTTTGTTGTGTTTTATTCTGCTGTTACTTACTATCACCTTGATTGATTTCAGAACAGCTTAACTCAAACACACACCCACCAATATACTTGTGAATTCAAAAGTCACCCTTTCTAAAGACAGGACAAATTTCAAACAATGAAGTAGAGAATAATGGACCATTACTTCCTCATAAACTTGCTAATTACAAAAGGACTGAGTTCTATAGCTATCATACATGATGTACTGTCAAAACGATGGATTTGACTTTGACAAGACTTCACAGAAGTCAGAAACTTTATGCACATACATTTAAATTAAACATACCCAGGTGGCACATTTCTTCTAGTAAAAATATAACAGTTTCTAGCCTTCAGGAAGCCAGTAAGCTGTCCAGTACTTAATTTTTTCATTTCACTTCCATCAGCACAAATGCAGAGCATGAACAGACACATCTGAAGCAACATGAGCTCATTATCTCTGATTATTCATATCAAGCAATATTTGCATCTATGTTTCTCAGTCTGTTAGGGCATTTGCAAACCTAGACATGTGAAATATGGAAATATATGGAAAGTATCAATTTTGATATGAAATCCAGTTATTTTCACACTTTTATCAGGAATGTAAAGTGTAATTCTTTTAAAATAAGTAATAGGTGCTAAGGAAAATGCATATAGGGAAATGGGAATATTGAATATGTGACTGCAGAGATTTAAAGACTCATGTTTGCTATTAAATACTGCAATATCTTTGTGGTCTGGAAATAGAAAGTTGGTATGGTCTCTCCTCTCACTGAAGAAGGACTGAGTGGTATAGCCTGGTGCACTGGCAAACCCAAACAGAGACCCTGGGCACCCTTCTTGTTCTACTCTGGAGTTAATTTTGCCAGTAGCATGCTTCATTCTGACATGGAAACATTGTACTAGAAATAAATTCTCTGCCTATTTTCATTTATCATGTGGCAATATGTTAAGGATAATCTCAGTCGATCTCTATACTCCACATCTAGTTCTTTTAAAACAGCTATAATATAGAATGGATGGAAACACTTGAGAGAAAAAAAGATGTCCACACATGCTTATCCTGGTCAAAGAAAGAATATGCAAATTGTACAGTATCTATACAGAGAGCTTGTGAATCTAACGAAAATACCTCCTCCCACACAGTCATTGAGTAGACTGTGTGTTTAGCTACTGTTCCCTATCCCTTCACTGCAGCGTGAAAACATCCCTGTAATAACAATACTGTTTTCTGGACAAAAGCATAACAGTGCCATGTACAATCACTCTAAAGAAAATTAACTCTATCTCAGCCACATCCAGTACAAGCGAAGGATACTTCGAGAGAAAGCAGCCATTTAGAATATGATTTACTAGTGAACTATATGCAGTTATGAGGGTAGAACAAAATATCACCCCTCAATGGCATTGCCCGTTATGTGAGATGCAAGCTGGAGGGTGTGGAGCTCTTCCTGGGTTTAAAGAGGAGCTGGCAGAGAATTGATGATTTAGGATTAAAGAGAGGACAGGAAGGGGTGATGTTATAGTCATCATCATCATCATGGCTAGGCTTCACGAATGAAGATTTGAGAAGGGCACTACCCACACTTGCTGCAAGCGTGCTGGTGGCTAAAAAGGCTGATACGGGATAGGCAGGTCCGGTCACAAAAGGCACAGCGAAACGCCTCCCTAGGTGATATTGGCAAGGAACGGTTCTTTCTGCATTGTCTTTTCTCCTCAAGACTGACTCTCCGTGCATTCTCAAAGGAAGCAGCAGCGTCGTGAATGGTGTGTCTCCACGAATCCCGATTGGAGGCCAGAGTGGACCATTAGTGGCAGTCAATATGGCCAAGGCTGAGGTGTTGTTTCAGGGAGTCCTTGTATCTCCTCTTTGGGGCTCCTCTCTTGCAGCAGCCAGTGGCGAGTTCTCCATAGAGCACAATCTTTGGAAGGCGGTGATCCTCCATCCTGGAGACATGCCCTGTCCAGCGCAGCTGCATTCTCATCAGCATGGCCTCGATACTGCTGACCCCTGCCTGTTCAAGAACAGACACATTGGTCACGTAATTAGACCAGTGGATGTTTAGGATTGAACGGAGGCAGCGCTGATGGAAGCGTTCGAGAAGCCGCAGGTGGTGGCGGTAGATGACCCAGGATTCTTTGGAGCATCATGCTGAAGAAGATGGTGAATAGAATTGGTGCAAGAACGCAACCTTGTTTCACACCATTGGTTATTGGAAGGGGCTCAGAGAGTGCATGGCCATATCTGACTTGTCCACGCTGATCCTCATGCAGCAGGATGATCATTTTGAGGAACTTGGGGGGACATCCTAAATGTTCCAAGATCTGCCACAGGCCTTTTCTGCTCACAGTGTCAAAAGCTTTGGTGAGGTCAACGAAGGTTACATAGAGACCTTTGTTATGTTTCCTACACTTCTCTTGCAGTTGTCTGAGAACAAACACCATGTCTGTGGTGCTCCTATTGGCTCTGAAACCACACTGGCTTTCAGGTAGAAGATCTTCTGCAATAGTGGGTACTAATCTGTTCAGAAGTATTCTTGCAAGGATTTTACGAGCAATGGAGAGCAAAGTAATACCTCAGTAATTTGAGCAGTCTGATTTTTCTCCTTTCTTCTTGTAGAGGGTGATGATGACTGCATCACAGAGATCTGGTGGTAGTTCCCCTTGTTCCCAGCAACACACAACAAGCTCGTGGAATTTGGCATGGAGTGCTTGACCTCCATGCTTCCAGATTTCAGGTGGAATTCCATCAACCCCAGCTGCCTTGCCAGTTTTCACCTGTTGTATGGCCTTGAGTATCTCTCCCATAGTAGGGGCTGCATCCAATTCATGTTTCACCGGTTGTTGTGTAATGTGCTGAATTGCTGAGCCTTGGACTACACGGTTGGCACTGAAGAGAGTCTGAAAGTGCTCAGACCATCGTTTCAGGATGGAGATTTTATCTGTTAGAAGCAGTTGACCATCTGCACTGAGTAGGGGGCTTTGAACCTGGTGTGTGGGTCCGTACACTGCTTTCAGGGCCTCATAGAATCCTCTGTGGTCACCCAAATCTGCGCATAGTTGTGTCTTTTCTGCTAGGTCGAGCCAGCATTTGTTCTGGATATCTCGAAGTTTCTGTTGGAGCTCGCTGCATGCAAGACGGAAGGCGGCTTTTTTAATATGGCAAGATGGCTGAGCAAGGTGTGCTTGGTGAGCAGTTCTCTTCTTCTTCATCAATTCCTGGATCTCTTGATTGTTCTCATCAAACCAGTCTTTGTTTTTCTTGGAGGAGAACCCTAGAGACTCTTCAGAGGACTGCAGGATGCAACTTTTAATATGTTGCCAAAGCGCTTCAGGAGAGGGATCTATGGGATTATCTTTAAGTGTAGTTTGAAGGTTTCCCTGGAAGCTGTCTCTCACTGTGGCTGTTTGAAGATTGCTGACTTGGAGCCTCCGCCTTGGAATGCCACCTCTCTTACGTTTGGGTTTGAAGTGGAGGTTAAATTTGCAGCGCACAAGGCGGTGGTCTGTTTGACATTCTGCACTCGGCATCACTCGAATATGACGGACGTCACTGACATTTCTCTGTTTTACTAAGATATAGTCAATGAGGTGCCAGTGCTTGGATCGAGGATGCATCCAGGTTGTCTTCAGGCTGTCTTTCTCTTGAAAGATAGTGTTGGTGATGGTGAGCTGCCATTCTGCGCAAAACTCTAGCAGGAGGCGTCCGTTGTCGTTGCAGTTTCCAACGCCATGCTTGCCCAGGACTCCTTTCCAGGCTTCAGAATTCTTACCTACTCTGGTGCTGAAGTCACCAAGGATTATGATCTTATCATCTGCAGGAACATTTTGGGTGAGGCAGCGCAGGTCTGTGTAGAATTTGTCTTTTTCCGCTGGGTCAGCTTGGAGAGTTGGGGCATATACGCTGAAAAGAACAACATGTTGCTTGTTGTGTAGAGGGAGGCGTAAGGACATAATGCGATCGGAGTGACCTGTCGGCAGATTTTCAAGTTTGGAGGCAATGGAGTATTTAATCATGAAGCCAACTCCTGAAAGGTGTATTTCGGTTTTGGGTTTTCCTGACCAGTAGAGTGTGTAGCCAGCACCATGTTCTTTAAGGCTGCCTTCCTCATGAAGATGAACTTCACTGAGAGCAGCAATGTCAATGTTGAGCCGTGACAGTTCGTGGGCAATTAGAGCAGAACGACACTCAGGACGTCCACTATCCCGATGTTCCAACATGCAAGTGTTAGTTTGAGCACACCTTTGTAGGCAGGTGTATGCCTTTGAAATCTCTTTGTTTTTGTTTGACCGCATGGAAGATGCTGGTTGGCCGCAGTTATCCAACTGGGTGTGGAGATGAGCTTTGTTTAGGCCACCTTTGCTAGGCCCCTCTCCGTGTGGAGCAAGCGGTGCTGTCCCTAAAAAAGGCTGCTTGGTCATTCAGGATGCTGCTGCAAGAGACTGTCATCTCCGGGGTCAAGTCTCTAATGAACCATATCCTGAACCGCCTGCATGCAGGGTTGGGTCTGCGGCTTCCAGCTGCTTCCTATCACCTGCCGTTTTTGACCCTCACCTGTCGCTACAGGGCTTTGCAATGTGGGTGAACCCTGCGAGCCTGCACAATGGATTTTTTAGGTGAGGCACAGCGTGCGCGGAACTGGCCCCACCCTTTACTCCTAAGGTTCATCTGCCACGGCCTAGCGAGCTTGGACAGTGACAGCGAATACCTCAGGACGTAGGTTTGGTTAGAGTATCCTTCTCTTAGATGGATGGCCTTACAGGGCTAAACGAGCTCCATCTGCCCTGGTTTGGGGTTGGAGTTGTCTTTCTCCTAGGATGGTTGCCAGATGGCTAGTGAGCCCATCCTGCCTGTGGACACACTTTGTCTGACCCTTCAGCTGAGACCTGTCTGGCATGGGAGACCCTACCGGTGGCACAAACCACCTCCAGCATAGCTCTCAACGTCATGAGGGCATGCAAGCTTCTCCCCCGTGACAAGGGGGTGTCCCCAGAGAAGATGTTATAGTATGTGTCTGATATAAGACACCTGATTATGAAGAACAAGTGGATGAAGCCCTGTATAGGCAGATGGAAATAGTCTCCTGTTTACAGATCCTTGTCCTCACCGGCAGACTTCAATCCCCCTGATATCTTTAGGAGGGACAACACAGCAAAGTATGAACAATCCATCAAGACCAGCTTTTAGGAGTCTCGGAGAATAGGGGAAAGGCTGGAGCAAGGAAGATGCACCACTGGAGAAAGAGGATTAGATCAGAGTACACTTAAGCAAACTAGATATGCATAAGTACATGGGTCCTGACAGGGTGTACCCATAGGTGCTGAGGTGTTCTTGTGAAGTTACCCCTGACAGTTTTTGGTTTGAAAGACTGAAATGTTAAGTGTTAATGACTCAAATAATCAGCCATTTGCAAAAGCAGTGAGTGTTTACTGAGGCCAGGTTTACATCCCCCATCTGAAGGAGGAGAGTTTTGTGTGATGGCAAAACATCTGATCTGCATAAGAATAGTCCAGGCACAGAGGAGGTGCACACCCACCACAAAAGGATGACCCAGACAAAAGGATGACCCAGATAAACTGACCTTTCTTTACCAACAAGCTGGGTTTTGAGCCAGATGGGACAGAAGGCTGATAAGAATTAGGTACTGAAGTAAATCAGATAAGTGTCCAACTGATATTCATACAGGAAGATAAAATTAGCTAAGGTTCCAATAAAGGCACTGAAGTGTATCACCTTTTCACAGTTATGCTAGAAAAATGACACATGAATCATTTATGTTACAAACGCACCCTGCAGAAGATCTTTACTACCTCCATTCTAAAAATCAATGAGGTCATGTTGGGTTTTTAGAGACCTGCACTTTCAGTCATGAATAAAACATTTATTTTTATCTTAATAAGATCTGCAAAAATGTTTAGCCAATAATATATATGTTGCTTGAAGTTCCTAAACAAAACTGAAGACTAACAGTTTCTACATTTTTTTATTTGGCAAATATTTATTTTAAATTATATATTTATGGTGGGAGGCTTCCAAGTACTGGAAAGATAATCACATTAATTTTATTTTGCAAAAGAAGCTATGCTTAAATATTTTTAAATTTTACTACATAAATATGATATAATATAAACAATGCAGATTATATTATAGTCACACTCATTGCAAGACTTTTTATTCCACTGAAGTAGGCCAGTGATCTGTTTGATTGTCTTGTATAGTTCTAAACAGTCCCTCTACTTTTTTTTTAGATGCACAAATAGTTCAACTTGAAGACATGGCTTAAGATCTTTCCTTCCTGTCACAACTAGCTATATGTCTTAGTGGAACAGGGGTTTTCTTTCAAAAAAGATCTGAGAAAAAATTTTTGGAAAGTATTCCATAAAAAAAAAATCATTTGAAAGTATTGTTACATATGGGGTTTTTTTATCTGCCTGGTCATGCATAAAAGCCATTTAGAAGAATTCTGCTTGAACTCTAATTTTTTTTCTAAAGATGTACAACATTCCAATAGGATATATATTTGAACACAGTCCTGTATTACAGTTCATTCAGGCTGAGATGTACTTTTAGGTGTCTTTACAGTGGGTGTTCTCCTACAAGATCAATGTCCAAGACTCTGTAATAATAAAGTAAGTTTGAGGACTCACTAAACTACATTTAAGTTCCTAATACCATTTGAGATGTCCTAGGTACCAGGGACACCCATGTGAGCCTGATCAACAAGAACCGGCAGGACATGCTTGATCTTACAGATGGAAAACTGAAGACCAGGCAGGATATGCTAAAACATCAAAATGAAATTATATAACTTTATCTTAGATTACAAAATTGAGCATTAATTTCACAGTCAGGGACCCCAAGGGATTTTACATATGATCAAAACTCAGATGTCAATATTTAGGACTTACAGATGCTTACTGTGTCTGGCTAGTCAGGTTTTTCTTTAAGCCACTATAGTCAAGAAATTGTTAGATTTACATTTATTTTCTTTGTTTGGGAGTTGGGGTATTTTTGTTTGGTTGGTGTTTTTGTTTCTTTTTTTTTGTTTGTTTTTGTGAAAATTATTTTCTTCCTCTTTGCAGGGAAAATACATTTCAAAGGAAGTTTGGTCGCTCTGACTGACTTCAGATATTGCAGGTAGGCAGATAACCTGTAGAAATTATACTGTGAACTGTATTCCCAGGTTTGAACTGCAGCTAACTACCTAAATGAACAAGAGACCAGTCTTAAACTCAAGTTGGATATTTTGAAGAGTTTTCTGAAATTTTATGCTTACTTTCCCTTTGACTCCTGAAAAGGTTTTATGGATTTTATATAGTCATATTACTAGGGAGTAGTTAAGATAAAATCAGAGCTAAATATTTAGGAAAGGAAATTATGACCTGTAATAAATCACCATTAATGATTCAATGAAGTCTAAATGAAGATTAATATCTCTTTCTTATCAAATTTTGGAAGAGTTTTAGTATATATAATCTTCAAATAAAACATATTCAGGGTTGTGGGTTTTTGTTATTTTGTTTTTGTTTCTTTATTGGAATCTTTTTAGGC
The DNA here is from genome assembly GCF_047495875.1 of Pithys albifrons albifrons. Taxonomy (NCBI): domain Eukaryota; kingdom Metazoa; phylum Chordata; class Aves; order Passeriformes; family Thamnophilidae; genus Pithys; species Pithys albifrons. The sequence continues at coordinate 42,185,995 of NC_092458.1, forward strand.
ACGTTACTTAATGCAAAACAATTTTTTAGAGATTAAAAAAAGAAAACAAAACAAATGCAGAATCTCATTCCCTGTTCCCAAATGCAAAAAGAAAGCTTTATTTTTCTTAAGTGGCATCTATCTGTTCAAGGAATTAAAACATATTTTGAATGGGTAGAGTTCTAAACATTCCTGACTCTTTTCCTTGTTTCCTTGTTTGTACTTTAGTGAACAGTAGTTTCAGAGGCACTGTGGAGTCATATTCACATCTTACAAGTTTACTTCACTGTAACTCATTGACTTCATGACACCTATTGATCATTAATTTTGAGAGGAAAATCCAAACTATTAATCATCACCTTGAGTGTAATACTCTATCAAAGTGACAATGTGAAAAGAAAAAATTCTCTCAAAGACTTGCTAAGAGAACTGAAGCGTACTTCAAATCTTGAATCACTAACAAACAGGTAAAGCTCTTCTGAAAGACTACTTGACAATTTCTAACTCACTTGAAATTACTTCCACTTTTTGATACAGTAACTGATTGTAGTCAGCAGTGGTCCAACAGTTCTGAATTTTTGTAATAGGAAAGTCTCTAGTATGAAAATATTGGAGATTTGAGCAGTCTCTGAGATATATCGTACTTTATATTTTGTCTTATTTTAAGAAGTGAACCATTTAAAACACACTATGTGATGAACTATAAATAAAATCTAATAAAATGCATACTTGCAAACTAAAGTTCCTGTCCACACAGTGGAATTGTCCTCGTGATGCATTGAAATTATGGGCAGCTATATGGGAGAATTAAATCTCCTAATTGACTACTTTAGCCAATTCTTGTCTTTCTTTTTAATTGTTTTTATTCACAATTTGGTTTGTGAGGCTTCAATATCACAGTTGTTTTTATATAACAACTTGATACGCTGCTTTTCAGATACAACACTATGAAATGGTAACACTTGTGTATTGAATGATACTAGATGAAAAAAAAGTAATTATGTACTAAAATAGATATTTTAACAACTGTTCAGATTGTTACTATTGCAGTTGAGTTTGCTAGCTGTTCAACAAATTTCTCTCTTTTTGCAATCTGACACACAGGTTCACTTTTGAAGAAATATAGTCAAGCAGAAGCATAGGATAAGAAAAAAAAATTCTTCCTTATGCCAATTAAGAACCTTTGCACACTGATTTTTTTTTTTTTTTTTTTGCTTACTTTCCTAAATAAATAGGGCACTCTGGTATACTGTTCAAGTCTGTGCCTGTCACTCATTCATTTGATACCTTCAAGTCCACTGAAATATTGTAATTAATATTGAAGGCTAGAAAGGTAGAAAATTCAAGAAAAGTTTCAAGAAAGTTTCAAGAAAAATTGCCTTGAAAGTGTACAGTGATTTTTTAAGCTCCCTCAGTGACAGAAAAGCTGACATATGAGCATGACAGCTATCTTTCTTTTGGAGTGCCTATTACCAAGTAGCACAGTAGTGAAATTTGGCCAGCACATGTATGAGTTGTATAGAGATGCAGCACTGGTCTGTACAATTCAGCAAAGGACAAGCAAGGGAAATGAGAATTTTACTGAGCAATGTGGTATCAGAAAGTAACTGCATTGAACTGTATTTATGTATTTTTGTTTTCCGTTTTTCTGTGAAGTTATGCATCTGTCCTAGTTACAGTGGCTCGGACCAGTTTATCAAGGTGTGGGTGTAACCAAAAATTGTGTATTCTACATCCTCTATATAATTTTTCATCAACTGTTAATAAGGGTCCATTTGCAGCAGCTGCCACACCTGACCCCTAAGGCTACAATCTGAGTGTTAAAGAAGCCTGTGAGATAGGAGGGTGTTCCAGCCTTCACATTAATGACTGGCCATGATAACTCCCCTCTGGGGAGTCATTAACACCTTCACATCCAGCCTGAGGGGTCATGTCTGCTAATGGGCCATCAAAGATTCCAACAATATGCCACTACTCACAGAGTTAAATCACCCATTGTGGAACTCCTTGCCCTGGGGGAGATACTGAGTATTCCCACCTGAACCTGAGGGTATATTATCTTGGGGTTTGGGACTTCTGGTACCACTCATCAGATCCAGAGTGGGACCAGAACCTCAACAGGACTGCCACCAACTCTTGATCAGGCTGTTACCATCATCCTCACCAACAGGTTTTCCTTTCCTTTTTCTTTGTACTCAAGGTGCCCATGTGGCACTCAGCACAGGGGCTAATGAACACCATTCTGTTCCTTTTAATTTAGTAAGAAAATAGTAGTAACATACAATCTAGGCAGAAATATTTCTCTAAAGTATTCAACACACACCAACTGACACCATCCTAATAAAATGCTACCCATTTGTTTTGAGTTAATCAAAAGAGACTAAGAAAGAAAGAGTAAAGAAAGAAAATTAGGAGAAGAAACAGGAGTGAAGAAAGAGAAGAAGAAAGACGGAGTAAAGAAAGAGATTAGAATAAGAGAACAATAGTTACCACCATAGTCCTTCATATGGTGACAGCCAGAAAAGAAAAACTCTGCCCCTGCATTTATATGGTCTGACCACTGTGGCCATCCCCTCTCCCAGGTGGGATGTCTGGGCACTTAGTGCCCTCCAGACCAGAGTGATGGGTGGTGTAGCCAATCAGAGACTCCAGGGGTGTGGTGTAGGCGAGCTATCAGGTGGGGCTTTTTGATTGACAGCCACCCATAGAGGCACCTGCTTGGCCATTGGGCTGCCTCTCTGACCTCCAATCCTGCCCTGGGGCTGTGGCTATGTCTGCTCCGACACACGATTTGTTATGATCCAGTAAATAACCCAGTGAGATATGAATCCAGTCTCTCACAACCTCTAATAAGAAACTTTCCGCAAAAGCTGGCTGAAACCAATTGCCCTATAGATTTCATCCCTTTATCACCCTTATTCACTTTCACTTAAAGAAACCTTTCATATTCCTTGACTCTGAGAGACTATTGAAAATTATATTTTAGCAAAGTTGAATAAAACATTGATGAGTGGAAGAATGGAGCACTTAAAAAGCCCCACCAAAAAAAGAAATACAGAGGATATGGAAATTAAAAAAATATATAAGTAGTTTTAAGAAAAAAATACCTCCTTCCCAAAAAAACCCAACCAAACAAAAAAACTAAACAAAATCCCCTTCAAAAATAATTTAAAAAAAGCCTCAGTAAGATGAAATCACAGTTTCCTATACTTATCTCTTAAGTGTCTAATACTTCTAAGAAGTTTCAGTTAGGTAGTGCCAGGCAATAAATTATCCAGTTATTACATCTCCCTTCCACCTCTCTTCCCCTCCCCACAAAAACCAGAAAAAAAAAAGAAAAAAATTAAAATAAGAGTGCAACTATCTGAGAGGGACCAGTGGTCTTTGTGGTGTCTATAAATACTTTACATATGAAACAGACAGCATGGGATAGAAACACCCCAGTATAACATGTGCTCAGCATGATTAACTGGGGAGGATACTCTTTCCAGGTATCTCTTCACAGGATATTTTCCTATGGTACTTAAGAAGAAATTTTGAGAAGGGTGGGAGTAGCCCTGTAAAATAAGATTGGAGAGGTGCCATTCATATACATACAGGATATAACACAGCAACCAGTCAGATTCAAGGTGTTCAAATAAGTTACTAAAAATTAACCTCAGAAGCTCTAAGATATCCAATGGCAAAACAAGATTATCTAAAACAAGATAAATTTACTGCACACCATTTAAGTGTAATAGATGTCTAAGGTAGGTGAACTGAATCCCACAGAGAAAAAAAAAATCTGGAATATAGAAATATGATCAAAGTTAGTACTATACCTGTAGTACAGTATTTGAAGTCATCTCCAGATTGCCGATGACAGTATGAAAAAATATGAAAATAGTTTTTCTGTTCCAAATAGGCAGAAGGACGCTTTACTGTTTCTCAGGGCTAGAGAATACTCATCCATCTCACTTTGATCAGATGTGAAGGGGCAGGTATCTGGCCTGTAATTAGACACATTTAATTATGCACAAAGCCACATAGGAAAAGTCAAACAACTCTATTAGAGAACTGAACACTAGATGAGAAAATTGCATAAAGGCATATTAAATAGTGAGAGATGCATGGCTGTATGGCTATTTTTGTTCCTTTTAAGATGGAGTGGGTAGATTTTCGATTATTTTTTATCTACTAAACCCAAAGTCTATAAAGGCCTAGGACAGATAAAGATTACTTTAGAAGTGTTTGTTAATATTTGTTGCATCTGTTCACAATATTCTAAGTACTTTTACATGAAAAACAACTTTTTTTTCCTTAAGATATACAACTACAACCTCTCATCCACATATCCATAAATATACACTTGCACATATGATTTACCTACCTGTTCTCTATACCATGCATCTGGTGAGTGCTAACCATTTTTTATTTTTAATGTTCCATTTATAACTTAGCAAAAAATAGTTTTGCTTTTTCTGAACTAAAATTCCTCTTCAGTGTATTCAGAAGAATGAAGTTGAGGGTTTTGAGTAAGTGTAGGTTAAAAGTCAAAGGCTTTATTTCATTAATTATTAGATAACTAAAATGCAATATATTTCATTATACAGGGTAATCTGCCTTGGAGGATATATCAAAATTCAGGAATCAAACTTGTTAGACAGGTGGTGTGATCATTAGAGCCAAGAAACTGTAGATTTCTTCCTTCCAACTGAGATAACTTCCAAACACCTTCCCATAAAATGGAGCCTCCATTCAAAGGTTAGTGCCTCTTTTAGCACAGGCTTGCAGTTGAGTCTTGCAGCCAGAGAAGAAATCAAAACTTTAGCCTAAGCACTAGAAAATTACCTGGGAGGAAAAAAGCCCATTGCTAAACTTCATTATCTGCCTTCAAGTAAAGATTTTCTCATATAAATCACAAATGGCTAGCAATACTTCACACCAACTCACGGCACAGCTAAGAGACAGGATTTAAGGCTTTAATGAGGGCTTGGTGTTTCTTATTTCAATACGTACAGTGCACTGTTCAACCTAAACACCACCTAAAGATGTTTAGCATTTTACACTTGTTCATGTTAAGACTCTTTAAGTTTGCACACTCCAGGTTTCACGCTGCACTAGTCAAAGTTCAATGACACCTCTCTGTATCCCATAAAGGAACAGGTTTTCCCATAAGTTAGGTATACCAAATTCTCATTTTAAAGTGAGCTACTGCAGAAGTAGAATCCAGAACCACATGTGGTTTCCAGGTCTTTTCTACAGTTCATATAGGAATGGGTTAAGAGCAATGACTCAAAAAATAATTACTTGCTGAGAAAAAAACCTAGCCTTGAGACGTCAGAAAACACTAAAAACAAAGATGCATAAAATAATATATTCAAGCTTGTAAGCAATAGTTTCCATCCCCTTGGGATACAGAGAGAAAATTTTCTCTTGAGGATAATCCACAGGCTCAAAGGTGTGATCAAGAACCACTTAACTGTTGGAAATAAATGCTACAAGCATACTCAAGGTCCTTCCTGCCCTATTTGGATGTCCTATAAGCTAAAACACTGTTAGAGTACAGGTTCAGTTCCAAAGGCTACATACTTTAGATACATTTAAATTCCCATTAACCCATCTCCCAGTATTTTGTTCTCTGCTCTAATTAACTCATTGTGCAGGAAAAATGCATGTCCATAAACAATGGCTGCATTGTGTGAGTAGGTGACCTTGGACAGTGTGTGTGTGGGTGTGTTTGTGTGTGTTGTGCAGATATTAAGTTTCTGGCTGTACACTGACTTTTATGCTGACTGTGAAGCTTCCCTGAGCTCAGGCAGTGATGGAACTGCAGTGACTCAGTAACTGCTGAAGTTAAGCAAAATATTATATATTCTACAGCTGCTGAGCTAAATTGTTTTTCTTTAAAACAGAAAGGTTGAACTTCAGGACATCAACTGCACTTAAGATTTGCTCAAAGCGCATTAGTCTTCATCAGATTTAACCAACTTTGAATTTTTTGTTCTCTTTCTGACAATGAGAGTTCTTCCATATTTAGTATTTTCGAAGTAAAGGTCATTTGCGAAGGTATACACCCAAGCTTTTCTGAGAAGACCAAATGCAGGCATCCAGATACATTCTGTCAAAATGTCAAGAAAGTATATTGTATGTCTAAATGCGTACAAATTTTGACATCCAAGAATGAGCACAATATCAGTTACTTTTGAAACTTTCAATGTAGGAACATATTTTCTATTATTATTTTTCAGAAAGTTACTATTTCATATTTCTTCTTAGACTGTGCTTCCTTGATTTGAAAGTAAAAAAAAATCATTAGCAATTCATTAGTCCAAAGATTTGACTATTAATAATATTGAATAATTACTTCTTCCACAGACCTATAACAATAGCCATATTCCTTTGCAAGTGTGAAAACCCATTCAATTTTATGGTTTATCTTTTGGATAAGATCTGGTCCTGATCTTCAGTACACTTTCAGTAGTCTTGTATGTGCAACCAGATCTACTCCTGATTTACATCTTTTATTAGTGAGAATAAAATCAGTTCAAATAAGTTCAATTACTAGAAACTGTATCTGCTTTATCACTTTCTGTAACCTAAAACAGGCATTCATGTCATAGAATAACTATTAACTACATAGAGAGGCACTTCTTCCTCTATATTCCCCTTCAGCTCTGCTAGATCTATATAAATTGCTATAACAAAAAACCACTAGTAAGTGAGGAAATATAGCTGAGGAAGGGAGAGGGAGAGAAAGAGAAAGAAAGGCTAGCTCATCTGCTCCCCTATTAGATTAATCAGATCCTCTAAACAGATTTTAAGTGCCTGTGACATGTTTTTTATTTTCAGTGAAATAAAATTCTATCAAGCAACTAGAAGAAAGCATCACTTATATATCTGAGAAAATGGGACCTCCACAAAAACAAAACATGAGATATTTACAGTTAACTCAAATGCTTTTTCTATAGTCTAGTCCAATGAATAAGCAAAATGAACCTTTAGAGGAGAAACACAAATTTCCATATGAAACTTATGTAGCAAAAATCAATAAAATGACCATAACTTAGCATCTAAAGTGGGTGTCTATAAAAGAAAATTATCTTCCCTTCAAACAGAGATGAAAAGAGGGGGAGAAGAAGAAAAAAATAAACAAAGGAAACTACATTGAAGTAATCTGTCTGATGGTTCTTTTTACATCTTTGTTGTGAGGAACAGATTTAGTTTAATGAACACATTTGTTATGAACTCGGTCTAATTGCAGTGTGCCCAGGGAGTAGACACTATGTTATTTAAAATGTTGCTACACTTGTGATGATGAATTGCCTACATATTATTCTAGTAAATTTGCTTTATGCTGTTTTACTGCAGTTGAATTTGTTTGTTCTGCTGTTGTTTCAGGTTTTTTGCAGGCTTTCCATTAGAAATCCTATTTTCAGTCATTTTATATGGGAGATGCTGAAGGGTAAAACATACAAACAACAATTGACTGACACTTCAGTTCTTTCACTGTTAAATGAGACTCTTGAAATTACTTTATAAAAGCCAGTATCTGCTGGCAAATTAATTTATGGTAAGAACTATTTCACATTTGCTGGTCAATTTGATTTTGTGTGGTGTTTGCCTCCTTGAATTTCTTCTCTTTGTTTTATGGTGACTTTGAAGTATGAAATTTGGAGCCGGGGTCTCAGCTGCTGCAAATTTACTTAGTTCTATGCAGTCAATAGGAGTGTATTGATTTGCATCAGACTGATTTTTTTGTAGCTGTTTTAGCTATCTATATATAAAAGATATTTCAACAGTGTTTTTAGTCAAGGAGTTAGTTACTTATCACAACTTCCCAATATTCCTAGTATTAAGGGCTACTATTTTATTCCAGACAAACTACTATATCCCCACTTAAACTAGAACTAGAGTCTGTGCTGAGGAATCCTTTTATTTCTGTGGAATATGCTTCAGTAAAAGTCTTTTAAAATACGTAAGCCAAAATCACCAGGATTAATATTATTGTATTTTATTCTTCAAGCCCCTTCTGTGACTCTTTATGCCATATAATGCAAAAGAGTCATTGTCTTTTAAACCTGATGACACTAACTGTAGCCTCCTGTGGGCTGATGACCCCTGATAAGGCCTGATGGGTTGAGGGAGATGCCTCAGCCCCCTGGAGGGGTGCTCCCCGCAGAAGACAAAAGCAAGGCAAACTGATAAGATTGACAAAGGATGGAGTGTTGTGGTGGTTTAAAGGTGAACCAGCAGGGGAAATGAACTCACCACAAGAGAGATTATAAGTCAGAGCTAAAATTTAATAATAATATTACAATAACAACACTGACACACAAGGGAAATTGCTTTCAACTCACAAAACCCCAGCAGTATAACCCAGTGTCCTGGGGCACAAACCCAAGGGGGTTTGTTTGCCCTTGTGCTGAGACCCCTGTGGTTCCCCCAAGTCCAGAGCAAAAGGAAAAGAAAAACCTGTTGGTGCAGGCGAGGGCTGTGGTCTGGGCGAGAGCGGTGATCTCCTGCTGTCAAGGTCCTGCTGCTGCTCTGGATCCGACGAGAAGGTCCTGAGGTCTTCTTACCCACCACTTATGTACCCTCAGGGAGCACTCAGTCCCTCCCCCTGGGTGGGGACTCACACAATGGGTGATTAACTCTGGGAGCCAGGGGGTATTGAACTGTTGATGGCCCATTAGCAGCTCCGCCCCCCTCAGGCTGGGTGTGAAGGTGATAATGGCTCCCTGGGCAGCTGCTGCTAATGGCCCATTGACCTTGGGGAATGAATAGAGGGGGTAGAATACACAGCTTTGATCACCCCCACACAGGGTTAGCTGGTCCCTCCTGCTGAACTAGGACAAGTGTTAAGAAAGAGCACTGGCCTTCCTTTGTGATATTTTTTATGACTGCCCTAGGAGCCACCTCCCCTCAAGCATCTGCATCACTCCCCCCAATAGATTGACTATTAGACACAAAACCACATGAAGGAAAAAAAAATATAAAAAGTGTGGAGTTTAAACTCCAACAGAGAGGGGGAAATGTCACATCTCTGTGAGGGTAACTGCTGCAGCTTGTCTTGTCTCCTCCTACCTCTTGAAACAATGTAGGGGTGAGAAGACCATGTGCTTTCTATTTTCCTATACTTTCTTAACTTTACTTTCTTCCTTTGTACATTCTATCTTACATCTTATGCTAACAGCTACTTTGATTCTTGCTTTATAAGCATCTTTCCTGCCTGTGTTTTGCTGCCTTAACACTAACTACAGAAACTTGCTTCACACTTTGCTATTTTATATTGGTTATTGCTTTATACTATTCTTACTTTATAAGACCAGCTGTGTTTTGCAACTACAGTAACTTGCTTTACTTTCAATGTGCAGTTTCTTTTTCAACATGTGTGTTGATAAGAAGCAGTTCTGTTCTTTCCTTTTGTTTTGTGTTATTGAGAGAGTGTCTAGATAAGTGTTTTAGGTGGCTGTGTTTTAGTTAGTAGTTCTTTGTTGCTAGTTTCTGTCTGTTGTGAAAATGGAATACATTGCTGTACTATAACTTCAGTTTAGTGTGTTTGTCTCTGTAGAATGTGTTTTGTGCTGGTTTCTTTTGGGGTCTTTTATTATCAATTAAATACAATCTTGCAGCTGAATGTTATCACTGGCAAAGCAGAACCCACAATAACTGTCACATATTTGTATTAATAAACGTTATTTTGGGAGCGATTGTGGGAAAAGTTCTTTTCTGGCTTAAGCGTGGCTTCATATTAGAGGTCAGAAACCCTTCCAACCCATGGGCTGTCTGTTAGTTGACCGATAGTGTTGGGGACATAAGGCTGTGATTATCTATAAGTGCTTATAGCTAATAACTTTTATTAATACAGTTAAGACTAGAAATCTCCGTGTTTCTGTCTCCGTCCTCCCTTTCATGTGACACCTCCACTTTCACTTGCATTCAAGCAGCCCTACAATAATGCTACAGTGCCTGATTCTCTATATTTTAGACTCACCAATTCTCACTTCTAGCTGTCTCCTCAGTCAAATGTAGGGTGAAACCTTCTGTGATGGTGTGACAACATATCCCATATTTCTGTGGAGTTCTTTGCTGCAGTGGTCAAGGAGTCCTCAGATGACCAGGAAATTTTAAAAAAGCAAATTTCTGTCTCTTTCATTCTTGGATTTTGAAGGGAGGTGAGTGTTTGATTTGTTTTGTGGTTTTGTTTGTTTGTTTTCATTATCCTTTCAACACACTTTTCTTATACCAAGAAGGATCAAGAGATATCCAAGACTATGATTTTCAAAGGGATTAAGGGATTAGTTTGTCACTGGGATCAAACCTGAGTTCTTTTTTTTACATTTTTTTTAATATTCTTGAGAAATCAGCAGCTGCATCTGAAGATCTGACGCTTAAGAGAAGCCAGGGCTTTACAGACTGATCAGTCCCACTTGAATCCTTGTGAAGACAATGGAGCAAATAATCCTGAGAAAATTTCTAAACACATTAAGAACAAGACAATAAAGGAGAGTAGTCAGCACGGAACATCAAAGTGGGAATCATATCAACCACCAAACTGGTGGCTCTCTATAGAAGAATGACTTGCTCAGTGAATGAGGGTTGGTTAACCCCTGTAGGCAATTAAACACCACACAGCCTCTCTCACATGTGCATACACATGCCACATAGTCAGAGGGTTGAGAGAATTGGAAAGACAAAACAGAGAAAACTCACGGGTCAAATTAAAACATAACAAAACAAAACCTCAGTAAGTGATGTAAAAACTATTGCTCACTGCTAGCAGACCAATGACCAGCCAGCCACTGAGAAAAGGTGAGTTTGGTAGAACTTGCTTTCTGCCAATGTCTTCTTAGTTTTATTGTCAAGCAGAATGAAAACCAAAGAGGCAAGAACTGTCCAGCAATAGCTAAAGCCCCGTTAGGTTTTAGTTTGAAAAACATAGCACCATGAGGGCTATTGTGAGAAAATTAGCTCAATTGAAGGCAAAACCAGTAGGGAGGGAGTATTGCTTATTTTTCTCAACTTGAGCAAGGCTTTTGACACTGTCACACATAAAATTCCAATAGACAAATTGATACTGTATGGGTTAGATAAATGGACAGTGAGGTAGATTAAAAACTGCTTGAACTTCTCTGCTTAAAACATTGTGATCAGTGGCATGAACTCCACCCGGAGGCCAGTCATTACTGATGTGTTCCAGGGACCAATACTATGCATGCAGCATTTAACACCTTCATTAATGGCCTAGATGTATGTATGGTTAGGCTTCGTGAGCAAAGATTTGGGAAGGGTTCTACCCACATGGGTTTGTACTTCCAGCCTGTGCAGTGAATTTTTCAGATGAGGCACAGCGTGTGCAGATCTGGCGCCACCCTTTAACTCCTAAGGTTCACCTGCCACAGCTGAGTGAGCTTGGATGGTGACAGTGAAGTCCTCAGGACTAGAACCTACAGCCCCCGGTATTCCCAGGTGGTCTCCCATCCAAGTACTAACTGGGGCTGACCCTGCTTAGCTTCCGAGATCTGACAGGATTGAGTGTCAGGGTGGCATTTAACTGCCTAATGGCCTAGAAAACGGGGTAACAAAGTGCACTGTCAACAAGTTTGCAGGCACTACAAAACTTGGAGTAGTGACTGATACACTAAACAAGCAGGTTTTAATTCAGAGGAATCTGGGCAGTGAAGAGATTGACTGACAGGAATCTCATGAAGTTCAACAATAGGAAATACCTAGCCCTGCCCTTGAAGAAGAAAAACTCCATGCACCAATACAGGCCGGAGACAAACTGCATGGTAGGCAGGTTTACGGAGAACACCCTGGTCTCCAGGTGTACACTACGATGCTCCTGAGGCACCACTGTGGCCCTGCAGAGAACGGTTTTAATAGCCTTCTGGGCTACATTCTGAAAAGCATTGCCAGAAGGCTGAGGAAGATGTTCTTTTCCTTCTACCCAGCTCTGGTGGGACACAGCTGGGATATGGGATCTAATTCTAGCCTCGTCAGTAGAAGCAAAACACAGGCATTCTACGGTGGGTCCAGGGAAGGATCACAAAGATGAACAGCTGGGAATATATTTTATATGATGGAAGGTGAAAAGACTTTGGTTTGTTCAATCTGGAGAAGGCTCTGAGGAAAGAGGGAGTCATGGATTATGTCTTTAAATATCTGATGAGGAAGAGTGCTGAAAAATGTCATGTATCTTCAAGATCAACTGCACATGTGTTGACCCGGCTCTGAGGAGTGGGGTTATGTTAGACACTTTCCAGAGATTGCTTCTGACCTTAGTGATTTTGTGAACTAGAATAGATGTTAATTTTCAATTGTTACTTAGAAGCTTTTTTTCCGTATGGTTATAGCTATCCAAAACTCTTAAAAAATGTTTCCTTCTACTTATAATTCTGGAAATTCATTGAATCTTTTTTATTTTTGCTTTTTTTTTTTTTAATCTCACAAAAGGAAAAAAAAAAGGTGTTTCAATAGCATATTTTATAGAGAACAGACATCTGTCTGCATTAACCTGATAGAATATATTATATTCTATATTTTGATGGAATATATTATATTCTATCTGGTAAATTTAAAATTAAGTGCACTACAGGTGAGGAAAAAGTGGTCAGCATTATTGTCCTTCTCTCAAGAGAATTTCTCAAATCCTAAAACCTTTAGCTACTCTATTTTTCATATAACAGACATAATGAAAGTGTATGCACTGCATTTTCCTGGAACAACTGGGAACATAAGATGACTGGGAACATAAGATGACTCTTATGTTGCAAAAGAACTAATTCTTTTTGTTTTCTTTTTTGTTACAACGTAAAATGAGTGTGGTAAGTATTGCAAGAATGAACAAGCTAGTTTATCAGTTTCAAAGGAATTTAGGGTTTTGAAAAAAATTATTAAAAGCTGATAAAAAATAAAGAAAAATTTCAATGATATCACAAAAATATATGTAACATCCAACAGCTACAGTATCAGGAATATTAAGGCAATGTATGAAAGCCTGAAGATAGGTATTTTAACCTGCACTTTGATGCAGTGCAACCCTATCCAATAGGCAAAATATTTGCTCTTCAAAGGTAATTGTATTAAAACTCTAGAAACAATTTATCTCTGGACAAGATTGTTTAACATTCTGCATGAACTTGCAATTTGCATCAGAGATGGAAAATCACCCCAAGCTTCCACTTAATTTGGTGATGGAATTTTAACAAGACCTTCCCAGGTTTCCCCTTGGGCACATCATTGCTGCAGTTCTTTATATTTTGAAGGACATTGGGAAGATGCCTGCTGCTGAAGTATGGTGCAGTATACTACAAGTGAACATTTCATTTGTAGCACAGCAAGATGGAATTTCCCAGGGGCCCTCCAAGGGATGTATCATATAGAAGAAATACCTTCACACATGGAAGTGCTGCAGCAAATCATTTGCTCTCCTTTTGTACCTAGGTGATTAAAACTATCAGTCTAATGTTCAATTTGTTAATTTAATTTATTATTCCTAATATGTAAATACTTAAAACAAAAATAAATGAGTTTAGCCATGTCTTCTGGGCTTGAAATATTACAGGTGCCTGGGAATCTCCTTGATATACATGTTGAAAATAATTGGCTAGACTTAAAATGAGAAGAAGATTCTTTCACTCAATACCATTAATAAATAATTTTAAATATAAAAGTTGAAATAAGCATTTTCCAAAATAGACCTACATCATGTGCTTATTGTAAAGATTGGTATTCTAATTGCCCTGTTTAGTGAACAGTATAAAGCTAAATACTCTGTAAAGAAAGAGATAGCAGATTCATCTACTTCTTCCTTACCAGGCAAGTTCAAGTTTGCACCAAGAGTTTGATAAATTCTAGCACTGAAAAATTATAGCCATGAAAAGGCAACATTTTCTGTCTCCTGATTCTCTTCAAATATTGTTGTGTTTCATTTGCAAAGGCCATATTTTCCCTAAGGAATGTGTTAATTAATTTTAAAAAAATCAGTTTCTGCTTGAATATCATTTAATTGAATATTTTATTTCAATTTTCCCCATTGCAATGTCAAACACAGGCAATACACACAAAAAATTGCACTAACATAGAAAACTATCAGTATGGTGGTGTAAAGATCTGGTTTAATTCCTCCCACTCCTGTTCCTGTGAAAATCATAAGTTTTATTGTGGCTTCTCAAAAGGAATTTTTAAACATCTAAACATGCACAAGGCTGGTCATTCATGTTAATGAAAATCAGTCTTGAAGTGTGTAGATAATATTTACTGCAATGAGAATATGAGTCACCAAGGTCAGTGCATAAGCAGAGGCAGGAGTGAAGGAGGAGGGAGAGAAAATTGGGAGTGAGGTTGAACGCAAAAAGTAGTGAGGGTTGGGGGAAAGGTGTTTTTATGATTTGGTTTTGATTTCTCATTATCCTACTCTGATTTGATTGGTAATAAATTGAACTAATTTCTCTGAGTTGTCTTTGTTTGTGAAGGTAATTGGTGAGTGATCTCTCTGCCTTATTTCAAACCATTAACTTTTATTTATATTTCTTCTCCCCTGTCTAGCTGAGAAGTGTTAGAGTGGCTTTTGCAGGTACTGACATCCAAATAGGGTCAACCCACCACAGGCATAAAGTGTTTTCAGTGGACACTGTGTGCAATCCAAATCACAATCTGGGTTCAACAATTATCAAAGGTCTTGAGCTGATTAACAAATAACCTCCCATCTCCTTCCTCCTTTGTTTACAAGTTCTCTATTCTCTTAGATTAACTGTTTCCACTTTGGACTTATTCTATTGCCAAAATCTTTACTTGTTGCCCTGACTGTATTGGTGCTTTTTATCACACAGCTAGGAAATATTTATGGTGTTCTAGCTAAAAAGGTTCAATGCTCATCTACTAATGAAGATGGAATTTCTGTTACACCCAATATTTCCAGTTTCCATATTGGAGACAGGGTTAGTCTAAAAGGAGTTAAAGACCTTTCCTTGTTTGGAAATGCTTTTGCACACTTCCTGCTCCTCTTTTAGGCCATCAAACTGCATTCAGAAGACTTCATAAATAAGTTGGAGGATTTGTATCCCACTATAGTTACTCTAGAGGTACAGCTAACTCTAGACATTTCTGACAAGTATTAAGGGCTTTAGAAGACAATTGAAACTCAGGAGTTCATATTTTAAGACATAGTTTTTGAAATATCAACCAATATTTTAAGTGAATTGCAGGAATATGTATTGAGTAGTTGTCAGTTTGATCATTTAATCCCTACATCTAAGATCAAAGTACTCAACCCAATCAGGTTTCCTATCCCTACTGCAAGTCACTTCAGACATGTATTAGACAATGTAAGAGAAATTTGACATGAAAATGTGAAGATATGAATGTATAAATCTGTCTGCAGTAGGTTAATTCTATCCAGTGGGGTTTCTATTATCTCGTTCAGATAAATCCCCCTCCCCCAGACCCCAATGCCTAGCTGAATTGTCCACTTTCAAAGTCAATGCCATTCCTGCAGAAAATATAGTATGGATTAAACTGGAAGCCCTTTGTGTAACTAATGACTTAGTTTTCTTAGGCAGTCGTCAGACTGTGGGCTTACTTAAGTCCCAACAGTGATGGGTGAACTTCAAGGTATTCTTGGTTTACTTACATAACAGTGTAATGAAACATTGTGTACAGAGTGTAATGAAATTAAGCTCTATGATTGTTATGGCATGTTCTTTTCTGGTCAGACTGTTAACATCAGGAGAAAATGTGGGCACTATCACTTCTGTAGGTAATAAGGGTTAGGAAACGCAGAAGCATTTAAAGCTGTATGTCAGGGCTTCCTGACTTGAACAGCTACTATTTATTTATTCTATTGTGGTGACTCAGAAGAAGAAATTGGAATCCTGGCTATACTGCTTTAGGCAATGTACAAGTACTTAGAGAGTTTCTTACAAAGCCAAAATGTTAATCTCTGACAATTCTTATGAGGCAATGGTGACCATTAATAGAAGTCCCAAATGAGATTATAGATTTTTTTTTTTTGTGATAGGTGACATGGCAAAAGCCTTAAACAAAATCCAGAAAAAGCAAGAGATACTAATGCTCACGTATTGAAAACACTTATTCTAACTGTTTAGATTAATTTTGTTATGGTCACAATCAGAATGGAGCAGAAATTCCTGGGTGTAATTTGCTTAGTTCCAATTAATGCTACAACAGCCAGAATTAAATTTTGCTTCTACATTGCTAGAGTAGAAATGTATTTAATTGAACCTACAAAGAATGAGCTTATTCTGGAAATAGACCCAGGTTTTACACACTGGAAAAGAGATGAAATCAGAAAGTTCAAATTAATTTGATTTATTTGCCCCTGCCCTCACTCCCAAGTTGCAGTTGATCCTGTGAGCAGTCTGTGTAATTATTCAAAAATGGGAGTGACATTAGCTAATCTTTGGCAGCCTTTTTGGGGAAATATATTGATATGGTCTGCACTAGACCACACTTAAACATCTAAGGTGATATAAACAAAAATGCTTACCAGTAAAACCCCACATAGTTAATAGAAAGAGAAATATTATTACAAGAGCCTCAGTTTCAGGTACGTGAATAACCTTTACCCTTTCAGTGGCAAGGCAAATAACAAAGCAAAGGAAACCAGACTTATTTGGTCCAATTACTGGAAAATCATCAATTAAGCAAGACTCAGACTGGTTTTTTTCAGATACAATACTTGTACTTATGCAGTACAATAATGAAACAGGTTTGAAATATTAATGATCAGTCTATTAAAAATACATAAACTTTGCACATACAGCATTTTTCTCAGAATCTCAGTTTCAGATGCAACCTTAATTAAATTGCTTCACTCTGAGACATCTTTTTCCAGAAGACATTATTCACAAACATTGAAGGCAGTCATCATATGGCCTCTAAATATTGATTGTTTCTCTAATGTCATTGTTTTGTGAGGGGAGGAGTTGTGTGAGTGTAAGCCTATTGAAGGTGACTTAAATACAGCACTGAATTAGCAACATGAAAGGTTTTTTTTGATCTGCCTTTACAAAACTTTTCAAGTTCTCAGTAGACACATAGTATTTGAAAATTTAAAACTGTCCTCCTTCACTTATATACAAATTAATATTTATATGATCAGTTGAATAGGGAAACTATAAAATTGCATTGATAGTATGAAAAATGGAACAATATTTCACCTTTACACTACTGAATTCCATAACAGATAACTGGAGCCTTGCTTGGTTCATCAGTTAAGGTTAGCTTTGAGAATATCATGGGATCTAAAAAATTGGTGGCTATTATATACTTTCTGTATTTCATGACATTACAGGTAGGCAAGATTTTATCTATCTAGTCAGAAAAATAAAGTTCTGAAAACTTGTTAGACTTTCAACTCATTTGTATTTTTCATCTCACCCTCTTTCAAATTCAACCTTCTGAACTGAGGTTTCATAGTGGAATATAGGATCCTGCACATCTAAGGTATGGTTCCATGAAACTGTATTAGGTCATTACGTGATTGTGATGTTGAAATTTGCCCTTTTTTTCGTTGCAGAAACAGTTAATATTCCAGCTGACTAGGTCAGAATTGAAAATAGTATTAAGGGAGAACATTCTCTGCAGAGGTAAACTCCAATTTGTCCATTGTCCTAAAATCACAATTCTCTGTTCTCATGTGTTTTAACCCATTCTCTGCCTCTTAAAGTATTAAAAAATATGATATAAGACCTGGAAGACTGTTTTCTTATTAGGTTAATAGTTGGGATTTTTTTCCTTACCCTCGAATTCAAATTATTATGGGTAAAAAACTCCCAAAACTTAAAAACAAATAAAGGATTTGTTTGTTGGGTTGGGTTATTTTTTTTAGAAGTGAAACAATGGGATTAAAAAACTTTAACTCTATTTCAACTAGATTTAAGAAGAACTAAGAAAACATATTCTGTAATTTGGTGAAAATATTGACTATGCTACCTCTAGTCAGTATGGAACTTACTCACACATTCAGATAAACACAGCACGTCTGTGAAGTTTTTGCATGAGAAGAAACATGACAATACCAAGATTAGAATCTAATCTGAGATGAAGACAGTTCCCAGATATACCTCTTTTTTTCAGAGTAGAATCTTCAGGAGACTGACTTGTATAGAAATATGTATATCATACAGAAATATAGTGGTTAAAAAAAGAGTCAATGCTGTTTGTGTATCAGCCTCTTGCCTCATATCTAAAGAGACATCAAGGAAAGTTGATCTCCTCTCTTGCTGGAGATATTTCTTTGTCATTTGTCTTCAAAATAAAATGTGGAGAAATCATGTGGATAGTGCACTAGTCTACATGTATCTAATGAAAAGACTGTTTCTTTTATTTTACTCACAGCTAATCTCATGAATTGCGTTATATCTCCTTGTCTTCACAGATGAACAAGATCTGCTAGTAAGGCAAGCCAAAGATTTTAACTGGAAGAAAGACATGGATAAATTTCATTATGAATTATATTTGATTCTAAAAATCTCATGGTTAAAATTTCTCCAACTTCAGTAACAATTTAAAGAACAAAACCATCAAGACTGTGTTCAGATAATCATGAAAATTCAGATAATTTTTGCCACATTTTGCAACATCTGTGTTTCATAAATCACTGTTCAATTAGTGATGCCAGCAAAATGATATTTTGATCCAAAGGAAACATTAAAATGGAGAAAATGGAAACTTTTTTGGAGTAGGCACCATAAAGAAGAATTTACAGATAGAGCTAAGTCATGCAGGAAAAAAATTAGGGAAAGAAAAGTGGAATTTGAAGTAAATTTGGCTATTTCAGTTAGGGATAACAAAAAGTCCTTTTATAAATACATTAATAACAAAAGGAGGGGCAAGGAAAACCTCCATTCTCTGTTGGACTTGAAGGGAAATATAGTTAAGGAAGATGAAGAGAAGGCTGAGGTACTTAACACCTACTTTGCCTCAGTTTTCACCAGTAAGACAGGTGGCCCTCAAGACAACTGGCCTCTGGAGCTGGTAGGCAGGGAGAGGGAGCTGAATAGCCCTCCTGTATTCCAGGAGGAAATAGTGACCGACTTACTGAGCCAGCTGGATCCTAACAAGTCTATGGGACCAGACAAGATCCATCCCAGGGTGATGAAGGAGCTGGCAGAAGAGCTTGCCAAACCGCTCTCCATCATCTTCCAACAGTCCTGGCTCTCTGGGGAGGTCCCAGATGATTGGAGGTTGGCCAATGTCACCCCAATCCACAAAAAGGGCTGCAAGCAGGACCCTGGCAACTACAGGCCTGTCAGCCTGACCTCCGTGCCTGGCAGGGCTATGGAGCAGTTCATCCTGAGTGCAATCACACAGCACCTTCAGGGTGGACAAGGGATTAGACCCAGCCAGCATGGGTTTAGGAGGGGCAGGTCCTGTCTGACTAACCTGATCTCTTTCTACGATCAGGTGACCCACCTGGTGGATGAGGGGAAGGCTGTGGATGTGGTCTATCTGGACTTCAGCAAGGCCTTTGACACTGTCTCCCATAATATACTCCTGGAAAAGCTGGTAGCCCATGGCCTGGACAAGTGTACCCTCTCCTGGATTAAGAGCTGGCTGGAGGGTCGGGCCCAGAGAGTGCTGGTGAATGGAGCTGCATCCAGCTGGCGGCCAGTCACCAGTGGTGTTCCCCAGGGGTCCGTACTGGGTCCAGTCCTGTTTAACATCTTTATTGATGATTTAGATGAGGGGATTGAGTCCATCATCAGCAAATTTGCTGATGACACCAAGCTGGGAGGGAGTGTCGATCTGTTGGAAGGCAGGAGGGCTCTGCAGAGGGATCTGGATAGACTTGAGAGATGGACTGATTCCAATGGGATGAAGTTCAACAAGGCCAAGTGCCAGGTCCTGCACTTTGGCCACAACAACCCCCTGCAGCACTACAGGCTGGGCACAGAGTGGCTGGAGAGCATCCAGGCAGAAAGTGACCTTGAACTACTAATTGACAGGAAGCTCAACATGAGCCAACAGTGTACCCAGGTGGCCAAGAAGGCCAGTGGGATCCTGTCCTGTATCAAAAATAGCGTGGCCAGCAGGACCAGGGAAGTGATCCTTCCCCTGTACTCTGCATTGGTGAGGCCACACCTTGAGTACTGTGTTCAGTTCTGGGTCCCTCAGTTCAGAAAGGATATTGAGGTGCTGGAGTGGGTCCAGAGAAGAGCAACAAGGCTGGTGAAGGGACTGGAGCACAAGTCCTATGGGGAGAGGCTGAGGGAGCTGGGGTTGTTTAGCCTGGAGAAGAGGAGGCTCAGAGGTGACCTCATCACTCTCTAGAACTACCTGAAGGGAAGTTCTAGCCAGGTGGGGGTTGGTCTCTTCTCCCAGGCACTCAGCAATAGGACAAGGGGGCACGGGCTTAAGCTCTGCCAGGGGAAATTTAAGTTGGAGATCAGAAAAAAATTCTTTCCAGAGAGAGTAATCAGGCATTGGAATGGGCTGCCCACAGAGGTGGTGAATTCACCATCCCTAGAGATTTTTAAACACAGATTGGATGTGTCGCTGAGTGCCATGATCTAGTAAATGGACTAGAGTTGGACCAAGGGTTGGACTCGATGATCTTGGAGGTCTTTTCCAACCCAATCGATTCTATGATTCTATGATTCCATGATTCTATAAATAAAGTTCATTCTACTACTGATTGTTTTTTTCTAGTTTTTCTGTTGTTTTTTGTTTTGGTTTTGCTTGGTTTTGTTCTTCTGTTTTTAACTAAGTGGTTTTCTTCCTTTTGCAGACATTTGCCACTTAAAATATAAGAAAATAACTTAAGAAGTGAAATAATTAAATTCTTTCATGCTAGATGCAAATACTTGTTCCCTTTTAATACCAAATGTTATTTTACTGTTTTCCCAACAGTAAAGACAAAAATGTCATTATTTAACATTGATATAATTTAAGGAAGTCTAAAGACTAATGAGTAGTAACTACGTAGTTTAGAGATGTCTAACTTTTGTGTTTTAAAATAGAAAATGAGTTTCCAATTGCTCAAGAGCTGCTTTGTGAATAATATTCTTATTGAATTGAGTGCAGTGAAGCAAGAAGTTTGAATGCCTGCATATCAAAGACTGGTTTGGCTATTTGCATTATTAATGTCACCCACAAACTGCATTCTTAACAAGCAGTTACATGAGTTAAGATGAATATTACTTGCAGTAAAGTAAAAAAGGTTGTTACTGCCAAAATGAAATTCATGGACTATATTTTCCAACTTCTCTATCTGTTAATGTACTATTCATTTCATTGCACAGGAGATTACATTTTAAAAAAGGTTTTCAGGTTTGTTTTAAAAAGCAGGAACCATTCACTATCTTCATGTTTAGGAACTATTCCAGAGGTAAATACCAATAGCACTGACTTTTAGAAAATGTTCGCTATGAGAGAGTATCATTTAGATTGAGTCAAATGTATGGTTGCTGTTGTTCTGGTACCACTTGATAACTTCATGTCAAGGTGCTTAGCAAATCAAGTATATCACTGAGCTTTTCTTCTATTCTATGAGAATAAGGGAACTTTGCTCAGATACTTCTGTTCTCAAAAAAGAGAAATTGATCTGCAAAATCTATGTCCTTTTATTTCTTTTTTTTTCTTCTTTAATGGCTTGTTTTGTCTGAACTCCTGCACTAAAATAAGTAGAGCTTCTCATCTCACCTGTCCTGTCTTAGTCATCATTCAGGCAACAGTGTGTTTTCGGGGATTTAGTTAATGCATAGACAAACATCGGCTAATTAAAATAGTACTTTGAACCTTAAACAGGAAGATTTAATAGATGACTAATTTGCCATAGTGGGGCTTTTTTTGGATTCTACTTCATGCTTTGGAATACTAGATTATGATACTATGTTACCCCATGGGTAAGCAAAGAAATAGGAATTAGGGGAAAATCAGTCAGGGAGAGGACTTCAAGAAAGAATCTCACCAGCAATGAGAAAGCAAGGTTTAGAACAATCTGTGTCAAGCCTCTGGGCACATATCTACACCAACTGGGAAGAGGACAGATCTCACTGCAGGTGTCCATATCAGAAGGAAAGATCCTAAGCCACATTCTTCTCAGAGTAACACAATAAAAGGAAGGGAGAACATGATCATAGTTTTGACAAGGGAAATTGTGATATGCATTAAACTAAAACAAAAGGAAAACAACAAAACATTGAGGGCAGTTTACCTAGAGGTTTTCAGAACTGAATAAGGCATGACTTTGAGCAATCTTGTGTAACTCCAACGTATCTATGCTCCAAGAAGGATTTTGGTCTAGATGTTTTACAGAGGCCTCTTCCAATACTAGTTTTTCTGTGAGATTTAATAGATAATGAATAAATTTTCTCTTTGTGATGTTTTTGTGCTTATGTTGTTTAATTCATGGCTGTTATTAGAACATGGAGCAGTTTACTGTTGCTAGGAGGAGTAGAATTTTGTAACTCTTTCTTAAAACAATCTGAAATATCTATAAATATTTTAAGTATTATTTATTTAATAGTTGCAGCTAGGTGTATATCCTAAAAGGGGACATTTAGGCTATATCTATGATATAGTCACAAATGGAATGTAAAATTCTACTAATAGGACAATTTTATATTGACTGGCAACATCTGTAAAATTATACACAACTAATGTTGGGCTTTATTAGTATTGACCTCTTTGACAATTTGGTACTTCAGTTTGCTTAAAAAATAATTGTTGAGGGATTCCTTAAGTCTTTATCTTTAGATAACCATAAATCCTTCTTCCTAGGTTGCTTAGTAACTCAGCTAGCTTTTGTATTTCTGTAGAAGAGGATCAAATATTTTTAGCCATAGCTTCTCTCACAACTTATTCCCTCTAATCTATCCTTAATTTTTCTTTATAAAAATCCAGTAAGGGTTCAGAGTACAGTTAACAGATATTATGTATGTAGCACAATTTTCCTATATTTAATTGTGAAGTCCTGCAAAGACAGATTTTACCCCTAATACTGTTTAATTTGCATTCATATTTAGAAAAGAAAATATGAAGCTTGATGCCGTGAATGACCCTTCCCCAAAAACAGGACTTCGAGCCACGTTAGTGTAGGGTAAGATAAAAAGTAAAGGTCCTTTAATAACACAGGGCCTACAGCCCACAGGAATACAGGATGACATGCATGTGTCTCAGTTCTTGTTTCCATGGCTTTTATAATAAGATCCCTCCAATCATTGCTTTACACATTTCTCAGTCCAGCCCCAGTCCCACCCCTGGTCCAACCCCCTGGAATTGGGTCTGGGGTCGTCAAGACCCTCTGTCTTCATCAACTCTTCTTCCTCGGGCACACAAAGGTCTCTTGGAGTTCATCCAATTCTGGCTTTTGGGTCACTCTGACCTGTGTTTATGTTTCATTCTGTAGGCCTTCTGATATCCTTCAGCTCTTTACCTTGGAAAGGAGTCTAAACAAGATTAATTAACTAAAGGAATTTGAGCTCCCTGTTCTGGGACAGGGGTAGTGATAGAAAGGCATTAAACTTAAACTGTTAGAAATATTAACCCTCTAAAAATCTACAACTACTGTGTTCCTAAAATCTACAAAATATGAAAATTAGAACAAAAACCCTTTCGGCATCAAGTTCATGAGAAAAAAGAGAGTTCTTTTCTGATAACTGACTGATTTTTCTCTTATAGTTTCTTTTTAAGAAAATAAAAACATGATGTCACTTATTTATGCCACAACATGCAACACCAGAGTACTCCAATACATGGATTTGTGATTTTGGTTTAATTTTTCTAAAGTGGTTTTATTAGCTCACCCAATAATTATTTTCACAAGTTGGTTCACAAATGTGTATTAAAATTTTGTCTGAAGGACAGTGTCTGTGAACCTTCTTTCAAAAGGCCTTACCTTTTTCTCTTTTGTAGGAAAAAGAAACACAGACTAATTTTAATAGAAAATAGATATTCTAATTTCAGTAAAATCTAACCCTGAGTCAGTTCTAAAGTGAAGGAAGCAATTAAAATACAATAGAGGGAAATGAGACCCTAAGATGCAAATTAAATATCAATTGAGAATGATACAAAATGGATTTTGTATGAAGGAAAAAAAAATTATGAAGTGGAAACCAGTGCTGGCAGAACTCAACATAAGATTTAAAAAAAAAAAAAAGTCTTTAAGAGTAAAAATATCTTAATGTCTTTAACACACAAGACCATTATTAGGTGGACAGTAAAATGGCAAAAAGAGAAAAAGAGAAAAGATTCAAAACACAGAGAAGAAAGAAAAGGAAGAAATGAGGAAAAGCACAATGGAAGAAATGAAAAGAGGAAGGCAGGAAGGCAAGCAGGCAGGAAGGCAGGTGGGCAGGTAGGAGGCAGGACAAAGGAAGGGAGGGATGGAAGGGAGGAAGGGAGGAAGGGAGGAAGGGAGGAAGGGAGGAAGGGAGGAAGGGAGGAAGGGAGGAAGGGAGGAAGGAAGGAAGGAAGGAAGGAAGGAAGGAAGGAAGGAAGGAAGGAAGGAAGGAAGGAAGGAAGGAAGGAAGGAAGGAAGGAAGGAAGGAAGGAAGGAAGGAAGGAAGGAAGGAAGGAAGGAAGGAAGGAAGGAAGGAAGGAAGGAAGGAAGGAAGGAAGGAAGGAAGGAAGCTAAATACTTGTATCTACTTTTTCTACCACTTTCAAAAGGGAAATTATTATTTTTAGAAGTAATTCCCCCTGTATCAAAATTTATCTTGTATCGATGAAACTAGCAATAAAGTATTTCTTTTGAAGATAATTATATGATGTTAGAAAAAGGTCTGTGAAAATAAAAAAATTATTAATCTATTACACACACAACACCAGCCAGAATTAATGTCAGCAGATTAGGTATCAACAGTGGTGTGATACTGTGAAATACTAAATATGGAAACTTTTTACTGATGCAGTATTTTGTGGCCTTCTCTCTCAGCAACTTCTTTTTTCCTTCACATTGTGTAGAAATCTAATATCAATTCCCTTTATGTTAGATTTTCCCTGGACTTTTATACTTTTGTACTTTAGATTATTGCAATGGAAGGTGAGTGTACCAGACAGATGCTAGCTTGGCAGGTCAACAAGGAACAGTAACACAGAAATTGATTAAGTCAGGAAGAGAAAACATCACACTTTGATAAGCACACAGGCTGTTCCTGCTAGTTCATTAAGAACTCAAAGCGTGCTACAAGTTCAATTTGTGCCTCATGTCCCCAGTAAACTTTGCAAAGTGTCACAGCAGCCCATGAAGGATCACTTTCCAGAATTTAGGTAGAAAGCAGATGCTCTGAACAGAGAGAAGGAAAGAAGTGTTTCTCTTAACATCTGATGAAAATTGTGCAGAGCACTGCATAGATGAAAGACACACGATCTGTGACCACTGTGAAGCTCTTATGAATTTTAATAACTGCTCTGTGTGCTCTGAAGAATATGACATTTTTAACTGCTAATTTGTCAGGTATTTTTATATGAGAAAGTTATAGCTGATACTTGCAGAAAGTGTAGTCTTTTGATATAAGTTGTTCATTTTAAAAAAATCAAGCAACACCAACACTAACAAAAAAAACCCAACCCCAGCTTTGTAACCTAACCCCAACTACCTATCTTTTTATGAGTTCAAACTTTAGGAACTCTAATTGGATTGTCATCTGGGGATGAGTAACTTAGTTTTCAAGCTAAGCTGCATCACCTGTCAAAGGGTAGTTAGTAGCATAAAAGGAAGCCTAGATCTGAACACTGAGAGGGGAAGGAGGAGGACAAAGTAGGCACAAATTCATAGCTAATTAGTTCCTTAAGCATCTAGAAAGACTACATAAGGGTGTCTGAATGTATCTGTACAGAAAAGCCCCTACAAAGTATCTCAATATAAAGTCAAAAGAGGCAATGACAGATGAAGTTTTATTTAGCCATTATAAAGATATTCATACTGTTGAAACTAACATTAAATACACTTCATAATGAGCATCTAAGGCAAAGAAAAAAAATCTTTATGTCTTACCTTTACACATCTTATCTTTTTCTGTGAACACTTACCAAAATTACATATTATATTAAAAAATCTAGGGATTTGCAGTCCTCTCAGGTTAAGGCAAATCAAACTAAGTTGAGAATTCAGAACTGCTTTGTAAGACGGTTGCTCTTGAAAGCAACATCAGGTCCAGTGAATAAGTCACTTGCCTGTGGGATTACATTTGGGTTTTTTTCAAAAGGAATAAGCTGATTATTCAATATATTTGAAGCAGTGCAAAGTGAAAATCTTATTTCCCAAGTCTGTCAGTAAGGATTTCTGAAATGTCCATCACTTTATTATCTATACACCAGAGAACCCAAAGACAGAGATTCAAGAAGCAGGCATAATTTTCAGTGATGAATTTATGATTCTACCTTCTTCTGGTTCCTGAAGTGAGGTAACATTTGCTAAGAATGTAGAGATTTATGGACTAAACCTTAAATCCATGAAAAATATTTGGAACCTACATTTAAGAGTGAAATCCACATATTATACAGAATCAGAGAACTGCAGATTTTTTTAGGTTGGAAAAGACCTCTAAGATCACGGAGTACAACCCTTAACCTAGCAGTCATATTGACCACTAAACCATATCCACACACCTTTTGAACACTTCCAAAGATGGTGATTCCACCATCTCTGGAATGCTTGACTATACCCCTGAAAACCCTTTCCATGAAGAAATTTTTCCTAATACCTAACATAAAGCTCCCCTGGAGCAATTTAAAGCCCTTTCCTCTCATCATGACAGTGGTTACCTCGGAGAAGAGATCAACAGTCACCTCACTGCAACCTCCTTTCAAATAGTTAGACAGTGGTAAGATCCCCCCTGAGCCTCCAGGTCAAAAAACTCCAGCTCCCTCAGCTGTTCCTCAGGATGCCATTGGCTTTCTTGTCCACCTGGACACTCTGTTGGTCATGTTCAGTTGGCTGTCAACCAGCAACCCCAGATCTCTTTCATCCAGTGAAGACTACGCCCATCCAAGCCATAAGAAGAAAATTTCTTCAGGAAAATGCTGTGAGAAATGGAGTAAAATGCTTTATTAATTCCAGGCAGACAACATTCACAACCTTTCCTTCATCCACTAAGTAGGTAACCCTGTCATAGAAGAAGATCAGGTTGGTCAAGCAGGACGTGGCCTTCATAAACCCAAGCTGGCTGGGCCTGATCCCCTGGTTGTCATGTTCCTTCCACTGAAGGCACTCAAGATTATCTGCTCCATGACTTTCCTGGCACTGTGGTCAGGCCAACTGGTCAGATCAACTACAGGTCAGGCCAGTAGTTCCCTGAATCCTCCTTCTGACTCTTATTGTAAATGTGTCTAACATTTGCTAACTTCCAGACAACTCTGACCTCTCCAATTAACCAGGACTGCTACTAAACAATGAAAAGCGGCTTCTTGAGCACTTCTTCTAGCTGTCTGTAAAACCTTGGATGGATCCCATCTGGCCTCATGGACTTGTGTGTCTCTAAGTAGTATAGCAAGTCCCCTTGGGTTATGGGAGCTTCTCTTCTGACCCCTCTTCCTTTCTTCTAACTCATGGGTCTAGGTACCCTGAGGGCAACTGTCTTGCTCTTAAAGATTGAGGCAAAGAAGGTATTCAGTTTCTCAGCTTTTTCCTCATCCTTTGTCTCTACGTTTCCCCATTCAGTTAGGAAATTATTAAAATATTCCTTAGCCCTCCTTTTGTTGCTGATGTATTTGTAATAACATTTTTATTATTTTTTATGGTAGTGGCCAGAGCAAGTTCTACTTGGGCTTTGGACTTTCTGATTTTGTCCCTATATAGCCTCATGCCATCCTTGTAGTCCTCCCAAGTTGCCTGCCCTTCATCCAAAGCTGA
Source organism: Pithys albifrons albifrons (assembly GCF_047495875.1). Classification (NCBI taxonomy): domain Eukaryota; kingdom Metazoa; phylum Chordata; class Aves; order Passeriformes; family Thamnophilidae; genus Pithys; species Pithys albifrons. The sequence continues at coordinate 42,213,779 of NC_092458.1, forward strand.
TACTCTGTTTTTTCTCTTGAGTTTAAGCCTAAGTTCTCTGTTCAGTCAGACTGGCCTTCTTCCTCTGCAGAATCCACACTGGAACTGGGGAAAAAGTATAAGGAATAACAAGCAGAAGAGACAAACCATTATAACCTGACTGCAACTCCCAATTTCCCATCCCCCTTGTTCTACTTAGTAGCGGAGAGGACAGAATTAAAGGAATGAAAAATAAAGAGGTCTAATTAATCCCCCAAAAAAGTGAATGGGTAGGAAAGGTACTGTTTTAATTTTTGGCCTTGTTTCTCACTATTCAATCTATTTTAATTGACAATAAACTAATTTTTTGTCAAGTCAATTTGCTTTGTGCCTAGTAATAATAAGTAATCTCCATGTCTTTATCTCAACTCTAAAGATTTTTCATCTTATTTTATCCCTTTTATTCTGATGAGGAGGGGAAGTGAGAGAGCAGCAGGGTGAGTGTCTGCAGACATCTGAGATCAATGCACCACACCACTTAATGCTCCTGACTCTTTTCCCTAAAGGAACTGAATATAATAGACTTGTAAAAAGTATGCCAACACATACTAACTTTGAGTTCAGTATGATCCACAGCAGTCATGGTTTCTCATAGACAGTTAAATAATCTTTGTACAAAGCTTATAACTAGCTAACATTGCTCACCCAGAATACAAAAATTTCATGTTGAAAACATTTCTCAAACTAAGATGGTAAAACCAGAACACCACTCACAAAGGCTTTATTCTACAGCAACAGACTTAAAGGGATAAGAAGGCAGGAGGAAGAGAAAGATGGGAAAAGACAAGTGAGGTAGCTCTGTAATAGGGAATGCTATGTTTCTTTTGCCTGCATTTTTTCTGTGTTTTTTTTCCAAATGTTATTGAAAGAAAATATATAAGGAGGATGTAAAATCCTCAAGGGTTTAGAAAAGATTCAACTTGTATTTAAGTCTGCCTTTCCAGAGTATTTTTTCTCCTGCTGCATTGCTAAATGCTATCCTGCCCCTGAGAATCTTAAGAGCTTGAGAGCCAAATGAAGACCCAGTTGATTACAAGGATGTATATACCAGACTTGCATATGGTTTATTTGGAATGTGTTTATTTTTCTATTGTCATAATATAGGATTTATTACCTTATAGTATCAGCGTATCTTGCATCAAAAGAAGAATCATTCCCCTTCAGTACAAGCTGCTGCTCCAAATTTTACTTGTAGTTTATATTCATACTTTGATTGCATCTTTCAGTTAAACACCAAGTCTAAAATCTCATTTCCCACCATTTTGTTAGCAATGTTGGCTCTGACAGCAATAGGCTACAGAGTGTTTTAGAGAAAGGCATACCTTGCCTTAAAGATTTTCAAATATATACAAAAGGAGGCTTGATCTCACTGGAAAGCTGTACAACTTCATCTCTTTGCTCAGACCTTCACACTGCCTTGACTAATAGGAATCGTTGAAAGAACTAGCCAAAACCTCTAAAGAACTTACATCTAAAATAAGATTCAAACAATAGAAGAGGAAGGATAAGAGACAGATGAGTGAGCGGCTATCTGGAGTATCTTTAGGCAGTACAGGATAGTCTTTTTGATGTAAAGTTGCTGGTCAGAAAGATATAAGTCCTCTCAAAGTCTTTTCTTGGACCTGTGAGATCTGAGTGGTGATAAGCAAAAAATGCTGCAAAAAAGAACTGCTAAGAGAAAGTTTTGTATTCTAATAGCAGCAAGGTATTTATTGACAACACTGGAGGCAAGCCAGTTCATACTGGGCAAAAACTTGCCTAATTTGTTTGTGTAAAATAAGCTTTTATAGTCTTAAGTTCAAAGTTAACATCTTCTAAATTCCATATTAATGACTGGGTGAAATCTTGGGCGGAGCTTTCCTTTTGGCTTCGAATTTGGGTAGTGGTTTCTTGACTTCATCCCTCAGAGTGGTCTTGAAACATCTTCATCACGGTTGGACTTCTGCCTTTTCTTTGTTCAGTGACATCACCTGTCAAACATATAAAACTTTGGCTCTAATGCTACAAAATCTTGGATCTTTACCATTTCATCCTATTGAAATGTCTAGCTTAGTTTAATGTATGACTTCTAACCCATGGTACACTAGTTTCTATAATTACTAGACAATTTGTACCAGAACAAAGTGGCTCTAGCAATTCATGCTGTTCAGCGGCTGTGCTGTGCAAACAACATTTGAAAAGCAGAATTAGAAATTTCACAAAACTAGGGGTTTTTGGTCTCTTTTCTCTTTCAGTCGATATCTTGCATACCTCAGGGATCTTAGATCGCATTGGGTGCTATTTTAGGCAAACAAATGATATCCAAAACTAGGATGGATGGCAATAAAAGGGTAGAAGAAAGTTGTGTTTCTACCTTTCCAAAGTACTGTGATTCTAACTTCAAATTTTTCAGTATCTTCCTTATCCTTATGGGAGACTTCAGCTCCCAGACATCAATAGGGAATGTGTTACTGCTGTGAAAATTGTCTTGAAAATTCTTGTAGGAAATAACATCTTGTACAAGTAGTTGCCATAACCATAAAAGACGTCCTCCTAGATTTGCTGTTTGTGAATAGAAAAAGACTTGTGTGGGATGTGACAATCCTAGAGTGCATTCAAAGGAGGGCAACAGAGCTGGAAAAAGGGTTTAAAGGAATGTTCTATGAGGAGAAGCTGAGGACTTTGGGTTTGTCCAGTTTGGAGAAAAGGAGGCTAAAGAGTGACCCCACTGCTCTCTATAGCTTCCATAGTAGGGGAATTGAAAAGGGATGTGCTTATTTCTGGTCAGTAAGATTGTCTTGGGTTAAAGACAGTGTTGCCAGGGAAGTGGGACCTCAGATGGATTAGAGAGCCCTCCTTCCCAGACTTACTGTAAATTCAAAAATAGATATGAGACTCTTCAAGAAAACGTGTAGAAAGAAACTAAGAATTCTTACTAAAAAAACAGGAAACAAAATCAAAATAAAACAACAAGTATACAATAAGAGACAAAGAATATCACCCAGAAAATCACTCTCTCCACTGCATGGAACAGGAAATAAAAAAATTGGGCTTCTCTTTGGTGCACTTAGAGCTGGTGGCACTGGCAGGCTGTGGTGGTGGTGATTACCACATGGAGGCAGCAAGCAGTGGTGGCTGTGGCTCTGGGCAGCTCCGGCTCTAACGGCTGCTGCAGCTACAGGAGCTGGACACTGTTACTGGCAAGCACCCTTACATGGTGGCATGGGAAAATTACAAGAGACTTTAAACATGTAACAAAGATGCATGGGAATGATTCAAAGCTGAGGGGAGGTTTAGCCTAGACATTAGGCATTTCTTTACTGAGAAGGTACTGGATATTGGACACTGAAACAGGTATCTTAGAAAAGTGTTCAATGCCATAAACCTGTCAGAGTTTAAGGAATATTTGTCCTTAATAATATATTTTGACTTTTGGTCTGTCCTCATGTCAGCTCCCCAGGCAGCTGTACTAGATCATTGTAGGTCCCTTCCAACTGAAAATATCCCATTCTGTTCTCTTTTATTCGATATATTAGTAGTACTACTCAAAAAGAGATGAAAAATAAAAACTATCTTTTGTAATGAAGTAAAAAGATGTAATGAAATGCTCCTTTAAAAAAACCCAAAACATTCATCCCCCAGTCTGTATTCACAGTGGTGACCATCCTGACTGAGGTGCATGACCTTGCACTTGTCCTTGTTGAACTTCCTGAGGTTTGTATGTTTCCAGCCCTCAGGCTGTACCTCAGGCTTTGTACCATCTGCAGTCTGGCTGAGGGTTCACTCAATCCCAAAGTCTATGTCACTGATTAAGGTATTAAGTAGTACTGGTCCTAGTATAGACCCTTGAGGGACAGTACTCATTTTTGGTTTCACCTTTTACACTGAGCCATTGGTCCACAGCTCTAGAGACACAGCCATCCAGCCAATTACTTATCCATGTAACACTTCATCTGCCAAACCCTTGCCCCACCTAATTTGAGGCAAGCATTTATTGTGGGCCATCATATCAAAGGCTTTACAGAGTGAAATGCCAAGCATTGAAATCATGACAGTTAAAGTATAAAACCATAAAATGAAATTATAAAACCATAAAATGATAACAAATGAGGATGAGCAGATAAAGGCTCTCTCTCTCTAATACTAAGAGATGGCTTAAAGTGATCATTTCAAACATGCCAAAAATCCCTTTTAAATTGGTGATATCTTCCAAACTCAATCTGGCTTTACCTTTCTTGCCAATTCTAATATAAGGATTAAAACAGCTTCCAAGTTATCTGAGTTGAATACCTGCATCAGCCAAGACAATGCCACTGAAGGCATGACCCAATTTTGGTGATGGGTTTAAAATTGCAAAGACACATATGACAGTTTAATTTTGGAATTATCTTTAATTAAAACAGTTTGTGTTTCAAAAAAACCTTTTACTAAAATGATGTAAAAAGCTTGTTCTGCTTAAGAAAACAGTATATAAAATGAAGATTAAAGCATCAAGAGAAAGGTAGAAATGTTCTCTATATGAAGGTGATTTTTCTTTCTTTTATTATACTTTGTCACTGGTAATCTTCCAGTCCATTGCCACAGAATCAAGGACACTTAAAAATGCATCCTGCATGTTTTAATCTGAAATTATATATACTACTAAATATTTTCCCTGTAAGCTATCATTAAAATTTCAATGTCTGATTTATATAAAGGATAAGACCACTTTTTGAGCTCTATCAAGAAAGAACTTTGGGGGAAAATTAATGTTCCAGGAAATAAAAATATTAACATGGAATTACAGATACCTGCTGAACCTGAGTGAAGGAATGCTCTCCATCATGTTATTTTCCAAATATAAATTTTGAAACCAATTTTTTTTTAATGTAAACAGGATCAGGGTTGTTTGGACTCTTTTTCTTTTTAAATAAAATAAAAATAGATAATCAATTGCTCTGTGAGAATCTTCATTGTTCCAATCTCCTAATAAATGAGGGAAATTTTCTTCAAAGTAAAACTTTATTGACTTCTATGCATGTTAGGCTTTCAAAAACAATGGGTAAAATATTTAATTATTAAATATTGCATTTATTTCACCATTTTGCATTCTAGGTAGTAGTATTTTATTTATAATTACAAGCTTTCCATCTCTCTTCACTCTAGTTTTTGGTGTTGTATGAAATGTTGCTCAAAGTTAGATAATTTATATTTCCTTGAGTTATTTCAATAATAGGAAAAAAAAAAAGAAAGTTTGTGAATATGTTTCCCAAGGAGTCAGTTCAGATAGCACTTGTTCCCTATCTTCACACAGCAACTAGACTAAGTGACCTTCATTGCAATATATCTCGCTGTCCATTGACGTGTTGTACAACTATCTTGAAACAAAACTGTTATGTGAATATGGAATTATGTGCAGGCTAGTTGTTATTGAACCTCGGACATCAGACAGTAGGATATTTGTGTAGGTATGGTACTGATTTATGTAAGACAGACATGCTCTCAGAATATTTGTAGTAATTATAGATGTCAAGAGCATCCCACTGAAACAGTTTTAAGAATGCTGATCAGTGATATGTAGAAAAAGTATGATTTCCACAAGGAAGTTTTAAATGAATCCTTGTCATAGTTTTGAGGGGAAGAACCAAAATGTTTACCCACAAATGGGGGAGGGGATTCCTTCACAATAATCATGTCACTCATCAAATTTAAGAAAAGGAACATTAATTAGAAAATGGATATAAGAAGGATAACTGTTAACTGATATATACATATATATATGTGTGTGTGTGTGTCTGTGTGTGTATAGGAATAGATATAACTGTAAACAGACCAGAGCAAACTGCTTCCCCAACACAAAAAACCCCCGAAACACAACAACACCCAAACCAGCAGGTTTCCTCCTGGAGAAAAGTTATACTTATGGGCAATGTCTGTGTCACACCACAGCTGGCTGCAGGGTGGGCTCCCAGTCCCTCTCCAGCGAGACAGACGAGTGGTGAGCACTCAGATGAATTCTGTCTCTCCCTCTGTGTGCCTCTTCCAAAATGAAGAAGGAAAACTGGAAAACACAGAACTACAGCGTGTCCCAGAAAGCAGCTGTGACCTCTCTCTCCCGGGTTGCTGCTGCAGCCAGGGGGGGCCGGTGACGACACTGCAGGCGGCAGTGGGACTGGAGCGGAGACTGGGACCCCAATGCTGAAACCAGAAGCAACAGCAGTGGCCACGGAAAAAACTGGCTTACTCCACAGTAGCAGCAAAGAGCAGCAGCAATGGCTTCTCTCCCACAGCAGCACACACACCGCCAGAGCCGTATGTAGTCCCCAAGAACAAAAGAGACAGTTCAAGCCTGTTTCCCAGCACATCTTGCCCCAGTCTCCCCCACCCAAAACAATCAAGAAGGAATTGGTAGTAGTTAACTACTTCTTTTGTTAACTAATGGCATGGGGAGTTACTGGCAGGTAGAGAATGTACATAAAAACTACAACAATCCTAAAGTAAACCAAAATATCCTGTGACCCACAGAGTCACTTACAGTTCATAAATATGTTTTTTCACCACAGCAGAACCTGGTTTCTGTACATAGCAACAGTTCGTAATTATTTTTGGTAAAGTGAGCTTCATTGTCCTGTAATTTCGAAAATCCTATATTTGAAGACTTCTCATCAGGTTTACTATGATCTCTCTTGTTCAGAGGAGAAGAAATATCTCTATTTTCCCACCATCACAAGTTTTCATATGCAGAACCAACAAATGCAGGGTTTCACTCTTTAAATCTCAGAAGGAACCTCCAAAAGACATCTTGTGTAAACTCCTCATAGAAGGAGTTATAAACTCATACAGTTTAAGCACATTGTTTAGGACCTTTACTAGTCAAATTCTGAGTATGTCCAAAGGATAGATCTTCCACAGACACTCTAGGAAACACAAGCTACTGTTTGATCACTGTTAAAGTGACCCCTCTGTTGACTTTTTTACTGAGAATTTTCCGTGCTGCAACCTGTATCTATTGTTTGTCATTCTCCTGCTATGAGAATGGGTGAAAATTTTAACTCTTCAGACCCCTTACTTAGGTGTTTGAATACATTAATCAGATCCCTCTCTTAAGCTTTCTCTTCAAAAGGGAGAACAAACCAGATTTCTTCATCTTGTACAGCATCTGCCCCAACTCCTGATACTGTACTTTCCTCCAGAATGCTAGTGTTTTTCTTGGGATGGGGAGCCCAAAAGCAGACTCATCACTCCAATTGCAATGTCACAAGTGCTAGAAGAGAATAATGACATTCTTTGACCTATTAGACTCATTCTTGCTAAATTTTCCAATGGTGTGCCTGGCTTTCATTACTTCAAGGGCACATTCTGCAATTTGTTGTTGAGCCTGGGTGTCATTCAGAAATGTAGTTTTCCAGCAAAGCATAGTCATCCTGTACTATCACATGAGATTCTTTCTTCCCTGGTGCAGGACTTGGCATTTACATTTGGTGATCTCCAGAACGTTTCTGTTGGTTCATTTTTTCAGGTTGTCCAGATCACCCTGGATATCAACCCTATTCTTCAGTGTACCAACAGCTTCCCCCAGTTTTGTATCTTCAGCAACCTTATTGAGGGAGTAGGTAATGTCTTCACTGAAGCTGTTAACAAAGCTGGTGAATAGTATTGATCCTGTTACTGAGCTCTGAGAGGTATCACTGGTAGTTGAGGGCCAGTTGGTCAGATGAGCTTCTGAATTCAGTCTGCCACCTGCTTCTTTATCCACTTCTGTCCTACATCTAGCCCACACTGTCTTGGATTATAGACAATATAATTTAAAACTGAACTGTTTTTGCAACCAGGCATGATATTCACAAACAAAAATAATTAATCTCAAAGTATAGTATCTTGTCCCTCTAAGTCTTGTAACAATCTAACAACTGTTGCCATATATCATTAAATTGAATTTTGCTGTCTAAAGTGAAGGCAGTATATTTTGCAAATGATGGATGAATACACTGGTAGACAGGTGGACAAAGATATTTTCAGCTACCTGCCTTTTCAATGGCATTCAGCACAAAGAACTGTTTATATAAAGGACTGTCAGTTAGATTGCATGACAATATTGCAGAACAGTAAGTATAGAATCAGTGTCTTGTGTGGGTCTGTTTAATAAAAAGATTTTATATTTCTCTCTGAAGGACTAATAAAGCTTCAAATTTTTAAAATATATATATCAGTTCATACTGCCAATACCAGAACCCATAAAAATTCAGTTTACTTCATGACGAAATTATTTTAAATATTGATATTTTGAAAGAGGCACACTGAGATTAATTCCTTAATTTGAAGTGCTTCATGAAAATAATTTCTCTGTAGTCAATGTCATGTTTCTTCCCACTCCACTTTTTGTAGTTCCAGTTCTCTCTTTTTTGCTGTATTTTGCTTCACTGTCAAATACTGAAGGTGGCTTGTCAGATTGGAATTGCCTATCTCCCACTTTTCTAATTTTTAAAAGTATTGATATTGGCTGAACCACAGGTTAGTACTTTCTTTGTTCTTTTCAGACACTATTCACTTGTTGCACCGTTTTGTCACTAACTCCAAAGTTGTGATACTACTGAGAACTAAATTAGCATTATAAATACCTCTTTCCCAAGAAAAATATTATTGCATTATAATATTGCCAATACAAGACCTGCAGTGGAGAGAAAGATGATTCTAAATATCCCCATACAAGCAGAACTCACATCAGACTTCTGAATTTGGGCTTAAACAGAGAAGCTATTAAGCCCACATTTATCTGATTACATTCTGAATTTTTAAGATGGAATAGATTTTGATCACAGTGATGATTTTTCTTCATATAAACTTAATGAAGTGCACTCTGACCTGATGACCTTCTTCATAATTTCAATCGATTTCAAGCTGTGAACATGAATTAAAGACATTTAGCAAGATTTGGACATTTCTTTAAAGAAAATCATGCTCTAGACATTCTAGCAATGTAAAGCAAATTACAAAACAAAAAAAAACCCTTCCAAACAAACAAAAAAAAGTCACCACCTTAAAAAAAAAAAGAAAAGAAAAGAAAAAGAAAACCCTAAAGTATGAAAATGACAACATCTCCCTAACAAAGTCCAATTATCATGATGGTATGTCATGCCTCCTTTTCAGACCTGCAGCAGCAGTTTTGTCAAAAAATATTAGCCAAATTTAGCATTCTTGTCTTGTTTGAAATATTGTGTGTCAAGAGTGCTACTATGTTTTTATAACCTTCATGGTGATGAAGAACTGAAGGTAATGCTTTACTGTATTAATCAAGGAAATGGATAGAGCTTTCTAAAGCCTATCAATCACTTGATAAAGGAAAATAAAACCAGCAACAACAAAACTAGAAAACAAAACAAAATCCAAACAAACAAAAAAGAAAAAAATAGATTAGAGGCTGCTCAAACATTTTATACTTGCAATTAATAAATTAGAATTTTTATTAAAGAGAGAGTGATACATGAAAGAATAAAGAAAAATAAACAGATCAAAAATGTTAGAATGGAATAATAGTCATTTAAATATATTTATATCTCAAAGAGTTGAAGCAAATTATTCTCCTACAGCCTAGGCATGCACAGAGCACTATGATTTATGTGAATGTCTTTGGCAAAAGGGTAAAATTATCTACCTGTATTTTAAGTTGATGATGTCAGAAGCTAACTGGACTCCAATGAAGCAAGACCACAAAGAACAATCCATGCATATTTATGTTTACCCCAGAGTAAAAAGCAATTGCAGTTTGATCAACTGATTGCAGTCCTCACCAGGGAAATCTGAAATCACCACCTGTTGTTTTCTTTCGATGCCAGTATGACACACTTCAGCTGATTTCAGCAGAATATAAACCAGCATTTTAGTCCAGGGAGGGATGAGGGAAGCTGCTTTGTACCTTTTTTTTTTTTAAAGCAAACTACTCAAAATGTAGTCTCTACATTTGAACTGTGGCAGCTGAATTTCTTAAAGCAATAACCCAGAAGCAGATGCAGGAATTCAGGGGTACTCAGAAGCTCTGTAGATGTTCCTAATATTGAAAAAATACTAGAAAAAGTAGTATCTATTATTACATTCATATATATATATATGTTTATGTTTCCATGCTTCTGTGACTCACTTCCTACAAAAAATATGCTTTGTCATGACAGACCTTCTCTCCAAGATGATTCTTTTCTGTCTTGTACCCCATATTAAACTCTATATTTAAAACTAAATACAACAAATTATTTCTATTCCATTTGGCATTTTATTTTAGTCTTTTCTAATTTATTTATTTTTTTATGTTGTTACCTTACAGAATGCTATTATTGTTCTTCTCTGAAAATAATTTTACTTGGTAAGAAATTTTAAGATTATAATTTGTTTTGCTTTGCATATTTTCATTACTGAATGAGAAGCAGAAAAACAACAGATTTTCTTCTACAGAGAAAGGGCTGTTAAAGAATAAAACATCGTGGAACTGACAGCTACAAAATTACATAGATTGCACAAATAGAGCCAAATCAAGAAATATAGCATGGGGTTCATATTTTATATAAACTAAACACTTCAAATTTACAAAATTACACAAAGCTAAATATACATTTCTAAATAAAATATTTCATTATATAATGAAATGGAAAACAAATTCATATCATTATTCCATTTTTTTTCCTTTTCATTTTAAATACACATATACAGTTTCTGTTGTTGAATGTGTGTTAGGAGAATACCTGCACTGATAACTTTCCTAAGTGGACATCCTTGACATGTTGTGACTTTTTGAAAATGCGACTAGAGAATAGAGCTGTACAAAATGGATCCTGCAGTACAACACAGCATTTACTTCACTATTCTGGTACCATTTCAGCTTATAACACAGGCACACAGTAATAAAACTCTTGGAGTAAAGACAAGTGAGCTAAGACAGTCCTCTTTCAACTACAATCTATTAGCCATTTATTTCCCTTTGTAAATATAATAGAATGACGCTTTAAACATTTACAGAGCCAAACATTAAAATTGCAACTTCACAGTCAAGGTGACAGATGGACTGCCTGGTCACATAGCAGAGATAAGAATAAACCAATTTTGTCCAAAGCTCAGTTTAAAATAAAAACAAAATCTAAAATACAATGGCAAAAATTTAAGCCGATTACATATATAGTTTTTATAAGCTTTCCCCTGGATCTGAGGCAATCAAGTACATCTAACCACTGTAATCTAGTGGTGAATAAAGATTGATTGTGGCAAAGCAAGGTCTTTGTCAGTTTGTACTTTGTGGAATTTGCTGTATCTATGATTAATGTGCAAAAGCTGAGCCTTCAGGCTTCTTGCTAGCTCTTACTGCCATCTACTGATCAAAACTATCTCTTTTTTTCTTTTTTTCTTTCTTTTTTTTCTTTTCCTGTTTGATTGTTTTTCCAGCTTTCTCCAGAGATGTAAGCCTCAACGGTAACAACCAAAGTCAGGTTAGAAGGAATAAGCAATATTACAAATTAGTTGTAATGCTCCAAAAGCCAGGGCAAGATGGGAATATACCTCTTGAAATGGAGGAAACTATATCCTGTGAGTTTGTGCAGAATAGGTAGTTTCTCCTGAAATATCAAACAGGTTATATGGAGTATTATTAAGATCTAGTCAATGTTTAAAACAGTCTGCACAGTGGGCAAATTAACAGCCTTTTTGTAATGTAATCTTACCTAGAAGGGGAATTGATACTTAAATCACAGCTCTTTGCACTACAATTACAAATTCAAGTTTCTAAATATACAAAAGGAATGTTGAACTAAACTCCTGACCCATATCATTTGTTCACATACAAGAAATATCATTAGCGACTTTCAAAAACTGTGGAGAATATAATTTCAGAGACTGAACACTACAGTGGGATAGAATACTCAAAAGTCATATATATCAAAAAGTAAACCAGTTTCAGCAACTATTTCTGAAGGCTCAATTAGGGTGGTATAGGAGAACAAAAGGAAATCTTAAAGACTTTATCTTCTTCAAGGGATAACATCCCCTTTAGCTCCTCAAACAGTTCACTTGCAACACATGCAAGAACTTGGCACTTCAAATCTTGTAGGTCTGCCTAAGCTTTTCTGAGGATATCTAATGAACTCTTCATCAAGTCTGCAAATTAAAGCCTCTCTCTGATCATGCTGATTTCAGTGTATTGGAATAATTTGAATGTTTAGATACACTATCACGTCAAATGATATGGGCAAATAGACAAAACTGACTGTGCTTTAACACAAAACAAAGGGTGTTTTAAAAAAAAAACCAACCATTTAAAACCCCAACATGTCATATTTCCTGAAACAAAACCTTTCATAAGAAACATAGAAGAGTGTAGTAATCACTCAGGCTTTGTGAAGGCCAGATATATCCACAATGGGTCTTCTCTTTTTTTGCTTATTATTTACCTCATGCAAAATTACTTGAAGTTTTGCTGTTCTTTTAAAAGACTATAGAGACAATTTTTGTGTAATAATTGTATTTGACATTGCAGGGAAAAGAAAAATAATAATATGGCAAGATAAAACTCAGAAATAGTGTTATGTAGTTGGTGTATTTTTTAAATGACTCAATGTAGCATTTGACTGACTATAACTCATCCACTGCAAAGCACTCCTCCTTTGTTTCTCAACAGTTATGAACAAGTTCTCATATTAATCTTAATTCCATTAATCCTGCTGCAGCACATATACTTTGATGAAAGAAAGTGTGACTTAAAAAATGTGCTTTAGAACCAAACACAGGATTCACCCTAACCCTAACCCTAACCCTAACCACTCAACTTCAGATGCAGAACCTTCTTTGTTGAAGAAAATCTCTACAGTAGTTAAAGTATTTCCAATTCCTAGCTCATTTTGTTAAGAAATAGATCAGGGTGAACCCTGTTTGCCAGATGACCACTCATTGTCCACTTCCTTTTGATGTTTATTTCCAATTTGATTACAGAATTTAAGAAAGATGGATGAGAATGCTGAAACCAGTGGGCATGTTTATAGTGACATGACTGAATTAATAGAAATTATTGTCTGTTTTCAACCTTATTGTTGGACTTTTGCTAAGTACGTCTCCATCTAAGCAACAATCCAGTAATTCTTTAATTGCCTGCTTCAGGCATGTGCATAGTTCAGAAGAAATGAGCAAAACTGTAGTAAATAAATAAATGAATGTTTTAGTGTTTGGTTTTTGTTCCAGATGTGTTTGGTTTTTTAATTGTTTTGTTTTGGTTTTAGTTGGTTGGTTGGTTTTGGTTTTTGTTGTCTTTTTGGGGTTTTTTTAATGTCATGGAATGATATAATGTATTTTCTCCTTCCTATTTCACATCCATGATTGTGGGATAATCTGGTGACAAAAAAATGTCATCTCCTTCCTGTGACTTCTTTCTTTTCCTCTGCAGTAACATCACTCTTATCACTCATTGTTTGACTAACAGTGGTAGTCACTGCAGTGTCAGTTCTAGGAAGGCATCCCCAAACCATTGTATCCTGGCACATAACTGTATCACATTTAAACAAACTTTACATTCGAAGTAGCATTGAGAAACCTTTTTAAACTGTCTGGGTTAAAGCACAATGTCTAGCTTAAATCCCCTCGAGGAAAATATTAAATTTTATCATATGCTCCCTTCAGCCTTGAAGATGCACTGAGCGTAATAATTACTTTAAAATGCAGTAAGACTACTTTTTTTTCTCTTACAAGTTAAAAATATTTAACTTATTTATAATGGAAATTATGACACCATCTCAAATACAGTGGTATAAACGTGCTGCTCCAAAAATTCTGATCTTGCTAACTGGTTAAACTCAATACATTTAGCTACATTGTAAACTCTTTCAGTTTTTAAGCACACAGGTAAAAATGTTAATGAGGCATTACTATTCTTACACTTTATAGACAAGATATTTGCATTTTGTATGCACAAGTAGTAAAATGAAACATCCCCAATCGGATGCATATCTCTGACAGACCAAAGCAAAATGCATTTTGCTTGTATTACTTCAACTGCATCAGAACTGGAAATTCTTAGAAAAATATTTTTGGTACTATTGGTGGTGGCTTTATTCACCATGCTATTTATAAATGTTGAAAACTAAAAGTGGGACACAAATGCAATAGGAAAAAAACCAAAACAAAACAGGTAGAAGTGTCTTAAAAGTTTCTAAATGTAGACAAAACCTTCTGAGGGAAAATTATCCAGACCATCTCTACCAACTGTCAACCTAGTTCCTTGATCATACCTTCCCCTAGTACAACAGCAGTAGAAAATGAGACAAACAAGTAGGAAAAGCTCATGGGTTGAGATAAAGGTGGGAAGATCACCAAGACTCTACTTGGGGAAAGTTAATGCAATTTATTACTAATTAAAATTAAAAATTAATTACTAATTTGGTTCATAGAAAACAAAACATAATTAAAACACCTTCACTCTTTCCTAATCTCAGCTTCATTCCTTCACTTCTGATTCTTCTATCTTCACTTTGACCACTGCAGGGGAATAAAGAAGGGGGGCTGCAGGCAGTCATTGTTCCTCCTTCCTCCTCATACTTTGCTCTAGCTGCAATGTGGGTTCTCCCTGAGCTGCAGTCCTTCAGGAAAAAATATCTGCTCCATAGTGAGTTCTCAGACATGCTACAGATTCTGTTAGGAAAAAAATATGATCTAGCTCAGGCTCTACATCGACTGCAGCAACTATCTGCTGGGTCAGGGAGCACCTCCTTTTTTTGGCCTCTGATCTTGGTGTTCCTTCTGCCACACCCGCAGTTTTCCTATGTACACTGATGCAAATAGTAAATAACAATGTAGTATTACTACTTAGTTTAGTAAAGATGGGAATGACACCATATTTGACTCAAATCCATCCTCTGCTTATGCTGAAACCTTTCATCCCAGAAACCTAAAAACAAAAGGAACTAAAATATTTAAAGTTACAGATCATGTCTTTGTTGTCTAACATTCAGGCTCCAAACTGATGAACCTCTTTTTCTTTCTTTCTTTCTTTCTTTCTTTCTTTCTTTCTTTCTTTCTTTCTTTCTTTCTTTCTTTCTTTCTTTCTTTCTTTCTTTCTTTCTTTCTTTCTTTCTTTCTTTCTTTCTTTCTTTCTTTCTTTCTTTCTTTCTTTCTTTCTTTCTTTCTTTCTTTCTTTCTTTCTTTCTTTCTTTCTTTTTCTTTTTGTTTTGTTTTTTAATGATCTAGAAGACAAGCTTTGCTGAGTACTGTGAGGGTAATTAAGTAAATTATTGTCCCTGACTGTCAGTCCTATACAATTTCCTCAACCTAATATTTCAAAAGGAAGAATAATAAAAGAATTATATAAGTCTCATCTCAGTCCCATCAGGACCAGATTTGTAGATGTAGCTGATGGAGTAAATTCTACACAACATGGAAGTGAAATATATGATGGAGAGATTATGCACCCCATTGTGTTATCTCTGATGTGTGGTAAGAGCAGTGAGATTTTGTCATATTTGTATAGGTCATTTTGCAATGACTATCTTGCAATAATGGTTTAAAAACTACTGGGCATCTAAATATTCCATACTAAGAAAATATTATCTCATTAATTCTCTTCAGCTCTCCCAAAGTATCACTATGAAACAGAACTCTCAGAGAACTGTCTTATTAGTATGTTGTCAACACCTAGATGCTTATGTAATTTATGTGATATAACTAGAGTAGATTTTCCTGGTTTCACCTGGGATAGTGTTAGTTTTCTTCTTAGTAGCTGGTACAATGCTGTGTTTTGGATTTAGTATGAAAATAATACACAGACTGTGCATTTATTACTTAGATAAAGAGTACCACGTACAGTTTAATAGCATATTTTGCAGGTCAGAATAAGGTTTGAGAATACATTTGGAAATTCTGTGGTCTAGAAAAACCTGCACAAACTTCCTAAGCCAACTTGATCCCTCTTAGAAGAACTGACCTCTCTGTGTGGACTGTGACAAGAGACTGTGATCACACTTCGAAGGATAATGAGGGTATAAAGTTGGATGAGATGAATCCGTGACTATGTGACGTTGCTAAAACCTCTCAGAAAGCCTGTGACTGAACTTAAATTTGTTTTGGTATCTAATACACCAATAATGAAGTTATATTTCTACTGAGTAACATTGTTGACATCTGAGCAGCAGTGAAAACTGGACTTGTTTTTTGTGTCAATAGGTAAACATTGTCTCCTCCCTCTATATAGCAGAAAACTTCTATAAAAAGAAGACGTAATTGTAAGGAGTTCAATCAAACCTCAATAAATTATACACAGAAATATATTTCTCTGGTTTGCACTATTTTTCATCATGAAATCAAGTGAAGAAAAAGGGAGGAAAAAGGAAAAAAAAGAGAGACTTTACTGTCTCCTCTTTTTTTTTCCTTGTTCTTCACTGAATTCATGCTTGAAAAATAGCACAAACAAGAAAAATATGTTTTTTAGCTTTACTGCTAAAAGTTAGACCATTTTGTTTTCTGATATGTTTGGGTTTTAAGCTGAAAATGTCAGGCAAATCTATAGTGAAACCATCTGCTCAGTAGATTGGAAGAAAATTGGAGTAAGGAGGTAGACTATTCAATTAACTTTGTCACTTAACAGCAAGAACTAGGATAACTGTATATATATGCAAGAGTATATTAAGGTATATGCAAATGTGTTGGGGAATAAAGTAATGAAAGGAGACCAATATCAAAATCAAAACCAGGAATAGACAGTTCTAGAAAGGATAGTGCAGTAAATTTGCAATTATATTAATTGAAAGTCCTGTTGGCATCTGTCGTTTTCTCACAACAGGTTTCCTTTGTCAATCATTATATTTAAAGGTCTTTGATGACAAGACTTAATCAGACTAGCAACAGCAATGTTGTGAAGAGCTTCCTACTTATAAATTATATAATTGTATAACAGGATGACAATTTCATCATCCTTATGAATAAATGACACTAATAGGTATTTCACAGGACTACTCTAAACAAGGAATACATGACATGGTACTTCAAAAATTGAGCAGTGGTAGAGATTCTTTTAAAATAACAAGGAATTAGCATTGCATTAAAATGAATTAGCATTATCAATTATACTCTTATTTCCATGCAGATTTATAGAAAAATGTAATATCTAGACAGTGCAGTTGTTGTATTGGCAAATATAGAAACCACTTTGCACTCAAAAAGAGTTCACAAATGACAGTAAATACTAGAAAAAAAACTAATTTAAAATGTCTGAGTGGAAAAATTTGCCCTTGGAAAATGTTGATTGGATTAAAATACTGTTTTTCAAGAACATATCTATTTCATCCAATGTGACTATAATAACTCAGTTACTTTTCTTGATAAACATAAACTTTCTTTTTAATGTTTTGTTGTTGTTGTTGTTGGGTTATTTTGTTTGTTTGCTTTAATAGAAAACCATCAAAATGAAACATTTTAGAAATGTTATGCCAAAAGATTCTGGTGGATTCAGAACAAAGTATAGAATATACCTTTCTGAGCAAAATCCTAATTATTTTTTTTCTTGCTTGCTTTCTTGCTTTCTCTCTTGCTTTCTCTCTTGCTTTCTCTCTCTCTTTCTTTCTCCCTTTCTTCCTTCCTCACAGAAATTAATGGAACATGAATAGAAAGAAAATCTCCAGAATCACACAAATGAGCTCTTGACTCCCTGTATTACTATCTATGGTAAAGATTTATCCAAAAAGATGCCTTATAAAAAAAAATCTTTTGTTTAAAGTACTAATACTCTGCAATGTTTGCCTGCTAAACAGGCAAATAACAAATACATTAGCTGAAATATCAGACTAGGTTAATGAATTGTTCCAAGATTTCCATTTATTTTTAAATAACGATATTCTTAATAATTTTTTGTTGTTGTTGTTCTTGAATGCAAAAATGGAAATTAATAACTTTGGTTAGTTTAAAATGCTATGAATGGATGGCAGGTTTAAAATACATCTACATCTGCAAAGTATCTTATTTCTCAGTGACATTTTAAGAAACTGTACATTAGATAAGGATTTGTGAGAGTTGTCTGTTTTTCAAAAAACATAATACTAAAATCCAGAACTGAAGCAATTTTTGCCAAGCACAGGAATTTTTAGAAACTGAGGCAGAGTTTAACTTACCTCAGTTGAATTTCCAAGTGGCTGAGTTCCAGACCATTTTTTTTGTAACAACTCCAGAAGCAAAACTGTTTACATGGATAAGTTGCTGGAAGAGGATTAAGGTCAGTACCAAAATCTAAATATATATTGGTGCAATGAACATATAGAGCAGAGGAACAAGATCAAGATGCTATAAATCAAATTATTACTAAAATAAATTAAAAGAAAACATGCAGGTTTTGGTAGCTTATTTTGCATTACACACATACTAAGTTTGGCTGGGGTAGAGATAATTGTCTTTATACTAGATAGCATGGGCCTGGATTTTGTGTTTCTGCTGAAAATAGTGTTAATATTATAAAGGTGATTTTGTTACTGCTGAGCACTGCTTACACAGAGCCAACACATTTTCTGCTTCTCATATCACCCTGTCAGAGGGGAGACTTGCAGTGTACAAGAAATTGGGAGGCGGCACAGCTGGGACAGCTGACTCCAGTGGACAAAAGGGATATTCCATACCATATGGCATCATCCTCAGCATATAAAGCTGAGGAAAAATAAAGGAAGGAGAGACATTTAGAGTGATAGTGTTTGTCTTTCTGTTACTATTACACACGATGGAGCCCTGCTGTCCTTGAGATGACTGAATTCCTGCCTGCCCATGAAGGGAAGTGAATTCCTTGCTTTGCTTCGCTTCTGTGTGTACCTTTTGCTTTACCTATTAAACTCTCTTTATAAAATTCAAGAGTTTTCTCACTACTTTCTTCCTAGTCTCTCCCTGATTCTGCTGGGGGCATGGGGGGAAGATGGGTGACCAGCTGAGTGGAGCTTAGTTGCCAGCTGGACTTCAACCACAATGTGAGGGAGCAAGAGAAACAGAGAGAGGGAGAGAGGGAGCAAGAGCAGCATTGGCAGTGTCAGAAGTCTCATGTCCATCTGCTCTACCTGATTGAATGTAGTGTATTTTAAAATTTTCATGGTTAGGGAGGAAATACTTGAAATAGTGGCTCATACAGAAAATACCAATGGAAATTTTTCAGTAAGAGTGTTAGCTGATACCACTATAATAAATCAACAGAACAGTTCACTCAACACTTCATTTCTTGAGATGGAGAATCAAGCACACACTCTTCCTCTTCCTGTCAGGGAGCATAAATATCCCATTTATTTTCTGGGCATTTCAAGAAGTGCCAGACACCTGTACTGTTTAGATCCAACATTAATCATTTCACCACCTGTGTGTCTTCTCATTTACAGCATCTTCCTCCTTTCAGTTCCAATAACTACTATCATTTCCTACAACAATAGGGAGCAAGCAGCTGCTGACACTATTCTGTTTTCTCATTTATTAGCACAATATTTTGATTTTTAAACTATTTTTAATTTATACCTTGGTCCATTCTTCTTACATCTCTGACAATCTGTTGTTTACATTAGAAGTTTATTTTTTTCCAATAAATTAATAATAAAACAATCCTTAGGAATGTTTCTAAAGGAATTTTTATTCATAAAGATTAACAATATTAGGGTCCTTTTTTCCACCCTCTGTTTTGTTTTTTTAAAACAGTCTAATAAGTAGAACAGACAAAAGGCGAGCTTCATCCTTTTTTTTGCATACTGAGTAAGTGCAATGTTTCTGCCAATAATTAACTGACAGCAAGCAGGACAATGTTCACGTCATTTGGATAGGTGATAAAGCACTGGTTCAGGACTTCACTCAAAGACATCAGAGGATTAAACTACACCTTGTGAAGCTTGGTTTTCTCCTATTACAAACAGAATTCAGTTATACAAGCAAACAATATTTAATGGAGAGAAAATAACATTAGAAGGTAGACAGTAAAGTAATCAAACATATTTAATTCCCAAAATACATCTGTCATTAACAGTCTTCTCCTTTGGTGAGGCAATTCTGAAGCCAGCTGGTTGATTGCTTTCTTCTGCACTGACAGTTGACTTGTATCTTGTGGTTATGAAGTTTTGCCACAGTAGCATGGATTCTGTGTGCTGCTCTCTCTTTGCTATCAGTTCCCATGCTACAGCTCTTCCAGCAACTTCTGCTGTCTCTTGCTCTTAGGCAGACTGTATGTTGCACAGAGCACTGGGATAACAGAATTTTTTAAATATTTTCTCACACTTCACAGTATCTAAATGACTTTTTGGCAATGTCTCCTGAGTTTCTTGAGATTAAAACTTTTATGCTCTGGCTCTAGAAGCTATTGTCTAGGATTGGAGAGACTGCTCAGTCAAGATGGATAGGAACAGTTACTTGAAACAAACTGTTATGCTCTCTGACCTTCATGAAAATCTTCATTCATTTATTGTTATGAAATAAGTGTTTCTTAAACACAGTATAACAAAATATGTATCTTTCAATTCCTACATCTCAATTATCTTGTATTTTTTTATCAGATGCCAAAAGTAGGATCATCTTTTCAGGCTTCTTACTTTTCTTGCAAAGGAAGCACCATGTGACTTTCCCTTCAAGCCATTAATACTAGGCTTGCATAAGGGTTCAACTGAATCCCAATACCATATCTAAACTCTAAATATAACACTGTGATGGCAATCCTGAGCAGTATACTCCACGATGAGCTGTAGTAATCTGCAAATTTGCCAGGAGCATGGGTCAGTAGGAGGCATTTATTCTATTATGTACAATATGAGATGACAGCTGAATGTAACACAATATTTGACATGGTGAGAGGAACAGCTGGATTGCTTTTGTTCATCTGAAGTGTATTGATTCATCTAAAATAAAATTTAGGCTTCAGCTGCAAGCTTTCTCAAAGAACATGCATAGCCTGAGTTCTTTACACAGTAGCAGATTACCTTGTTAATTCTTGTAACCTATCATTTAACTGAATACTGAACAAACTTAGGATGTGATCTAAGGTTAAAAAAATTAGGAGGAAGTTTAAGGTTAGAAATGACTCAAAACTAGCTAAGAAATGAACTATATTTTGGCTTATGTGTGGGAGAACACAACATGAAACTTTAGTAGTACTTTGCTTTCACATGATGCCAAAGAATTTAATGTAATTTTAGAAGGTTTTAGAATCATATAGTCTCTGCTAAGTTTCTGTGATTTTAAGTCTGAATATTAAGTGCCTTTCTCATGAGTTGGGAGCTACTACCAGGCCTTGTCAAGGCCGAGCTGTTTTGAACGAACACCTGCAAGATAACAGAAGACAAACAACAGAAGGCCCAAATGCCCCACCATGACGAAGGGGGTAGATTGACAGAACTTTTGGGTGGGCATTAAAGAGAAAATGAGAATTCTGACTGGATGTTAAAAGTGGGTATAAAAACCCTGTAACTTCCTGACCTAAGGGTCAGACCCCCTGGGTTTGATCGTGGAAACTTCTACATAATAAAACTCTATTATCTTTCTCCATTAACTTGTCTTCAGTGTGTCTCTATTCACAGGGATACGCGAGATAAGGCATCAGACAGAGGGATGAAGCATGTAATTCATTGTGTTGTATTAATGAAGACTCTGTCTTCACCAGAGGACTGTGCGCAAATAAATGGAAGCTTTTAAAATATCACAAACAGATATAATGATATAGGGTGATGAAAAAGCTGCAAAAGAAAGGCAAAAGGAAGAGCAGAAGTGAGACTGCATCTGAATGTCTCAGGCACAACTAGAAGCAACTAAGAATATTGATTCAAAAATATCTATTGATTCTATCCCTGGCTTAATAAGTACAAAGAGTGTAACTCTGAAAGTCAAGGTATGAAAAATTAGGTCTACTTTGGAAAAATAAGGAGAGAAATATTTATTTTCTCTTCCTCAGGCATTTGAGGATCTCAGAAAAAGAAAAATTGAAAATGGGAAGATTTCAGAAGAACTGAAAAGACGATGTCTTAGCTTACTTAGTACTGTCTTCTTTATATGTGCATCAGTAGGTTTGCTGTGATTCCTTTACCATAGCTGAGGAGTAGTAACAATCTGAAACTACTCAACTGACCATAAGAAGAAGCCTAAGAAACATTGACTTCTACAGTTGTCTTTTCTTTAAGAGTGTGTGTTCCTTCCCACCTCTCAATGCTATTTTTAATTCTATTTCCTTTTCAACAGCTTGTGGGGCTCTACTGAAAAAAACCAAACAAAACAAAAACAAACAAACAAACAACAAAAAAAAAGGCGCCAAAAAATCAAAAAGAGATTAAATAACCCAGCTGGGTTTAGTTCAGACCCAGAAAGATCAGCCATATCATATCACAAATGGGAAATGAGCCAGAGACCATCTGATGAATGATATTACCCAAAGAACTCTGCAGCAATTGTACTAAAGTGATGTTTTCCTCATTCATATCACCCTATCACCCATATCACTTTAAATTTAAGTTTTGCTCGTGTTCATATATGTTCATCAAAAAAGAGGGAAAAAAATTACTATAGAGCTAATATTATTTTCTCCTTAATATATATGCAGATAATAGTTGTCTTTAAATGTGATTCTCTTTTTCTGAGAAAGAGGCTTTGATAATAGACTTTAACTTAGGAATGACCTTCCCATCCCTGTACTTATCCCTGTCCCTGTCCCTCTCCCTCTCTCAAACCATCCAGCCAATCAACAAGCCAAACAACCTCCCAGAACCATAAAACCCCCGGTATGTAAAGTATTCATTCCATTAGACATGAAAATGTCAGACTTCTGCACTAAAGCAGCCCTTTTTGAGTTTAGTTTTTGCTCTGCTAGCAGTCCTTATGATTGTCATGAAGTTTTGTATAATTAGCATCTGCGTCAACCTACAGCTGTTTTTAACAGCAGCAAAGGTCTTAGGTCTTTCTGCATACCATTAATCTGTCACTCATCATCAGTTTTTAGAGTTCTTTTATTTTCTGAACTGACATTCCTGATAGAACTAGGGGTTTAAAAACCACACTTCTGTGGCTGCAACTGAACCAAGGTAGAAGGCTGCTCTTGCTGCCCCATTACAGCTGATTTTCATCACTTTTTGAAAAAGCCTGTCTCCACATGCACTAATTCAAATCTTCTGCTATGAACTCATTTTCTACCCCGTTCGTGAAACAGACCTGTGCTATTAAAATCATTCTGTTTAACAGTTAAAATATCAGATCTCACAAGATAGTGACTAATAACTGGTACAAATAGATCAATACTATTTTATTCTGGCACAGCAGAAGCCAGAGCAACACTAATTGCAGTGTAAATTTAAGCCAAGAAAGAGGTACAGATTACTCCTTCATTTGTTGGTTGTTTTTTGTTTGGTTGTTTTTATTCTGGTTTTGGTTTTTTTTCCACAACTGAGGAATGCAAAATGGAGGGTAAGCAATCAGAATCTGAACACTTCAAAGTTTGCTTTTTAAACATCTGCATTATCTGTATAAAACAACAGAAACAATGCCACTGAAGTTATGGCATGGTCTTATAAAGCACTGTGGTGGTTTTGACAGGGGTAGAATTAATTTTCTTCACAGTGGCTAATATGGGTCTATGTTTCAGATTTGTGCTGAAGACAGAGTTGATAATATGGAGGTATTTTTGTTACTAATGAGCAGGCCTTACACAAAGCCAAGACTTTTCCTGCTTTTCATGCTGCCGCACTGGCAAGGAAGTTGGGGGTGTCTGATGAGTTGGGAAAAGAAACATCTGGGACAGGTGATCCAAAATGACCAAAGGGATATTCCAGAGCATATGACAACATGCCCAGTATATAAAATGGGAGGACATTTGGATGATGGCATTTTCCTCCCCAAGTAACTGTTACACATGATGGGGTCCTGTTCCCCTGGGAATGGCTGAACATGTGCCTGTCCATGTGAAACAGTGAATTAATTCCTTGTTTTGCTTTGTTTCTGTGTGTGACTTTTTCTTTCCCTATTAACCTTTGTATCAACTCATGAGTTTTCTGGCTTTTGTCCTGATTCTCTTCCAATCCTACTGGTGGGGGAGTGAGAGAGGGGCTGCTTGGCACTTGATTGCTGGCTAGTGTTAAACCACAACAAGCATAAAGCTCAAAATACAATAATTTATTCAATCACTTATTTAATTGTTCATATAGAGAACTCTACCCCTCTGCTGTTCATCTGGTTGTGATATGAACAAGAGTGGAAATGAAATCCTTCAAACTCTGTTTAACCCAACTTGCTGCTGTCCTGGATATGACCCTGTAAATGGTTAATTCCTGTTCTCTTGGGTTCTCTTGGGCAAGGTTTTGGTACCGTCAGTGTTTCAGGGATGGCTTCTGTGAGAAGCTGCTGGAAGCTTATCCTGCATCTTACACAGACAATGCCAGCCTGCTCCGAGATGGACCAAGCACTGGCCAAGGCCTAGCCCATCAGTTACATTGGAATAACAGGTTTGAGAAGGGGGAAAAAGTCACTGTGCAATTTCAGACAGAGAAGAAGGGAGTGGGAATATGCACAAGCAGCAACTTTGCAAACACCAAGGTCAGTGAAGAAGGAGGGGGATGAGGTGCAGCAGGTGACAGAGCAGAGCACTCTGTAGCCTATGGTGCAGGTCATGGTGAGTCAGGCTGTCCCCCTGTAGCCCATGGAGATCCACGATGGAGCAGATAACAACCTGTAGCCTGTGGAAGACCCTATGTTTGAACAACTGGATGCCTGAAGAAGGCTGTAACTCTGTTGGAAACCTATACTAGAGGAGGGTACTTGTAGAACACATAGATGCTGGAGAAGGTTTGCTGGCAGGTCTTAACAACCCTGAGGGGAACCCACAATGGAGCAGCCTTTTCCTGAAGGACTGCATCCCATGAAAGTAACTCAGGAACCCATGGAGAGGGACTCATGCTGGCCACTGTCTCCTTTGGGAGGGATCCCATGCTGGAGTAGGGGAAGAGTGTGAGGAGTCCTCCCCCTGAGGAGGGAGTGGCCTAAACAACTGTGTGATGAAATGACCACAGCCCTCATTCCTCATCCCCCTGAGCCACTCGGGGTAGAGGAGGTAGAGAAATCAGGAGTTCAGTTGAACCTGGGAAGAAACAGTGTAGCAGGGGGAGGAATTTTAAGATTTAAGGTTTAATTGCTCATTACCCTACTCTGATTTGATTGGCAGTAAAAAAAACTAATTTCCCTCAAGCTGAATCTGTTTTGCCCGTGTCTGCAATTGATGAGTGATCTGTTCCTGTTCTTATCTAAACCCACAAGGTTTTTGTTATATTTTCTCTCTCCTGCTCAGCTGATGGGAGTGATAGAGTGTCTTTGGTTGGCAGCTGGCATGCAGCCAGAGTCAACCCACCACACCTGTCTAATCTGACAAGAAAATTGGAAGTTTATCTTCTTTTGCTTATATCTAACCAAGTATGCTTTTCAGTCCTGATTATGAAGATTTTGTACTGCAGAAATCACTAAGGACTGATAAAATTCAAAGATGGAAGGGAGAAATATTTAGAGACCCTACAATATAAATACATACACATACAATTAAAATCTAGTGACCTTAAAATGGAAGTGTCGAAAGACATTTTTCTTGTATTTATTCACTCTTTAGTAGGTTGTATTTGGTCTGTCTGAGGTGGAGTTCATTTTCCCTTAGCAGCACTCACAGTACTGTGCTTTGCATTGGTAGCCAGAAAGGTGTTGATAACACACTAGTGCTTTGCCTACTGCTGAGCACAGCATCAGTACTGTAACATTCTTCCCCCAGTCAAGGACAAGATCCTGGGAGGGGACACAACCAGGCCAGGTGACCCAAACTAAGCAAAGGAATATTACATATGACGTTTAGCTCAGACATAAAAGCTATGGAAAGAAGGAGGAAGGGAGTAGGGCAGGGCAGTTATCGTTTACAATATTTCCCTTCTGAACAACCACTACTCATGCTGAAGCCCTGCTTTCCAGGAAGGAGCTTGTCGTAGGTTTTAAAACTGCTGCTTGAATTTTCCTATTATCATTGTGAAAGATGCTGAAAGGCTGGGTGTGGGAGGGGGTGTGTGACTCATTAGGAGCAGGTTTTTCTCTGAGGGCTTGGTCAGCGATTAAGCCACGCAAAATAGTGGCTGATTGCTTTCCCATACCAGCTGAATTGCTTGGGGAAATTCCCTGCTCTTCCTGGGCCAGGGTGTGAGCTCGGAGTCGGGGGCAGGAGCATGAGCATGGGCAGGGAGTTTTGGACTTGGGCAGTGAGGTTTTTGGTCACTTTATGCCTGGCTCAGGAGTAGTGTGGAAGTTCCGCGTGCTCTCCTTTGCTGGTTCTACGTGCTTTCTGTCTCATCGGCTTTGGCACTCAGCTGTCTCCTTGCTGGGGCTCCCAGTAGCTCTCAGAGGGAACCAGCTTGCTCTGGGACCCCGTATGCCCCGTGCCATTTTGGTTTTGGACTGCCATCACTGCCTGGGCTTGCTCCGGACTGACTGGGGGCTGGCGCTATCTGCAGAGGACTTTCTAACCAGCTGCCTCCAATTGGGAAGACAGTGAGATGGTCCTTCCACTGCCCACGGGAAAAGTTCCAGACTGTCCCTGCCACCGTGGCTGCCACTGTGATCACTTGAGCCTTGGAACTCCCCTTTCCTCTCCTGCCAACCTGCACTGACCACCCCCTGTTGGCTGTGGTTATGGCTGTACCGAAAGGGAAAGTAGGACTTAATTGTTTGAAAGTCTCATTTATGGTGGTGGTGTTTGTTCTGGTTTTGGTATATATATATATATATAAATAAACCCCTATTATTGCTTTTTCTATATTTTTGCCTGAAAGACTCTTAATTTCAAAGTTATAATAACTCAGAGGGAGAAGGGTTTTTTTTCATGCCAGAAAGGTTCCTGCCTTTCTTGACAGAGATTTGTCTTTTAAACAAAGACAGAGCTCAACATCACTTGCTAATGGGAAGTAGAGAATAAACCTTGTTATTTTCCTGTTTGCTTGTGCACAAACTTTCACTTTTGCTTTTGTAAATTGCCTTGTTGTCTAAAATCAAAGAATTCTCTGGGCAATTTTTAGTGTAGTAAGGTAGAGAGCAGGTCTTTAATTAAAGCCCTTTGATATGGACAAAATACATTAGCAAACACACACAGAATGGGTTTTATAATTTTATACCACTAGCTCATTATCGTATCTAATGGCATATAGCCATCCCAAAAACTGTCTGTCCCCAGAACCTCCCTCAGGCCACCCTTAGGCTCGCCTGCCTGAATTGGGTGGATGGTCTCCCATGGCAATCCTTTCCTTCCATTCTTCATCTTCCTCAGGTCTTCTATCCTTCTTGGAACAAATTCTAGGAGTCTGGGCCTTCTGAATAGCTTTGATCAAAGTTATATCAAGGAATGTGCTGGATATATCCTGTTCTAGTACACTCTCTTCAGACTAGATGTATCTTAGCTGGCTAAAAATATCTCTAATATACTGAAATCCTTGGCAAGAAACATAAGCGACATTTGAGAATTTGGTACAGAAGTATTTAGTTGAAAGCTCTATCCTAATATTACTAAAGTGTTAAAAGCTGCATAAAAAGCTGTATGCTAATAGACCTTAGGCATCAATCTCAGCCTATGAGTTGTTTTCTATCTTATTCTCTCTCCCCTGTCCAGCTGGGAAAGGTAGTGGTAGAGCAGCTTGGTGGGTACCTGACATCCAGTCAAGGTCAACCCACCATACAGGTAAATATTGTATGAGGCAGATCAGGGCTTTTTTAGTTTGTTTCTTTTCTTTTGTTTTTGTTTTTTTGTTTGTTTTTTTTAATTGGATTATAGTATCATCTTTGCCTGCGTTAAGGTTCACTTGCATTCTTAGCCACAAAAAATAATTGGCATATTGCACACGCAAGACAAATTAAACATTTAAGGAAACCCAATATATTTTCAGATCAGGACACTACAGAATCACTTCAAAGAAAACAAAGAAACAAACAACAAACCAATTAAAAAGCATCCCACCCATACAACTAAAACCCTAGTTATTTCATACATTCATGGTGATGAAAGATGTTTAGGAAGGCATTGGACTGTTGTTGACTTATTTCTCTTAGAAACTCAGGAAAACAAATGTTAGTACGACAGTTTTCTCTAGAGGTATTGTGATGTTGGGATGCCACATCTGAATGTAGACACTAAGTGGTGTACAACTCCCTCTTCTGAAGTTAAAAAACAAACCAAAAAAGCCAAAATCAAAACAAAACAAAAATGTATATAAATATCTTAGGAAAAAGCTCTTCCCCAGAACATTTACAACTTGTTTTATTCACCTATCACCTATCAGCGAACTACTTAGATCCCAGCTCAAACTGTGCTAATTGAAAAACTGTAGAAGGATCTCATCAATTTAACAACTTTCACTACAGTGTTAATTTGTTCACTATAGAAAGATTCTATGTGGTAGTCTAGAATTACTGTGTACTACATGTTTAATTTTTCAGAGTTCAAATGCTTTGTTTTTAACTCTTTTGGTCCTTCTAAAGTCAGGTGTCCAAGTAATTTAAGCAGACTAAAACACAGGTGGCATTAATGGATGTGGATATTCATCTGTTTTATAGGTAGGACACAGACAGCTTATGGCCTTCTAGATGTCTTCAGCTTCAAATCTGAATACCAAGGGGCATTCCTTTTTCCTTTCAAAGGCACATGTGAGGCTGTCAGAAAGTGAACCTCCTTCAGAATCTTCATAATTAGCAGGCAAGTATTAAATGCTCCATTTCACAAAAACAAACAAAAGAACTAAACAACAACAAAAAAGATGATTTGCATGTTTCATCATTTTCCTTCCATAATCGTTTTCCTTCCATCTGTAGAAGTACAGTTTCTTTGGGAAACTTGACAAGAGCAATGTCATCTGTACAGAATTAAGGATAAAAAACAACTTCAGAACAACTGCTATTTAAGACAAAAAAAAAAAAAGAAAAGAAAAAACAAACCAAACCCCTGTATTTAAAAATTTCTTCCTTGGAGTTGGTGACATAAAAAAGCATTAATTCACTTTGTCTTTTAGGAACCATCCTATTGCATTTGTTCAAAATAAATATTTCAGATGCAATGTATGTATGTTATATTGTGTGTTCAGATTTTATTATTGGTGATTTTCATTCAGAAATTAATATAATGATGAAAACCTCTCCAGTTTATTTCTGCATGAGGTTGATAAGTACGTTCTCTCTTTCTCTTCTTTTAAACTTGGCAGTAAACAATTGCACTTGCTCCTAGTTCAGAAATAATGGCAAAATGCCAAGGAACTTGGCTTCTTTATCTTTCTTATAATTAGTCTTGGCTCAGTATTATAAGACAAATTGAGAGCTCCCTTCTACAAGCGATTTATTTCCCATGAAATTGAAGCTTGCAACCATAGAATTCTGATGTTAAATCTAAGGATCTAAGTATCCAACCCCTGGAGTTATGTGTAAGAAGATAATTCTAATTGGTTGCATTTTTTAAAAAATCCTAAATACTTGAGGGGGGGGTGTGTAAATTTAGGGGGGTTTTTGGATCTTTGGGGTCTTATTTAATTTCATAGTTTCATTTCTCTCTCACAGAAAAAGATATTTAAGATCTCTGTGATTTTCATATAAAAGAATGAAAACCCAAATAAAACTGATGGTTTTGGTACCTTAGATATGGAAATTTGTCTTGCGATAATAAGTATTAGATTTTTTTCCTCTGGAATAATTTTTAACCTAAAATACAAATTTATCAAATTGAAAGGCTTTTTAGTCTTAGTAGCTAGTATTGAAAACTTCTTCATGTAGAATATGGACAATATTTCTGTTCAAAAAGAGAGGAAAGAACACTTGAAATATATTGTGTTAGATTAAAAAAGTCAGCTTCAAATACATGCCTGCTTGGCTGAGGTTGAAGGGCATGAGCAAAATTTTCTCATGGACAAGTGCCTCGAGCTGTTTGATGGCTCTGTTTTCCCAAACAAAATCTTGAAAGTTAGGATATCCATCTTGATGTACAGCAGGGAATTGTTCTAGGGTGAGAAAAACCCACAAACTTTTTCTGGCTCAATTCTACTTGCACTTTTTTGAAAAAAAAAAACAAACAAAAAACAAACAAACAAACAAACAAAACAAACAAAAAATCCCCCAAAACAAAACAAAACCAAACTTTTTTTTCAGGGTATAGGAATGCAGATTTTTTTAAGTCAGATGCCTTTACAATATTATGTTCTGTTAATTCCAAAGCAGTAGTCAAGATAAGACCAAAGAACAGATCTGAAAATATTATGACATTTTCTAAAGGCAACAGGAGTTTTATTCAAGGAATGGACAAAGACTAATCAAGTCAATATATTCATATTAGTTGAATATATGAAAATGCTGAGTTGCTTGACATCAACTTTAAAAAAAGTAAACTTTTAGTATTATTTTAAATTCTTGGAGAACTATTTATGAATCTACTGTAAACTCAGTACAACAAAATCTTTAACAGTAAATAGAATCACAGAAAGGGATGGAAGGGGACCTCAAGGATCATCTGGTCGAACCTTTCTTGTCAAAAGCATTATCTGGACAGTATGTCCCAGTGCTCTGTCCAGGTGAATCTTTCAAGTGTCCAACACTGAGGAATCCAGGTGCTGGGGAGATTATTCCAATGGCTGATTGTTCTCATTGTGAAAAGTTTTTCTCTTAAGTCCAATCAGAATCTCCCCAGGGGTAACTTTCACCCATTAACCCTTCTCTTTTCCATGTGACTCCTTGTTAAAAAACTGGAACATGGTGATAAGGTCTTCGTTTTCTCAAGGCAGAACAAACCCAATTCTCTCAGCCTTTCCTCATATGGCAGTCTTCCCAGTCCTGTGATCACATTTTTTACTCTTCTCTGGACCCTTTCTAGCCTATCCACATCTTTTTTTGCATAGCTCAGGCCAAAACTGAACACAGTATTTCAGATGTGGCCTGACAAGCACTGAGTGGAGTGGGATAATGACTTACCTCTGCTGGTGATGCCCCTTTTGATGCATCTGAGTTTCCTGTTTGCTTTCTCTGCCATAGCAGTACACTATTCATCCAACAGGACCCTTTCCACAGAGCTGCTTCCCAGACAGGTGGTGTGCCAGTTTCTTTAGGAGGTAGCTGCGGGAAACCACATGGAAAGCCTTGGAGAAATCCAGGTAGTGTCCACCACTCACTCCACATCAGCTCAGCAGGGTACTTTGTCATAGGAGGCATACAGGTTTTTCAAGCACAATTTGCCCTTGGTTAATCCATGCTGGCTTTTCCCAACCATTCGTGCTTCATTTGACTTCTGATAGCCCGTACAAGCATTCACTCCCCAGCTTTCCCAGGAAGTGCAGTATGACTGACAGGGCTTTAATTGCTTGGATCCTCCTTTGTAGATGGGAATGACATTAGCCTTCCTCTAGTCTCCTGGGGTCTTCCCTGAACCCCAGACACCTCAGGAGCTTTCTATGTAGAAACATTGGTTTTAACTCTGAGACAAGTGGCCGCCATTATGGCAGAGACCTAGAGCACTTCCCTGGGCTATGGACCTGCAAGCAGGGTGCACAGACCTTTGCACTGACCCTTCTATGTGAACTGCTGCACAAACTATGGTAGCCTCTCAATCCCTGTATGCCCACCCTGTTTGCCATGCTTCAGTTTGCTGGTGCTCCATAGGGCCATTTAACTCTCCCACAGTTACTTCTGGCAGCACCCAAGATGCATCAGCCTCTCTCACACATTCTGTTTCTTCTAGACAACAAAATAATGAGCATATATTGTTTATGTACAAGGTTGGTAACAACACCTTATAGGACATGATAAATAATGCTCATAATATCTCTCTACCTCATTATAATCTCCTCCTTGAAGTTTTATAGTTCCCTTGTGAAAATCATGTGATGTTAACATTGAATCTAGCTATTAATCTTTAAGAGTACACTTCTCAGTATCTATAATCTTTAAAAAATAGTCTAAGCAATAACCACATACAGATGAAATGTAGCATATCTGTACCTCTATTAAGGAAATTTGAGTTACATTGCACTCCTTAAGGTACTACTAAGGAACTTTTAAATCAATTCTATATTTATTGATAGGTTTAGTGTTTTCATTATGGTACCACACAACAGCCCAAATCATTGACACTTCTTTATTCTAGGTAGTGTCTCATAAATCAAAGGAGACAGCAAAAATGCAATTTAAAAAAAAAACCCACGAGGTTTTTTCCTTACTGGTCTACATACTCATTTATTTTTAATATGTATTAGAAGGAAGACTTTTTCCTCTTGTTATCTGCAGGTGAAACTGAGACTTTCCAGGAAAGCTTAAATAGTGCAGTAACCTAATGTGAACACACACACACACACAAAAGAAAAAAAGAGGACATTTTATTGGGGTATATAATCTAAACTGGGGAATCTTGAAGCATCAGGGCAAGATGCATTAGCTAGCTGAAGTTTTTCAGGTAGAAATCGAAAGCTGCCCAGGCTTTCTTGTACCTTCCACTATGCATGTTTGTTTTATTTTTTTAGAGGGTTTTTTTCAGTATAATAAAATCCTGTTATTAGACTATAGAGGGATCTCTATGACATCTAACAATCTTCCCACATACGAAAGTACAGACCAGGATACTGTTTTATTCCACGTAAAAAATTTGGAGGGATCCAACCAAGGGAAGGTTAGCTACTTTAAAAAGTCTAATAATCAAGAAATAGAAATATAAGTATACTTAAATGGAGGAGGAAAATTTATCATGATGGACTCAACAGCCCAAGAGAGACAGGGCTGCCTCAGCTTCATGTGCCTATGAAGGGTATTTTTATAAAATATTGCATGTAAGATTGTATTCCTTTAAAGTTTTGGGGGTTGGGTTTTTTTGTTGGTTTTTTTTTTTGGTGGGGGGGGTTTGTTTGTTTGTTTGGGGGGAGAGGGTGGGAAAGGGTTTTGTTTGTATTTTGTGTTTTATTTTCTTTGTGTTTGGAAATAGATTAAACATAGAAAAAAATTGCATGCAACTTCTCTAAATATAACTGTAGTATCCTCTGTCATAGATTGCAGAAAAGCAAAATATGAAAAACCAAGACTATGAACATAAACTAGCTTTTACACTTAAGAAATACTAACCTTTGTAAGGGAGTTTTGATTACTGCTGAGCAGTGCTTGCACAGAGTCAAGAACTTTTCTGCTTCTAATGCTTATCCACCAGAGAGCAAACGGGGGATGACAAGAAGTTTTGAGGGGACACAACTGGGACAGCTGAATCCAACAGACCAAAGGGATATTCCATGCCTTATGGGATCATGCTGAACATATAAAATCATGAGAAGAAAAAAGAAGGGGAGAGACATTCAGAGTGATGGCATTTGTCTTTCCAAGTACCTGCTAATTGTGATGGAGCCCTGCTTTCCTGGGGATGGCTGAACACCTGCCTGCCAGTGGGTGGTAACCAACTAATTCCTTGTTTTGTTTTGTGAGTGTGCTTGGCTTTTGCTTTACCTATTAAAGTGTCTATATTTCAATCCAAAATTTAATTCAGTTTTAGTGTTCTGATAGTATCTCCTCTTATCCTGTTGGGGAAACTGAGCAAGTAGCTGTGTGGGGCTTAGGTGATAACTTAAACCATGACCCTGAAGAAGCTGAAGTCTGCTGTCCTGATGTCCAAATCTGTATTTGCCTTCCTTGACCTCCTTTGTGGTCTTGAACGCCAGTATTTTGTGTTTACTACTGAGAAGACAGTCACTGACCAGTTCTTCCTTTTAACTGAATAGCAGAACCTGAGTCACAAGGTTCTCACCGACAACTTCTTCTCAGAAGGAAAACAAATACCCATCCTTGGAGATATTCAAAAGCATAGTCCTGGGCGACCTGTTTTGATGACCCTGCTTAATCAAGGTGGAGTGGACCTGATGATCTCCAGAGGTTCCTTCCAACTTTAGCCATTCTGTGATTCCCATACCCTCCAGAAATCTTTGTGACTGCTTGCATTTCCTGTTTTGCCCTAGCAGCAGGTATCAGGGAGGGAAAATTTTCCATGACTGTCAGGGTCAGTGATACAGAACCTTCTTGAAATTGTTTGAGAAAGCTTCATCCATTTCTTTGCCCTGATCAGGTGGCCTGCAAAAAACTACCATCACAATTTCATTCTTACTAGTCTCCTCTGACTCACAAAGGAGCAGTAAGAATTATTTTCTTTTCTTGCTGTTATGTATGAATGATATTTCTAGAATCAGTGTTTCTAAAAGTTGTGACAGTGAGACAACTTAACCCACTGTTGTATATGGGAGATGCACACAGCATTTGTAGCACTTGCTCTGTGATGGTAAGTCTTTGGAGGAAAATCATAAATGGACATTTACACATCCATCAGATGCATGCAATTTATATACCAGCTCCTTGCACTTCTCAAACACCCACCTCTAGTTCCCCTCCCAAATAACTAGATTAAGAACTGTGCATCTAATATCACCAAAAAATTCTTGTGAATGAATGGGGACCAGCAAGACACAGAAGTGAATTTGTGTGAAACAGACGACTGAGAAACTACATAGGCAGGAGAATAAGCCTCTCTCAAAGGTCACAAAATTGTTGCAGGTAGGTCACCATTTGTACTGTGTTTTTCCTAAAATGCATTAGTGTACCAATCAATAATTAATGTGTTATGTGTTAATCAATAATCAAAAAATAAAGCTCCAAGATACATTAAGGTTTTATGTCTACCATTTGTACATAAGTGTTTAAAGAAAACAAACAAATAAACCCATAAGTCAGTGCATTCATTAACTCTATTTTTTTTAATATTCCCTGATAGGTTTTCAAGAGCCTTAACAATGGTTACCAGCTGCTGCCTTCATGAATTGCACAAAAGTTTCTAGAATAAAAACCAGTTTCATATAAAAATTTGCATAGCAGTTAACATTATATCTATTGTCAAATCTATGAAGCTGGGTGCTCTTGCTGCCAGTATTGCAGTTTTCATCTGTTGACTTGGCTCTATTTCAGATAATTCTTTTGTTTTAGTCAAGTTCTACAGGGGTGCATTTTGGAAAACAAGGAAGTAAACAGAGATGAACATGCTTTTCTGGCTAAAGAAGCTTTTCAGATGATCCAATTTAGGAAACTGAGTGTGAAATTATGAACAACTGCAAAAAGAAGTAGAACAGATAATAGAGATCACAACCTAGATGCTTATATCAGTGAAAGTATTACTGTGAGCCAAGGCAATACTGTCCCCTACACCTCAAGTCAAATATGTGATACACAGTATTTTTCTCAGATGATTTTAAGTAGATTTCATTTTCTTTTAATAATTACCCTGTTGTTTTTTTTTTTCTGTTTTATTTTGTTTTTCTGACTCTGGCAAGGAAAGATCAGATAATATACTGATGCATATATTTATTTAGGTTCCTTATACCACCTTGATTTTTGTCATATTTGTTTAAAATTTAGTTTTCTAACACTTACCGATATGATAAAAACAGTTTTCCGTATAGCTCTACATCTTTAAGTTAATTTTGATCTCTGGAATAGTTCAGTTACATTTTGGAAAGAGATAGAAGCCTTAAATATAATTAAGTTCCTAAAAGTTCTGTGAAAAATGTCACCGTGGTATATAGAGAAATCCCAGGCTATGCCTTCACATAAGGAAAAGGAAGCAGAAATTAATTTTTGTACAAACTTCTTAGCAACATCAGACTAGCCTGTCTGCATGTACTGTGTTTACTGATGCATGGTGACTAATCTAAATATCTCTCTTGCCCAGAGCACAAGAGAGATATCAAAGGAAATATGGTTAAACCCAATATTATTTCAGAAGAACACATGGGGTCCAAAAGGTGTGTATTTGTGGATCACCAGACTTCATTATTTAGCTGGTTGTGCAACAATATATTTTATGTTAACATTATCTGATCATTTGCTGTCTTGTAATTAGGATCACGCTTAAAGTTTATCAGCATGTGAAAACAAGATATATTGTGGGTTAAGTTATTTAAACCTATTAGTGTCCTGAAGGAATTGATTGATATAGTCATTAAGCCACTTTCCATCATATTTGAAAAGTCATGACAGTCAGAAAAAGTTCCTGATGACTGGAGAAAATGGAATATTGGTACACATTTTTGAAAAGGACCAGCCATCTCAACACTGTGCCTGCTAAGAGCATGGAACATCCTCCTGAAAGACATGTCAAGACCTATGGAAGATTGGTGATTAAAGACAGCCAGTATGACTTCACCAAGGGCAAACCATGCCTCGCTAATTTGCTGGCCTTCACAGCTGAGTCACTGCATCAGTGGAAAGGGAAAGAGCTATTGATTACATCTACCTGGACTTATGTAAAGCCTTTGCTATTGTTTCCCACAATATTCTTGCTTCTAAATTGAAGAAATGTGAGTTTGATGCATGAACTGTTAAATGGCTAAGGAATTGAATGGATGGCTGCAGCAAAGTTACAGTTAATGGCTCAGTGTCCAAGTGGGAACTGCACGGTGTCTCAAAATAGTCCATACTGGGAACAATAATTCATCCATGACATACAAAGTGAGATCAAATGCACCATCACTGAGTAAATTTTTAATGTAAGAGGTATAGCATTGCCCAGTCTGAGTGTATTGACTTATAAAAAGATAAAAGCAAGAGTAAAATGGATTATAGAGGGACAGAAGCTTTGCCAGAGGAAGCAAATTTTGCTTTTGTTTTGACTTTTCCTTTGTTTTGTTTCTGTTTCTCAGTAAAGACTATATAATACAGAATGAAAAAAGAGTTCAGGGATCAGAGACAACATTCAGACCTGTATTTATCCCCTCCCTCTGCCTTTAGGACTTTCACAATCTCTAAATGCCAGTAATCCAGGGACAGTGGTATTGGTGAAGACACATCCTTCAGAGTATTACACACATTTGGTCTGAAGCTTAGGACATTTCCATGAGATATGTGGATTCAAATCTACTGACAGGCAAAAGCAAATCCAAATCTCTCAATTTCCGAATCTATATTTTAATCATCAAGACATTTGCCAAATTTTTGAAGACCTATAATATAATTATGGATCAGGTTTTCTTCAGGACTGTATCTCTTCATATACTAGAAACTAACAGTCAATACTTCTTTTGTTATTAAAATTCAAGCATCTAATCCCACATGATTTTTCTTATAGTGCTCCAAAGCCAAAAAAAAAAAAAATTCTTACCTCACGTATCCTTTAACCTAACTTTCTCATGTTACAAGAAATGAAAAATTGTCAATACTAATGAAATGCAACAGTTTACATCTTTATATACCTGCTTAGTTTTTAAAATATTACAATATAAAAGAATGACAATATATCTGAAACATTGCATATGAGCATAAACATTCATATTTTAGAAAATGGCATTTGAATAAATTTAAAATAAGACATTCTGTGTGGTGTTCTAAGTAGTATCTTCCCTCTTGAAAAGTTGCCAAAATTATTAAATTAATATTCAAAGTAGTCAAAAGTATGTTTTTAACAATTATTTAAATCATAACTATGATATGGTATTGGTGATTCAATTTTTTGTATCTAGATGCTTAGATAACGTTCTGTGTGTGCTTTCAAAAGTGCTTATTCTAACTCAAAAACACAGTGCAAAATGTAAATTATTACTTTTTCTGTTTAGAGATACAGATTTCTAAAAAAAAATCTCTGATACTTGTGCTGTAGTACTACTGACACAATATAACCAGCAGTTTAACTCAGAAAAACATCAAGGAAACCTTTTATTTTCTCCAAAACTTTCTGCAAACCTCTGATTTTATTTAAATAAGAAAGATTCTAAGACTTCAATAGATATTTTTAAAGCTATTTTCTCCAATGAATGACAAAATTAGGATGAAGAGCCAGACAGATAGATCTGGAAGTGAAAGAGAGATTATGCTTTTGTTGCATGAAGGGGAAAATTTCTCATTTATATTATTCAAAAAAATGATTTTTGGAAGAGATTGCATGTTTTGGACAGACAGATTTTCAAATAACTTTTGTTCCTTGATGTGTCTAGGGATTACAACCACTAACATTCCATTCAACAGAGCCAGAGTAACTTGATTAACTGCAGTTGTGTGAAGCAGATTTGCCTAAGTATCAATTTGCTGTCAACCTGTCTGCAATCCCACAAATTATGCATGCAATTGTGCAAGAGCAAAAAGCGTTTATGTTGATTTTCCAGGATAGGTTCTATCATATAATTTGATTATGATAAAAAGGCATTTTCCATGACTAAGAACTTCCACAAAATTGCCAGAGTTGCCCGTATCAGAATATTTAGTCAAGTAATTATGCTTTTTAGATATTTATGTCTGGTCAGCTACACAATCAATGACTGAAGGACACTCACCTTCTGCACCTTAAGCACTTTACTATTCCACAATAAACAACTTTATCCTGAAAATTATATTGGCAAGAAAATTCTGAAGCCTACTTTATAGTTTTATTTATAAGATAAAGTTATGCTGTCATAGAATCAGAGAATCGATTGGGTTGGAAAAGACCTCTGAGATCATCAAGTCCAACCCTTGGTCCAACTCTAGTCCATTTACCAGATCATGGCACTCAGTGCCTCGTCCAATCTCAGTTTAAAAATCTCCAGGGATGGTGAATCCACCACCTCTCTGGGCAGCCCATTCCAATGCCTGATTACTCTCTCTGTAAAGAATTTTTTTCTGATATCCAACTTAAATTTTCCCTGTCAGAGCTTAAGTCCATGCCCCCTTGTCCTATTGTTGACTGCCTGGGAGAAGAGACCAGCCCCCACCTGGCTATAACTTCCCTTCAGGTAATAGCCTTCAGATGACATGCACTTGTGTCACACTTATGTATCCTCCATAAGGAAAAAAAAAAAGTAAAGAATTTCACAGTAAGGTATCGATTTTTGATTGCTGTTTTGTTGTGAACATGCAGTAGTTGCTATCTTCTATCCACATCTTTGTGCTCTGACTGATTATTTTTGTTTTCCATAGAAGTTTAATGATAATTCCTTTTGTCCAGCAGGTTAAGATAGAGACAGTTATATCTGTCACATTAAATCCTCTGATCAGTTTTATAATAGCCCTTTCTGGAAGAGTCGTACCTGCCAGGTAAAATTTAGACAGTGTGTAAGTAATTTATTTTCTTCCTAAATTTTCAAGAAGCACTCCAAAATCTAACCTGAGGAGTTTGTGAGGTGCAGAAAGCAAGATGATTCATAAATTTATAAAATATCTTTGAAAAAGCATCTTTGTGGAACTTGTCTGTAAGCATCATATTTTACATCCTAAATCATTAGCCTTATATGTCTATTGTCAGATAACGTGTGTTTATACACTTGTCAAATGCCATTGACACCAATATTGTTTCACCTTAATATTGAACATTACATCAACATTGATATTTTACCTCATTAAACCAAATGTTTCATGTTCCTTATCACTAAATCCTGTAATGAATCTAACCTGGAAACCAGTCTATGTACATTCCACCAAAATAAACAATGACATCTGAATAGATTGATTTTACTTAATACGTGTTTCCATTTATGGCAAATCCATGTCAGTCTTCCTGTATAAAAGGAAACTACTACATTATCATCTTACCCATACTGCATTTCATTACGAAAAATATAAACCTTATAATTTATTAGACCTCTATAGGATCTCTTTTCTTCTCTTTAATGTTTTACTAACACCTTAAAATACTTATCAGAGTAAGTCCAGACATAGCAAATACTAATCAGATCTTGCCTATCAACATTTCTCTTATTTTGTCAAGGACAGCAACACCATTTTTTAAAGCATGAAGAGTTTTTAAGTAAAATATTTGAGAAAAAAATACACTTAAAAAGTTGTTATATCAATGAACACAAATATGATAGACCTTGGATAAACAGGTTAGTCAGAAAGCATTACATAT
Organism: Pithys albifrons albifrons; assembly: GCF_047495875.1. Taxonomy (NCBI): domain Eukaryota; kingdom Metazoa; phylum Chordata; class Aves; order Passeriformes; family Thamnophilidae; genus Pithys; species Pithys albifrons. The sequence continues at coordinate 42,253,611 of NC_092458.1, forward strand.
CTCCACATTCCTGTCCAAGGTACTGGCATGGAAGCCAAGAAAAAATCTGCAGTTCTGTTTTTCAACATAAACCTCTAAGATTTTTGATTCTTTTGTGAGGAGTCCTTTGACAGGGCAATCAAAAGTTTTTCACATAAAATTCTAAAATACATTACTTTAACTTTTTCTACATTAAGAATGCTTCTTTATGTCGTGAACATATTTTTTTTTGTTGACTAAAAATAAGATTTAAAAATATAATATAAATACAAAAAACAGTAAGAAAATTTTATTCAGTATAGACTCTACAGACAATTTGAAGCAGGTCATACACAGATGCCTTAAAAATAATTTTTATATAAAAATAGACAAAGATTACAAAGAGCCCTAAACATGAAGAAAAAGAAATTTTCAGTCTTTTCGTGATGACATACTGAGAAAACTACCTCCTGATAAAAGGAGGGAAAAAAGACAACAAAAGGAAAAAAATCTGAAGCAAAGGTTTTACTGATAAAGTTTTGTCATGAATAGTGACTGAATATGTCTTCATTGGATTACCCCATCATGACATTACAATTGCTTGTTATTGTGGAAAGTTACTTGTTCCTTGTCCATCAGGAAATTATCAACTTATGCTTCATTACTTAGTATTTTTTCAGGCAAATTGTTTATCCCTGTGTGCTGGTTTGAAGGTGAACCAGCAGGGGAAATGAACTCACCACGAGAGAGATTATAAGTCAGAGCTAAAATTTAATAATAATATTACAATAACAACACTGATACACGAGGGAAATTGCTTTCAACTCACAATACCCCAGCAGTATAACCCAGTGTCCTGGGGCACAAACCCAAGGGGGTTTGTTTGCCCTTGTGCTGAGACCCCTGTGGCTCCCCCAAGTCCAGAGCAAAAGGAAAAGAAAAACCTGTTGGTGCAGGCGAGGGCTGTGGTCTGGGCGAGAGCGGTGATCTCCTGCTGTCGAGGTCCTGCTGCTGCTCTGGATCCGACGAGAAGGTTCTGAGGTCTTCTTACCCACCACTTATGTACCCTCAGGGAGCACTCAGTCCCTCCCCCTGGGCGGGGACTCACACAATGGGTGATTAACTCTGGGAGCCAGGGGTTGTTGAGCTGTTGATGGCCCATTAGCAGCTCCGCCCCCCTCAGGCTGGGTGTGAAGTGATAATGGCTCCCTGGGCAGCTGCTGCTAATGGCCCATTGTCCTTGGGGAATGAATAGAGGGGGTGGAATACACAGGTTTGATCACCACCACACAGGGTTAGCTGGTCCCTCCAGCTGAACTAGGACATTATCCACCCCTTATTCCACTCCATCTAGTCATTCCCAAATTAACCCCCTTTTTACCTATACATATATATACACATGTGTACAATGAAACATTACAAACTCTTCTCGCTCAAAATTAGGTCCCCTTGTGGTACACAACGTGTTTCTCCATCTTTTTGCATTACCCACCAAGTGCAACCAGGTCCTTGAGCAAAGACAATCCCTCGGGTGGGTTTGCCTTTGTTTGAGGTGGGACTAACCCAAACAGTCTTTCCTAACATACCTCTCATATGGACCACAGGGACTTTATCTCCATCTACAGTATTCAAGAGTTCTGATTGGGCAGGGCCAGCTCGATTGATGGAGCCCCGGGTGTTGACCAACCAGGTGGCCTTTGCCAAATGCAGCTCCCAGTGTTTGAAAGTTCCCCCACCCAACGCCTTCAAGGTTGTTTTCAGCAGTCCATTACATCGCTCAACTTTCCCGGCAGCTGGAGCATGGTAGGGGATATGATACACCCACTCAATGCCGTGCTCTCTGGCCCAGGTGTCTATGAGGCTGTTCTTGAAGTGGGTGCCGTTGTCAGACTCTATTCTTTCTGGTGTGCCGTGTCTCCACAGGACTTGTTTCTCAAGGCCCAGGATGGTATTCCGGGCAGTGGCGTGAGATACGGGGTATGTCTCCAGCCATCCAGTGGTTGCCTCTACCATGGTCAGCACGTAGCGCTTGCCTTGGCGTGTTTGGGGAAGTGTGATGTAGTCAACTTGCCAGGCTTCCCCATACCTGTATTTCGACCACCGTCCACCATACCATAGAGGCTTCACCCGCTTGGCCTGCTTGATGGCAGCACATGTGTCACAGTCATGGATAACCTGTGAGACACTGTCCATAGTTAGATCCACCCCTCGGTCACGAGCCCATCTGTATGTTGCATCTCTGCCTTGATGACCAGAAGCATCATGGGCCCATCGGGCTAGAAACAATTCACCTTTATGCTGCCAATCCAGATCCACCTGAGAGACTTCAATCCTGGCAGCTCGATCCACCTGCTTGTTGTTACGATGCTCCTCATTAGCCCGGCTCTTGGGTACATGAGCATCTACATGACGGACCTTCACACTCAGCTTCTCTACCCGGGCAGCGATGTCCTGCCACATCTCAGCCGCCCAGATGGGTTTCCCTTTGCGCTGCCAGCCGGCCTTTCTCCAGCGCTCCAGCCATCCCCACAGAGCATTGGCCACCATCCACGAGTCAGTGTAAAGGTAGAGTCTTGGCCACTTCTCTCGTTCAGCGATATCCAAAGCCAGCTGAACAGCTTTCAGCTCTGCGACCTGACTTGATCCACCTTGTCCTTCAGTCGCTTCTGCAACTCGACGTGTAGGACTCCATACAGCTGCTTTCCATTTCCGGCTTGTCCCTACAATGCGGCAGGAGCCATCTGTGAAGAGAGCATATCGCTTCTCCTCTTCTGGTAGCTGGTTATATGGTGGGGCCTCCTCAGCTCGTGTCACCTGCTCCTCTTCTTCTTCAGAGGACAATCCGAAACTCTCACCTTCCGGCCAGTTGGTGATGATTTCCAAAATCCCAGGGCGATTAGGATTCCCTATCCGGGTTCGCTGTGTGATCAGAGCGATCCACTTACTCCATGTGGCATCAGTGGCGTGATGGGTAGAAGGAGCTTTTCCTTTGAACATCCAGCCCAACACTGGTAGTCGGGGTGCCAGGATGAGCTGTGCCTCAGTGCCAATCACTTCTGAGGCAGCTCGAACTCCTTCATACGCTGCCAGGATCTCTTTCTCAGTTGGGGTGTAGCTGGCCTCAGATCCTTTGTATCCCCGGCTCCAGAATCCCAGCGGTCGTCCTCGAGTCTCCCCAGGTACTTTCTGCCAGAGGCTCCAGGATGGGCCATTCTCCCCGGCTGCAGTGTAGAGCACATTCTTCACATCCTGTCCTGTCCTGACTGGCCCAAGGGCTACTGCATGGGTAATCTCCTGTTTAATCTGCTCAAAGGCTTGTTGTTGTTCAGGGCCCCACTGGAAATCATTTTTCTTCCGTGTCACAAGGTAGAGAGGGCTTACAATCTGACTGTACTCAGGGATATGCATCCTCCAAAAGCCCACGGCGCCTAGGAAAGCCTGAGTTTCCTTCTTGCTGGTCGGTGGGGACATAGCTGCTATTTTGTTGATCACCTCTGTTGGAATCTGACGACGCCCGTCTTGCCACTTCACTCCTAGGAACTGAATTTCCTGAGCAGGTCCCTTGACCTTACTTCGTTTAATGGCAAAACCAGCTCTTAGGAGAATCTGGATTATCTTCTTTCCTTTCTCATAAACCTCCCCTGCTGTGTTCCCCCATACAATGATGTCATCGATGTACTGTAGATGTTCTGGAGCCTCACCCTTTTCCAATGCAGTCTGGATCAGTCCATGGCAAATGGTGGGACTGTGTTTCCACCCCTGGGGCAGTCGATTCCAGGTGTACTGCACCCCCTTCCAGGTGAAAGCAAACTGCGGCCTGCACTCTGCTGCCAACGGAATGGAGAAAAAGGCATTGGCAATGTCGATGGTGGCATACCACTTGGCTGCCTTGGACTCCAGCTCATACTGAAGCTCCAGCATGTCCGGCACAGCGGCACTCAGGGGGGGTGTGACCTCATTGAGACCACGGTAATCCACCGTCAGCCTCCACTCTCCACTGGACTTTCGTACTGGCCATATGGGGCTATTAAAGGGTGAGTGAGTCTTGCTGACCACCCCTTGGCTCTCCAGCTCACGAATCATCTTGTGTATGGGGGTCACAGAGTCTCGGTCAGTGCGGTATTGCCGACGGTGCACTGTGGCTGTGGCCAGCGGTACCAATTGTTCTTCAACTTTCAGCAGTCCTACAGCAGAAGGGTCCTCTGAGAGGCCAGGCAAGGTGCTCAGCTGTCTGATTTCCTCTGTCTCCACAGCAGCTATGCCAAAGGCCCAACGCAGTCCCTTTGGGTCTTTGAAATATCCATTCCTTAGGTAGTCTATGCCAAGGATACATGGGGCTTCTGGACCAGTCACAATGGGGTGTCTATGCCATTCCTTGCCAGTCAAGCTGACTTCAGCTTCCAGTACAGTCAGCTGTTGGGATCCCCCTGTTACCCCAGAAATAGAGATGGATTCTGCCCCGACGTATCCTGATGGCATCAACGTGCATTGTGCGCCAGTGTCCACTAAAGCTTTGTATTTCTGTGGGTCTGATGAGCCAGGCCACCGAATCCACACAGTCCAATAAACCCGATTGTCCCTCTCCTCTACCTGGCTAGAGGCAGGGCCCCCCTAGTTCTGGTCATGGTATTCACTGCGCTCTCCCTGTGAATATGACCGGGAGGTTCCTTCAAGAGGATCGGGCATAACATCATCATTCCTATACTGTCTGGAGCCTTGCCCATGAGAGACCGGAGCAGCCTTCAACCTTGAAGAATTGCCTGTGTTAGTTGTGCCTCTTTGCAATTCACGTACCCGAGCTGCTAAGGAAGAGGTGGGTTTCCCATCCCACTTCCTCATATCTTCTCCATGCTCATGGAGGTAAAACCACAGATTGCCGCGTGGAGTGTACCCTTTCTCCTTAGCTGGAAGACGCCTGCTTCTGATGGCGGAGACTCTTGTTTGTTCTGGAGAGATATGGAAGAGTCCTTCCTTAATCTTCTCTTCCAGTTCAGCCAGTTTTGTTTCCACAGCTGAGACATGGGCTCGTAATGGAGCAGTGACAGTGTCTTCATAAATCCTGAGTTTGCTGACCAGTGCACCCACCTTGTCTTCTCCCTCTCTCCACTGCAATGTTGCAAGGTAGCGAGAATACATTTCTGGCCCAAGTCGTGCAAATTTTAACCACATCTGGGATGTGCACTGGACACCATCTGGACTTTTAGGGAATCTCTCATCCTCTGAAAAGATTATCTCCAGTACGGCTAATTCCCTTAAGCACCGGATACCTTGTTCCATCGTGTTCCACTGTCCTTGCTGTACGTGGAGGTCCTCCTTACAAAGATATCTCTCCCTCACGCTTGACAACAGTCGCCGCCAGAGGCTGAGAGTTTCCTGTCTCTTTCCAATGCCCTGATCAATGACAACATCTCGAGACAGGGATCCCAGCTGCCTTGCCTCACTCCCATCTAGAATTGTATCATTGGCTGCAGCATCCCAGATTCGAAGTAGCCAGGTCAAGATGGACTCATTTGCCTGTCGTGTGAACTCTCTCCGGAGCTCACGCAGCTCTCCCAGGGATAGGGACCGGGTGATTATTTCTGGCTCCATTTCTTCTGCTTGAGATGAAGGTCCTGACTCTTCCTCGTCATGCACTATACGAACTGATTTGGTCTTTGATTTTCTTTTCTGGACAGGGGCAACTGCTATCGGTTTCTGTTGTCCTTCTGGCTCCTCCATGGTTTGCGTGGACATGGTGCTGGTTGATGTATCTCTCTTCCTCTCTGGCTCAGTCATGGTCTGGGTGGACATGGCGCTGGTTGATGTATCTCTCTTCCTCTCTGGCTCAGTCATGGTCTGGGTGGACATGGCGCTAGTTGATGTATCTCTCTTCCTCTCTGGCTCAGTCATGGTCTGGGTGGACATGGCGCTAGTTGATGTATCTCTCTTCCTCTCTGGCTCAGTCATGGTCTGGGTGGACATGGTGCTGGTGGGTTTGCTCCTTTTCTCCTCCTCCTGATGATGCTGTACCACACCAAGCAGTGTGCGGTAGGCAGTGGCCAGGGCCCAGCAGGTTGCTGTGAGCTGCACATCTCTGGGACTACCAGAGCATCTTCCTTTCACATAGCTTAGCATTTTGGCAGGGTCCTGCAGTTGTTCCGGGGTGAATTTCCAGATCATTTGAGGAGAGAAGGTCTCCAAATACTGGCCCATATCTTCCCACTTCCCGTGCCACTCAACATCATCCGCTCCCAGGGCAGGCCTCCAGCAAGTCTCCTTAGAGAGCCCAGTTCTGACCCTAAACATGGTGTATACAGTACAGAGGAGACAAAGCAACACTAACAGCAGGATTATGCTGTCCCTAACATCAAAAGGAAGCTCAATATTTTCAATGATTGTTGTAGCAGAGGTGAAAAGGTGGAAGTAACCATCTCCGCCTGTTTTCCCCACAGTCTGGGTGCTATTTTTAATGAGACCCCAGAGGTAACAACCCAAACCAGGACAGGCAGACCAGACTGAATATACATTCACAATGAAATTCATTGCTTCTGATGTTATGACAACATAAACATAGTATATTAATAAAGCAATTTTGATCCTTCTCCCTGGTATTAAAGAGAGCATCAGAACAGGCACATGGTTCCCCATGTGTCGAAATATGAACAGGCCCAGATACACCATCCACATGAATACATCAAGCAACATGGTAGTCAGGGAGTTTCTGTACCCAAATACACAAAATGAAATTGTAGTTCTGACTTCTCTCTCGTGCCCCACGTTGGGCGCCAAAAGATGTGCTGGTTTGAAGGTGAACCAGCAGGGGAAATGAACTCACCACGAGAGAGATTATAAGTCAGAGCTAAAATTTAATAATAATATTACAATAACAACACTGATACACGAGGGAAATTGCTTTCAACTCACAATACCCCAGCAGTATAACCCAGTGTCCTGGGGCACAAACCCAAGGGGGTTTGTTTGCCCTTGTGCTGAGACCCCTGTGGCTCCCCCAAGTCCAGAGCAAAAGGAAAAGAAAAACCTGTTGGTGCAGGCGAGGGCTGTGGTCTGGGCGAGAGCGGTGATCTCCTGCTGTCGAGGTCCTGCTGCTGCTCTGGATCCGACGAGAAGGTTCTGAGGTCTTCTTACCCACCACTTATGTACCCTCAGGGAGCACTCAGTCCCTCCCCCTGGGCGGGGACTCACACAATGGGTGATTAACTCTGGGAGCCAGGGGTTGTTGAGCTGTTGATGGCCCATTAGCAGCTCCGCCCCCCTCAGGCTGGGTGTGAAGTGATAATGGCTCCCTGGGCAGCTGCTGCTAATGGCCCATTGTCCTTGGGGAATGAATAGAGGGGGTGGAATACACAGGTTTGATCACCACCACACAGGGTTAGCTGGTCCCTCCAGCTGAACTAGGACACCCTGTCCTCTTAAATCTGCAAAACCATAGTGTTTGAAACTTTAGGGGGTTTGTTGTTTGTTTTTCCAAGAATTTTCAAGCCTTCTTTAGCAGGACAGTTTAAATTTCAAAATTTATGAAACCTCTGAATACTTCAGCTTGTCTATGGTACTACATCCATGAGTGATAACATCTAACGGTGAGTATATATACATCTAACAATGAGTCTTTGAATACTTGAGCAGTAAAAACTCATGGTCTGATAAGAATGATAGACCAACTCCACAACTAAACATAAAACTCATCACTTAAGACCAAAGGGAGGAGTTTAGACTAACAGTCTCGGAAATCTTTAAAAGAAATGTAAAGGAAGATATTTCTTGTCTCTGTGTTCACAATGTTCATGCCACTTTTATGAATGTGTTGCTGGGGTCTAAGAAACTGAGGTTATTAATAAAGGCAATTTCTTATTGAGTGCTCTACATAGAGAAATGACAAATGTGTATATTCAGAGATACTGTTCCCATGGAAACCATAATTCAGCCACTTTGTGCACATATATTATAGAATATGTTTATGCAAGTAAGATGAGATATGGTTTCTTTGGGAACCATAACATTGACTTTGCTGACTTTTCTGTGTGCTAAATGTCAACCATTATTTTGCATTAATATATCTTGTACTTTCTTTATTGCACTGTATTTGCTGAATAGCACACTGCATGCTTCTATAATGAAAGGATGTTTTGTAATATTTTCATGAAGAAGATAAGGTAGACATAGGGTAGCAACAAGAGCCTAAATTTCAAGTTTTCACTCACAGGTTATTATTTCATTTGTCAAGCTTGGAGATGAAAGATCATTTCTACTTACAGTTCTGCAGAGCTGCAGAGCCATAATGTCTTTATTTTCAGGAATTACACTAGTGAATACATTACACAAAAGAATCAACCTTAGAGCATTACACTGCCAACTTTCATCTTCAATGTAAACAGAAGATTTAGATGTAGAAATCTAGGAAGGAACTTGACAATATTCTTAAGCTAGTGAGAGTTTAGGTTTCTTGTCAGATAATGAATAACTTCAATTTTACATAATGCTCATATTACATCAAAATAGCTAAATAAGACCTAAAACACCTGAATATTTATCAAGTCTTACCTATAAAGGCAGTCTAAAAATATATCAGACATTTACTTGCAGGCTGAGTTGCATTGTAAATGAAGTAGTAGAAAACTAAGAAAACAAGAGAAGTAAAAAATAAAGTGTTTTTCAAATTGCTTCAGGTGACTGAAAAGTTTCATTACAAGGTTTCAGGATAAGAACCTAGAATTAAAAAAAAAAAAAAAGAAAGAAGGACAGAAAAGCAAATAAAACTCTTGGTTTGTTTATTCCCTATTTAAACTTTGGGGTGCACAAATTAACCTGTGGCTTCCAAGGGTTATCGTAACCTGTTTTTTCAAATGCACAAATATCTAGTGAGTGCTATTCCTTCTATGGAAACAGTTTCTGATATAAAAATTTTGATTGGAGTAAGTGTCAAGACAAAAATCCCACCATGAATATTTTCTTAGCATGGAGTTCAAAGTATTAGAGAATAAAAGAAGAAACTGTATTTCTGCCCTTTTTTGTTTTGTTGTTTTGTTTTCTTTTCTTTTCCATGGAGTTAGAGAATTATTAATATGCTCACCCAAAAGATGGATTTTCAAAGTACTTCTGCCAAATCTGAGCTGATAGGCCCATCCCCACCAGGTGAACTATCTCTAAATTCTACCCCCCAAAACCTATGCTGACAGACAAAAGAACCAGAATTCATCACACCTTTCTTCTCCTACCTAAGTTGCTCACTCAAGCTATTCTAATAACAAGTATAAACTAGGAAATGACAATCCCTAGTTGTGGTGATTTGGCCCTCATTGGCAGTGAAGCTCCTGCACAACCACTTGCTCACTCACTTCCCCTCTCACTTTCTTCTCTAGAAAGAATTGGGAGAGGATGAAAAGAATAGGGATGAGAAAACTTTTGGATTTAAAAGACAAGAGGAAACTCACTCACCAATTACTGTTGTGGGCAAAACAGATTAACTTGGGTAATGTAATTTAATGTATTGCTGATTACCATAACCTAAATATTTTGTTACTGGTTCCAGTACTGGGAAACAAAGATTTTGTACTGGTTTTGATTGGACTCTGTGTCCTAGTTCAGCAGGTGGGACCAGTTTATCACTGTATGGGGGTGATCAAAGCTATGTATTCTACACCCCTCTATTCATTTCTGAAGAACAATGGACCATTTGCAGCAGCTGCCCAGGGCACACCTGACCCCTCAGGTTGTGAGCTGGGTGTGAAAGACATCTGTGAGATAAGAGCTGTGATAACTCCCCTCCAGGCAGTCATTAGCACTTTCACACCCAGCCTGAGGGGGCGTGTCTGCTAAGGGGCCATCAACAGTTCCAAAATACCCCATGACTCACAGAGTTAATAACCCATTGTGTGACTCCCTGCCCTGGGGGAGGGACTGGGTGCTCCCACCTGGACCTGGGGGTACATATCTTGGGTAAGAAGACCTCAGGGGTCACTTGTTGGATCCAGAGGACCAGAAGCCTTGACAGGAGGAGACCACCACTCTCCACCAGATTGCAACTGTCAGCTGCACCAACAGGTTTTTCCACTTCGTACTTTTATTTTGGACTTAAAGGAACCACATAGGGTTCAGCACAGGGGTTAACAAACCCTTTGTTAACCCAAAGTGTGCTGGGTTACACTTCTGGAATTTTGTGGGTTAAAACCAATTTTTCTCTTTGTGCCATTGCATTTATTGTAATATTGTTATTAAATTGTAACTCTGACTTAAAATCTTTTTTGTGTTACATTCATTTCTCCTGCCAGTTTACCTTTAACCAGCACACTCAGAGAAAAAAAGCTGGTGGAAAAAGGAATGAAATGGGGGATATTTATAATTATGGTGTTTATCTTCTCAAAGTAACTGTTATAAACCATGAAGCCCTGCTTTCCTGGAAGTGGCTAAACATCTGCCTGCCAATTGGGCATAGTGAAGAAATTATTCTTTTTGTTTTGCTTTTGCTTAAGACTTTTTCTGTTATATTGTCTTTATCTCAAACCACAAGTTTTCTTACTTTTGTACATCTGATTTTCTTTCCTATCCTACTGATGGGAAGTAAACAAGTGCTTGTGAGGGGATTAGCTACCTGTCAGGGTTAACTAACATCAGGAGACAAACACTTAAACACTGATAGAAAAGTAAATTTCCTTCTGCTTTCCCAAGTTCTACTTCAGTCTTAGCTTTATTACTTCTCTTCAAACACCTACCCACTTCCTAGTCTCTACTTCACTCATTCATTAAAGACATCTCTTCTCTCATCCTGTTATCACTGTAGGTTGCAGTCTATCCCTTCAGCGAAGCAATTGGCTATCATCTGGATCAGTGCAGAGCTGTTTGTTTCACTCCTAATATCTCACTTTTTTTTCCTCCTTCTTTCATGCTTCCTATGCTCAGGTACGTTTCAGGTATGGCCCTGTTCTTCTTTGGGCTTACCCATGGATTGCAATTTATAGGGGGCTGGTATAAGCTCTGGCATGGTCCTCTGCAGGCTGCAACCCCTTTAGGGGTTTGGCTGCTCTGCACTGAGACACCTCCTACTCCTCTAACTTTGTTGTTTCCTCTTCCTCCCTTTTTCCAGCATTTTCTTCCCTGTCTTAAATATATTTTCAGAGATGTGCCACAGTCTTCCACTGGGCTCACATTAGATCTGGAGTGGATCCCTTGCTGAGGTGGTTGGAACTGTCTGCGACTGGCTGGCGCCCTGGCCTTCTCCAGCAGATACTAACCATGAGAGTTTTTTAGCTTAAGTTCAGTGCTGAATTAATGTACTTCATACGTTTATGTATCTTCCTACACTATATCAAACAGACATTACCTTAGAATATATTTTGAAAAAGGGGTTACCAATAAAAAAAAGAATTAAGAAAAGCTGGAGAACCTACTTTAGACTATTTGACTTTAAATTTTCAGTAGGTTCCTACAAAGATGAGCTCACTTGTCTGTCAAACATTATCACAAACAGTCCTACTAAAGTCAGTGAGTTTTTCATGGAGCAAGCTGTTGCCCATTTTGGTCTGAGCTATCAGAATCTATCCCATAATTATTACAGTGAACCATTAAAGTCTTGACATTTATCACACTGTGGTATTTGCCGTTAGTGAGGCATTTGCAGTTCCCCTAAGCTTAAATGGGGAGTACTGCAAATACCATATGAAGTTTAACTATCATCAGTAGTAAATGTCAAGATTTTAATGGTACTTGCTCTACGTGTAATATGAATTTAGAACTTAAAATGTTCAGAAAAGTCTGAGTTCTGAAATGAGTTTGCTTTTTTGCATCTTGTATTGTATCCTGTATTTTTGCATATTTAAATTACACATGAGATTTATTTCAGGTTTGTGGAAACTCTTGATAACTTCAGTGTCAATAATTTAATAGAAGTTTCACTTTCTTAGAAGATCACATCATGCATAAAAACACTCTGCACAAGCATAGCCAGTAAGTGCAAACATTACTGTATAGTTTACTTGATAGTTGGAAGTCTGTTTTATTATAATATAGTGTAAATAGTTTTGAAAATTGTCCTTCATTTGCTACTAGAAACTCCATCAAATCCCAAATTATTAAATAATTTTATTGTAAGATGCTATCTAGAATAGATGAGAACAATATTAGAAGCTTTGATATTATCCTTAGAGTCAAGAGAAAATATAAGCAGGTATAAATGCATGCACAAACATGTTTGACATCAGAGCATTCTCATACCACCATTTTGTAAGCCTACAAGCCCTACTTTGGATGCAGGGCTTGTTTACCCACTTCATTCCTCACACACTACAAGGGAAACAGTAAAATAGCTAAAATTCAGTAACTGATAGCATTTGATTAAATGTGGACCATTCATAAAGCTCAAGAAGCCTCCCAGGTTTGAAGTATCATTTCAGAAGGAAGTGAGAAAGACAGTTAATAGAAGTCACAGCAATCTAACAGAATTAAAGCAGCAATGTAATGTTCCTATGTTTATCTGCTAGCCTGAAGTGCATCAGAGTCCTGCTTACTCTGTAATTCACATCAGGTATCCAAGAAAAGTGGTGCAATTTCCAGTGATATGTAGAAGTCCTGGGGGGTGACTTCAGCTGTATCCTTAAAACTGAATTCATATATTGCATTAATTATTCACCATATTGCACTGCAAAAGATACTGGTCCTGAAAAACAGAATGTCTTCTTCCCTTTTTTGTTTTTGGTCTTTTTTTCCCCTGTTTTATTTTTTCCTTATTTCTGGTTTATCTGTAGCTTTGTCTGAGACACAATCTGATGCTAGTTCTTTATCTAGTTTTCTAGTTGTGCCTGTGATAAATCTCCTTTCATATCAAGAGATCAGATGACTTTTCCAACTCTCATAGATTATTATTGTGCAGAAAAACTACATAGCATATAAACTATATACAATGTCCAATACTTTCCCCAAAGAAAACAAGAGCAACGTTATTAATCTTCCTGAGTATATACATCCATTTACCATCAACTATGTTTTCCAAGTGGAACTTGAAAGTTTGCCTGGATTTTGTTTAGTTCACAAAAGAAAGAAATCTTTAAGAATGAACAAACTTCTTTTCGCAATTCAGACAGTGTACGTTCCTGTCCATAGGTATGCATAGGATGAATGATGAAGATATTTAAGATATAAAGACAAAGAATATTGAGGAACAATATCTGCCCTGTAATGCTTACAGCCTGCTACCTAAGGTTTCACAAAGTTGGAGGTTTATTTACTAAAAGCCTTTTCATGTGCACAGCATGTGCAATATTTTTATTTACTAGCCTGGGAATAATGAAGATTGAGACAGATATGTATACACTTACATACAAAACCCCCCATTTTTCATCAAAATTTACAAAAAGTAAGAAAAAAATGAAAAAAAAACCACAAAAAAGGTGGAAATTTTTTTTTCCTATGTGACAAACTACTTTAGACACGACCAGTCCTTGAATCTTTACATGCTCAGTATAGAAAAGAAAAAAATAATCACTTATAAAGTTTTCTTCTTAACTTCATTTCATTAACTTGAAGAGTTGATAGCAGACATGTATTTTCCATCAAGTCCATAACTGTAAAAAAAGGCAAAATATTGAAAAAGGATCATTTATTTACTTCATGATGTTCTTGCAGTGAAATGTTAAGCATCAGTTACCGATTAACATTCATGCAATTTTCTGACTCTTACAAAATGCTTTGAAAAACATAGAAACAACTTTAATTACTTCTATAGAAGCTTCCTCCCATCTTTAAATAAAAAAAAACCTACTGTCAGTCCTTTTAAAAAAAACCCAAAAAACCTAAACTTTTAAATAACCATGAATACGTGCCAGAGAATAGAAGGTTCTTTAATACCCTAGGCAGGTAGCCTTCTACTGTTAAATATCTTCTTATAACAGCTATTTAGAAAAATATGCTCAAGGCCATGTGTACAGTTTAATTAATAAAGAAACAGCCACTGGGAATTGTTACTGTACATAATGTTATATAGTCAGGATCTTCACTCTTTTCTCAATTGCTCTAAATAATTTTTGAGAAGTTTTTTTTAGTTCCTTTTTTTCCCCTGTTCTTAAAAATGATATAAAGCACAAAGATGTCCTGTGGCTTGAATGTGGTAAGTCCACCAGGAGAATGTTCAGTCTAATAGACTGAATAGAATTTACTTAAGAAATCTCCAGCATCCTTACATGGTGTAAGAAATATTTTCTACTTCATTAGGTTGGTACTAATAAAGCACCTTTTGTTTTAATTAAATGTCATTTTACATGATGACACTTTACTATGGGAACTAGTAATAAAATGTAAACTTGGGAACCAGTGATGTATAATCAGATAAGGTAGAATTATGAAATCAGAAAAAAAAATCAGAACATTTCTTCCTACTCCTGAGATAGGATTCAGCTCCAGATTCTTAAATTACAGTGTATAAATGAAGCTGTCAAAGAGTCTGTAAACATAAGTCTATTTAGCTAATTTTGATTTATTCTTGTATTTGGATATCTGCACACTTTCCTTGCTACAACTGACTTGCCTAAACAGAGGTACACGCAGTCAATTTGGAAAATTTAAATCATTATATTATTCCCTGTCTTCAGCTGATCATATAAAAGCATTCATTCTTTCACCCCCTCCATCTTCCCCCCAACCCATTTTTGTGTGAATTGTATCTGTCAGGCCTGTGTGAATATTTCAGATATCTTCAGCACACCCAAAACACTGCTGCAGGCAAGAGCTGGCACTCATCTCTGAGGCTCATTTACTGGTTTGACTGTCTCATTGTTGACCATGGTGGGAACACAGAAACATAGCTCAGACACAGATATCTAAATTTTGGTATTTGAGTAAAGTTTTGAGGGCTGAAAAGCTATTGCAAGGACCTTGAACACATCTTCTGGGTGATTGTTGGCCTGGACTCAGGTCCAGTTGGGAAAGAGCCCAGCTAGTGACCATGGGGAAAATTGCTGTGAAGAAAGTGGACTTGGTAGGGCCTGTTTCCCTTCCCTTTCAAAATGCACCTGTCCTGCTGGGACTGGCTTGAGTTCCAGCCTCTGCTGTGCCATACCCAGGCTCTTACCTACAGGGTAATGCCCTCAGCTTTGCCCCATGTCCAGGGAAGGTTCCAAAACCTGAGAATGGGCCTCTCCCAGCTTTCCCAGCTGCCCTGTTCTCCATGTGGTCAGCAAAACAAGTCCTGGCTGCCCTGGAGGCCCCTGGGGAGACTCTGGTGCTCACAGGCAGCCACAAACTGCACCTTCGTGGATTTATTAGCAGTCAGCAACATGCATGGCCATCCAGCTGGGTCCTGGAAAATGTGTAGAAACTTGGATTACAAAATGTCTTATTTCTTTCTTCTTGTTTTTCTAGAGATGTTGAAAAATTACTCCCCAGATGCTCCTAGGTGATTCAGGGATCACTTTGGAAAAAAGCATTTAATAGTTGGCAGTTAAAAAAAAACAACAACAAACAAACAAACAAACACACACAAACAGGATCCACTGAGGATATTTGGAAAGAACAACTGTAGGAATTGGTACCTGAGAAGGAAAATTGCACTGTCTGGAAAACAGAGTGAAATAATCTCCACGGGGTAACTATACTTTCATTTCCACTGATAAGGAGTAGGTAGTGAAGACCTAGACCTCTATCTATGTCCTAGTATACAACCTATTACAGATATGCAAACAAAACAGGACTAGTGTGTAGATCCTATGGATTCTGGCATCATCCAAAGTCATGGTAAGTTGACAGGTTGTAAACAGAAACTTCTGCAGATGGGGAAAGTATATTACTTGAGAGAATTGCCGCATATAAGATGGTGAATGGAATACTCTGCAGAAGGAGCAGGCAGATGGATACTTCTCAAAACTGAAAGGACTCCCTTATCAACCATCTTAATACAATAAGAACCTCATATTCTCAGAGATGAGGCAAGAACACGGTCAAACTGATTTACAAAAGGCAGTAATAAGGATGTGTAAAGCTACATGTCTAAAGTTAATTTTTAGGAAAATTAGGATCCTTATCTGTCAGACTGACATACCTTCAGAAATGTGCTTCCTCTCTCCTAATATTCAGAGTCCTGAATATTACTATCATGGACTGTTGAGAATTTCCTGTCTTTCTGCCTGGAATATAATGATAGCTGCATCATATCTAGAGATGAAATTTTAGTGGGTATTCTAAAACATCCTCACATATAAGAGTAAAGGGATGAATTACTCACCCTGGAGACAAATGTTTACCTATGGATGAGCTCTCAAAGAGACCTAGGTATTGTGCAGCCCTTTAGTTTTTGGACTTTCAAACATCTTTGGACTTGAAAGTACATAGGAAAACAGAATAAAACACAAGTACATTTAGACAAATAAGTAGGATCAAATTCAAGGAAAGTATTGGATATTGTAACTAGAAAAAATAACCATCTCTACATATACAAAAGCAAATCTAATGGGAAAAGAAGGAGGAAGCTTATCCTTGCTGGGCTTAATGAAAGTAAGTATTTTGTTAGATTGGGGTAGGAGGTGGTTTGCTTTGGTTTGCTTTGATTTAGCTCATGTCTCAAGTCAGGTACAACCTTGGAAATTTCAAATCCCCTCCACACTACACTCTAAAAACTTTAAAGAGAAAAGTTCCAAATATAAAGATGGACAGGTCTAGGAAACACAAAACTGTTCCAGGCTGCATAGTCTATGAAAGAAAAAGCTGAAATACAAGTTTTCAAATACTTAGAAAACACCTGCAAAGTGGAAGAGGAAGTTGCTGAAAATATTTAAATTGGACAAGAATTAATGAGCTTAACATAGACTCAACATTTGTACAGAGCTTTCAGAATTTTAAACATGTTCTAGGTAAACAGTGGAATAGATTATGTAAATTACTCTGTGGAGAAAGCAGATCTAGACTCTGCATTTCCTTTTGGTAACATTTGTATAGCATTTCTTGTGAAATGAATCCTATATTTCGTTGTAGGGCTGTGGGTGAACTTGCTGAACTCTTCAAACATTTTACAGACTTGGTTTTTCAATGAATTCCCAGAGATAACCCCTGAAAAACGCTATTATTCTTTTTTTTTCCTTTCTTTCTTAATAATGCGTAATTTAAAAACATTTTTTTTCATGATTTAATCATTTGCTCTTTTTCTCACTGAGACAAATTAATGTGTTTAGCTTTAGATTTTTCATAAACTGCCACACATAATAATCTCAAAGCAAGAAAGTTGTTACTCTGAATGTTACATACTGTTTCAACAGGATGATTGGTTATTGTAATTAAAAAGCTTAATTTTTTACTTACTACTTAAAATACTAGTTCTAGTATTCTTTGTTCTAATATTCTTTTCTAAATTCATTGTACAAAAGTATTTTTTGTGTACAAAGAATCTTATATTTGTTATTTTACCGATTTCTATTCTTTCAGTTTGCTTAATGGATGTTTTTGTCCAGGTGGTGGATATGTGTGTGCTGTAGTAATTTCTTAAAACAACAGAGTTATGTTGAATTGGATTGCATAATATTGATTTGCATTTTCTGAAGGTCTGACTTCTACCTCCCTCTTTTTGCCTTTCTCTGCACACATTCCCCCCCCCCCCCCCCCCCCCCCCCCAGTATCACTAGGCTGTCCAAACTTTGTGAAATTAAACTATTACTGAGGGAAAAGAAATCTAGGAAGGGAAAATCCTCGTGAAGAGGTAGAAATGGATCAATTATTTCTGCTGCTGTTAATGATATGCAAAATCCTTTTGTCCTTAATGTCTATAAGTTGTTAGTTTGTCCTTCAATAGAAATTCCACTCCAAATTTTTCTTAGGAAAAGTAGAATTAAGCCGAATTTGCATGCAGGCAAAGTGATAAGGAAAATTCCCTGAGGGAAGCCAAATGGTAACACTGACTGAAAGTCTATAAAAGAAAAAAAATCCATTAAGAAAAAAATGTATTGCCAAAGTGGATACTAATTGGCATTTTCCCTTTATGGAAATAGAAGCTAAATTTCAGTTTTCATATGGATAATCTTAAAAAAAAAAAAAGGAAAATTCTTGAACACTTATTCTTTTATTTGGATACACCATTATGACCATAAAAATGTTTAAAGAGCAAGCCTTCTCAGCAACAGACTGTGAACATTTGTGTTAAATAATAAAGAAGGAACAGCACAAAGGGAATTAACACTACAGTAGAAATGGAACGAAAACAAATTATTCTCTAGATAATAAAGAAAAGCAAAAAATACAAATGCTTTTCAAGGTTAAAGATTTCCTGGCATTTATAGCAACTAAGGAAATACTATGTGTTTAAAGTAATATGAAAGCCCATTTAATTCTCATTACAGAAAATATTTCAAAACAAAGCTACATATGAATTCTTTACACTTGCAAAAGTCAACAGTGTGCAATTTAAAGAATATACTAAGTTAACTTTTACAGATTCAATTTTAACTGCTGTTTTAAAGGATATGCTGTTGAAGTGGTTTGACTCAGTCAAAATGCTCCAACCCACCAAAATGGGTACCCACCAAAAATGCTCCAACACTTCCCTTCGTCAACTAGACAGAGGACAAAAAGTATAACAGAAGGCTCACAGGTTGAGATAAGGGCAGGTGGTGGGTTTGTCTTGAAGCCAGTTGGCATTGACTCCATCAGATACAGGGAAAGCTTCTAGCGGCTTCTCACAGGAGTTGCCCCTATAGCCCCTCTGCTACCAAAACACTGTTACACAAACCTAAACCAGCTGTTTTTAATGCTTATGTGGATATTTTCTTTATATTATAAAACAGTTGCATTAATAAAGGAAGCAAGTACATTAAAAAAGCTGATACCATGCAGGAGTTGAGACACATAGTGAAGTATGAAAATATCAGAATCTCAGTTTTAGCTAAAAATATATAAATTCTATACCTATGTTCTTATTTACTTTATTAATTGAACACTAACACATAATACTAGCTAACACTATGGAAACACAAATGTTCTCCTCCTCCACCTGGACTTGAAAAATACATTTAGCAGAAAAAGTAAAAATAAATTTCTCAGGGATTTCTGTGCAGTAGAAACACCTGTGTATTTCAGGAGAGATTGGGAGACCAATGCAAAACTCCAGAGCAGAATTGTGACCTTTCAAGTTTAAAAGTAAAACCAAAGCTAAGAAACTCCTCTTTCTTGGAAAAAACCAAACGAAACCAACCAAACGAAAAACCAACAAAACCAACAATACATGTTTTACATCCTAAGGTAATTTCAGCATAGTTTTGGAAGGGTCTAACATGTGATAACATGTCACTCACTATGTCTCATATATCAGATTAACATGTCCTGATTGTTATGCCTTTTGTTTTCTGTGAGAGCCTGTATTTGTGTATAGAGGTATTTTCAATGAATTGTACTATTATTGAAGTAAAATTGTCAACAATAGAGATGACAAAATGTACCTAATCACCTTCCCAAGTGTTTCCTCATTGTTGGTTAGTATATAGATAATTAGATAATTATCTAAACATCAAAAAAGATTTGATGATATAAATTGGGGAGCCCACTTGGAAATTAAGTCTGGTCAGTTGTTGTGCTATTTGATATTGTATGACTACTATTTAAAAATGTTTTCCAAAACAGTTCCAGAAGTAAATGAGACATTCCTGACACCCACAATTTAATAGAGTTGCATCACAAAATCAAATTATAATTCAGACTGGAAGAGATCTTGGAAGGTCAGAGAGGGTTCTCAGGGCTTTGTCCACTTGAGTCTTAAAAAGCTCTAAGGATGGAGGTGTCATAGTCTCTCTGGTCAATCTGCTCTAGAACATTAGTGTTTTCATGGAGAAGTTTTTTATTTCAAATTTCCTCTTTCATCTCTGATTCTTCTGCCACACACTGCTGGGAGAAAACTGGCTCCCTCTTCTTTCTGACCTCCCACTAGACGCTGTGGGTTCCTGTTAGGTCCTCCATCACCAACTCTTCTCCAGGATGAACAAAGCCTTCAGACTTTCCTCGCAGGGTAAGTGATCCAGCTCCAACCAGCCTGGTGGCCTTCAATAGAACTGCTTTGAAATTATTTACTCTTCCAATTTACTTGCTCTTTTTGTTTTTGGGGGTTTCTTTTTGGTGGGAGATGTGTAAATATAAACAGGTGTATTATCTAGATGTAGCTGAGTAGGAGATAATTACTTCCCTTGACCTTCCATCTGCATTCCTGTTCATACAGCCCTATATGTTGCTTATTATCTTTTTTGTCAGGGTTCTTTGCTGGTTCACATTCAGCTCACTGTCCTCCAGGACCCCCAGAGCCTTCTCACTAGATCTGCTATGTTCTAGATCATTACTCACCAATCTGTATTCTTAGGAGATTTTTGTTTGTAGAGGATGGACTTTGCATTTTTCCTTGTTGAATTTCAGAAACTTCTGTCAACACATTTCTCCACAATGTTAGCAATGATCTTCAGTGTGTCTTTTGGTTCCTCTTGACTTGGTGTCATATGCAAATTTAATGACAGTGCACTTCATCACCTCCTCATTGCTATTGAGAAAGATGTTAAAGAGGACACATTCTCATTCAGACTCCTGTACTTTTTATCAACATCCAAACCATTAACCACCATCCTCTGAGCCCAGTCATCTGATTGCTTTTTAACCTGTTGATTTTTCCACCCATCCAAGCCAAAATGTTTCAACTTCTATATGGGAACTTGAGACAGTATTAAAGCCTTGCATAACTAAAAATAAATTTCACCTACAGCTCTCCTTTTATCTGCAAATCTAGTTATTTTATCACAAAAGACAATTGGGTGTGTCGGGAATGATTCATTCTTGATAAAACCTGATGTAGTGAGAACACACTCTGAGATTTTCCAGGGACTCCCATAAGGCTGATCATACTATAGTTTCCTGGGTTGGCCTTTTGGACTATTTTTAAGGTAAGTGCAGCATTCACTTTTCTCCAGTCAATGGAAATATTCTCTGCTTTCCATGATCTTTTGAAGGTGACAGACCAGAGCCTTGGAATGACACTGACAAATTCAATCGCCACCCACAGATGCAGTCTGTCATATGTCACAGTCTACTATGGGTTGAGTTATGAACCAGTCATCCTCCTCATCTGGTAGTTTCTCTCCTCCTTAAACCCTACATCTGAGAAGAAAGAATCCAGAGACCTTGTTGATGAAGACTGAGGCACAATGGTGTTATTTATCACAGCATAATCTTTGTCTTCTGACACTAAATAGATCATTGCTGACTTTCTGTTTTTCTTAAGATAGTCTGAAAAAAATTTGCCTTGTGAACTGCAACTGTGTGAAACTGGTGTCCAAAATATTTGCATGTATTCAGAAGATTCTCTATATCTGGGAGAAAATCAGTGACAATTTATTCCACTACACTAACAAAAACCTTTGGAAATCTTTTCTGCAGCATATAAGTCTCATCTTAGAATCACCAAGTTATTACTCTCCTTAACCAAACAAAATTTAAAGAACTTATTTAGCATTTTCCCATCATTTTCCAATATCTTCTAACATGCATTAAAATTTGCTACTGTATTTCCGAATCAATAGAACTACTCTGTTAGTAGGACCTAATAAGATAGAAAATAGCTACTTTACAAAAATAAATTCACAATTTCTCCTCATAGACTGGATCAAAATTCATAAAAAGGATCCCACAGAGTCTCTAAGCAATTTTGACTTTACAAACACAAAAGCATAATATTGTGTGCTAAAACAGTAACTTTCCTTTTTTTCCAAAAATTAAGCGTACCAAGTATCTTCAAAGTATCCAACATAGTATGTTTACTCATCCAAACAAAGAAATGAACATACCTGTAATTAAAAGTGAATGTGATCAGCAGCCTATCCAGGCAAGTGAACTTACGTTCCTATATGTCTGATTTGTGCTCACTTTTGTTCTTAATCCCACTGAAGGAATTGCAGGGATATGCATTTTTCTCATTTATATAGTCAAATTACCTGTTCTAGGAAACATTAAAAAAACAGTTGCATAATCAGAGCCTTCCTATTTAGTTGGTTTGGTTTTTATGTCAGATTATATGCAGAGTATGCTATACGCTTTACAGGCCTATTGCAAAATCTCTATTTTTTCTAAGAAACATCAGTCCTGAGTGACAAAAAACAAACAGAACCCTCCAAAGAAAGGATGCCAACCCCCCAAAAAAAAACCCCAAACCCCCCAACCAACCAAAAAACAAAACCAAAACAAACCCCAAAAAAACAAAACCAAAAAAATGTAGTACATCACCTTGTGTCACAAAGAAATTCATGATTACATTCAATCTCATTGTAGTCTTTCCAAATCTAATCAGTCCTTTGAAACTTGACATGAGTTACCTGTTTTACCACCAAATGACTACACTTATGAAGAAGCTGATTTAAAATGTCTTAAATGCCATCAGGTTTTTATTTGTTTCTTCTTCTTGACCATGAAAATTTGTTTTAACTGCAAATTTTTAACACATTTGAAAGCACATCTTGCCTGTATTAAATATGAGTTTTCTCAGTCTTTGAATTTTCATTTAGGCTCACAGGTTATGGAAATTTTTGGAATTTCTATACTCTGTAAAAAAACACAGAACAGAAATCCCTCACCTTAATGAGCAACACACGGAACAAGGACTGGCTTTGCTAATCAGACACAGGCACATTGTGAAGAGTCTCTGCAGAATACTGCGTGGATGTTATCACTCATAAATGAAACAGACTGTTTCCTTGATCACCATAGACATAAGCTTTGCCACTCTCAGTAATACACTTCCAGGCTTTAGTTATTGCTGAGGGTTACTAATATATCATATACTGATCAACCGTTTAAATGTCTTTATCATCACATTATACTGAGAGATGGGAAAGCTACATAGCCATTCTGCACTAATTTCTTCAATCCTTCATTAAATACATATTTATATATAATCAAATTCCAAAGCAACTAAATGTCATATTGTTAGGGTAAGGTTGTTTGAAAAGATATACTATATTTTTAACACTTCCTAGATACTTAACTACCATTTCTATTAATATGTTTGAAATATGTAATTGTAACCTGTAGGGATCGAAATTCAACTTCCAGCAGTGAGAAGCCTGGCAAGCTTAAACAGTAAGCCATGGTCAACAGAGGCTGAGACAAACAAGGCCTGTTGATGTTCAACCATGCTGATTAGCTGCCTCCGGCTCCAAGATAGAGATGGATTTTAAGATGAATGTTATCAATTCATGTTGAAACCCTTTGTTTTCTTCCTCCCATGTAAATCTGTGTTATAGAAAATATTAAATAATTGTGCAACCTAGCCAAAACTTGTATAATCCCCTAGTTAACATATGTTACCATAATCCATCCTCCTTATTAACATATCCTAGCCCCAAGTCATTTAAATTGAATGTGGAATGTTCAATATAGTATTCCAGTTCTCATTCCCATGACTGGGATCGTGTAGTTTTATTGACCTTCACAGTAACCAACTCATAGGAGGAATCCATATAGTCTGAAGCACAGTTTCGAATGAAATAATGACAAAAAGAATCAACATTTCTATGCTTTTTGATGAGTAAAGGCATATGCATAAGGGGGAAAAAAAGCAAAAAGGAGCATTTGTAACTCACATAGCCTATGTCAGATGGTCTGCTGAACATAGTAATTCCTTGCTTGCTAGGAAATCCTAAGTATTGCTTTAAAATAAGTAATTTAGGTAATTTGGTAGTGGTTTGATCTACAGCACTAAAAAATAAGTGAAAAAAAAGAAGTAAAATATTTATGTGAGAGAGACAATGTCATAATTTAGTTTTCATCTACAAATCAGTGATAACCATTGTTCTGGATCTCGATTATACAGTACTGAAAATTGTGCTAAATGCTGTACTTTCATTCCTGTGTTTATCCTACTTGGATATAATACAGTTTGCAAATCAATCTAATATACTTCTTCATGTTGCACTCATATCTTTCTTGTGTGCATGTTGTGCAGTCATGTAGGCCTGCCTATTAAAATCAGAGCAGATTTATTTTACCCTTTTACACCGTCATGACTAAACCAAAGAATCCATTTCAGTATGCACATTTAAGAATCTTTATCTTAATAGGAATCAAATTGTACTTGTTCATAGAAACAACAACAGTTTCCAAGAGTATTTCTAAACCAGACTGAAAATTGAAATCTAAGCAACAGACTACCGAGACTGAAAAGGAGATTGGAACATCCATATATTTATCACCCAATTTTATGCACAGAAAAATCTAAAGGTATTAGATGAGTAGTATTGCTCTGAAGTTAAAATGCATTTCCTGTCACAAAGATTTAATTTAAGCCACAAGGGTTTATTTTGCCTTAGTTTCTTGGGTTTATGTTTCCTTTTAAAGATTCCACAGGACAGTAAATGTTACTAGGACATCATTTAGGATAGGTAACAGAGATTGACCTGAAAAAAAATATCAATTTCTACTGTAATGTAGTTATTTAGGGCATGTCTAATTTACTTTAAAGATACTTCCTTATACCATTCCTCCCCCCAAAAAAATAAAAAAAAGCAAAGGATTTATTTACTTGCGGTATGCCTGACTTAACAAAAAAACTTCATGTTGAATGAGACTGAGCAACTTTGTTCACTCACAAAGTTTAATAACTTCACTCTTGGATTTTAGTCTTTATAGGATTTTGTTTGTTTTCAATCACCCTAACTAGCTCTTTGTCAGACAAAGCCTGCTAATGGTTGTAACAACAGTTAACTTCCAGGATGGCTTCCAAAAAGGAACATGGATAAGTTTGTTTCTCAGTGATGAATAACCCTTCATCAAGAAAGGACAGCTAATAAGGCAGAAAGTTAAACACACAGTACTTCCACAACCTTTTATATCTTATCTTGTTGAATATGACTCATGTTCATCTAGGTAAAAAAGCTATTATTTGGATATTTCTGTGGTTTTACTAGTAACCAATCTCCAGAGCAGATTGCAGAGGATACTAGCAGCATTACATCAGAACTACAAAACATTCTAAAGGTCTTTCGCCAAAGCCTTGGCTGGCCTTGCAACCAAAACCTGCTATGGTGTAAAAAAAATGTCATCTCATATTGCACAATGTGAATGACAACTAGATCTGGCTACCACTGTAAAAGACAACAAAAATTGTTTCTATAAATTCATGAGCAACAAAAGGATGGTTAAGGAAAATCTCAGTCCTTCAATGGATGTAGATGGAAACATACCAGCAAAGGATGAGGAAAAGGCTGATGTACCTAATGCTTTCTTTACCTCAGTTTTTAATACCTAGACTAGTTGTGTTTTGGATGCCCAGCCCTCTGAGCTAGCAGACAGGAACAGGGAGAAGAGTGAAGCTCCCATAATCCAAAGGGAAATGATCACATACAGAGGTCTATGGAGCTACTGGCTGAAGTGCTCACCAAGCCACTTTCCACCCGTTGGCAGCAGTTCTGGCTAATTAGGCAGGTCCCAATGGACTGTAAGTTAGAAAATATGATGTCTGTCTACAAGAAGGCTGGAAGAAGGATCTGGGGAACTACAGGTGTTTTCCTTACCTCAGTGCCAGGAAAAATCATAAAGCAGATCATCTTGAGTGCCATCACACACATAAAAACCAGTGGATCAGGCCCAGCCACAATGAGTTTATGAAAAGCATGACCTGCTTAACCAACCTGATCTCCCTCTGTGACGAGGTGATCCACTTTAAGGATGAGGGAAAGGCTGTGGATGTTGTCTCCCTAGATATTAGTAAAGTCTTTGACACCGTTTCCCACAGGATTCTCCTGGAGAACCCAGATGTTCATGGCTTGGACAGGTGTACTTTCCCAGGTTAAAAACTGGCTAGATGTCTGGGCCCAGAGAGTGGTGTTGAAGTGACTTAGATCCAGTTGGTGACCAGTCATGAGGGAGTTCCCCAGGGCTCTGTTTTGGGGCCAGTTAATTTTAACATCTCTATCAATTATCTGAACAAGGGAATCAAGTGAACCTTCAGTGAGTTTACAGACAACACAAAGTTGGGTGGGAGTGTCGATCTGCTGGAGGATTGGAAGGTTCTGCAGAGGGGTCTGGATTGGGTGGATTGATGAGGTTCAACAAGGCAAAGTGACGGGTCCTGCACTTTTATTACAATAAACCCATGCAATGCTACAGGCTTGGGATTGGGTGTTGTTACAGTAAAATCAAAAGTGAGCAACTCAGATCTATAGAAAACCCTGTGAGACTCAGCTATCAGCCAGGAGCAGCAAAGAGCTCAGCTACTGCTGGCTGATAGGGAGGAGGTTTACTCCCCAAGAATTCACATAGTAAGAATTCACAAGACTCTGCAGGTGCACGAAAACAGCCAGGATGAAATAATATAAACATGGGACTTGTGAGATATGGGTTTTAACCAATTGAAGTATCTAGTGTGGTGGTGTGTAACTCTTTTAGGGTAAGCTGTAGTCCTAACCCTGTATAAACTGTGTGCTTTGTGTAATAAAAGGTCTTCACTATAAACTTCATAAGCTTGTTGGTGAAGTCCTTTCTCTCCGCCGAAAATTGTTTACTTTAATTGGGTTTCTTAAAAGCTTCCTCGTGGAAAAGAATCTTGAGTCTTCAGTGACAGCCAGCTGAATGTGAGCCAGCAATATGCTCAAGTGGTCAAGAAGGCAAATAGCATTCTGGCCTGTATCAAAAGTAGTGTGGCCAGAAGGGCCAGGGCAGTGATCATCCCCCTGTACTCAGCATTGGTGTGGCTCCACCTCGAATCCTGTGTCCAGTTTTGGGCAACTCACTCCAAGAAAGACATTGAGGTGCTGCAGTGAGTCTAGAGAAGGGCAACAGAGCTATTGAAGGGTCTAGAGAGTAAATCTAATCAGTGACTGAGGGAGCCAGGGTTGTTTAAACTGCAGAAAAGGAGGCTCATGGGTGAGATTATTTCTCTTTACAACTACCTTAAATGAGACTCTATGAAGTAGGGATTGGTCTCTTCTTCCCAGATAAAGTGACAGGACAAGAAGAAATGGACCTAAGCTGTGCCAGGGTAGGTTCAGGTTAGGTGTTAGGAACAATGTCTTCATGGAAATGTTAAGTATTAGAACAGGTGGAGTCACCATCCCTGAAGGTATTTAAAAGATTTGTAGATGATGGTACTTAAGGACACGGTTTAGTAAGTGCTGGGTTAATGGCTCAACCGAGTCTTTAGGGTCTTTTCCAATACAAACTATTCTATGATTCTATGAGCGAAAAGAAACACTTATTGTAACTTGTGCATGTGTATGTTTATTGATAGAAATGTGATAACAAACAACCTGTTTTCAATTTCCACTGCAGTGTTTCATTTCACAAACATTTAATAACAGTGATGAAAAAATTATGGTCCATACCACAGACACTCTAAAATAATACTTGGTTACATCTAAGAGTGAGAGATCTGGATCTCTTCTGGTTAAGGAGACTAGATCAACATTAACAACTCTTGGCAATTGTTTAGACTCTGGGATATCACTCTCCATGCTGCTGAATGGTGGCACTTTCTGTCATGGTTTGGGCCCATTTCAACTATCATTTTCCCCAAAAAATTATGGACATAATTTACGGGACTGCAGTAGACAAAATTATCTACTTAATAAGCAGAAAAACAAAAAGAAGATATTTTGCCTTTGCATTGTCCTCCAGCATTGTCCCTGTAAGCAAACCCATCCATGTCTTATCCTGTCAAAATCCAAGAAATGTCCTATGGTATGCTCATATTTTCCATAGACAGTCTCCATGGAGTATGCCAACTACAAAGCAGCAGCACCAGTGAGGATATCTCAATAGTAATGAAGTATCTCCCTAGCAGTATGCCACATTCAGAACATGTGTGGAACAGCAGTGGTAAACATAGAAGTCATTATCTTTTGCAAAAAATTGATCCTGTAAACATCTGTTTATGTATATGACCTCACCAGGTTTCTCATCAAGAGCTTTTTATAAATCGCCACAATTCAATTGTCACAGTTCATTTGAGGAGCATGGACTATTGATTGATTGATTGATTGAGATATATATATATATATATATATATATATATATATATATATATATACATATTTAGTTTGGCTCTTCCTAGAATAAGGTACAAGATACTAGGTGGTAAAAATTTGTGGCAAAAGTAGTGAAGCTTGCTCTGGATAGATGACGCTCTCATAAAATTGTACTCCAAGTATGCAAAGGCTGGAGGGATGAAACATTATGAAACATGGCATCTTAGAGTGACTTACAAGAAGAGTCTGTTCGAGGGACAGAATGCTGTGATGATCCACCTGACACTGATGACGTAATAACCCAGCTTTGTATTTCCAGGTTTATCACTTCACAGTAAATTGACTAGATACACAGTCACTGGAGGCAGCTGGCAGGCATATGAGTAGTAAGTGTACCTTGAGTGTTGTGTTAAAGAGTTTTGCCTGAAAGCAGGTAAAAGAATTTATAAGGAACACTTCTTGGCAAGATGTGTATGGAAAAAAAATTGTCTATGCTCCTCAGCTGAACTGTGAACATAAATTCTGTATATAGACATCACATTTAACATGCCACTTTGCTCAAGGCTGTAGAATGGTCCACCTACTTGATAGTTCTCTCAGACTTATTCTGGTACTTAAACTCAAAGAGTTCTTTAATGAGTCAGGAGAATGAGCTTTCTGATGTGTTATTATGGATAAACAATGGGATATCAAGATATAGATTTTCTGGTAATAGCACACAAAAGAGAAGTTTCAGATTTCAGAAGTAATTGCCAAAATAAAACACATTGTCTTCCTGAACGGGTTAATCTGTTTCCATCTGGTTAAAAGACCTACAAGTCAAGTAAGAGAACCTCTTATGTTTTATTAACTTGTTTGAGAATGAACTCATGCTGTAGCAATAAAGAACGGGAAATACTGGCAGACAACAATGCATTGTGTTTGCTACACTGTATTTTTTACAACTCTAAGCTGTGGCTCAATAAAAGCATGAGGAGGGGAAAGAGGCAGAACTACAATTCACCAGAGGCAGAACATAATGGGAAGTATGTTACAAGTGAAAAGATACAGAAAAAGGATGATGGTATCTTCCTAAACCTGAATTTGCTGGGATTTTAATTCATTTATTCATTCTTTTATTTGGTTAAGGAAAAACATTGAAAAGTAGTCTTCAGGAATTTGTGTTTTCTGTTAGGTTACCTGAAAGACATTTTTATCTTTCTGTCTCTGTCTTAGTAATCAGATCAAAAGCATAGACCGATGGATTCTAATGCAAAAGCAAAAATAAAAGTCATGTTTCATTAACCACTATTTGTATGGGATATTTGTGCTTTAAAGTTAATTTAAAAATAAATGGTAGCCAGAAGGCATAATGCTGTTTTAAAATCAGTTATTCTAAAACTTGTATGAAGAAAGCACCTATAGCCACAAAAAAAAAGAGTCACCTCTCAGTTACTTTGTTCATCAGATGAAAGAGGAATGAAGATCTAAATCTTCAGCCCTTAGGATGAGAACAGGCAGAGAGAGTGAGTAATCCTTGAGTAATGCCTTGGGACTGGTCCTGAACTAGTTCAGAGTTTATGGGTCAGGATTATAAAGCAGACCACTGGTGACAATGTTGTTATGGGTGTCTGCTATCGATTGCCTGGTCAGGAAAAAGTGAATGAAGTCTTCTTCAGAAAACTGGAAGAATCAAATTATTTATAGATGCTCATGAGGAACTTGGAAGACCTGATACCAACCTTCAGGAATCCCAGGCCTCTGAGACCCACTGGAAAGTCTGGATTAAGGAAGACCTACCCTCAGTGTAGGAGGATCAAGATAGCAAACACTTAAAGAAGTTTGATGTACACAACTCTATGGAACTTGATGGGACAGAACGAGAGACAATGGATATAAATTCTACTTAAATGTAAAAGAAATAATCTTTTTACCCTGGTGATGGTGAATTGATGGAATAGGATGCTCAGAGATGTTGTGGAGTACTCATCCTTGGAGATATTCAGAAGCTGACGGAAAACCTACACTAGTTGATCTTGGTCTGAGGAACACTAGATGATCTCCAGTGATTCTGTGACTATGAGAAAGCTAACATTTCCTTTAGAGGGGAAAGGCTAAGCAAATATTCTATAAAAAATCAAGGAACCTTATCTTTCATCTGAGATTACTTTCAATGATTGAAATCACTCTACGAAAAGAAAAGTAAGAATATTACTGTGAAAATATTTCAATTTGAGCAAGTTGATGATTTACAAATTAATTTACTGAGCCGCACCATGTTTATTCAAATTGTTTTACTTCAGTTTAAAGGAAAGTCCTACATGGGAGAAAAGGAAATCACCATTTTCCCTGAGGCTTTTACAGATATATTTATTAGAATACTGGAGAAAGAACAGTGCTTGAAGACTGTAAAATACCAGTACCAGCTGTGATCCAATCTTCTGAATTTAGAAATCGTTTATGCCAAAATTTTTTTGTCAGTGATCGAG
This sequence comes from Pithys albifrons albifrons, assembly GCF_047495875.1. Taxonomy (NCBI): domain Eukaryota; kingdom Metazoa; phylum Chordata; class Aves; order Passeriformes; family Thamnophilidae; genus Pithys; species Pithys albifrons. The sequence continues at coordinate 42,283,984 of NC_092458.1, forward strand.
CTTCATAAAATTCCCAATGGAGTATATGGAGACAATCAGACATTTCTGAAGACCTGTAAAGCAAGTTTCAGGTATATTTCTGAAGTTATTTCTATATTTGGAAGAGACATGAGAAAGCTTATTCCTGTCTGGAAGTAAAAATGCCAGCCATGAAATACACTGTTTTGAATGTTCCTTTTTAAGTTAAAACTCAACTTTAACCATGGGTAGAGAATTTCAGTTTATCAGACCTCTCTTCATACACTCTGCCTCTAACCTATTAATGCAAACCCACAAAATTGCACCTATCTTCCTTTGTTTTGAGAAACTCAAAAACATATTTAAAATGTATTTACTTGTTTTTCATAATTAACATTTCTTTTCAAAATTTTACAATAACAAATTCTGGTTTTTGACTTCATGATTATTTGTCCAAATAATGAGACAGTAAAAATATCTAGTGTCCTGGAAATTACTTCATGTAACATAAGTGTGCAATCTGACAAATTTCTACGTCATAATCTTAGAGCACACATAAGTGGGAAGCAAAAAAGTGTTTGAGAAACAGCAGCTTAAAATCATATACAGAAAAACAGTAATAATGACATAAAGAAGCACATAGAGAGGAATGTATATTCAGGGGAAAGATATAGAAAATTCCATTATCAAGGTGAAAAGCAACTCCAGAGGAGCAGGAAAGCCCTTGGTTTAAGAAAAAACCTGCTGACCAGTGGGATTTCAATTTCCTTGGCAATCCAACCAAGGATATCCATTCTGCAATCACTAAAGCAGTATTTACACACTTCAAGGTGCAGTAATACTACTTCTTTACTGTTCAATGAACAACAGATCAGTGGCAAATGGAAAAATCATCTTCGGAAACGGACCCAGTGTAATAAAACGCTAGGAGATTGTGAACATTTAAGGCCTGCTGATCTCATAAAGTCTAAAATACTCTGGAGACTATAATGCATATAAAAAGACAGAACTTGCTAAGTATACTGGACTCCATAAAGCAGTCTAAAGAAAATTCAGCTTTACTCTAAAATGGTTAAATTAGAACCCATTACTATCAAAATCAAATGTAGAAAATTTTATTACCTAAGAAATAGTTGAAAGAGATTGTAGTCAGTGTTTGCAATAAAAATGTGTCCTGGCTGGAATGCTGAATGAATACAGATTTCAAGAGACTGGAATAGAAGAGCAGACAGAGATCTTAAAATATATAAATTTTTGTTGTTTGGTGGTTTTGTTTTTTTCTTCCCCCCATGCACACATTCAACGCATACTCTTCCAGATGTGCTGAAAACAGGATATTTGGTTCTAAACATTCTAATATATTGTCATTGCTTAAATGAAGAACCATTGTGAAACTTTTAGGCTATGTGATTAAAGGTTCAAGAAGAATCTGCAAACAACAAGGATTGCAGAGGAAAAGTAGCAATATTCTAAGCAAGTAGACAAGTCACTGCCCTGGCTCATTTCCCCGATGTTCCAGAAAAGCCTCAGCCTCACAGGCTGGGAGGAAAACTTATCACCATGAGTCAGCAAGAGCAGCTCTCCATATCCCCTTGCAGACTGAATGGTACTACTATCTAGTGCTATAGGGCTGATGCTGGGGTACAAGAGAAGCATTTTTGGATTTCACTAGACTCAGTATAGAATGTCAGAGGAAGAATCAAAGGTGGAAAAGGGAGGGATCAAGGTGGGGGAGGTGATTTGAAGAGAAACAAACAAAAAAAAAGAGGACTAGTAAGATAAGAGGGGTTCATCATATAAACAGATGCTGATCAGTGTGCTTGTGTGACCATGCCCTGCACTTGATCTCCTCACTGTGCTAGTGGGCCCTATTATTGCACCCTTCATTAATCTCTATTTTTTAACTGCTCTGCAGAGCCAGTGAGATCTGGTAGGATCAACTGAGAAACCTGGATATGTGTGTGTGTGTGAGCATGCACATGTGTGCTTGAAGTAATCGAAAACTAAGATATTCAGTGGTCAGCTATTGGATAGGCTGAGTGTCAGTTACTGGCCTTTGTCTGGATCAGCCAGAGAGATGAAGATAATGAGGATGCTGGTGTCATTCATATTTATGTGAGTCTTGTGTCTGTGTTAATTCTTGAAACCATGTGTGTGAATATATATATATGTATGCTATACAGTGTGATTCTTGGGGCTGTCCTGTACAGGGCCAGGAGCTGGACTTTGATGGTTGGTCCCTTCCAACTCAGGATATTCTGTGATTCTATAATTTCATGATTCTATATGTGTGTTTGTATGTGTGCCTATTGGGAAGGTGTGCTCAGCTTTACTTCTAGCTGGACCTGAAATGTGGGAGCTGCAGCAGACTTGCCTCTATCAGGCTACTGAACTCAGCAACTCCTAAAACAACCAAAATCCCAAAGATAAATATTGCAGACATCAAGATATTGTGATGTTATTTATTGCAAAATTAAAATTCACATTCAGAAATACCTATATCTGAACAACTATCTGGTTGTGCAGAAAGAAGTGCTTTTTGTATTTCCCAACAAGGTATTTCCACTAAAAACCATAAATCACAGACGATATGATAAAAGTAGTTCTACACATCCCTAAAACATATGCAGGATCAAGAGATTCATATTTCAAACAGTTTTTTGAGTCTCGTTCAGAACCCAGATTTTTTTTTATACACAAGCTTAAGGATGACCTCTATTGATTTTTCAAATTATTTTCAAGAATAATTGATCTTTTTTAGAGCTGATATAGAACCAGAATCGTTTAATTCTCACTCACTTTCAGAATCCAACTTTTATAATTGATTTCAATACAATCTGTATAAAGTTACTGAAGCCACTGGAAATATGAAATGAGACCAAGGCTCAGTCCAACTTTCAAGTATCCATTAGAGACTGTGGCAAAACAGAGAGAGTGGGGGCATGGACATGCCAGGGGGGTGATTTTCCTTTTTGTTTTTTTTTAAGAAGGTACTCTCCAAAATAGATTCTCATTTAAAGAATGACCCCTGGACAGAGAAGACCTTGTATGTTAGATATTTTGTATTTCCCTTGAATTTACCTTTTCCATGAATTTTCCTTCTCCATCTCAAGCTAAGCTGTTTATGAAAGGGGTTTTTTTTTGGCTTCAAAATTAAATTTTAATTTTTCATTCCTTAGGCTTCTTCCTTTCAAGGTTGCCATAAATCTTCATTTCAATATTTTATAGCCTTTAGAAATTCTTCCCTTCCTTTTTCTTTCTTCTGGAGTTGTTATACTTTCCTCTATCATGCCTGTTCATCCTTTCATGATGCTGGTCTTCCTACCTTGCACTCCTCACCCTATGTTAGAGTTTATCCTGTTACTTCCCCACTGAGTTGAAGAATCCTCCCAGTAGGAGTGCTCCGATTCAGATGAGTTCTTCTATTATCTCTGACTGTTATTTGTAACACGTACTGAATCTGACTGCAGAGTAATGATTCAGGAATTAGCTTAGCGATTTTAGAGCAACTACATAACTTAAACTGTTAAGAAGTAGTAATTTGTGCTTCAAATTTATAAGAAAACAAAATTTCGCACTTAGATATACTGAGGAAGCAAATTAGTATCTTGATTTAGCTGAAAACTTAGAAATCAATTTACTAGCTCTTCATTTTGTATAATAGAATTTTAAAATAGTGGGGCATTATTTAAATACTGTTCATAAATACAATATAATACAGGTTCAATGGAGCTTAATTAGATTTCATGTTTGTTGGTTTTTAGATGTAATTTTTATTTAATGGTAAATTAATGAAGTTCCAAACAGGCCAATGTAAGAATTTCACTAAGAAGTCTTTGGAAGTGCTGTAGCATAGAATGGTGTGATTCCTAGCTTAATTTCAGTGACACTTCTTCAGTACTAAAGTGGTACAGTTACAATCCTTCTGCATCTGTGTATCTCTGTAAATTTAAGCAATAGTGACAGCTCTATGGTTTCTACATCTGATTCATTAGTGGCTGGTTATCGTATGTGTGTCTATCTTCTTTCTGCTGCTCTAAGTCTTTAAAATGCAAGGTCTTACAGTTATTAAAAGCTTGTAATATAAACAGTTGCAAAAATGTCTATTTTGAAGCACAGCATGCCATCTAGTGGATTTACCTTGCAAACAGCACAGCAAGTAGCAGAACTCAAAAAACCGATAAAAGAAACCTAATCATCACCTCTCCTGAGCTAAGCTGGAGTACCCCACTATCTGTACATACTTAGATTGATGAACACCTGACATATTTGTGAACGTTCGTTTCCAACTAAACCTAGCCAAACATTTAAGAAGGCATTTGAGGACTTGTTATAATTTGTTCAAATAAATGGAATGTGAGCAGAACTATTTTGAGAGCTGTGCATGAAGTATTACAGTCTCTTTAATGAAAGCTAACTTTTAATAGCAGAAGCCCAAGAACTTAATTAACTACTCACTGTATCACTGTAAAGTAGCTCACCATTCCCGAACAATTCCTGTGACTTCAGGGTTTTTCTTTTCTTCTTACTGGTATATACAAGAAGATACTCCAAGGATGGAGACTCTACAATGTGATTGGGCAACCTGTGCCAGTAATTGATCACTCCCACAGTAAAGATGTTTCCTGCTATTCAGATGGAAACTCATACATTTTGGCTTGTGCTCATTGCCTCTTGTTCTGTCACTTGGAACAACTGAGAAGAGCCTGACTCTGCCTTTTTTATATCCTTCCTCCAGGTATCACTATAGATTAAGAAAATCTCTCTGAGCCTTTTTCGGTGTAGTTTAAATAGCTGCATGTCTTTCAGCCTTTTCTCACAGCAACGCTTCATCATCTTTGTGGCTTTTCATTGACTCTTTCCTCCAGGGCTATAGTTCTCTGTACTGGGGAGCCCAGAACTGGACACAGGACTGCAGGTGTGGCCTTACCAGTGCTGAGTAGTGTCAGGCTCAACCCCCAAGACTCACACCCTCCACGTTCCTTCCCCCTCTCTGTATGTTTTTCCAAGAGGTTTTTCTATGCCGCGAAGGTACTTTGATGGTTCCCCTGTACCTGAGATGGTCCTGTTCCCCTTCCCTGCCCTGCTGTAGCAGACCCCGCCACTCCTGAGGTGGCACAGGGTGGCAGCTGTTCCCAAAGCCCCAGCAGGACCAACAGCATCCCCATCTGCCCCCTGCTTGCAGTTTCTTTATTCCTCGTGGTTCCTCCTCCCCCCTGGTTGCCCCCATGTGATTCCTCCCAGTACCTAAACCTCTATTGATCCTCTGGGCTGCCCGTCCTTGCCCCCAAGCCTAACCCTGACCTCAGATGTACTACCCAATCCTTTCCAAGTTTACACCTCCTTGCCAAGCCACTCCCTTATCCAAACCTTTAAGACTAGTCCAAACAAGGAAATATACGCTTTTGAGTCACACCACTTCCTAGTGTGTGTGTGTGTGTTCTTGGGAGCTGTTTCCCCTATCAGTCCTGAGAGAGTAGAGCGGAAGGATCATCAGGTGTGGCCTTACCAGTGCTGAGTAGAGGGGAAGGATCATCTCTTTAACATGCTGGTAGTCCTTTGCCTAATCCAGCCCCAGATAGCACTAGCCTACTTTGCCATAAGGGTACAATACTGGCTCATTTCCAGCTTGGTATTCAATAGGACTCCCATGTTCTTTTCTGCTAATATGCTTTCCAGCTGAGTGGGCCAAAGGTATATGCTGGTACATTAATTTCAAAAACGAAAAACATATTGGCTTTGCTATCATGTGTTCTGATGCTATAATGTATTTTGCTACATATTAAAAGGAATTATTAATTTGTCTTTGCTTTTTCTTACACAAATCCATTCCAAATATGGGGTTTGTCACCTTTCAAATGTACACATCATCATGTACGTGATTTAATTAACATAGCAAACTAAATCTGGGGAATTTATCTGTCAACTAAGTGGGCATTCTCTGTGTTCTGATGTGAAAATGAAGTCATGACCTTCGCTTCTAGTAGCTAATAGTATTTCATCTTCAGAAAATTTTCTGCTGACATGAATACACCAACCATATTGACACTGCTGAGATAATATATAAGCATTAATATCTATCCATGTGTGACAGCATGACGCAGTCTGTCTTACCAGGTCCTAGTAGGAAGGGAGAGGGAGAGATGGCTATATTCAATATTTCTAGAGGAACTCCGTAATACATATTTCACTGTTACTACAGTGAAAAATAGTAGTTTGAAAGTCTCACCTCCTTACTGTTTTTTCATCAGTTCATGACAGGGTAAGATCACATTTTTTCTAAAAGAGTAGCCCTGCCCTTGTTCCCCAAAGACACACAGGGGCAGGGCTAAATTATCTCTTCTCACATCAGTGTGGTTTAAGCAGACTGAAGCTAATTTTGAAATTGCACCCCAGAGGCATGCTTGTTGATGAGCAGTACCATTCCTCTCAGACATTCCCAGCACTGGCAGCTCCTACTACTTTGCAAATCCAGCAACCTCAGGATTCCCATGGCTCTTGTGTGCTCACTGAAGAAGGAAAGCTTTTCTGACGTTGCAAAGTCTCACTTGGGTTCCCAAATTCTGTTAAGATTCAAGATTATCCAAGAGTTATGCATAATATTCAAATAAGTTGTGGAGGTATTCCCCACCCCTCCATTTTTTAACACCGGTGTTCATACACTAATGACTGGATCACATCAAACTACTAAATGTAATGAAATTCATGTGGAGGAAAAAAGAATTTTTCAAAGGAATGTCAAAGACATTTTCTATTATTTCTGAGAACTCTTGAAGGACAGTTAGGATTTTCAGAGTAGGAGATTAAAAACATAGTATGCAGCTTTCAAAACTGGAGGAAGGGGTTGAGAGAAAGAGGAAACAATTTTAGTCTAATCTTAGTCTGACCTTAGTTCCCAGAAGTATATTGGAAAAAAGAAAACCATCAAGTGATCTATTTACAATTTTTAGAAAATCAAACACAGTGTTAAAAACAAATCACTTCAGAGTAATGCAATTTGAAAAAGAAAAAAAAGAAGCAGAAAACAGAAAAGAAAATAGGTACTATGGGTAATGTATAAGTCACTATCTATCTTTTAACACTGGCTCAGATGACCTTACAATAACACTTAGGACACATGGCAGAAAGCAAATAAGTGATAGAGTAAGAATAAAACTTGATAGAAAACTGTACAGGCTGACTAAATCAAAAGTTAACCCTCAAAATGACAGACAGTTCTGAGCAGGGTTCTTTAGTGTGCCTTTGACAGTTTCTAACCTGAAAATAGATCAGAGAATGTCAAAGTGCAGCACATAAGGGGACAAGTTCTGAGATGTATAAACCAGAGTGTTGCTCATAGTACTGAATTGCTTTGCTTGTAAACCAGAAAGCATGTAACAAAAACATGCAAAAGGACAGGAAACATGACCTACAAAGAATGACTGTAGGTATTAGAACTGTTTAATCTGTAGGAGACTAAGGGCATAGTCTTTGTATGAATAAGGGTGGTTGTTGTAAAAAACAAACAAAAAAGTAGAAGTGACTAATTTATTCTTAGTGTCCACAGGTAAAATCCCCTCACATTTCCATTACAGGAGGTTCTTAATGACAGATTTGACAAATATTTCATAGGAAGAGTTTGAATATAGTTAATTTGAAAGTAAAGGAATCACTTAAATGACTCTCAAGATTAATTCAGCTTATAATTTCTATGACTATAAACGATACACATATTGACTATGTGAAATGTAATTCCTGCATCCAGAACTAAAAGTCTCAGAGGTCTCTAGTTAAAATTAAATTTATTTCTGTTCCTTGATCTGTTTGAAATTTGGGGAAGAAATCAAGGCTCTCTATTCCTTTTTTTACTTTTTTTTTCCACAGAGGAAATACTGCAGAAAAAAGAGGGAAATTTTTGAATTGTAAAATGACTGTCTTTATACTTTTCTTGAAGTTAAGGACACTTATAATATTCTTATAAAGCACTTTTAACTCTCAGAGTAAGTTACAAACAATTACTAGTTTTAATGTAATTTTAAAATCATTATTTTGGAATAAGTTAACTATTTTTGTCCTTCCTCTCCCATGCCAACCCTTTTTATCCATGTGTAATGTAAAACATGACTGACAATGTCAAAACTGATAATATTAAAAAGAAGGAAACTTGTGAAATATGAAAGAAAAGAAGGCAAGACTTCAGTTAGGGCTACTAACATCTCAGAATTTCTGAGTAGATACTTCCATGACAAAAGTCTTAACATTGCACACCACTTTTCCTACAAAAATTACAGTCTCCGAGTTATACCAAGTACTGGTTTAATGAGTTTCCTAGGGCTAAAATGTCCCAGCAGTATCTATCTTGCTTCTGTGAGGGACACACAGCTCCCTATGGGCCAGGGTCGGCAGTGCTAGGCGTCCCCAGGGAGTTCATCAGATTGGGCCCTGACAGCCAGGACCTGTCCCACCACCCTGGACTGGAGCAGGGCATAAGGCATATCCCCAAGGACAGGGATAGACCAAGACTAGGCTAGGACGTGGACCTGAGGGTGGGCATAACTTGGGAGGGCCAGGCATGGGCATGGCCAGGCAGTGTAGCACTGTGGGAGCTGGAGACCAGCCCTGCTGCAGCATGACTGGGGCAGCGGCTGCCAGTTCTGGGGGGTGACATGGAGTCCTGGGATGTGGGCAGAGTGGGGGGAGACCAAGAGGAAGCTGGAAAGGAATAGTCAAGGCTGATGACTCCTGCAGGGCCTTGAAAATGACCTTGAAAATGTTAGATACTGCATTCTTGACAATATGCTGACCTGGGAATCATGACTGTGAGGTATTCTCAAGGGAGTATTTTAAACAATGCCTTATTATTAAGGACTGGGGGGTGTTGGAAGAAAATTGAACTTAGAAGTCTTTGTGCACAGCCCAGGCCATGGAGAGGGAAACGGGGCCTCTGTATCCTTGAGCCTGCTTCAAGAAGAGCAGTAAACAATAGATAGAATGCAGCAGCCGTTGGGAGAAGCAGGTAAACACATTGATACAGAAAGGCATAGTTTTGAGAAAAGCACCAACCCAGCTGGTAGCACGCCCTAGCCATTGACCAGTGATATTCCTGTACTATTCGTAGACTGAGGGAATATGCGATATGTGTGTGTGTAATGTAAACAATAAATCAGAACACAGATCATACTCCTTTGGAGGTTACATCGTGATTCTCGCGCCGGAACCTGGGGAGCTCAAAAAACCGACATTTCTTATTTAATTGGTGGAGAATCGCGGGCTTAAATGCGGTGACTGCTGATTCTCGCATGTCGGTCGGAGTCTGGACCAGGTAGCTAAGATCGGTACCAGTGGAACTGGGCTGGTCGTTCACGCTGAGGAGGCGGGGTAGGAGAGGCTGCCGCGGAGCGAGGTGCACGAACCGCGGTAAGCAAAAGCGAGGGTCGCTCCCTCCCTCCTACCGGGGGTCTTGGCTTATTGAACAGATGGAAGCCGAGACAGCTGCTGCGATATGGCTTTTGCTGAGCATACTAGCTAAGCGAAGTGAGGCCGACAGTGGACAATTCTTTAAAAAGCTCGTTGTATCGGCTAAACAGCAAGGCTTTTCCCAAAGCCCACCCACGTCATTTATGTGGGAAGCCACGAGAAAGAACCTCTGGTATGAACTCAGGACTAACAGGAAACTTGCAAGGGACGCGTGGCGAAACGTAAAAGCCGAAAGGACTGGGGCGGTTTTCCGTGCTAGCCGCGATCGGCTCCTGTTCCCGCCGCCGCAGCCTCCGCTGCAGCCACCCTGGGGGGGACACCTTTAGAAGTCGCGCACAGCCGCTGGCTTTCGCCTCGCTCCTGCCGCTGGTTCTCGCCAGCCTGGAGAGGGCGTTGTTGGACCGGCTCCGGTCTCTGTGGGAAGCTGCTGCCGCCTCTTTATCCCCTCAGCCCTGGCCAACACCGCTGCGGCTCCGGCTTTCGCCGCTTTTGGGACTGCTGCCCGACCGCCCCACGCCGCTCCCGCCCGCTGCTGTTTTCTTTTCACTGCCTTGGGATCGCCGCTTTTCCCCTCCCGCCGCCCCTCCCTGCATTGCACACAATCCCAGAGTCGGCGCAAGAAAGAAAGACAGCGCAGAACAGGACGTGGGACACGGATCTGTACTTGCAAAGGACAGTACAGCCCGATCGTACCACGTGGGCTTTGTTCTGTATGGTCTCCGAACTCCACACGTTCTCTTCAGCCTGCAAAAAGCCGTGAGTTGCCAAAAACTGCTCTCTTAACTCTGTTTTGCTTCGTTTTCATCTGTGGAGGCTGCAACACCTTGCTTCCAGTTGTATTCCAGTTTTCTGATGCAAGAGAACTTTTCCTGCGAGGTTTAAAAATGGCGCTTCCTGCTCCGAGATGGGAGGGGCCAGCCCCCCTCCAATGGGGAGGGGGGTGAGCGCCCTCCTGTGCGTCACCGAGCTCTCTGTCATGCGCGAGTCTCGCAGGGCATTGTGGTTTTTGTAGTTAGACAGGGGAAGCGTTGCATTACGTCATCAGCTCCTTGCACAGACCCCTGGGTAATGTAGTCTTGCAAAGGACTCTGGTTGTTGTGGTTCCAGCATACCCCTGACAGTCTGCAAGCCTGTCGGTTAATCAGAAAGCAGCTTGAGTGACCTCGCTTTAACGAACATCAGCCCAGCTTGCCTTCGAGACAACGGAACACAGGCACCTGATGCCCTGCGATCACAGCCTTACAACACATCATGCACAGCCAAAATGCAGCATCTTTCTCCAGCAATTCAGAGAGCAGCAGAGAAGCCTAGAAGAGATCTGTTGAACTGATTTCTCTGTTAATTTTTGGTTTTTCTTAAATGGTTATAGAGTGTTCTAAGCATTTAATAATTTGGAGAAAAGTTTCTATTTTTGTCTCCACAGGTTGAAGTCAGCGATGGATAAGAACAGCCGGGTTCCTCTGACTGAATCAAGATCAGTTAGCTAAAGATCTGAGTGGCTGATTAAAGCTTTAGGTTTCATCCCTCAGATTCAAGATTCATAACACCTGGTGATGCTTGATGTGTCTCCATCTGTTAGTTTTAAGCATTTTCAAAACAAGCTCTTTTTAAAGTGCAAAAGTGAATTAAAACAATGGTTTTAATTATAAGGCATTAAAATGGTTAAGACATGTTCTTTTAGATACAAGAATGCATATTTACCATAAATAACACTAGGATTGCAAGACTTGGAAGTGTTAAGATCTGTTTTTATGAACATAAGACTTAATGCAACATGACAAGTTTATAATAGTAATGTTGTGTAGTGTTGTTATATTTCTGTTAAAGTTTTTAAGTTTTTCTTGATGCATCGATGACAATGCCTGCAGGAATGTTTTTTCATTTGTTACAGATAATGATGTTAAGCAGATAGAATAATGTTTGTTTTTTTTCTTTTGTTAAGACAATTCATTTGTTAAGCTGATAGAATAATATTTTTACTTTGTTACAGGGTTAAGATGTTAAGCAGAATAAGTTAAGAGTTAGGGTGTTAATTGAGTTAGCAGAGTAATGTTAATTTGTTAATGGTTTAAGTCATTAGAGTAAGGTTACATTTATAGCTTTGACTGTGTTGTTAACTGGTACTTTTCCTATTTAGGGTTAAGCTTGCTACATTGCAAATAGAGCAGCATTTAAGTTACTTGTTCTAAAAATAAAACGGGGGAGAGGAGTGACAGTAAAAGTGAATGACAGACTAAATAACAGAATGAATGATAAATAAAAGTAGCTAAACAAATTACTTCAAAATGGACTATAGATGGATTATAACTAAAAAGTTTTTATCTATAGTGAAAACTAAATTGGAGATTTTTTGTAATTGTGACACTTGTGCTGTAGTTAACACCAAGTGCAACTGGTCTTCTGCAAGGGCCCTGCAGGAAGCTATTGTTGCTATTTTTTTATAGCACAATTACAAAAAAGAAAATTCTCAAAATTACAGTGTGTGTGTGTATTTATTCTCTGATGTTTGTAATGACTGATGAATGTGTCTTTAAAAGGCCAAAGAACTACCTGAAGAATTTAAATGCCCTGCAGATGGACTCGAGCTGCTCGATCTGCTCCTGCTGCCCCATCTTCAGATGAGCCTGTTCACACTCCAAGCAGCAACTAGGAGGACGGTGGCTAGACGTGACCGAACCCACAGCTCTACTAAGCCCCTTGAGTGGAATCTTCGTTGCTGTGACTGTATAGATCCTTGGTCATAGGGGACTGGGTGGAGTGTGGAATTCAGCATCTGGTAACAGTTGCCATCCAGAGTAGCCTCTGTGTAGAGTGTTTTGGGAATAGCCTGTCTAAGTTCTATAGTGCATCCACAAATTCCTGTAATATCCTAATTAGAATAGTTGAAGTGAGTTTGTTTTTAGACGCAATGGGTAAAGAGATTGTTAGTCGCTTCTGTTGTATATATCTGCTGTGTGTTTTAGTTAGTCCCTGTACAGCCTCAATCCTTCACAAAATAGAGCCTAATAACATTTGGGTTACTATTGCTAAGGAAACTGGAGAAGATTCCTTTTGTCTTTCTATGGCCACACCCAGAGACCCGTTTAGGACCTGCCTGATAGCAGCCCCAAAATGGTTTAAGGGATATGTAAAGAATGAAACGCTGTGCACAATGAGTGATGCCACAGCCAAAGCCACCAAACCAATATCTGCGTACAATTACACTGCTTGGTGGCAAGGCGTGTTAATTATGTCATTAAATAGAGCCATAGCAGAACCCCAGGAGACAGACCTCATGGCATCAGCTCCTCCAAGTTTTGGAGCTGTGCTGTTCAAGGGAAATAAAAAGACTGCTACCCTACTGAAGTCCAGTAAAGTTCAATTGTCATCTGTGCAGACAGTATCACCAAGGTCGTCTGTCTATAGAAAGGTTCGAGAGAACAGCTACTGTCCTCCAAAATGTCTGTATTCCGACGTTTGGGGGAATAACACTATGGGTCTAGCCTTGCCAGAAGGTCTGTTTTTAATTTGCGGAGATAGAGCATGGCCTGGTATCCCCAGTAATCCAGTTAGAAGCCCTTGCTATCTTGGTAAACTTACTCTGTTCAAGCCTACCATAGCTCAAATGCTGAACAACACCTTATGGAATCGCACCAAAGCATTGTGTAATAAATGATCAGTATACCAACCAGGGCCAAACTCTGACAGCAGGGTAACCTTTTGGAGCACTCCCGTCAATATCATCACATCGACAATATCTGGAATAGGTACTTCGAAATCTTTACGGGTAATTCGACAATTAGCCTGCTGGACTGCGAAAGAACTAAACATAACATCCAAAGTCCTTTCAGAATTGACCACTGATGTAGATGGCGTCAGGCATGCAGTCCTGCAAAATAGGGCGGCCATGGACTTCCTGCTGTTAGCTCAAGGACATAGGTGCAAAAACTTTGAAAGAATGTGTTGCATGAATCTATCTGATCATTCCCAATCTATACACAAAAGCCTTGAGCAGTTGCAAGAAGGTTTCAAACAACTGACAGTTTCAACTTCTCCTTTCAGTGATTGGCTGAAATCGTTGGGCATTACCGGGTGGTTACAAGATTCACTTAAGCAAAGGGTTGTGTGTTTAGCTGCTATTGTAATCTGCTTGCTTGTGCTTAGCTGTGCCTTAGGTTGTATAAAACGGCTAGTGGTAAAGTCAGTCAACCAGGCCTGAGCTGTGGAAAAAGAAAAAAGGGGATTTGTTGGAAGAAATTTGAACTTAGAAGGTTTTTGTGCACAGCCCAGGCCATGGAGAGGGAAACGGGGCTTCTGTATCCTTGAGCCTGCTTCAAGAAGAGCAGTAAACAATAGATAGAATGCGACAGCCATTGGGAGAAGCAGGTAAACACATTGATACAGAAAGGCATAGTTTTGAGAGAAGCACCAATCCAGCTGGTAGCACGCCCTAGCCATTGACCAATGATATTCCTGTACTATTTGTAGACTGAGAGAATATGCGATATGTGTGTGTGTAATGTAAACAATAAATCAGAACACAGATCATAGTTCTATGGAGGTTACATCGTGATTCTCGTGCCGGAACCTGGGGAGTTCAAAAAACCAACATTTCTTACTTTAGGGGGGCGGGGGGGGGGGGAGGGGCTGGAAATATCAAGAAGTAGCAAAAACAATAAAAAAACCTCAAACACACAACTTTCAAAGCATCTAAATTTTGTCCTTGCTTGAAAAAAAAAATGAGTTGTTTATTTAAGCATCTTTCTTCAACTTCTTCTCTAATTCAAGATTATACAAAAGCTTCATGTGCACTCCAGGAGAGTTACAGTAGGCCTACAATGTGCTGCAGCATTCAAGGACATACATTCTATTAGCAAAATTGACTTTCTCTTGCATCATCCCAAATATAATAGATAATATATCTGTAATAGAAGGATTTTTCTAGGTTAGTGCTTTTATTCTCATAAAAATAATGGCTTTCACTTTTTACCAACATCACCTGAGTATGTCCTACACTTATTTTTACAGTGAAGAACATTTATGTCTTATGCTTTACCCTGTGAAAACATTTCATACTTCTATTTCTCATGCACAAGGAATTTGTATGTTTCTGCCTTATAGCCAATTTTTGTATTAAATACCTATGAAAATTACATGTGTTTATGGATTGTTTTGAGAGCTCTGTCCTAGCTGAGGTCCACTGATGATCACACTTGCTGTATCTTTAAAATCACACCTGTGTAGAAACAGTACAGTAAGGGGGTACAGTTTTGTGTTGGCGAGCAAGTGACTATTTTCTGATGACATGGGTGTAAATATAGAAAAACTGTGAAGTTGTACTACTTCATAGAAAGGATTGCCATTACACAAAAGTTTGCTACTGTGAATATTGAAATAAGAAGACACTTTACGGCTATGTTTTTAATCGGACAAATACACAGATATTCAGAATAGGAATTTGAAGCCAAATCATGCAGCCTGCACTCTAGTTCTGTTCAGCCAATGATACACTTATTAGAACTGTATAAATCACATACCACATTAATTCAATTCATATGGAAAAGGCTTTCATAACAAAATATTAAAGAAACTATGATTGTTTGCACCAAACAAATGAAAGAATCACATGATGGCTTATTCTGTTTCTGCTGTCCTATCATCTTTCTCTTCTACAGGGCTAGAAAAAAAGTCCTACCTTCATTCATACAAGCAGGACTTACAAGTCTGTGGAAACCTTGCCAAATGCTGAATCACCTCATGGTAAGTTTCTCTCTCTCATTTTTTTCTTTCTTTTTTGGTAATGTCTCTCAAAGGACAAACTCATCAAGCAAAGGAGTCTTCCACTATCTCTGAGGGTCAATAAGCTGAAATGAATTCACAGAGGAATGAGAAACAAATTCCAGAGGGAAACATCATTATGAGCTACAACAATTTGCTTCTTGCTTTCATTTCTCATATTGGTGTCCTTGTTCATATAGTGGTTGCTGATGCATATTTTTGTTTTCTAACTCTGTCTTTCTCAGGAAACCTTTGTAATTGGGAAAAAACTTTCTTGTGCAGATAGTGTTTGAGCTGATAGAGCAAACAGAAAATTAGAAACAGAGGAAATTACCATAAGCCATCAGAGTTGGGCATGCAAGAAGAAGTCTCATGATGTACATTTCAGGGTTACCATGGTTAAAGCTGACAGTAGTTTCTAGTATTTAAATGAGGGTCAAATGGAAGAAGAGTTTTTTAAAAAAAATATGTCTAAGTAATTTAAGTTCTTTAAATATATCCTTTATTTAAAGACAGCTTTAGAAGCTTTTCAGTAATTAAATAATTTGAAAAGGTGGTAGGAGAGAACTGTAGAACTGGCAATATCATTAATATGTTGAAAATTATATATTCACATTATCTTGATGGTCCTCAGATTGGTTGGTTAAGCACAGTTGTCA
The DNA here is from genome assembly GCF_047495875.1 of Pithys albifrons albifrons. Classification (NCBI taxonomy): domain Eukaryota; kingdom Metazoa; phylum Chordata; class Aves; order Passeriformes; family Thamnophilidae; genus Pithys; species Pithys albifrons. The sequence continues at coordinate 42,299,814 of NC_092458.1, forward strand.
GTTTCTGAATGAAGTGACTATAGCCAGGAGAAAATGTCAACACCCAAAGGTTATATTATTAAAAGCAACTTGACATATCTTATTCACCATGACTACATTTGTCAGGATATATATTCACACACACTTTTTATTAAACATATAAATAGTTTTTATTAACTGACTGAATGAGGGTAGAAAAAAGAAAAAGAAGAGATTGACCAAAGTGCAAAACATATCTTTTTGTAAAGAATTAGAGAATTAGGTAAATTTTTAATTTTTATCCATGCTTCTCCTTAATTTTTCCCTCTTTGTCAGCTCATATTCATATTTCTTAACCTTGTATAACCTTGGACTAGCCATTCACCAGTGGATAAATTTATTTCATTAAATAGAAATTCATTCCCTTTTATATGATCATTTTCTGACATCAATTCACCTTCATATGAATTGCCTGCAGGCTGCACACTTGTACTACATTTATTATGAAACTTATGATGACTTTTCCAGGCTTCAGTTGTAATGTATCTGATGTTTAAGAAGGTCAAAAGAGCCAGAAAACTGTGCTTTTCATTTTTTTTCTTCCAGTTCATGTCTTTTTTTTCAGTACAAAATTTCAACAATCATTATTGACTGTAAAAATAAAAAGGGGAAAAAATAAAAAAATAACCTTTCCTGGTGAAACGAACATCATCACAGTGTAGACATATAGCTGGTTAGACAGCTTGTGACACAGCTGTAAAGATGCCTGCAAATTAAAAAAGGGCATTGTCCTAGTTACAGTGGCCAGGACCAGTTTATCACTCTGTAGGTGTATCCAATCTGTTTTACACCCTCTAAGTCATTTCTCCAGAACTATTAATAATGTATCATTTGCAGCAGCTGCCCACAGCACAACTGACAGCTTAGGCTACAAACTGGTTGTTAGAGAACCCTGTGAGATAGGGGAGTGCTCCTCTCTTCACACCAATAACTTAGCCATGAGAACTTCTGTCTAGGTTTGGCCTAGTTTTTTTACCAACCCTGGACTGCCTCCTCCCTCCTCCCAGAGTCTCCCCAGCAAAGGGAAAAAATAAAAAACTGAAAAAAAAAAAGAACTCAAAGGAAACTGAACTGAATTAAAGCAGAAACTATATTTTCTAACATTTGCAACGACAATGAAATTTGTACACACTATGTGGAGCCCCACCCCAGGGTAAAAAGGGAAAAGGGAAGGGGAGCAGGTAACAAGGAAATAAGGAGGAACAAGACCAAACCAAACCAAACGAAACAGACAAATACAATTAAAAACTTCAAGAAAGGAGGAGAACAGGCAATGATACAATCTCACCACATCCCGGACTAGGAAAACCAGCTAAAACAAGGGTCCATTAAGGTTCCTCCTGCTCCTCCCTGCTTTGCCGGAAGCAGGAAGATTAAACTCCTTCCTATCTCCCCTCCTCCTCTGCTATGTGGAAAACACGTGTGGAATACTCATGCAATGTCCACTTCCTTAGTTACGCCTCAGGAAGCCATGGATCAAACCCATCACAACTTCCCTCTGGGGATGCTTTACCACCTTCACATGCAGCCTGAGGAGTCATGTCTGCAACCAAAGATTTGAAAAACATTCCATGACTCACAGAGTTAAATCACCCATTGTGAAAGTCCCCACCCTGAGGGAGGTACTGGGCAGGCATTCCCACCTGAACCTGGGCATATATAACCCTTGAGTTTTGGAACTTGGGGTGCCACTCATTGGATCCAGAGGAGCACCAGAACCTCAACAGGACTGAGACCATCATCCTCACAAAGAGGTTTTCCTTTCCTTTTACTTTGTACTAAGGGAGGTCATGTGAGACTCAGCATGGGGACCAACAAACACCATTCTGTTCATACCCCAGGGTGCTGGGATTTATGTGGGTTAAAACCAATTTTTTCTGTGTATCATTGTATTTATTGTAGTCTTTTTGTTAAATTGTAACTCTGGTATGTAATCTTCTTCCAAATTAGGCTCATTTCTCCCACTGGTTTACCTTTAAAGCAGCACAGACATTTCAGAGTGCAGATATATTTTCAGGTGAATGTGTACAGAAGCATGTACATCTGTCTAATGTGAAGGGAATGTGATATTTTAATGTGAAATTACAGAACTAGAATACAAAAAAAAAAATTCCAAGATGCATGTGTGTTAACGTGCACTCAACTGCCTTTTTTATAGATGAAGAAAAACTGTTTCCCAACAGCTTCTCCTGTGTATTTTGTCTCGAAGGCCAGTTCTGAGTCAAGATGTCCAACAGCCTTTGCCTGAATAAATAGGTAAGCAGAACTATGTTCATGAGCTGAGGAATGTGCACCGGCAGAACTAGTTGTTATCTCTGCTTTGTGATAGGGGATTCGTTAAACCATCACATCACTATGGCTTGAAAGGCAAGTTTAAAAATTATTTTGTGATTTTCTTGTCAGGGAAAGTTATGGAAAAAGAAAAATTTGAAGAGTCTGATCATTAAAAAAAGACATTCAGCATAAAATATGCTACATACTTTTACTAATAGTAAAATAGCTAATAGCTAATAGCTTCTGCTTCTCAACCAATGCTGTCTGCTTGCTTTATCTTGTTTAATATACAGTATCCAGCACCACTTTCAATGCATTAGGTAAAAACATAGCCCTTTTTAATTTTAATGTAGCTGCAATAAAAGCAATTACTTTAGGATATAGTTCTAAATTGCCAACCTGACAAAATAAAATATAATTTCTCTTTGTGCACTGGACCACTATTTTTAAAGAAACAGACTCTGATATTATGTCCTGAAACACAAGACTGCAAGTCCAATAATTCTTTTTATACAGTTTATGAGTGTCTGAGGTACAAATACTGACAAATCCAAGGTTATTGAATAAACAGATATTAGATATGTAATAGGAGAATGGAGTGTGAGTAAAATATGGCACAAGAAAAAGTAGAATAGAGAAATGAAACACAGCTTGCTGAACATTACCTAGCACAACAGGATAAGGCGGTAACAGCATAAAGGATATTTTTCATGTAAAGTGGCAATCTATACAGTCATAACACAAGAAACTTTCTATAGAAGCTGCTGAGTTGCTAATGGAAAAATTAGTAAGAAAACAAATATTCCCAATGAATATAATAAGTCAAGGTCCCAGGGTCCTAAAGTACTTCTCATGCACAGAATGTAATGACATTTCATTTCCTACTTTTCTGCCTTGATTGCCAGGCCAGCAGGATGATATAGAGTCTTATAAAGCTTTCTACTAAATACCCAGTACAGAAATTAAGCAATGTGCATTAAAATAGACTAACAACCCAGAAGAACATAATGTATTCTCATTTAATATCCCTATTTTCTGTTCATAAATACACTTCTTATGCGCCATTTTCCACAAATAATTAGCTAGTGGTTATACCTTTTTTTCCTTTTTGTTTAAAAGTTGAGCAGTTTAGTTACATCTGGTTTGATACATAGAGTGAATTTATATGTCGTAATGCAGTTAAATATCTAGATACTAGGTGTTGCTGATGACAAAATACAAAACTATAAGACATCATTTTTATGAAAGAAAGTTGCCTAACAGTCTATAAAATGTGTAGTTTAATGCTGCTGTCTGAAGGTCATGGCACAGAATTGTTTTTCTAGCATGTTGATTATTCTAGATCTGTTTCTAGTTCCCCCTCTACATTGTAAAGCAGCTTATGCATCTAATTTAAAATATGGATGTCACTGTGGACAGGAACCAGAAAGGCAGGTTTTGCAATAGAAGAGGAGGCTCAGGGGAGACCTTATCACTCTCTACAACTACCTGAAAGGATGTTGTAGCCAGGTGGGGATTGGTCTCTTCTCTCAGGCAACCAACAGTAGGACAAGAGGGCATGGGCTTAAGCACTGCCAGGGGAGGTTTAGGTTGGATATCAGGTACAAGTTCTTTACAGAGAGAGTGGTCAAGCATTGGAATGGCCTGCCCAGGGACGTGGTGGATTCTCTGACCCTGGAGGTTTTTAAGGTAAGACTGGACGTGGCACTTAGTGCCATGATCTAGTAATCAAAGTGGGGTTGCATTAAGGGTTGGACTTGATGATCTCAGAGGTCTCTTCCAACCCAACTGATACTATGATTCTGTCTGGGAGGTCTATAACAGACTCCCACAATGACATCCACGTTATTTGTTTGCCCTTGATTCTTACCCAGAGGTTCTCATATGTGCAATTGCCAACTGTGAGCTCCATACGTTCTAACCCTTTTATTACAAAAAGTGCCACCCCTTCTCCTCTTCCGCTCTGCCTATTCCTTCTGAAGAGCCTGTAACCATTCAGTTGGCCACTCCAGTCACAGCTCTCATCCCAACAGGTTTCACTTATGCCAATGGTGTCAAATCTCTGGGACTGGGCTGATGCTTTGAACTCCTCTTGTTTGTTCTTCATGCTGCGTGCATTGGTGTAGAAGCATTTCAGGTGTGGTACATTGTAGTCAACACCTTGTGAAGCAGATTGAGTGATGCCATGAGTGATCTTTTCCTCAAATTTTGGCACACCATCCCATCGTACATCACTGGTGAGTCTGGCTTTGTTCCTTTCCACCTTCCAAGCTAGATTAAAGTTCTGCCAAGAAGCCCCACTAGCTCCTGTGATAGAACTGTTTTTCCACTGTGAGAGGTGCATCCCATCAGGTGTCAGTAGACCAGGCGTTGAGTATATCATGGTCAAAAATTCCCAAATTTTTCTGATTACACCAACCTCCAAACCACTCATTGACCTGATGGATTTGCCTATTCCTATCTATATTATTCCTTGTTACCAGAAGACCAAGGAAATTACTACCTGTGTTCCTGATCCCTGTACCTGTCATTCCAGGGCCCTGAAGTCTCTTCTTATTGCGCTTGGACTTCTCTTTGTTATTTTATCACTGTCAGTTTGAGCAACCAACAGCAGATAGCAATCAGAGGGCCTTATTAGACTGGAGAGTGTCCTAGTTCAGCTGGAGGGACCAGCTAACCCTGTGTGGTGGTGATCAAACCTGTGTATTCCACCCCCTCTATTCATTCCCCAAGGACAATGGGCCATTAGCAGCAGCTGCCCAGGGAGCCATTATCACTTCACACCCAGCCTGAGGGGGGCGGAGCTGCTAATGGGCCATCAACAGCTCAACAACCCCTGGCTCCCAGAGTTAATCACCCATTGTGTGAGTCCCCGCCCAGGGGGAGGGACTGAGTGCTCCCTGAGGGTACATAAGTGGTGGGTAAGAAGACCTCAGGACCTTCTCGTCGGATCCAGAGCAGCAGCAGGACCTCGACAGCAGGAGATCACCGCTCTCACCCAGACCACAGCCCTCGCCTGCACCAACAGGTTTTTCTTTTCCTTTTGCTCTGGACTTGGGGGAGCCACAGGGGTCTCAGCAGAAGGGCAAACAAACCCCCTTGGGTTTGTGCCCCAGGACACTGGGTTATACTGCTGGGGTATTGTGAGTTGAAAGCAATTTCCCTTGTGTATCAGTGTTGTTATTGTAATATTATTATTAAATTTTAGCTCTGACTTATAATCTCTCTCGTGGTGAGTTCATTTCCCCTGCTGGTTCACCTTCAAACCAGCACATCTTTTGGCGCCCAACGTGGGGCCCGAGAGAGAAGTCAGAACTACAATTTCATTTTGTGTATTTGGGTACAGAAACTCCCTGACTACCATGTTGCTTGATGTATTCATGTGGATGGTGTATCTGGGCCTGTTCATATTTCGACACATGGGGAACCATGTGCCTGTTTTGATGCTCTCTTTAATACCAGGGAGAAGGATCAAAATTGCTTTATTAATATACTATGTTTATGTTGTCATAACATCAGAAGCAATGAATTTCATTGTGAATGTATATTCAGTCTGGTCTGCCTGTCCTGGTTTGGGTTGTTACCTCTGGGGTCTCATTAAAAATAGCACCCAGACTGTGGGGAAAACAGGCGGAGATGGTTACTTCCACCTTTTCACCTCTGCTACAACAATCATTGAAAATATTGAGCTTCCTTTTGATGTTAGGGACAGCATAATCCTGCTGTTAGTGTTGCTTTGTCTCCTCTGTACTGTATACACCATGTTTAGGGTCAGAACTGGGCTCTCTAAGGAGACTTGCTGGAGGCCTGCCCTGGGAGCGGATGATGTTGAGTGGCACGGGAAGTGGGAAGATATGGGCCAGTATTTGGAGACCTTCTCTCCTCAAATGATCTGGAAATTCACCCCGGAACAACTGCAGGACCCTGCCAAAATGCTAAGCTATGTGAAAGGAAGATGCTCTGGTAGTCCCAGAGATGTGCAGCTCACAGCAACCTGCTGGGCCCTGGCCACTGCCTACCGCACACTGCTTGGTGTGGTACAGCATCATCAGGAGGAGGAGAAAAGGAGCAAACCCACCAGCACCATGTCCACCCAGACCATGACTGAGCCAGAGAGGAAGAGAGATACATCAACTAGCGCCATGTCCACCCAGACCATGACTGAGCCAGAGAGGAAGAGAGATACATCAACTAGCGCCATGTCCACCCAGACCATGACTGAGCCAGAGAGGAAGAGAGATACATCAACTAGCGCCATGTCCACCCAGACCATGACTGAGCCAGAGAGGAAGAGAGATACATCAACTAGCGCCATGTCCACCCAGACCATGACTGAGCCAGAGAGGAAGAGAGATACATCAACCAGCGCCATGTCCACCCAGACCATGACTGAGCCAGAGAGGAAGAGAGATACATCAACCAGCACCATGTCCACGCAAACCATGGAGGAGCCAGAAGGACAACAGAAACCGATAGCAGTTGCCCCTGTCCAGAAAAGAAAATCAAAGACCAAATCAGTTCGTATAGTGCATGACGAGGAAGAGTCAGGACCTTCATCTCAAGCAGAAGAAATGGAGCCAGAAATAATCACCCGGTCCCTATCCCTGGGAGAGCTGCGTGAGCTCCGGAGAGAGTTCACACGACAGGCAAATGAGTCCATCTTGACCTGGCTACTTCGAATCTGGGATGCTGCAGCCAATGATACAATTCTAGATGGGAGTGAGGCAAGGCAGCTGGGATCCCTGTCTCGAGATGTTGTCATTGATCAGGGCATTGGAAAGAGACAGGAAACTCTCAGCCTCTGGCGGCGACTGTTGTCAAGCGTGAGGGAGAGATATCTTTGTAAGGAGGACCTCCACGTACAGCAAGGACAGTGGAACACGATGGAACAAGGTATCCGGTGCTTAAGGGAATTAGCCGTACTGGAGATAATCTTTTCAGAGGATGAGAGATTCCCTAAAAGTCCAGATGGTGTCCAGTGCACATCCCAGATGTGGTTAAAATTTGCACGACTTGGGCCAGAAATGTATTCTCGCTACCTTGCAACATTGCAGTGGAGAGAGGGAGAAGACAAGGTGGGTGCACTGGTCAGCAAACTCAGGATTTATGAAGACACTGTCACTGCTCCATTACGAGCCCATGTCTCAGCTGTGGAAACAAAACTGGCTGAACTGGAAGAGAAGATTAAGGAAGGACTCTTCCATATCTCTCCAGAACAAACAAGAGTCTCCGCCATCAGAAGCAGGCGTCTCCCAGCTAAGGAAAAAGGGTACACTCCACGCGGCAATCTGTGGTTTTACCTCCATGAGCATGGAGAAGATATGAGGAAGTGGGATGGGAAACCCACCTCTTCCTTAGCAGCTCGGGTACGTGAATTGCAAAGAGGCACAACTAACACAGGGAATTCTTCAAGGTTGAAGGCTGCTCCGGTCTCTCGTGGGCAAGGCTCCAGACAGTATAGGAATGATGATGTTATGCCCGATCCTCTTGAAGGAACCTCCCGGTCATATTCACAGGGAGAGCGCAGTGAATACCATGACCAGAACTAGGGGGGCCCTGCCTCTAGCCAGGTAGAGGAGAGGGACAATCGGGTTTATTGGACTGTGTGGATTCGGTGGCCTGGCTCATCAGACCCACAGAAATACAAAGCTTTAGTGGACACTGGCGCACAATGCACGTTGATGCCATCAGGATACGTCGGGGCAGAATCCATCTCTATTTCTGGGGTAACAGGGGGATCCCAACAGCTGACTGTACTGGAAGCTGAAGTCAGCTTGACTGGCAAGGAATGGCATAGACACCCCATTGTGACTGGTCCAGAAGCCCCATGTATCCTTGGCATAGACTACCTAAGGAATGGATATTTCAAAGACCCAAAGGGACTGCGTTGGGCCTTTGGCATAGCTGCTGTGGAGACAGAGGAAATCAGACAGCTGAGCACCTTGCCTGGCCTCTCAGAGGACCCTTCTGCTGTAGGACTGCTGAAAGTTGAAGAACAATTGGTACCGCTGGCCACAGCCACAGTGCACCGTCGGCAATACCGCACTGACCGAGACTCTGTGACCCCCATACACAAGATGATTCGTGAGCTGGAGAGCCAAGGGGTGGTCAGCAAGACTCACTCACCCTTTAATAGCCCCATATGGCCAGTACGAAAGTCCAGTGGAGAGTGGAGGCTGACGGTGGATTACCGTGGTCTCAATGAGGTCACACCCCCCCTGAGTGCCGCTGTGCCGGACATGCTGGAGCTTCAGTATGAGCTGGAGTCCAAGGCAGCCAAGTGGTATGCCACCATCGACATTGCCAATGCCTTTTTCTCCATTCCGTTGGCAGCAGAGTGCAGGCCGCAGTTTGCTTTCACCTGGAAGGGGGTGCAGTACACCTGGAATCGACTGCCCCAGGGGTGGAAACACAGTCCCACCATTTGCCATGGACTGATCCAGACTGCATTGGAAAAGGGTGAGGCTCCAGAACATCTACAGTACATCGATGACATCATTGTATGGGGGAACACAGCAGGGGAGGTTTATGAGAAAGGAAAGAAGATAATCCAGATTCTCCTAAGAGCTGGTTTTGCCATTAAACGAAGTAAGGTCAAGGGACCTGCTCAGGAAATTCAGTTCCTAGGAGTGAAGTGGCAAGACGGGTGTCGTCAGATTCCAACAGAGGTGATCAACAAAATAGCAGCTATGTCCCCACCGACCAGCAAGAAGGAAACTCAGGCTTTCCTAGGTGCCGTGGGCTTTTGGAGGATGCATATCCCTGAGTACAGTCAGATTGTAAGCCCTCTCTACCTTGTGACACGGAAGAAAAATGATTTCCAGTGGGGCCCTGAACAACAACAAGCCTTTGAGCAGATTAAACAGGAGATTACCCATGCAGTAGCCCTTGGGCCAGTCAGGACAGGACAGGATGTGAAGAATGTGCTCTACACTGCAGCCGGGGAGAATGGCCCATCCTGGAGCCTCTGGCAGAAAGTACCTGGGGAGACTCGAGGACGACCGCTGGGATTCTGGAGCCGGGGATACAAAGGATCTGAGGCCAGCTACACCCCAACTGAGAAAGAGATCCTGGCAGCGTATGAAGGAGTTCGAGCTGCCTCAGAAGTGATTGGCACTGAGGCATAGCTCATCCTGGCACCCCGACTACCAGTGTTGGGCTGGATGTTCAAAGGAAAAGCTCCTTCTACCCATCACGCCACTGATGCCACATGGAGTAAGTGGATCGCTCTGATCACACAGCGAACCCGGATAGGGAATCCTAATCGCCCTGGGATTTTGGAAATCATCACCAACTGGCCGGAAGGTGAGAGTTTCGGATTGTCCTCTGAAGAAGAAGAGGAGCAGGTGACACGAGCTGAGGAGGCCCCACCATATAACCAGCTACCAGAAGAGGAGAAGCGATATGCTCTCTTCACAGATGGCTCCTGCCGCATTGTAGGGACAAGCCGGAAATGGAAAGCAGCTGTATGGAGTCCTACACGTCGAGTTGCAGAAGCGACTGAAGGACAAGGTGGATCAAGTCAGGTCGCAGAGCTGAAAGCTGTTCAGCTGGCTTTGGATATCGCTGAACGAGAGAAGTGGCCAAGACTCTACCTTTACACTGACTCGTGGATGGTGGCCAATGCTCTGTGGGGATGGCTGGAGCGCTGGAGAAAGGCCGGCTGGCAGCGCAAAGGGAAACCCATCTGGGCGGCTGAGATGTGGCAGGACATCGCTGCCCGGGTAGAGAAGCTGAGTGTGAAGGTCCGTCACGTAGATGCTCATGTACCCAAGAGCCGGGCTAATGAGGAGCATCGTAACAACAAGCAGGTGGATCGAGCTGCCAGGATTGAAGTCTCTCAGGTAGATCTGGATTGGCAGCATAAAGGTGAATTGTTTCTAGCCCGATGGGCCCATGATGCTTCTGGTCATCAAGGCAGAGATGCAACATACAGATGGGCTCGTGACCGAGGGGTGGATCTAACTATGGACAGTGTCTCACAGGTTATCCATGACTGTGACACATGTGCTGCCATCAAGCAGGCCAAGCGGGTGAAGCCTCTATGGTATGGTGGACGGTGGTCGAAATACAGGTATGGGGAAGCCTGGCAAGTTGACTACATCACACTTCCCCAAACACGCCAAGGCAAGCGCTACGTGCTGACCATGGTAGAGGCAACCACTGGATGGCTGGAGACATACCCCGTATCTCACGCCACTGCCCGGAATACCATCCTGGGCCTTGAAAAACAAGTCCTGTGGAGACACGGCACACCAGAAAGAATAGAGTCTGACAACGGCACCCACTTCAAGAACAGCCTCATAGACACCTGGGCCAGAGAGCACGGCATTGAGTGGGTGTATCATATCCCCTACCATGCTCCAGCTGCCGGGAAAGTTGAGCGATGTAATGGACTGCTGAAAACAACCTTGAAGGCGTTGGGTGGGGGAACTTTCAAACACTGGGAGCTGCATTTGGCAAAGGCCACCTGGTTGGTCAACACCCGGGGCTCCATCAATCGAGCTGGCCCTGCCCAATCAGAACTCTTGAATACTGTAGATGGAGATAAAGTCCCTGTGGTCCATATGAGAGGTATGTTAGGAAAGACTGTTTGGGTTAGTCCCACCTCAAACAAAGGCAAACCCACCCGAGGGATTGTCTTTGCTCAAGGACCTGGTTGCACTTGGTGGGTAATGCAAAAAGATGGAGAAACACGTTGTGTGCCACAAGGGGACCTAATTTTGAGCGAGAAGAGTTTGTAATGTTTCATTGTATACATGTGTATATATATGTATAGGTAAAAAGGGGGTTAATTTGGGAATGACTAGATGGAGTGGAATAAGGGGTGGATAATGTCCTAGTTCAGCTGGAGGGACCAGCTAACCCTGTGTGGTGGTGATCAAACCTGTGTATTCCACCCCCTCTATTCATTCCCCAAGGACAATGGGCCATTAGCAGCAGCTGCCCAGGGAGCCATTATCACTTCACACCCAGCCTGAGGGGGGCGGAGCTGCTAATGGGCCATCAACAGCTCAACAACCCCTGGCTCCCAGAGTTAATCACCCATTGTGTGAGTCCCCGCCCAGGGGGAGGGACTGAGTGCTCCCTGAGGGTACATAAGTGGTGGGTAAGAAGACCTCAGGACCTTCTCGTCGGATCCAGAGCAGCAGCAGGACCTCGACAGCAGGAGATCACCGCTCTCACCCAGACCACAGCCCTCGCCTGCACCAACAGGTTTTTCTTTTCCTTTTGCTCTGGACTTGGGGGAGCCACAGGGGTCTCAGCAGAAGGGCAAACAAACCCCCTTGGGTTTGTGCCCCAGGACACTGGGTTATACTGCTGGGGTATTGTGAGTTGAAAGCAATTTCCCTTGTGTATCAGTGTTGTTATTGTAATATTATTATTAAATTTTAGCTCTGACTTATAATCTCTCTCGTGGTGAGTTCATTTCCCCTGCTGGTTCACCTTCAAACCAGCACAAGAGTTTTCCAGTAATGTCTCTTATATGAGCCCCTGAAACAGAGCAGACTTCCCTGTGAGTTATGTCCACTATATGTATCAGGCCTTCTGTTCCCCTTAGAAGGGAGTGTTCTATTACAACTTTTTCTTTTCCTGTTAACAGAGGAGGTCTTGATGTGGGGTACAGGTGATGTTTTAGGAGGCCCTGTTATCCCAGAAGGACTTCTGCCCACCTCATCAGCTGTCTGGCCTTCTACTTCTAGAGCCTCATTACCTCTTGTGGAAGGCACCAGTCCTACCTGTCAAATTTTGAAAAGGAGGAGGAACCTTCCTCCTGGTGCATGCAGTGACAAGTTTCTAGTCTTCATCTTAAACAGAACCTTGAACAACAGTCCTTTGACCAATTATGCTGTAGAGTTCTGAGTCCATCTGCTTCTCCATTACAATGAAGGTTCAAGACCTCCAAGACTCTTGAGACTGTAAACTCTGAAAATAATTGGTCTCTCTCTTGCTCATTCACCCAAATACTACACAGCCTGTTCACTTCTTCCTGAAGCTCTTTCACCTGGTTACACAGCTCTTCCACCATGGTATGTCTTCTGCAAAGTAATTGTTTGTTGGTCCCAGTCTCATGAAGAGGCATCAGGCACTCCTGACAACCTGTGACCTGGAAAGCTGAGCCTGCAATCAGCAGGTCTGGCTGGAGGTCTCTGACACAGCTGGTACACTGACTCCTTCAACTACAAGGGATCAAGGTCTACAATAAGTCATTGTAGTATCCTAATAAGACTGGGCCTGCAAGGATCTTTTTGCTCCTCCTTACCAGCTATTGAGCCTGTTTGCTGCCCCTATTGGCTACTCCCAGTTGGCCAGAGAGGAGCCCTTCCTGCTTGTCCTACCTGTGCAAACTGCCAACTGCTGTGCAAACTGCTCTGACATACCCTCTCTGATGTACCATGCCCCTGTTTACCTCAGATTTGCAATAATGTCGATGCATGTTTGATGGTGTAAATAAATTTGTAGGTACATAAGAACAGCCTGAAGTATTGAAAATTAATTACAATAAGAACAACCCATAAATAGATACTGGTCTAAATGTTAAATTAAAAAATACATTCATTAGTTCTGGTACCTGAACTTTTGTTTCATTCATGATAATTTTAATGGTTGTGTCAATACTAACAACTCAGAAAATTCTGTTTAATTACTTCTATAAAATGCATTTACAATGACAGTTGCATTTTAGTATTTGGTGCAGAGGTATATTGGCTTTACTGAAATTAAAATTAAGTATTTAAAGACATTAAAATAAAGGGAGATATTTCATAAAAAACCTCCAGTGGAAAAATTTATGTAATTTTATTTTGTTTTTTAAAAAGGGTTAGGTATAATAAGTAATAACATATTCAAAATGCAAGGGAGAAACCTAATCTCTAAATACTTTATTTCAATGAAGTCTGGGTAAAAAAAAAAAGCCAGATGTAAAGGCAAACATGGCCTATTAGTTGAAAAGCTGAACCAATACTGTTACTAGTGGCTCATTTGTAACACTTGTTTGTAACATTAAATATTAATATGTTAATTCATTATATTACTTGTACAAATACTTAAATAAGCAGAACACATGCACATAGCATAAAAATTAATAATGTGGTAGTTGGGTTTTCTATATCTGTCAAGGTTTTGCTTTTCCCTTAAGAATCTTTCTGTGAGGAACTCTGAACTCTGAAAGCATTAGAGAGTCCTTTGGATTTCTAATCACTTCATGATTTTCATCTTCATGTGTGTGACCACAGAACTTACTATGTTCTCCACTGTGTGGACTGTGAAGGTTACTTTTTAAGTTCTATTGAAAATAAAAGATATAAGTGTCCTGAAACCAATTACTGAATAGTCAATTAAACAATGTAGGTAAAAGAATTCTTTGAAATTTCCTCCAGGTTGTCCCTGTTTTGCAGGCATAGTTAATTTCATATTTCACTCGTATTTCTCCCCCTGGTTCCTATTGCAAAAAGCTGCCTTTATTCCTGAACCACCTCTAAAGATTCCTGTTTTCCAGTCTCCTGTATAGCTAGGATAGTAGTATAGATGGATTAAACACTTATTTATGAAGAGTGATATAAAATTCTTGGTTCAGTTAACCATGCTTGTTCATGATTTGACAGATGAACGTCCCTGCTTCACTTCCATTTTTTGTGTCCTGCTTTCAAAATATGTTCTTATACTCTCTATAGTTGCACCCCAGCACTTAGATATCTAAATAATTAAGATATTACTACTGCATTGCTGTGGTGCTATGAAAAAGTAGGTCCTATATAGGACATTTACTTGGACTGAAGTAAAAGCAAGAGATTATAATTAGGCATTTAGAATAATTTATTATCTTGAACTGCTCTGTAACTGATCACCAAAGAGATCATCCAGCATATATGTCTTTCTTGGTTCATGTATTATAACTTATATAAGCTAGTTTACATAAAGTGAGCAAAGATTAGACTGTGATCACTCCACTTATCCAATCAAATGCAATTTCATTCAGTAACTAGCTTCAAAGAAAGGCAAAGAAAATAAAAAGAGCATGAACTTACTCCTATGTGTGTAAAATTCAAATAGGCTGGGATAGTTCAGCATGAGAAAGACAAAGCTTGCCAAAGGGGTGATATGAGTGTTATACATATTCGTGTGTATGAGGACTTCTCCAGGGACACCCCCTTGTCGCGGGGGAGGAGCTTGCATGCCCTCATGAGGTTGAGAGCTATGCTGGAGGTGGTTTGTGCCGCTGGTAGGGCCTCCCATGCCAGACAAGTCTCAGCTGAAGGGTCAGACAAAGTGTGTCCACGGGCAGGATGGGCTCGCTAGCCATCTGGCAACCATCCTAGGAGAAGGACAACTCCAATCCCAAACTCGGGCAGATGGAGCTCGTTTAGCCCTGTAAGGCCATCCATCTAAGAGAAGGATACTGTAACCAAACCTACGTCCTGAGGTATTCGCTGTCACCGTCCAAGCTCGCTAGGCCGTGGCAGATGAACCTTAGGAGTAAAGGGTGGGGCCAGTTCTGCGCACGCTGTGCCTCACCTAAAAAATCCATTGTGCAGGCCTGAAGGGTTCACCCACATTGCAAAGCCCTGTAGCGACAGGTGAGGGTCGAAAATGGAAGATGATAGGAAGCAGCTGGAAGCCGCAGACCCAACCCTGCGTGCAGACAGTTCAGGATATGGGTCATTAGAGACTTGACCCCGGAGATGACAGTCTCTTGCAGCAGCATCCTGAATGACCAAGCAGCCTTTTCTAGGGACAGCACTGCTTGCTCCACACAGAGAGGGGCCTAGTAAAGGTGGCCTAAACAAAGCTCATCTCCACACCCAGTTGGATAACCGCGGCCAACCGGCATCTTCCATGTGGTCAAACAAAAACAAAGAGATTTCAAAGGCATACACCTGCCTGCAAATGTGTGCTCAAACTAACACTTGCATGTTGGAACATCAGAACCATGCTTGATACTGGGGATAGTGGACGTCCTGAGCATTGTTCTGCTCTAATTGCCCACGAACTGTCACGGCTCAACATTGACATTGCTGCTCTCAGTGAAGTTCGTCTTCATGAGGAAGGCAGCCTTAAAGAACATGGTGCTGGCTACACACTCTACTGGTCAGGCAAACCCAAAACCGAAAGACACCTTTCAGGAGTTGGCTTCATGATTAAAAACTCCATTGCCTCCAATCTTGAAAATCGGCCGACAGGTCATTCCAATCGCATTATGTCCTTACGCCTCCCTCTACACAACAAGCAACATGTTCTTTTTAGCGTATATGCCCCAACTCTCCAAGCTGACCCAGAGGAAAAAGACAAATTCTACACAGACCTGCGCCGCCTCACCCAAAATGTTCCTGCAGATGATAAGATCATAATCCTTGGTGACGTCAATGCCAGAGTAGGTAAGAATTCTGAAGCCTGGAAAGGAGTCCTGGGCAAGCATGGCATTGGAAACTGCAATGACAACGGACGCCTCCTGATAGAGTTTTGCGCAGAACGGCAGCTCACCATCACCAACACTATCTTTCAAGAGAAAGACAGCCTGAAGACAACCTGGATGCATCCTCGATCCAAGCACTGGCACCTCATTGACTATATCTTAGTACAACACAGAAATGTCAGTGATGTCCGTCATACTCGAGTGATGCCGAGTGCAGAATGTCAAACAGACCACCGCCTTGTACGCTGCAAACTTAACCTCCACTTCAAGCCCAAACCTAAGAGAGGCGGCATTTCAAGGAGGAGGCTCCAAGTCAGCAATCTTCAAAGAGCCTCAGTGAGAGACACCTTCCAGGGCAACCTTCAAACTAGACTTAAAGATAATCCCATAGATCCCTCTCCTGAAGCGCTTTGGCAACATATTAAAAGTTGCATCCTGAAGTCCTCTGAAGAGTCCCTAGGGTTCTCCTCAAAGAAAAAAAAAGACTAGTTTGATGAGAACAATCAAGAGATCCAGGAATTGCTGAATAAGAAGAGAACTGCTCACCAAGCACACCTTGCTCAGCCATCTTGCCATATAAAAAAAAGCTGGCTTTTGTCTTGCATGCAGCAAGCTCCAACTGAAACTTCGAGACATCCAGAACAAATGGTGGCTCGACCTAGCAGAAAAGACACAACTATGTGAAGATTTGGGTGACCAAAGAGGATTCTATGAGGCCCTGAAAGCAGTGTAGGGACCCACACACCAGGTTCAAAGCCCCCTACTCAGTGCAGATGGTCAACTGCTTCTAACAGATAAAACTTCCATCCTGAACCGATGGTCTGAGCACTTTCAGACTCTCTTCAGTGCCAACCGTGTAGTCCGAGGCTCAGCAATTCAGCACATTACACAACAACCGGTGAAACATGAATTGGATGCAGCCTCTACTATGGGAGAGATACTCAAGGCCATACAGCAGGTGAAAACTGGCAAGGCAGCTGGGGTTGATGGAATTCCACCTGAAATCTGGAAGCATGGAGGTCAAGCACTCCATGCCAAATTCCACGAGCTTGTTGTGCGTTGCTGGGAACAAGGGGAACTACCACCAGATCTCCGTGATGCAGTTATTATCATCCTGTATAAGAAGAAAGGAGAAAAATCAGACTGCTCAAATTACTGAGGTATTACTTTGCTCTCCATTGCTGGTAAAATCCTTGCAAGAATACTTCTGAACAGATTAGTACCCACTATTGCAGAAGATCTTCTACCTGAAAGCCAGTGTGGTTTCAGAGCCAATATAAGCACCACAGACATGGTGTTTGTTCTCAGACAACTGCAAGAGAAGTGTAGGGAACAGAATAAAGGTCTCTATGTAACCTTCATTGACCTCACCAAAGCTTTCGACACTGTGAGCAGAAAAGGCCTGTGGCAGATCTTGGAACATTTAGGATGTCCCCCCAAGTTCCTCAAAATGATCATCTTGCTACATGAGGATCAGCGTGGACAAGTCAGATATGGCGATGCACTGTCTGAGCGTAAAGTAAACAATTTATAAACGGCGGAGGAACTGGACTTCACCAACAAGCTTATGAAGTTTATGGTGAAGACCTTTTATTACACAAAGCACACAGTTTATATGGGGTTAGGACTACAGCTTGTTGGCTGGAAGAGTTACACACCACCATGCCAGATACTTCAATTGGTTAAAGCCTATCTCTCACAAGTCTCATGTTTATATTATTTCATCCTGGCTGTTTTTGTGCACGTGCACAGTCCTGTGAATTCCTACTATGTGAATTCTTGGGGAGTAACCTCCTCCCTACCAGCCAGCAGCAGCTGAGCTCCTTGCTTCTTCTGGCTGATAGCACAGTCTCACAGGGTTTTTCTATAGATCTGAATTGCTCACTTTTGATTTTACTGTAACAACATGAGCCCTTTCCAATAACCAGTGGTGTGAAACAAGGGTGCGTTCTTACACCAACTCTATTCACAATCTTCTTCAGAATGATGCTCCAAAGAGCCACAGCAGACCTCGATGAAGAAAATGGCATCTACATCCGATATCATACCGATGGAAGCCTATTCAACCTAAGGCAACTGAAGGCCCACACCAAGACCCTGAATCACCTTGTCCGTGAGCTGCTTTTTGCTGATGATGCTGCCCTTGTTGCTCACACAGAAGCAACTCTGCAGCGCTTAACATCCTGCTTTGCAGAGGCTGCTGAGCTTTTTGGGCTGGAAGTCAGCCTGAAGAAGACGGAAGTTCTCTACCAACCTGCACCTCAAGAAGTCTTCCATCATCCTCACATCACCATAGGCAATTCAGAGCTTAAGTCAGTTCAGCAGTTCACCTATCTGGGAAGTATCGTTTACTCAGACAGTAAGATTGACAAAGAGATAGACAACAGGCTAGCAAAGGCATACAGAGCCTTCGGAAAACTCCATAAAAGAGTCTGGTCCAATAAATACCTGAAGAAAAGTACAAAGATTAGTGTCTACAGAGCCATTGTACTGTCTACTCTTTTATATGGGTCTGAATCCTGGGTCATCTACTGCCACCACCTGCGGCTTCTCGAACGCTTCCATCAGCGCTGCCTCCGTTCAATCCTAAACATCCACTGGTCTGATTACGCAACCAGTGTGTCTGTTCTTGAACAGGCAGGGGTCAGCAGTATCGAGGCCATGCTGATGAGAACGCAGCTGCGCTGGGCAGGGCACGTCTCCAGGATGGAGGATCACCACCTTCCAAAGATTGTGCTCTATGGTGAACTCGCCACTGGCTGCCGCAAGAGAGGAGCTCCGAAGAAGAGATACAAGGACTCCCTGAAACAACACCTCAGCCTTGGCCATATTGACTGCCACCAATGGTCCACTCTGGCCTCCAATCGGGATTCATGGAGACACACCATTCATGACGCTGCTACTTCCTTTGAGAATGCACGGAGAGTCAGTCTTGAGGAGAAAAGACAACGCAGAAAGAACTGTTCCTTGCCAATGTCACCAAGGAAGGCATTTTGCTGTGCCTTTTTTGACCGGACCTGCCTATCCCATATCGGCCTTTTTAGCCACCAGCATGTTTGCAGCAAGCGTGGGTAGTGCCCTTCTCAAATCTTTGTTCACGAAGCCTGGCCATGATGATGATGTATGAGGAACAGAAGGTATAGAAGCTGACAGTTCTTAGTCTCTTCCAGAAGAAGGGATGATCAGCAGAGCCAAAGAGGGCACAAGTTGGAGCAAAGAAAGGCACATATTTTTTTCATTCAATTGAAAGAGCTGTAGAAATCCTTGCCAAAGGACGTTTTCATTGCAAAGACGTGACAAGGCTCATAGGAAACTTGGATGTCCACTTGGAAGAGTTGTGCACTGGAGTGGTTAGGAAGACAACCCAACTGGGACTTCAGAAAGTCCTGAGCTAAAATCAATTGGAATCTGAGAGTATATTAGGAAGACATATGCCTGCTCTGTCCATACTCTTCCCTGAGTACCTGTTCATGACCAGTGAGAGCCTTCTGGAGACAGACTTTGTGTCCAGATTGGCAAATGGACTGAAACAGTATTTCTGTTCTTATGCCTCAACTCCATAATTTTCAGATTAGTGTTTGTTGTTCTATAAAGAGAGAGAGATGCTTGTATACATCTCCACTCTCTTTTTTTCAGGTGTCACTGCCTCACCAAACAATTCTTCCCTGTAGCCACCTGGGAAGGGATTTCCTGCTGGGGTAATTACTCTAAAAAATGACAAACCTGTTGACTTCTCTTACCACAGCAGCTGTTCAGACATTCCATTATATATAACCCATGTAATGCTCCCTTGTCAACTTGCCAAACAGCATGCAGTTGGCTGAGAAAACAAGTCATGGCAATTGTTCCTTTGTAACTCGCATGCATCACCTCCTCAGTAACTTAGATCATAAAAATAGCATGAGTTTCTTAACTATATTTCCTGTGCACTCTTGCCTGCATCAATACAGATAATAATGATGTAGTCTTCTGGTAATGGAACAGGTAATTACACAGGTCCCACAAATGTTCTAATACTACTCATTAATTCATACAGCAAAATTTGCTAAATGTTGTTATTCTGACCCAATTTTGTTACTTTGCATGTGTCTGTGATTCTCTCTGCAAAGGGATCATACTCATTGTCAAGGCAATCACTAAAAGTTGTTGAAGACAAAGACTGGATTTATTTGGAATTAAGTTTAGGATTAAATAACTACAATGACATTGTATATTTTAGAAAAACAGTTAAAGGAAATTTATATATATGTAGACATCAAAATAATTCTTTAGGGTAGCCAAACTACTCCACCTCTGCCATAAAAAGAGGCCATAATACTTATATTGTTAAAAGATTATTGTTTCTGTTTTCAAAGACTGAATTATCCTTGAATAAAAATGAAACAAATAATCATTTGGGACTCTTCCTACTAAAATTAATGAAAAAGTGTGCTTTCATTTCAATCCATAATTTCACTGTATGGCTTTTCATACTACATAGGTCCTGATGCTTTACATTCATCACTAGAAACAATCCACATATGAAAACGCTAAAATTCAGGTGGGGCTGAAATCAGCACTGATATTTCAATATTTACATGCGGCTTTTAAAGAATCTCACTCTTCCACCCAATTTAACGCAATCAGGTGGGAATAATTCATTTTATCTTAGAGACTTATTTCAACCAAAAATACCCTAACATTTTAAGCATCAAAAGAAAATATTTAGTTATAGTGTTTTGAAGTATGCAGTCACATGTCAAGGGGAAATGGTATTCTAATTAATGCCTCTATAATATTAAATAAACCTTGTCCATAGAGATATATAGCATGACAAAAAGTCTCAGAATATCTCTAATAAGCACAAACTGGAAAGCACGAGAATGAATTTTCTTACTTTTGTATATCCATTGCTATCATGCAGAAGCTCTTTTTGTCCTGATATTGTATTGAGTGCTTTAGTACTGCAAGACTTCTTACATTACCTCAGGGTGTGAAAATGTTATTTTAACTTCGTTCAGAATAATGTCACAACCTGTCTACGAAAATTAACCATTAGCACGTGACCTGCAAGCTGCTTAGCAGCATAACCTCTTCAGCTAATAAAGACCATTCCTCCCTCCCTAACCTCCCAAATAGTGAAGAGAGCCATTGTAAGCATAAGCTCCTTACTAGAACTGTTTGCCGCATTTACAACTGTCACTGAGGGTCATTCAGAAGTCAACCTGCCTGAACTTTACCTTCGCCCAAGAACCCCCAAAACTATTCATTATAACACTCATCAACCTTCAGTGGAATGAAGCAGAAGAGAAAGCTATTAGGCAAGAACAAAAGTTGCAATAAAAGAAAAGTTCGTAACAGTGTTCTTGGTAGGATATTTTTTTCACTTCTTCAGAAAAGTAAAAGTAAATAAGTCCCAGAAAAAGAATAATTAGTCTGAAGACCATTCAATTGGAAACAGTGTTAAATATGGATAGGAAATACACCATAAAAAGGCCTTGGGCACAAGCAGAAAGGAGGTAATTATTTTACGACTCCCTTTCCTCCCTTTTAGTTACCAAGATTATAGCTATATTTTATTGCACTGGCCAAGCAGTCACAGAAGTCAAGATATCTGTGCTTGTGCAAGTATAGCCAGAAGGAATTTTTCCTGGCAAGTTATTCTATAAACTTTGACTAATGACATCTAGCAGGTCTTATTTCCTAAGGGAAAGATTAATTTCTCATTAATGACAATTGTAAAAATGATATCACAATTCATTACCTAGCTCACTGCCCAGGAAAAGACTTAATGAGGCCTGTGTTCTGCCTTAGCATTGAATTTTTTTCCTATTTTTCTTTCTCTTTTTTTTTTTCCTTGATTTAGATATGTAAACTTAGTTTTCTTATACTGTTGAGTAGAAAAAAGCAGCTGTATCAAAATCCACTCTTACAGCAGAACATATGCAAATGACACATAGATTCATCAAAAGCACTCCAAATCCCTTGCCTTGCCCCAAAGAGAAGTTCAATTGCAATGAGAACCAAACTAAAAGTCCTATTGCCAGAAGCTCATTCAAATGCATTGAATATATTCATTTCAATGCTCTCCACACACATTGTAGCAGGAATTCTGAGAAGAATTTACCTTTACAACTTTTGCCATGGAAAACTTCCTTTTGGCAATTCTATGCAATCTATTTGATCCAGACTCTTGGATATACCATCTTTCACACCAAAGACACACAAACTACTTAAGAGTAAGCAGCTCTTTGACAACATAAAGCAAGGCTACTAGTCAGTTTAGAATAGGAAATACAGAGAATTACCATATGCAACTTTAAAAAAATGGGGCAATATCCAGACTGGAGTGTGGCCAAGACACTAGCTCTAACAATTATATTCCCGCAGGCTCTGAGATATTTATTTCTTAATCCCACAAATCTACTTTAATTGTGTGTAAGCAAATGTCTGTGTTAAAAGAAACTAACAGGGGTTACAGGACTTCTTTCACAGGTGTTTGTCTGCACATACTACTCAAGTCAAGTTTCTTCACCACTATTTCACTTTGCAATTACTGATCTGTTCTAATCTGTTCTTGTTTCTTATCATTTTCTCAGTTACTTTTCTTCTCAACTGTACTTCTTTAATTTACTGCTGACTCTTCCTGCCTGCTAACCTGCCTGACATTCTAACCCTTTAATTAGTACCTTCTGAAGTTGATTAAGGTACTAGAAAAACTGATTCTCTCTCTGCCACTTGACTGATAGAAGTGTAATAGATGGATGTGATTAAACAGTTGTCATGTCCTACCACTTAATCTCTTACTTTTTACTGCATTTATCTTTACAATTTTTGCAGTTTCACATAGTTCCAAAACTTTTGCATTAAGTCAGATGTTCTCCTTTGAGTAACTGGGAGATAGCATGCTTTTTAGGGGTCCCTGGATCATAGATTTAGGATAAAAAAGGATTCCTTTCTTTGAGATAACATCTTTGAAATATTTCTCACTACTCTCATCAACAATGAAAATAATCATTCAATTTTCTAGGAATCATGGGCGATCATGTATATTTAATATTTGCTTATGTCACTTTTTGTTTCATTTTTGAAAGATCTTTTGAAGATGCAGTCTGTCATTTAATTCAGAGGAAACATGGTTCTGTTATATTTACTTTGCTGAGTACTTTATGCACCATTAATTAAAAGCGCATATCAAAAGGGTTATATGTAGAGTCTGTATAGTAATAAAAATATAAGCATAAACCAGTTTTCAAAGTGAAACTTAAGAAATGGACATGCACTGAAGGATTGGGAATGTCAACATTTTTTTCAGAAGTGCTCATAATTCAGAATCTTAGTCATATTCATAAATTTTTAAAAGTCTCAACTATTGAGAATAGCATATGCAAAAAAGGTGTTGTGAACTCCACTGCAATAGCCATGTATCAACATTTTATAGCCATTTATATGAAACACATTGACACAAGTTAACCTTCTGCAGTGTCCATATAAATTGCATTTGCAAGACACTGAAGTATACAGTCTGTAGGGTCGAGTTCTGATTTCACTTCTGGCAATGGTGCATGCTTCAAAGGCTGTAGAGCATAAAGTCAATTCAACACTGCATGACTGCTTCTGAAGAGGAAGTAACTCCTTAGAACTGGGTGTAGTCTACACAGATGTTTAGCCTGGAGGCTATGACAGTCACTGGAAAATAAATCACTTATAGCTAGAGAAGTTCTAATTCTGCATTTGCAAGTGTATTGGTTGGAATTAAAGAAAGAAATGCAGAAGAATTTATGAGTTGGCCCTAAAACAAAACTCTTGAGTTGCATGATAAATGTGAATAAAAGGTACCAAAATAAATAAATACCTCCAAGCAAGCCGATAATAAGAAAGCTCATGCAAATTGTATAAAAAAATCCCAAACAAACCCATTATTTCCATTTTAATCCAAAGTAGAATTTATCCAATTACAGTCCCTCTTTTTGTTTTATTAAAAGGGTAGATGAAAGTTTCTTAAACTAAATTTTCAAATGAAAAAGTGTTGTGAATGATCACTGTCATGCTCTGACTCCCCTCAAGGTTCTACATGTGACTGAAACCTTTGTTTAAGGAAAGTTAAGGCAACTTGTTTAAATGAGATTAGGTCTCATTAGATTCACCTGACTACCATTTTTAATATATTTACTTTTCTTGTTGTAAGGAATTGGTCACCTATGGAGGGATAAAAGTGGAAGAAAAAGCATATTATTAAAAAAAAAGTGATCACATGAATACTTTCAACATCTCTTTCCATTTTACCTAATATCTTAAGAGCTCATGCAGAAAAACTGGTTCCCATGGAATAGGAATGAAGACTCCTGCAGAAAAACCAAGCAAATGTAGAAAACTTACAGCATTTTTCAAGAGCGTGCAATCCATATCAAAAAATTTCAGTTTCTAACTGTTTCTTTAATAGTCGTGAGAAACTGAGAAATTCATTTCACACTAAGAGAGATTTCCAAAGCCCCAATCTGTCACAGAGGTATCAAACTTCTGTATATCAACTCTCCTAACAGGCTTATATGCCAACTTGACTTTAGTATCTTTGACAGACTGAGTCAAAAGATTTGTTCCTAATGCAATGGCGTCATCTTTATGGGAAAGCATGAGTAAAGGTGCATTGAATAAAGTGTTTAATCTCAGTGGCAGCAGGTGGGTGCTTATCACTTGAACTATTTCATCCTGCTTGCTAAGGGATCTAACTTATTCCTTTATTTATTTGTTAATCCTACCTCTTAAAACAATTAAACAATTAGGATTTTAGTAAATGGTGTATTTCTTATCATTCTTTTATATAATTCAGAAATGCATAGAGAAATCATTTCAAACAATGACTGCAATTTTATGATATTATTATTACTTTTCATTCTTTACTAAGAGGAAGGAATAAGAATTACTTGCATACAAACTTTACCTCTCAAGGTCAGGATTTTGAAATATATATGTCATAAATCCAGCCATTTTTTAATGAGACAGTCATCTTTCAGCTACTGTAGAGAGAGTACAGACAAAAAGTTCATATTTCAGGCATAATTTCTGATAGTAACGGTAAGTATCTGTGGTTCCATTCAAAGATCTAGTCATTCAGGTAATATTTATTTACAAGGAGTCAGCTTAAGCTCTTAAGTAACTCAAGATTTTCAAAAGCTGCACTCAGTGTGGCATTAGAAAATCAGATTACAAATGTGTGAGCACAAAAAGCTTAATGAGATTAACTGGAAGATCCCACTTTGAAAATCTTCTTATGGTACTTCAATTTAGCTAATTCATGAAGCTGGTCTCTATTTCATTAAACAATTCTGTATAAGTAATGAAATAATTACAATCATGGGCTGCTGTGAATATAGGGACATTATTCCTGCCAAGTTCTATGATGCTATTAAATGTTTTTGTAATAGCTTGTTAAGAAGGCAATAAAACATAATGTCAGAGCCATTCTCTGCTTCTTCCCAGTGGAAATATCAGTGTATGAGAATTGAAATAAACATTGATTTAGCTTAAATTTCAAAATTTATTAGATAATTTGATTATTTTCAGGTTCTCTAGTTTATAATCTATCATTATTCTAATATAATATTAATGAAACTTGGGTTAATTGTTATTCCAAAGCCATCTGACTTGTGGGGTTTTGTTTGGTTTTTGTTAGGTTTGATTCAATTTTGGTTTTTGGTTTTGGTTTGTTTTTTTTTTTTATTGGAGGGGCAGTTCATGATTATTTTGTTTGGTTGGTTTGTTTATTTATGGTTTTGTTGGTTTGGTTTGGGTTTTAGTTTTGTGGGGTTTTTTGTTTTTGTTTTTGTGGGATTTTTTGTTTTGTTTTGTTTTTTTAAAGAGAATTGGTAAAGTGTGCCTGGGACTCTGAATTCACATAAATATAAAAAAAACTTGTAAAATGTTAGCAAGGCTAAGAACTATTAAACAAACAAAAAAAGCCCTTACAATGTAAGCATTTCTATTGTACTAGGAAGCAAAATCTCTCCTTGTCTTTCTCCTTCATCCCTCAATGATTATATGCTCCTGATTTTAACACTGTTTTCTGATGTGATATTGCAGAATATCTGTACCTCGTTTAGACATTAGAATGGAAGCTGTTCATTTAGAAACACCTACTGAACATTATATTCATCTTTCATTGTTTAGCTCCTAAACTTAAGTTTTGACTACTTGTACATAAAACTGGTGACTTTACAATTTTTCTGCAAAACAATTCCTCCATCTGGGCCAAAACATTGTCTTTATCTATAACTAGACCTTGGTTTTTGGCTTCTATTCTTTTGGAAGTGGCTGATTGCTTCCCCTCCTCTGGCTTTCAAAACTCTTTTCTATGGTAGGAAAAGTTTAAGATTTAATAATGAATTTGAAATGGAAAAATATGACTCAGAAAATCTGCAAGAAAAAGGTTTAAATTCTAAAACAGTAACTAACTCAGCTGTCAATTCAAATTTAAATATAATCCCTAGTTCTTGCTATCATGTCCTTTTGTATAGTTTAGACGTGGTGCTCCTTACATGGAGCACTGCAACACAGTGGAGAGAAGGGAACTGGAATTCTCCGTGCCTGGTGTGCAGTGTCCCACAGTACCTGTCACTCTTGTGTCTTGTATTAATTATTTTCTTTTTTCTTTTTTTTTCCTCTTTTATCCTCTATTTTTCATCCCATCCTGCTGCTGGAGTTGTCATGTTGAGACTTTATGCTTTCCACCAAGACTCACTCTGATGACCGAAATGAAAATACCAGGGCAGTGCACATTGTTTCATAGTTTAGTAGACAGGCTAGTTAGAGTAGGGTACATTTTAGGCCCTACTAAAACTGAGGGAATTTGTACTACATCTGTCCTAGCCCAAGGAAGTGCCCTTATGCCTAGTATATTCAGCTGGGCAAGTTCCAGCGTTCCTCCAAAAACACTTGACCTTCTGTGCTGCCAGGAAAGCAACTTCATACAGGGAATTCCAGACATAGATTTGATGTTTCCAACAAGAAGTAGTATTTTTGATTGGCTTATGGTTTGTTGGGGTGGGTTTTTTCATCTGTTATAAATTACAAAAAGGTACATCCTTTTAAAAGTCCAACCTCTATAGCATTTCAAGCGCTTACACCAAAGCCTGAGGGTTTTGGTGAAGGTGAAGTCATAAGAACTATTCTTCTATTATGAGAAAATCAAATGATACTTTTTTATCAGAAGAAAAAGGCTAGTGGTTTTGTTCTATTACTTTACGCTTTTTCCTGGAATTTGCTCAAATGAGGAAGAGCACACTGGTGGTGCTTTTCAATTAAAAATTTTGAAGTCTTCTTATTGAAATTACTGCATGCTTTCACGTGGAGGAAGTGCTAAAGCCACAGCTGAGTGGCAGATAGTGTTATCTATTCTATTTGAACTGTTTTACATATTTGTATTTCATTTTCAGATCCTCCAAATTAGTAACTAGAGATTATATTGGCCAAAACACTAAAATCTCTACAGGTTATTGTCATAACCATCATTTTAGTTTCTGGCTTGAGTAGAGAATTCTCCATGTAGTACTAAATAACAAGAGTTTTCTAAAGAGAAAGGTTCAAGTATGTGGCTGTCCAGGGGAGAATGTTAACGATGTTTTACATCAAATTTATGTCTATGTTCAGACTTCACAACTCAGTGTTGACAGTGTGTAACATCCTCTGGAGGATCAAGCTGGCCAAACACAAATATGTACAGCAAGGCATTGTATTTTTAATTGCATATTTTAGAGCAAATCTAAGTAATGCCTTCTTTAATATGGTAGATTCCTCAGTGTGAGGGTGTTCCAACCTACAGTACCTGCATGGACTGCTCTTCACTGTAGGCTTCATATCTCTGTAGGAAACTGATTTTTTCAGAGGCTCTCAGTCTAGTTAGTATTTTAATCTATTTCTAAATATACAACTTAGATTTTATCAGCAACAAAATAGGTAGATAAATATTTCAACTAACTTTACTAGGTAATTTTGCTAATAAAACATTATACATTTACAATGTATAGGAAGTCTAATTTATAGTCAAACAATGCTTGATCTGAATAGATATTGTTTAACCTTAACCAGCAATTCAGCCCCACACAGCTGCTCGCTCGCTCCCCAGAGATGGGATGAGGGAGAGAACTGGAAGAGTAAAAGTGAGAAAACTCGTGGGTTGAGATCAACACAGTTTAATGGGTAAAGTAAAAGCCATGCACACAAGCTAAGCAAAATGAGGAATTGATTCATCACTGCTCATCAGCCTGCAGGTGTTCAGCCATCCAATGGAAAACAGGGCTTCATCATGCGTAACAGTGTCTTTGGAAGACAAATGCCATAACTGAACATCCCCCCTTCTATTTTGCCCAGCTTTTACTGTTAAGTGTGATGTCAAATTGTGTGGGATATCCCTTTGGTCATTTAGGTTCGGCTGTCCCAGATGTGTCCCTTTCTTGTGAACCTCCAACATAAGGGTGGGGCAGGGTGAGAAGTAGAAATGCCCTTGGCTCTGTGCAAGAACTGTTCTGCAATAGCTAAATTAACTCAGTGTTATCAACACTGTTTTGGGCACAAAATGCAAAATATAGCAGCATGTGCAAGGTGCTAGGAAGAAAATTAACTCTATCCCATGGAAAACAAACCAAACCAAACCAAACTAAAACAAAAAAAAAAAAAAAAACAAAAAAACACAAAAAAAACCAACATGGAAGAGAATGCTCATTCAGGACTTCAATACTCTTAATAAGTAATTTGATAGATGTGTTGAGGTAGTATATGGTCATGGTAAGAATTAAACCTAGATGTCTTAAGTCTATTTAGTCTTAGTATTTGGGGTCTCTCACTCAATATTTTCTAGTTTGGCAGTATGTATTTTTTATCAAAAATTATCATCTTTATTTAATATACTGGCAAATTAAATGCCTTGAAAATTGCAGAAAATTTTATTAAATAGTATTCTAAAGAAAAAATGGAAATTTAGAAAATCGCAATCTGTTTTATTGTATGGAAGTAGTCCTACTGGTACACCTTCATTTGCATGCTAATAAAAATGTAGATGACAACTTTTTACTGTGTAATTCATGCACTGCACAAATTTGTGAAGAATCTTTTGTTGTGATATTTCACATTGTTTGTTGTACATGTAATTGAATTAAGCTTATTTTTAAGAAGCAGAGGTGGAAAAAGCTTCTGGCTTTAATAATGGGTAAGGATCTACATCTGTCTATATACATACACCCTTGCATAGCTCTCCAACAGCTAGCTATTATCCACTGAATTCAGTAGTGTATATTTATGTGAGTATACATGCATATATGTGCAAACACATATGCATATTTATGTATTCCCATATTATTATATATGGGAAAAATTGCATCGCATTCAAGATTCCATCACAATCTATTTTGTTTTGGACAGACAAGTTCCTGGGAAGTACAAGAACTTCCAACTTCATCCTTTAATTATCTTCTCCTTGAGAAAATGAAGCTGAAGGTTTAAAATATCGGAGGGTTGTTTGTTTACCTTTTTTCTGTTAAGAAGCTGGAAGACACAGTCAGTCAGTAGCCTCAGGAGGTTTGCAGATGTTCATTTAAAGACACAATTAAGAAAAGCAGCAGATGTATTCTTTGGCCAATAGCATAAGTTGCTTTGACCCTCTGTTTGTCCCTCAGAAAGCTAATTTATTAAACAATGAGGTGAATAAGACCTGTTATGTTTCTCTGCAAAAGAAGGTTACTGCAATAAGTACATTGTCCAGATGCAATAAGAAACAAAGAAAAATATTTTTCATGGGAGTGCTTATCAGACAAGGAACTAAACTGTGATCCTCAAGGGTTTCTTAGCACCATGCAAGCAAAGATAATAGCTATCACACAGGGTCAATCATATGACAGATGAAGGAGAAAATGGCACTTTATTTCAGGCCAGATGGGCCTGTGGTATCTGGTAGTGATATTAGTTGCTTTATGGATGGCATAATCTTTATTGTGACAAACAAGACAGTAGGGAAGGAAGAAGACACAGGTTCTTCTGGGAGCAATATTATACGATGCTAGTTGACAATATGCACACAAAGGTAGATATATAATCTGACTACTTTTGGCTCCTCTCATCAGTGGGGAAGTAACTGGGACTTTTTGGATGCAATGATCTTGAAGAGGATATTTACATATCACCATTGATGTTGGGAAGTATAAGTGCCAATTTGTCTTTACTGCTATGAAGAAGACAGAAGATTGACAGTCTAGGCAAGCGGGGCGTGATCTGGTTAGCTAAATATCAACATGTACTGTAATCTGAGAGGTTGCAATGAATCTGAGACATTTTTGTGAAGATGACAGATACAACACAGGAGCTTTTGGAGATTTGGGCCTTTTCTAAAACTTTTCAATGTTGCAGGTGTTTCAGCACTGTCAGGACCTGAGAAGTTGTTGCTACCAAATTGCCGTTAATTTTCACCCTTAGTAATTAGCTCTAGTATTTCATAATGAGCATTAACAAAGCACTCTGAAACAGATTGTTCATTTATGCTTGTTCATGTATCCTAAAAATACGATTCCTCATTATATGGTTACATTAAAGAGTTTTTATGGCATTCTTTTTTCTATTGCTACCCCATAAGCATTCACGTTAATAGTAATAAAACAAATAAATTGATTTTGTATTTTGAGAGCTAGAATTTTGTCTGGCTTATATAATTTCACCACTGTTAATGGAATTCTCAAAGATTACACCAATTCACGCTTGACACAGAATGAGGTTATGCTATACATTTTACCAGTAAGGCTTGATACTTTTGGTATGAGTACTTAATTTGATCAAGGGAGCACAGCAAAAGTAATTTTTTCCAATACTAATAAGGTTTTATTTTCTTTGGACTTAGGTTACAGAATGACTTAGGAGGTTCAGTGTTCTGCACCTGTCTGTCTTTCATTCTTATTGGGCTAAGAGTGCTGAGATCTCATAGCCAAGCTTTCCCACAAGAATTGCTTAACTCATGGCTTCTGGCTGGATACTCAGGCTTTCCTCTAAGATTTTCAGCTTCCTGGCTGTCCTCCTTCAGCTCTGATTTCTTCTGGATGTCTGGCATCAGTATCTTTCTTCTGTTTCACCTCTTCTCTTTGTTGTACGAAGTTCTTTTCTCTAACTGCTGCATGGACAGGAGACCTATTTCTAAAGCTTCCTCCTAGTTCTATTTCCCAAAATGATCACTGAGTATTATAATTTATTTCAGGTTCTTTTCAGCATGTTCCTTGATAGGGAGCAGCCAAAGGGCAGAGTGAATATAATGAGAGCAGGATACATTATTCTCAGCTGGTCCAACATTAAGATGTGTCAGCATCAATATTTTCTGTCAGTGTTTCTGGGCTTTCAAAAGTTTGAGAACAGAGTAGGATAACTGGCAGAATTTTGAGGAAGGGAGAGGTTAACTGAAAACAGAGATCTCTTAATAAAAACTCAGATGTAGAAAACAATATAGAGTCTATCAACTTACAGATGAAGAGCAGCAAGCTAAAGAGTAACCCGTCTAAGAAAAGCTGATATATATTACAATAAACAAAAAAAAATCTCTGAAGAATTGCATTTCCTTGCACTATATCCTTGTTAGTATATACATTATGTCATGGCTTCCAATTTAATTAAACTCAACTTTACAAATGGCAAAACTTATCCTGAACTTGAGGTCTGTGACAATTAGAAAACAAAACAAAACAAAACAAAACAAAAACAAGAGAGAGTCTATAAGTGATCTAAAAGGCAATACAATGAGGTAGGTTGTGAACTAGGCTATATCGCTATAGCTTATCAAATGTCCTATTGGCAATACAGGAAGAAAACAGAATTCAGCTGCACCCTTGGAAGGCAGAAAGTTGTATTTGGTTTTTCCATGTATCTAAACCAGATAGAAACACAGAACCTAATTTAGAACTCATAAACTTTGTTGGATCAAGAGATAGCTTCAATAAGTCAGTGAAAAAACAGTATAAAAATGGAGTGAAAAGGTGATACAAAGTAGTCTAAAAGAATCATAGAATCAGAATATCCTGAGTTGGAAGGGATCCACCCGGATCATCAAGTCTGACTCCTGATGCTTCACTGGACAATCCCAAGAATCACAGCATGAGCCTGAGAGCACTGTCCAAATGCTTCTTGAACTTTAGCAGGCTTGGTTCTGTGACCACTTTTTTGGGGACCCTGTTCCAGTGCTCAACTACCCTCTGGGTGAAGAAAGTTTTCCTAATATCGAACCTAAACCTCTCCTGTCACAACTTCATGCCATTTCCTTAAGTCCTGTCACCAGTCACCAGAGAGAAGAGATCAGTACCTGCCCCTCACAGAGAAGCTGTAGACTGCTCTGAGGTCTCCCCTCAGTCTCCTCTTCTCCAGGCTGAACAAGCCAAGTGATTTCAACCACTCCTCATACAGCCTCCTCTCTAGCCTTTCATTGCATAAAAGCTTTATTAAAGGTGCATGACTCTTCAGTGCTGAAGTGTAGCGTCTTTGACAGCTGTCCTTCCTGAATGCAAAGTGACTATACATTAGCTACCAAATTAGAAATCTCCACTCATTTGCAAGGTCATGTTTGTGTTTGATAATGATTTAAATAAGTGATTAGCTAAAAGATTTCAGTACATCCATAGTTCTCCTATAGCTGAGTTTTTATCAGATAAAAGAAAGACCAGGGAAAAGCAAAAATGTATTAGTAAAGCTATCAAAGGCATGATGAATCAAGGAAACATTTGAAATAGGAATATGTTAAGGTGAACTCGAAAAGGTAAGAGTTCACAACTGGACTCACAGTCATTCAAGTATGTATTTAACAAATAAAAGAAAGATGGAGATATTCATTAACAGAAACACCTAAACTTTTTACTGAGCACTGGATTTGCTTAATATTTGAAATTTCACATAGGTATAATTCTGAGGTATTTTTCAGTTGAAAAGACTATTCACACAGGGAAAAATACAACAGCAGTGGTTTCTATGTGTGATTAATTTAAAATATTTTTATAAGAACAAATGTTATCATGCTCCACATATCTTTTATGCTTTAGAGTTCATACTGGATCCAATAATTAATGTCTTTGATCTTGATGACAATTTCTAATAGATAGTAAAACTCACATATATTTTATCTATGCTTTGAAAAAACAAATAAAATTAATCACCATTAATGTTTTTAATCTTTATGTTTGAGCTTGTCCAAAAATCAAAATATGTATTTAGTGTTTCTATTTACAAAACCTAGCTTGAATACCATCTTGCACACCTTTAATGGATACAGCTTCAGGTAACATCCATGTTTAATTCTTACTTCATGCGCTAGGGGGTTCCCTTTCCCTCCTACTATGTCGAAGTTCCTAAATAGTTTTAAGGTATATATATTTAGCTAGCAGGAAAAAAAAAAAAAAAAAAAAAAACAACAAAAAAAAACAACAACAAAAAAAAAAAACAACCAAAAAAACCCCAAAAAACGTCGTGTGTTTTTGATTTGCTGCTATTTTAGGTGGATATATTTACTAAGCACATTAAACTTTCACTATACGAAGGATTTAAACTACAATCCTGTCTCTCAGAGAAAGATATATAACATTAGCCTGTAGTTTGAGTCTGTTCATTTACATATAAATATGTTTCAAATTTCTTGAGCTGTATCTGATTGAAACTTACTAAAATAAATATTATTTTTATACACTTTCTTTTTTGTAAATATAACCTTTTTTTTCCCCGACAAAATTCCAAACAAAACCACCAAGACACAATTAAAGAATTATAATAAAGTTATAAAAAATAAAGATACATAGGAGGAAATAAATATATGAGAGCAAATATGACATTTTCCTTGTTTGTTTCTTTCTTTACTATTTATCTATGGGTTAAAGTCAAGTGACCATAGACTTTAAAGACTGTGTCATTGTGGTTTCATTTTAAATATGAAAAAAACAATCCATCGAACTATATGTGCCATGTTATTATATTTATCAAGATTTATTATACAATGCAGCAGAGATTTTGGCTGGTTTGTTGATAATGTCTCCAGTGTTCTAAGATGTCTGTTAAGGCTGAATTAGCTTCTATTCCATGATTGACTTTACCCTGATAGAAATTTCTCTTTTATATTCAGGACAAAAATGGCTATAAAGGGAATAATTTTGAGAAGGACTTGGGAAACGGTAAAACTCCAAAGACATGCTATGTTGTCCAGTATCTTACACTCTTCTAATAATAGCAATAGCAAGTTCCATTCAAATATCCTGTTAAACCAGACTTCTGAAGTATTTATGCATTATTTATAGTAGAAAAATTGGTTGCAGTTTAATAATCCATTAAATTAAACACACTTCTCTTTCTTGTAGATTTTGTCTGCTTCCTTTTCCATGCACCCAAGTCTAGGATAATCTAAGTAAGACTCAAGGACAGACTGAAGATACCTATTACAAATCATGTATAAGTATCAATTCAATAGAGACCTAGCTAATACAGTAGATGATGCAGACAGCTTTTCAGTTTACAAAATCTAGGTGTCATTAGTAGGGTGAGTCAAGTATTTCTCTAATCTCTACTGGCTTCTTTGCATTTTGATCACAGTGTAAACTAGACATTCCAGACTACACAGGCACATATGGTCATGTATCTACAGTCTTGACCTGATCTGTCTTCCTAAAATGTTTAAAGAAAATATTGTTTTCTGCTGTCTAATTTCAATAGGAAAAGATATTATGGGCTTAATTCAGTCACTTGCACATAACACGTTCAGTGCCACTTACAAAGGTCTAGGTATCTGCCCTGGTTTTGGCTGGGGCAGTGCCCAAGCCTCCTGGACAGATGTTGCAGATATGGTAAAGAACATAGAGAGAGCCAAATGTACCTCTAATGTGGAAGCTGGACTCCATGCACTAAATCTCTCAAAAAGCAGCAGTTGTCTAAGCATAAGCAGCTGTGTAAAGCATTAAGTTTCTCCATAATGCTCAAAGAATATTTACTTCTTTCAATGAAATGAGGAGTGACTGCATCTAGATTTACCCATTGAGATGTGATACAGTGTGCTCTGCAGTGAGAGTGTCTTTTGTCCATCCTTTGTTGGAATACATAAATTCAGACATTCTGAAAACACAAAAAAGTCCTTTTGCATACAAATTATAATGCACCTGTTGTTTGTTGACCTCAATGTCATCATTCTAATAAAGGCTCTAATGATGTTATCTCCTGACCTGGGAACTGATAAGTCTGCCTGAGTACTGGAATGTCATCATAGGGAAAATAATTCTGATGACATCACAACTACAAAAGGTAATTTCTCTTTATTATTTGTATAGGTATATGGCAAATGTAATCATAAATCATTTGAGTAAAACCAAGTGTTCTTAAACAAACATGATGCATAACTGTAGTAGAGCATAGCTATTCATATCTGTATTTATAGACTGAAAACTGCTAGTGCAACCCAGTGTAGCTTTTGCATTTACTGTTGCTCCAGCTACACTGACACTAATTTGTTAAGCTAATGCCAGATGGTTGTGTACGTGTCTGTTCTGCTTTTAAAAGTTAAGTCTTTGCTAGTTCAGTTTCTGCCTAACTTCTTAATCTTAACTCCTTATTACTTTAAATGTACACTCCACATGATTGCAATTACTACATTTTTGGAAGTCTAACATGTTACCACTTGTCAATTGATCATCTTACTCATAATTTCTAACCTCAAAAATGGTTAATGTGTTTAGCGCCATTTAAAAAAGTATCTAATTTCATGTGAAAAGAAGTGTGATGGGTTAGAGAAAGGAAGACATATATATGTTAATTAATCTTGTCCCAGTTCACAACAGCTAATTTGATAAGCAACAGTAACTTGGTCACTAGTAGTCTGAATATATTATGAAACCCTTTAGACATGCACACAAATATTTCTGTACATGTGGTTTGTGGAATATATGTCCCCAGCTGTGCATTTAGATCCTCCCCTGAAGGTTACTCCCACCAGGGCAGAGACAGTAATATATATTTTCAGTTCTTCTCTTTTGCCTCAGTACGAATTCAAAAGACTTAATTCAAACAAGTATTTACATCAATTTTTTTTCTGGTGCATTTTACTTGATGTTTTATTTAGAAAATAATGAGAAAACGAGCTTCAGAAAACCTATGCAGTACTGGTAAATCACATGGAGCACTGTGTTTTCTAAAGAAATGAGAGCCATATGCAATTTTTTAAAAAACAAAAATAAATAAAAGGTATGAATTGATCATGACATAATCTAGAGTGTGATTCTCTGCATACCTAGTATTTATCTGCTGTCAGAGTAGCTTGTGAGAGATTTTAATTGTATGAAAATACTCTTCAAAGTCTAAGGACTCATATGTGATGAGATAGACAGCAGAAAGGCACAGTAAAATACATCTTAATTTCTCATTTGCTAATATAAACAAGATGCTGTCAAATTCCAAGCATTACCTAATAAGTCAGAATTTAGGTTGTCAATCCACAGATGACTTCGTAGCCCTCTGTATGTATGCAAGATTCACATTTGCAAGCATATATATATTACTGTCTGTTTGTGCCTGTGTATGTGCATAACAACACTAATGAATCCACTGATATCCACCTATTTATTGATCTATCCATAGTATGGAATTCACTATATTAATAAATTTATTGAATCATTATCATTTTCCCATTCAACTAGCATCCACCTAACATTTACCAAATAGAATACCTCTAAAAACAAAACACTTGAAGGAGTGTGTTTCCATGAAAATTTATAAAGTGGGCATAATTTCATTACAAATTTCATTAAGATTTGTGGGGTTTTGGCTTTTTTTTTTTACAGGAAACATATACAATAAGCATTTTATGCAATTCATATGAAGACAAATTCCTCTGAACAGAAGGAAATAATTGAGAAAAAAAATCATGTTATTGCATTCCATTGCTATCTCTATGATAAAATATTTTTTTTCAACAGTAAATACTTTTCCAGTGTTTTAAATTAGTCTGTGTGAAAGTGAAGAAAATTTTGGACTGTATAAGTTTTTGTTATAACAAAATTTAAAAAAGTGTACTTATGGAATATGTTCTGGTTTCCTAACTGTAAAAGACTGTATACTTTCAATAATACTGATATTCAAACTGAAGTGTCCTGAATTAATCTATTTGGAAGTCATAAAGTTTTTGAGCACAACCGGTTTAACTGCAAGAGTATCCAAAAATTATTATAGGTCTTCATATATTTTGAAATTGTTTCAACTTAGAATCAATAAAGTTAGATAACCTGCCCCTACAACACATTTTTAGGTGTCACTTTCTAAAAGACCCCATAAACTTACCCTGTCATGCCTGTTATATAGTGATGTGTGTAACTGTTTATATGTGTTCATTCTTCATTTGACAATCATGTGTAACATTTTTAGCATACGTTACAATTGCTTCCTATTATAATCACAACAATATAAGTTCTCAGCTGGTTTAAATTGTTTTGTGTTTGTTTTTTTTCTACTGGAGCTAGTGAACAAATATTGACTTCAATGAGGCTATATTAATTTTTATTTCCATAAGACTTATCCTGCTGTATGAAAATAATTTTTATTATAACAATTTCTGTTAACACTACATTTGGCCCAAAGAACCCTTCACTGATCATAGCAATTTTTTTCCTTATTAATGTCTCTTCCAAAATTTTAATCAAACATCCTACACTTCACTGCACTTCAAAAGTCTTTGGTAATTGAAGAGGTGTGCATGACACTATGTTCTTCTCAATTATCTCATTTAAAATTTTGTCAACTCCTTAATCTTAAGAAGCACTTTATATATAACTGCACATTTATACGCTATAATACACTACTGTCAATATCTCAGATAAAAAGGATTCAACTATTCTAATAATTCAATTCTAATTATTTTCCAAAATATTGTGAATTGCATGAAGTTTTCCTTAATTAAATATGCAGTTGTGCAGTATCATTTGACCTGAGCACTTGTAACAGATCTGAAATATTTCAAAGAGCATTGCAAGTCACTAATCAGAAAGTTTTGACCTTGGGAAACAATGTCCTACAAGACCTCTAAGCCCTACATCAAAGTATCTGAACAATAAAGAGATATTTCAGAGAAGGCTAAAGGCAGATCTGGGAATGATTCACAGGAAAGACAGGCTATCTGCCTGATATTCTGATTTATCCTTATCCAAGAGGAGGATTTTGCCCTAAAACTGAATTCTTCTGAAAATCAATGCTAGTCTGTGATAAAATGTGCAATTGCAGATATAATCAGATAATGCGTGGGAGAAATATACCCTCTAAAGTCTGAGGAATGCCTATTTCAAACAGGCCAGATACCAGTTAGTACTACACTGGACTCCAGAGCTTAGAAATTTGTAGCAGACAATACTAAAGGCACAGCTAAAAATTATCACAATATTGATAACAGGTACAAAGCAAAGCAAGAAGCAAATTTAGCTTCACCAGTTAAAGCAAAAATATTTCGCGGAGGATCAAAGGACACCACATGCAGACCAATATGATCAGGTGAATGCCATTTATTCAGATTGCACACATGCCTATTATAACCCAAAGCATTGTTCACGTGCCCCATTCCTCATGCAGATTGGCTAATTGAGTATGTTCACACAACAGAATAACACCTCTCATTGGGTACACACAAAGGTCCACGAACACAGTGTTTACATTAAACTACTTCAGCATACTTCTTTCCCATAGCTGACTGCAGGTGTCTTGCCTCAGCTTGTCTCTCCACCAGCTTCAGAGAATGCAAACAGGCAAGACTGCTCACATTTCCATTCTCTGTAAGAAATTCTTCCCTACAACCAGGAAGCCTTTTAATTATTTAATGCATCTGAAACTAAAAAAGGATGAAACTCAAAAAGACTATGGCCAAAAGTAAGTTACAAACAAGTGACTTATTAAGGAAATCACAGATTCATGGAATGGTTTGGTTTGGAAGGGACCTTAAAGGCCATCTAGTTCCAATCTCCCTGCCATAATAACTCATAGACTATTCTGACAACTTCATTTATTGTCGATAAGCAATAGCTGATGAAATCTATCCTCTAAAAAATCCACTAAATACAACTTCCAGAGTATTAGTGTTCTTTGGATATTAAGAAAAAAATAGTGTTGTTTAAAAAGTAAGTTCAATTCTAGATCCCACAGAAACAATGGAATTAGTTAATGAACAGTTACTTTGCTAACACTTCAGTAGTAATATGGTGACCAGAAATAGATACCGGAGACACCAATCAACAGCTGTGTCTAAGGTATCTAACTACTCTAACGGGTCAGTTGTATACAGGTGATTTAGTAGACCTGGTATATCTGGCAAAACATTATTTAGGATTCTATAT
This sequence comes from Pithys albifrons albifrons, assembly GCF_047495875.1. Classification (NCBI taxonomy): domain Eukaryota; kingdom Metazoa; phylum Chordata; class Aves; order Passeriformes; family Thamnophilidae; genus Pithys; species Pithys albifrons. The sequence continues at coordinate 42,338,850 of NC_092458.1, forward strand.
TAGATGAAATAATGATGGATTTGCACTTAGTTGGAAAAATACATGAATAAGAGTTTTTTAACAGTCAAACAATGAAGATATATCAATGAAGCTCCTATGGTTACCCTTCAGAGTATTGTGTTGTGTGAAGTTTTATTATCCTACAGGTCAAAGAGCATATCTATTATGATATCTCAGGTAGTTGTAATCCTTTTTAGAACAACATTAATTTGGAATTATTTTGATAAAAAAGTTCAATTTCAGAATACTATGGTTGTGGAGATAATAAGATTTTGTGTTTATTTGAAAACTTTATGTCATGGAAGGTACAGACTCATGAAAACCAAATAATACTTTGATAACAGAAGGTGCTGTATGTTTTCCTTAGTGATAATTGTCAATATTCATGTGCAAGATATGAACTTCCCTGTGTGAAAATACCTCATGAGAAGCCTGGTGAGGTAGATTCATAAGTGTTTCTTCCCAGACTAATAAGTAGCTTCAAGCATGGAAGAAATACACATACTTCAAGATTAGCTGTTAATTCCTGCATTAGATTTAACACATTAGGCACTAGTAATTGAAATATTTTTAATTATACAGTATTCACAGGCTTTTCATAGATCATATAAGTCACTTCATGTTTGGTCAGATAAATTGCATAGCTTATATGTGGGCAAAAGCCACTGAAAATGTAGTCTCCAGAAAAGATTATGTCACATAAGAAGGACTAGAAATTGTTTACATAGTATTTTAACCTTCAGTAAGAGCAGTATAAGTACCTGTATTTGCACTCAGGATTTGGAATTTTAATTCATTTAACATATCAGATAGCACTGAAAAAATATTAAAATACATTGCTACAGGATTTTCCTGTTAGCTTATGTTCATTGCCTTGAAAATATCCAGTTGCAATTATAAAATAGCCTCATGATCTTAAATACTGATCTAGAAAACCAGAGTGCATAGACAGCATACGATAGTTAATGACTTCTTTCCATACCAGACTCAATGTCAAGAACAAAATATTTTAGTGATTTTGACTGAGAATCTGGATACCATCAAATTAGTAAAGGGAAAAAATAAAATAAAGAAAAAAAATCTGTAAGTATTAAAGGGAAAAAAATACCACATTTATGACACCCTGTCAATTATTTCAATCCTTTAGAATGACCTACAAACTGTGAGTGCATAAGGGACATTTCAGAAGGCAGTAAATGAACTAAGCCAAATTCTGAGAATTTAAGACAGTGTCACGTATTCAGATGACTTCATTTGTTTCCATAAAACATCGGAAGAACATCTGGCAAGAGCGGAAGAGTTTCTAAAGCTTTTTAAGGAGTAATGGTTTAAACTTGAGAAAAACAAATGTCAGTTTCTGAAGGATCGCGTTGCCTTCTAAGGATATGTCTGTTCTGTAGAACAGTGGAAACCTCAGTCACAGAAACTGGATATTAAGAAATATTGATATAGTTCCTGGAAACATGGATATAAAATCTTATGCTTATTCTTGAGGACACACAGAATTTTCCAAAACAGCCAATGAAAAGCAGGCTTTTTATGATACAAAAACATGAAAGAACTTTTCATTGCTTGGAAAGTTCTAAATACATAGAATTCAATATAATACCAGCTTGTAGAAACTTGTGATTTTCAGACAATAATTGTGACACTGAGTGTTAGGTGATTAAATCACTAAGATGATGAATAACAGATTTTAGGTATAAAAAAATTAAATAGTCAAATTTATAATCTGAACTTTGAGGAGGCCTGAAAGGGATATGCAGTAAGAATGATATGCATCAGGTTCATGAATTATAATTTCTTGTGGTCTCTACTTACAAACCAGATTCTTGTGGAACTGGGCACACAAGGGGAATTGGAGGCTACCATCAGTTCCTCACATGTTGTTCTTGCTGCTGCTCAGAGACAAGAGTCCTTTTCCTGCTCCACCATGGGGTCCCTCCCACAGGAGACAGTATTTCACGAACCTCTCTGGTGTAAGTCCATCCTAAGGGCAACAGTTCTCCACAAACTGCTACAATGTGGGTCACTTCTCAACAAGTGCAGGCACAGTCTACTCCAATGTGGGTCCCCCACAGGGTTGGAAGTCCTTTCAGCAAACCTGCCCCAGAGTGTGCTCCTCTCTTGGGTCCTCAGGTCATGCCAGGACCCTGCTACAGCACAGTTTTCCCATGGGTTCACAGCCCTCTTTTGGGCATTCACCTGCTCAAACATAGATCTTCTCCATGGTATACAGGACCTCTACACCCCTCTTTACCTCCATGAGCTGAAGGGCGACAACTTCTTCACCATAGTCTTTACTATGGGCTGCAGAGGAACTGCAACTGGAGGACCTCCTCCTCATCCTTCTCCACTGACCTTGGTGTCTGCAGGGCTGTTTCTCTCACATATTTTCACTTCGTTCTTTTCTGGCTGCAATTACTTCTAAGCACTCTTTTTCCCCTCTTAAGTGTCACGGAAGTGTTACTATTATTCCTCATTGGCTCAGCCTTGGCCGGTGGTGGACTCATCCTGGAGGCCACTGGCATTGACTCTGGCAGACACGGAGGAAGCTTTTGGCAGCTTCTCACAGAAGTTATCCCTGTAGCCCCCTCTTGTGAAAAACCTGGCCATGCAAAAAAAAAAAAATACAGGCACTAAGAAACACAGTTCTCAGTCTGAAGAGTTATTTTTAGTTTTCCTTTTAATTTTTTTTCTTTGTTGCTTGCTTGAAGGCCTAAATGGCTCAATATTTTCCTGTGTTACTGCTAAGAGATCTTTATTCTAGATAACACAGATTGATTTCCAAAAAAAATGTAGCAAATTTGATCATAGAGAAGCCTAAGAGATATCTCAGGAAGCATCACTATGTTCTTTTTGTTGTTTTGGGATTTTTTCTTAAACATCTATTTCTGATTATTTTTAGTAAGAGTACACTGGCTAGATGAACAATTGCTTTCACCTCAGGTGCTCAAGATATTACAGTCTTAAAAGTTTTCAGACTACAGACAGATTTAGCCTTTGGAATGGTATGGACAAGTGCCTTGCAACTCAAAAGTATCCAGTCTTGTGGGAGATCTCTGTGGGGTATTCTTAAATATTTTAACCTTAAATAAGACCTGTGACACATTCAGAAGACTTAGTAACAGAAATATGCTGGTTTGAGCAACCCAATGATATTCAAAATTCTCAAGAATTATTTTAATTGTCCTGGAGAAGAAGAGGAAGATGAAGAGAGATGTCTCCTCTATATGTTGGCTTGCAGGAGGAAAGGTAAAATGTATAATTATTAATAGTTTCCAATAGATGGCTCCCGAAGTACAGAGATGACAGCAAGGATGACTGTAAATACCAGATTAGTTTCATGACCTGCAATTCTGTCACATCATAAGACAGGGTAACAAAGTACAGCAACAGGATGGCCTTGGCTCAGTTCCCCTGGGTGATAAACAGGACAACGGAGAACACAAACTGCCAATAAGGTACTACCTAACACAATTTTAAGAAACGAACATACACCTTAGAGGAAAATAAATAGACACTGTGACTGTCAAACTAATATAATGAATGCTTGTTACAATTTTTTTATAATGCTCTCTACTCAGAGCTGTTATTATCTCAACCTGTCATATCCCTTATTGAAGCCAAAAAGGGCTGTCATGTTTTAAACAACTAAGTACCACAGAGCTGCTTGCTCACACCCACTCCACAGAGTGATGAGGAGGAAAAACTGAAAAAGTAGGTAAAACCTGTGGTTTGGGATAAAAAGAGCTTAAATTTGAAATAAAGTAAAATATAATAATAATAAACGTCATCACCATAGTCATTATGGCAATATTAAAGTAATGGAAAGAGACACAACACAAGGAGAACCCAACAATATGTGATGAACAATACAATTGTTCTTGATCCACTGACCAATGCCCAGCCTGTTCCCAAGCAGTGAATATCCTCTTCCAGTTAACTTCCCTCCAGTTTATGCACTGAACAGGATGTTCTGTGGTATGGAATATCTCTTTGTCTAGTTCAGCTCTGCTATACTGCCTTGAAGTTTCTTGTGTGCCTCTTCATTGTTAAAGCATGGGAAACTGTAAAGCCTTTGATTTAGAATAAGCACTAGTTAGCAATAACTGAAACATCTGTGTGTTATCAACATTATTCTCATAAGAAATCCAAGTCTATGGCATTGTATCAGCAACTAGGAAGAAAAATAACTATATCCAGCTAAAATCAGGACACCAATACTAAAATAATAGCAGAACAGAGAAATTCTTGTTTTGATGGCCAGTGATTTGGACATGAAGGCCATGGCCAACAAAATCAATGAAAACTTCTGAAGATGTTTTGAAAGTCTTTTTTAAACTAAAGAACAGAAGGTAGGGAGAATGAATATACTGGCATTATCTGAAATCAGACATGGATTTCACCAGAACCAGTTATCCTAAGCACCCCTCATAATCACTGAAAATAAGTAGGCATTCTATGAGGCCTGAATGTCTAACACAGTAAAGAAGTCATAGAATCATAGAATCATAGAATTGATTGGGTTGGAAAAGACATCTGAGATCATCAAGTCCAACCCTTGGTCCAACTCCAGTCCATTTACTAGATCCTGGCACTCAGTGCCATGTCCAATCTGCATTTAAAAATCTCCAGGGATGGTGAATCCACCCCCTCTCTGAGCAGCCCATTCCAATGCCTGATTACTTTCTCTGTAAAGAATTTTTTTTCTGATATCCAACTTAAATTTCTCCTGGTAGAGCTTAAGCCCGTGCCCCTTTGTCCTATTGCTGAGTGTCTGGGAGAGGAGACCAACCCTCACCTGGCTAGAACTTCCCTTCAGATAGTTATAGACAGTGATGAGGCCACCTCTGAGCCTCCTCTTCTCCAGGCTAAACAACCCCAGCTCCCTCAGCCTCTCCCCACAGGACTTGTGCTCCAGTCCCTTCGCCAGCCTTGTTGCTCTTCTCTCACACCTTTAAGGAATTTACCCATAAAGCTCTGTCAGAGAAAGGCAAGTCCTGTCTCTGTTACTTGCAGTAGCCTTCCATTATCTACTGTTGCTTATAAAATTTTAAGGTCGAAAGCACAAATACAAAATAACAGGAGAGACATTCTAAAGCAAAAAAAAATCTGGAAAGCTCAAACTGCTGGTGAATGCTAAACAAACAAGGCTTATTACCAGGTGTAAAATAAAACAATCACTCCTGCCTTGTAAACTAGCTCTAGCTCTATTGTCTCAGAAAATTGAAAAAGAGATTCTAGGCAATGAACCACCTACTGAAAATGGTTTCTTAATGTGTAACAGTGTTTAACACAACATTAACAAAAAAAGGACATTATGACTAGTGAATATTATAGTGTATTATGTAAACCAGGGAGTGTCAGAACAAATGCTGTGTTTGTCACTGTCTTAATATGCACAAGGTTATAAACACAGAAACAATCTGGCCATGATAGTAGCAGTAGCTTTGAAAAGAAGGCTCATGAAAACAAATTCTGAAATAGACGGAGATACTTTCCATCAAATATGAATGAATAACAGATTTTATAAACACATAAAAGATGAGTAGTGGTAGGGGCTGAGAGGAAAAAAGATACTTGTTTTGATATTTTTCCTGTTTATTAAAATTCTGAATGGCAAAAATGGGAAGATATGGTATTCTTACAAGATGAAGAATTGTCACAAGATGCAAAATTGTCACAAGATACCCAGAACTTAGTCAGACTTAAAAAAATTGATCATAAATGCTCATGAATCAAAGATACTGAAGGAGAAGCAAACTTCATTCTTTAAATGAACAATGGAGAATGTATAAATGGATGCTATACTTCAGAGTCCAAGTTGATCTCTGACTTTTTTGAGAAAAACTAGACTTTTGCTGCTTATTCTAGAGTGTTTGGAACTGGTCCTAAAGACAAGGAAAATAGATTTTCTGAAAAGGATTACTTTAAACCAATCTGATGATTACTTCGATGCAAGAAAATTAAGGTATACATTAACTATTCCACAGGCTATTGCAATAAGTCTGCCTGAGACTGAAGACACTAGAATTATGTACACTATCCAAAAAAGAAATTACAAGACTGGAAACTATATGCATCATTTCTGTCCACCTCAAGATATGCTCCACACACTCAAGTCTATTCTGTGAATCTACAAACTACCCTAGTTTTCCAACCTTCTTCCTTTAGTGCTGTTCTATTTATTACAGCGTCCAAGTAATTTTTATCCTTCAAGTTATGCTGTAATACAGTACAGAGAAATACTGTTAGAAAGCATGTATAGGTAGCCACAGGTAAGTAGCTAAAACCTTTCAAATCACCAGAAAGCTTCAAGAGCAACAAATTGTGATTCTGAAAGAGAACCAAGCTGTTCCAGAAAAAACAGACAAAAGAAAAAGGAGTTCTACAGGAAGACTCCTGTGCAAGTAATGTCTTTCCTGGTACAATTGTCAGTCATCACAACTCAATTTAGATTTCCATCATGCCCTATTACACTTTTCTAACCAAGATTATGAGTTGTTTCCACACTGAACTCTCAAGGTTTTCAACAGAACCTAAACCCAAACTGTATTTTTTTCAGCTTAAATCCCTTGTTCATCAACCTGTTTCTGAGTTACCTCTTTGCAATTTCAATTGTGTGATGAAGGAATTTACATCACCACCTAGGGAACAATGATTGCCATAAAAAAAAAAAAAGAGGTATGTTGATTGACATTGTATGAATCTGTGCCACTGTTAAAATCGTGCACAATGTGTGCCTTGCAAATGAGTTGTTGTTACATTCCAAAATGGGTCCCTTCAAATAATGGATGAAAACAGAAAAGAGAAGAATTTGGCTTAGAAATGAAATTGTTATTCTCTTTGGATATACCGATGGTAAAGGAATAATAGTGGGAAAAAAAAGAGTATAAACTGGCCATGACTGATTTTCATCTGGAAATTAGAGAAAAGATTCTAACCATCCAGAGTAGATGAAAATTCTGGAGCGGCCTTTCACAAGATAAGTGCAGACAAAGAACATACCTGCTTTGGAGGGATATGGATATATTTATTAGCAGGAATTAAATAATGGATTTGACTCTAATAGCCAAGAACTGGCCACAAGGCTTTGTTTTGCTTCTGTGTCCCAAAGGCCTTTGTCAGTGTAACAAAAGTAAGAGAGAATCACAGACAGAAAAATAAAAGGGGAGTTGGATGAAATTTTGAAGACATGTACATCCTAGTTTTTATCATAACTTTATTGAGAGTAAAAAAAAAAGTCAACATAGGAGATTTGAAAGGTTGAAAAGCCTCAATATTCCTCATTCTTCTTTTTTTCCTTTTTTAGTATTTTATCTATTTGGTCAGCCAATATGAGTTATTTATTATATATATTACAAGCATTTATTTTACTTATGGCAATAGAGAAACATCTTTAGAGGAACATAAAGAGATTTTAAATTCCATAGTTGTGGACTCAAAGTCTTCAGAAAAGAGCTCTATAAGTGCTAAATATTACATTTGACATACCTGGCATAAGTATTCAGCTTACTTGAGGGTAAAAGTGAAGTTGTCTTATTTATTGGTACAGACTTCCATATTTTGGGACAGTAACTACTCTTCTTATTCCTTCTGCTATGATTAAAATAAAATCAGATACTTTATATATTATCTTCTAATACAAAAGAATTTGAAGATTTGACTCTGAATATGAGGGTAGTAATACAAAGCAATCCATAAGTTACTTGTGGTGCTGGTAATGATCTTCTGCTTTGTCCTTTCATATCTGTTCTGTTCTGTATCATTGAGTGTTGGCTCTTGTGTTGCACACACTTGATCTAAAAGTTACAGTTCGATCAATAGCTAGGCTATTCAACTTTTTAATTTTTTGTTATTTAAATTCATATCAAATTTCAAAGAAGATTAATCATGCAATACCATTCAAAATATTTTCTGTTTCCTTAATCTCAAAGAGACTTATATGCAACTTGAGAAAATCAATGGACTGCAAAGACTAAATTTCATGTAAAGTTTATGAAGTTTCTATGTTCTCCAAGTACATTATGAAACACTACTAAGCAGTATGCAAGAACTATTGCAGCTGAAAGTAAGTAAAGCTGTAATCATAATATGTGAAATTTTAATCCTTGTCTTCAGAGTATTCTCTGTTCTGCAGCTGCTACAATTAGAAAAGGGACATTAAGTCTTGAGGACTGAGGGAACTTTGAACCAAGGGTAGCTACTGTTAAATTGTCCATATGACTTTCCGTAACTATTATTAGCATCAATTAAGTTGATAGAAACCCCTGATGCTCACAAAGACTAATCTTAAGCACTTATGGGTTGGTTCAAAAAGTTTATAAATCTCACTGTCAAGTAGCAGACTGACTGCAGCTGATGGATGCACTGGGTAACTTAGAGTTTGGTGTTTGTGCTAAAAATACTAAAGGAGGCCTTAGCCTTTGTATGTCTTAGTGCTTATTGAAAGTGCAAGGAACACACAGTCATATTTCTTTTTCTTCCTATGCTCATAAGTGATATACTGGACAGCATGTTGATAAGTTTTATGAAATATCAAGATCTTCCCAGCATGGAAATATTCTGTTGCTTCTTATACCATTTTTAGAACCATTTTTCAATGTCTCCAAAGGATCTGCACCACAGTAGAGGACTGCATACTCATGTGTCTGAAACCTACTCAGTACAATAGGATGTAATTGTTTGTAACAGCATCAAACTCTAAATGTCTGTTTTATCTGTGGATGCCATCTGAAAAAAGAAATCAAACACTTGCATGGACTGAGAAAACTTGGGCACACAAACTAATCCCAAACTGAACTGGTTTTCTCTCTCATGCTACATATTTGCAGAATATATTAATTTCCATTACAGTCTTCTCCAGTAACAAGTGCTGAGGCAAAATACAGCTTAAGAGGATCCTGAAAATACTTAAATTTTGAATATGACTTAGGCAGAAACAACCAAATATTCTACATTTAAAATGAAAATATATTTCTCCTTTGTGAGTAGTTAGCTGGAGCCAAGAACACATCTGTTATGAGGATTCTACCTCAATTTTGTGCTCTGCATTCTTGAGAACAAAAGGTTAAAAAATAATTTACAAATGTATATCTGCAAAGAACTTTGTATTATTTATTTCCTATTGTATTTAAAATATTCTGTACATCTGTTGTTTATCATAAAGTTCAATAACGTAAAGATTAATCTGCCTAGATGTGATAACCTAAAAAAGGGGCATTAGTTAGAGAAAATGTTATGGGAGTGACAGAAGAATGCAGCTATATATTTTTGATGAACAGTGAGTGTTCAGTGACCCAAGACAGAGGAAGCTATAAATGATTCATAATTTTGAGGAATTCTGTAGTTCCAGTAATTTAAGACACAGGATTTTGGCTAATTAAAAGTAAGTACAGGATCTATTCTGGTCTTAGTTCTTTTATTGGGTCCTGGCTTCAATAAAATTATTTTCATGTAATGCACATTGCTATTTTAAGGGCCTCTGTATGGTGAATTCATTGATTTATTATTATCTGATTTGCACATTGAAAACAATCACCCTCAGGAGAATCACACTGGGATTTGATTCAGATGTAAATAAATAACAGAAGAGCCCTGAGATCTCAGCACAGCTTGCTTGTTTTTTGTGGAGCTTTCCAGAATTCCCAACTTGCCAGAAAATCCTTTCCAAACCTAAAGGCATAAATTTACAATCTGTGCCTCACTTTTTTTCCTGTTGTTCTTTTTAAAAGATATATTATTTCTATAATGAACAGCTGCCTCTGACTTCAAGATTTTGGTTGTTTTGTTGTCAATTCCTCTTGTAAAGCCAGACTAGATAAATGCTTCCAGTGCTTTCATTTCATACCTGAAAACATTTTTTACAATTTGCTATAGGAATACTCTGGTTCTGCAAATAGGCTCAGACACAAAAAAATTTATCTCTGAAAGTTTTCAAGACTATGTTCAAAAGGTAAACACGTAGAAAAACTTCAGATGCTCTAATTTGCAAATTCCAATTTCTAGACTTTTGGCATTCTGAGGGGGTATCCAGAAAACTTGCAAGTACTGGCCTAGGAACTGCAGACCTAGGTAGAAGAAACCCTGGAATCCTGAACTTCCCTAGGAAGTAAGAAAATGAATGGGATCACCAGTGGGTTCTTCTGACTTTCTGGAATTTATAACTGGGTCCCAGAGAAAGTTACCCACAAAAGTGTCCTTGAACGAACCCCATGCAAAACTACAATCTTGGGGAAGAGACACTGGAAAGTGCCTCAGCAGAAAAGGACCTGGTAGTGTTGGTCAACAGTTGGCTGAACATGAGCCAGCAGTGTGTACAGATGACCAAGCAGGCCAGTGACCCCCTGGCCTGTATCAGCAATAGTGTATCCAGCAGGACCAGGACAATGATTGTTCCCCTGCACTGGTGAGGACATACCTCAAATTCCGTGTTCAGTTTTTGACCTCTCACTTCAAGAAAGACATTGAGGTGCTGGACCATGTCCAGAGAAGAGCAATGAAGCTGGGGAAGGTGCTAGAACACAAGATTTTTGAGCAGCTGCTGTGGGAGATGGGTTTGTTTAGCCTGGAGAAAAGGAGGCTCATGAAGGGAGGACCTTAATCTACAACTACCTTACATGAGGTTGTAGCCAGGAGGAGATTGGTCTCTCCTCTCTATAACAAGCAATAGGACAAGAAGAAACAGTCTCAAGTTGCAGCAGGGGAAGTTTATACTGGATATTAGGAAAAATCTCTTCACAGAAAGGGTTGTCCAGCACTGGAACAGCTTGCTCAGGGAAGTGGTGGAATCACTGCATTGGCCAAGAAGGTACCAGTTTGGTGTGCAGATCTGGGTAATTACCATCCCATTTTCTCCCCCTGTGTCATATACTTCTGCCCTTACTCATGCTATCATGTTTTCTTTGAGGGTTTTTTGGTGTTGTTTTATTGTCATTTTGTTATTTTGGTGTGGATTTTGGGGGTGGGATTTTTGGGGGTGGAATTTCTGGGGGTGACAAGGGAGACTAGATCTGAAATGCTGCAAGTTGCAACACATTTTTATCAATGATAGTTTTCTCTTATTGGCAACTCCTCTGATCATAGATATCCTGTGACTTTGCCCAAGCAAGTCCTATGCTAGTTCTCTCATTTTTGTTTCCCATATTTCTTGTAGCTAGTGGTAAGGTAGCCTTATCAAAGTTAAGAGGTGTTGAAAGTGTAGATACAAAGAGTATGATAAAGAATATTGCTAAAAATATGATTTTTGGAATAGTCTTTCTGGAATAGACAATTTTTTGTATAAGTGCCAGCATGCAGTGAAGTTACAATTTCCCACAGGCAGCATCTCTCAGTCTGAGTGGAATAGGCCAAGATGGTGGCCAGTGACAAGGACCACTGAGAGCCGCTAGATTTTCTGGGGAGCAACAAACCAGGACTGGGGTCCATCTGGAATCTAATCACAAACAACTGGAAGTGAAAAGCAAAAGGAGGATGAGAAAATAAATAATGACCCAGGAAAGACAGATGATAATAAGTTAGAAAGATAAACCTAGAGTTAATATAGTTGAAGTTTAAGGCTCATACACATTCAGAAGTCATATGTTTTGTGGTAGTTAGAGTATACTTTATCCAAGAAGGGTTGTCTTCGTGTCCTAAAAAAACTGTTATTAATGGAATGGCTTCAGCCTTAGAAATTTCACAACTGACCTACAAAACATTTTTTTTGGGAGATGGATGACTTGACTTCCAGCTAACAATCTGACTTGGGGAAAGGAGATAGTTGAACCATCATTTACAACTGCCTTGGTGGGTGGTCTAGGCAACAGGCTTTCTGGCATGAGGAAGTAGATAACTTCATCTCCCTGTTTGTTTGGGTTTTTTTCTAGCTCTGCTTTGAAAGCACTGTCAGCTTTATTCCTAGAATTAAATAGACAACATGAAGATCCCACTGCAAGCTCCAGTATGGGTGAGAGGGTTTGAGGAATATCTCAAAAGATGAGTATACATGGCCACTTAGGAGAAATTCAGTTTTCTATGGACTTTGAATGCTTCTCTGGTTTGCTAGAGGGCACAAAATAGTTCTGAAAATGTTCAGATGCCCATAAGTTTCAAATACTGTCTTAGCTTGGTTCACAGCTATCTAAATCCATTTATTAATTTAAATTCTTATTCCTTTAATTCTTCCTTGACAACCTCTTAAGATATAATGATGGTGACTTTGGGGATTTTTTGCTATAAATATAATCATTTTCTTTTATTATGTCAGCCTACAAAGTGAATTCACATCTCTAGGTAACAGCATTAAAATATGAAGATTCTGAATTGAATATTTCTGGAAATTTTGATCAATAGAGCTGAACTGTAGTTTGGCTAAAAATTGTTTTCCTCATGCATACAAACCCTTCATGTGGTCAGAAATACTTCTACAGTCTTAAATGTCCACTGAGAGTCAATCTTGCAAGCGTAAGTGTGGAGCTGTGCTGAAGAATATAGGCTAAGCTGTTAAGAATTAGTCTCATCACCATTTGAGTCTATAACCCTCCAGTTGTGCAGGTGTGTATTAACTCTATCAGAGCTCTGGGAAGGTGCAACCTTCATGTAAAATAACTGGTTAAATTTCAGATTTCCTTTTGGACTGAAGAGGGGAAAATATTGTTTTATAAAAATTGGAATTTTTTTTCCACAAAACTTATCCCACTTAGAGTCTGATTTTTTTTTAAATCTCATTAGAAAATGAGGGGCATTTATTTTCAATGCATGCTTGTCTGTGACTGTGCAGAAAAGTGCAGGACCAGATGACAGTATCCAGTGGGCACACAGTGCATACATTTCTTTTCATTGTTAAAGAACTTAGAGGTTTTGTTTATTTTAGAATGATAAATTAAATAAATGTCCAGAAATGTACAACATTGTTCTAGCAGAAGTTGTGACTCTTCAGTCAGATATAAAATGAAAAACATTTTATTTTTCATTGTAGCAGTATGTTCTCTGCTCTTCTCTTCCAAAAACACCTAGCCTGTAGAATAGTAATTTGTGCTGCTTTTTAATAGCACTTTATGAATAACACTATACGAAAATGGTCTATTTAACAGATAGTGTCACTATATCAGGATATTGTCAGAAAATAATTCTCTCCTGCGATTAGAGAAACACCAGATCTGTTGCACTGATCCTGGTCAGAAAAGATAAGATCCTATTTACTTTAAGAAGAGAGGTATTAAGCCTGTAGAAATGTTACAGGACAAAACTTTCTTGAATTGTGTTTACACTATTTATGATCTGTTTTATTTGGGACATTGTGGAGTAAAATATAGTTCTGTGTGAGCAAGAGCAAAACATATGATTGTTAGTTGATTAAATAACCAATCTATTTGAACTGTTCCACTTTCTCACTAGGCTGGTGATGAAGATTGGAAATAGCTGTGTGCAAAACATTAGAGATGTGAGGAAAATTAAGGCAACAGTGTCTTCTAGGTTGTTCATAAAGATAATAGCTAAGTAGTAATAATAATAAAACCAAATCCCAGAACATTCTTATCTTCACAAGGAATGAATTATCATGATTAATCAATGGATCTTGCTCCAGGCCTAAAGTACAATGATCTGCAAACTCTTAGAAACAAATGCTCATATACTTCCCTCTGTTTTCACTGTTCAAGCAATCTTATCATTGACATCACATTCATGTTTTACATAAACCACACAGCACTAACAACTGACTTTCCAGATCATCTCAATAAGTTTGTTGCTGTGGGAAGAGTGGTTGCATCAGAATGAAAAACTGTCAATGAGTCCACACCCTGCTGGACAGCTCCAAATAAATCATTAAAAAAACAGCATTTCCCTTCTTTTCCAGATGACAGTGATTATAGTCAGCCATGGAAAAGTTTCTCCAGATGAGGTGCCTGAAGGAGAGCGTTAATCTGACTCTTCTGACATGGCAATGACTTCCTTTCCCAGAGGGTACGAAATAACATAAAAGAATGTTCTCTTTGCTTTCCCCCATTTTTCCTCTCAACATACACTTCTCAATTTATTGAAGAGATTCAGAGCCTGAACTGCAGAATTTAACTCCTGCATATATGAGGTGAAAGGATTCAACCTGACTAGCTTGACTTTCCTTCAAATCTCTTTGTTCTTTTCCATCTTACATTGAAAAGGTAAAGAAAAGAACAGAAGGCGGGTGGTTAGGGGGGATGGGGGAAGTGAGGAGAAACACACATGCAGTCATGAATGGATAATCTATTTCTTCAAAAATTGTCCATTTTCTAAGGCACTTAACCCATGAAGTGACACAGAAAAAGACAAGGAAAGATTTTCAGGAGGGATAACCTACCATGTGGTTAATGAAGGCCAAGAGGTTGCCCTAAGCTTACTGGTGGTCCTTTACTTATGAATGACAGAAAAATGGGATAAGTACTTAGGATAAATCTACAAAACAGTCATGTGTTTACTTTACAAGAGCCATTATACTCTCTCTTGACCATAATGTGGGAGAAAAAAACCCAAAGAAATAAAGAACCAAAACCAACAAACATATAGGGTAGTCTCAACACATAAATATTAATGTCCTCTAGGGAAGGGAGGGAAGGTTTTGACACCTGTGCAGCATATATAGTACCTTGACCTTTTCAGAGCAGTCTCTTTCTTGAGATTTATAAGTAACAAAAGAGACAAATATGAAAGTGTGTGGAGCCTTTGTCACTGGGTTTGGTGATGTTTGCTGCTCTCATGAAGGACATGGAAATGTTCCTCAAAAATAGGATAAGCTTGGGATACAAGAATTTCAGCAAGCGAATGACTTGAACCAATGGAGTGTGACACAGAGACAGTTTATATATACACACAAGACTCTTGGTGACCTGATAACTCTCATGAATCTCTTTAGGGATCCCTACTTTGCTCAATAAGGAGGCAAAAACATGATAAAACTGTAAAGGTAATGAAGATTTCCTCCTTTTCTAGGCTTTATTATATTAACGGATTTTTTACAAAATGGGGACTAGTCTGAAAAGAACCTGAAAGGTATGAATTGAAGGAGCTCATTTTCTTTATTTTGAGGTTTGCAATGGATCTTCTATTTTCTTCTTTCTGGTATCTAAACCTCTGTTTTGTTTCTCATTACAAACGACAGGAACTATCTTATTCTATATCATTATTTGATAAACAATCAATGCAAGAGACATATATTATTCCTCAAAACCAGCAAAAATGTAAACATCTGCTCTAAATCTGCAAATGAAACACATTTTCCTTCGGGAGATTTAAATTTTCATTTCCTGATATATCATCTTTCGTGTCTCAGCCTTCTTATGGGAAATCGTGAAGCTATTAGTCTGGATGAGAATAAATAAATGTAAGAATTCCAAAGCAATTAGGGGAAAAAAACCTCAAACCAAACCAATCAAAAACAACCATGATTAAATTATTTAGAATATACACAGGCCATATGGTCATAGATAGATAAAACAAGGTTTAAAAGATTGACTGGCGTTTTTAATTATTTTTTTCTCCAAATATGTGTGAAGAGGTCTTTGTACTTTATATTTTTACTTGGAGGATTAGTGAAGATGAGCAAAGACTACATAAAACAGATTTCTGTTGTTCTGAACATAGGATTGAATACCTTGATGTGAATTTATGCAATAGAACTATTATACAGGCTTTGGGCATCATGTAGTTTGAATCTAAAATCAATATATGACTAAGGATCAGAGAGCAGTACGGGTGTTCTTTCTGATCAGCAAATATTATCATGCAAGTGTCAAATAATTGATTTTTTGAATGGTGGGAAAAACTGGTTTGAAAAGGTGTTTTGTACCTTTCCCCCTTTGACGCTGTGATATTTAATTATATGGTTGAAATCATCTTTCTTGGAAACCTGCTTAAGGACTAAGAAGAAATAAGATTGAAGACACTAGCCAGAGTTCTCACTTTGAAGTCAATAAAAGCAGATCTGAATATACAGATTTCTCAGAAATGTTTGACCTGGAATGATATGTATTTAGTTTTATGACACATCACATGGAGAATATACCCTTTTGGAAATCAGAAGTTTTGTAAGATGCGAACAGATTCCACTGTGCAATCAATCTTGCTCTAAAACATGCATAAAGCTACACTACAAAAGCAACACAGGATAAAATCCTGATATAGACAGTGAGCAATTTTGTTATTGATTTCAATGTAGCTAAAATGAATTGTGAATGTTTATTGCTTTCTGGCATGTAATAATCACTGACATGGTAAGTATGTTTCTATAAATACCATGGTCTTTAACCAGTACTTCCTTCCTGAAATACTAAAGGATACAGTTTATATAATCAAAAGGTGTATTGAACTGAGTTCCAGAGAGGGAGAGTTGGTTTAGGTAAGCCTGAAATTAAAGCAGTTGGAAGAGTTTGATGAGATTTGTCTGTATCCGCAACCATGAGATTATACTGATCATTTATTACATTGTGCTTCAATACTGGATCCTGAGCAGATTTTCTGCTCTAAAAAAGAGAGTGTTTCTTTGCATGTTACTGAAGGTAATAATACTACTTCTTCTTTTGCCTTTTTTTACCTTCACTCACATCTTTCAAAGTAATATTAAAAACAAATTCATTGAAATTCTGACTAGAAACAGAACCTAGATGTTTATGCTTTATCTTTTGCAAATCAGCATGTTTACAGACATTAAATCAGTGGGTGGATTTCAAGGTGTTGTCATTAAATATTGCATTTCAAATAATTAGACAAATCTTACTCTTGCTATAAAAAAATGAAAGTAGAGATTCCATTTATGCTTGTATTTTAAGAATGCTAACACTTGTACATTTGTGTGAAAAAATGTAAAAAACCTGTAGGATTTGAAAATTTTTGTTAGGTTTTTATTGTACTTGTTTGCTTAGAATACTACTTAGAATATCTTTTTTGATCCATCTTAAATCAGTGCATCTAAAGCTGTAGATCTGTAAATAGCCAACTGGCTAAATTAGAATCTGCATGGTACACTGAATTTTAAACAAGAATTCTGTAAAGGCTTTGTTCCAGCTTCCTTAAACTAACAGGGTCAAATTCTGCTTAAGATGTACATCTGGCTCTGGTTCCTGAAACAGGACACACTGTATTTTACAAAGAGCACTAAAGATCAGCCAAGTGATCTTTTATGTGTTTTAGAAATGCATTTACACAGTGTGCAGCTGCTATGGTATTTTTCCAAGGTGTTCCCCTTATTTGTGCCTCTGCTTCTCCCAGTGTTGTAAGCTGAAATTATTTCATTGTTAATTCTAGATTATATTATTAAATCCTGGTTATTAAGCAGGAGAGTGAGAATATCAGCAGTTCAGTGTCCAGGAAACAAAGAAAAAAAAAATCTCAAAATTCATAGATTTCTACTTATTTTTTTATTTTCCTAAATAAATTCTAATACCGTGATTTGTCAAAAGAAAGAAAACCCAGCTCGGATATATGCCATCTGATATAATTTGTCTTCCTGGTATATTAGAACTGTACCGAGTAATGCACCTCAGAACCTGAAATACAACTTTCCTGAAATTCAAAACAGACCAGCAATCTTTTCAAACATGCATCCAATGATTATAATGATTATACCCATCTAGCTTTGCATGCTTCTTTCTTCTTTTGGTCTCTGAAATCCTTAGTACCTGCATGAAGATATATCAGTAAAAGACAGGTATACAAAAAACAGAATTTAAGAATTGCCCCATTTTTAGTCATACACTAAAAATGTACAAACTAAGGTCATAGTAACAACAAAAAAAAGAACAATAATGCTATAAACAATAAATTAAATTGACTTTAAAAATTAACTGATTGTTAATTCAGCCTATTATGTAATATTTATGTATGTTGTGAATTTAATTAATATACAAATAATATGTTTATAAATTAGTTAATATCTGTTAATATATAGTATATTGAATACTATATACAGTATTCAATATTATAACTGTAAGCAATGATGCTATTTAATGGAGACTTTTCTTTACTTGAAAACTCTCACCGTTGACCACAGCAGTACCTCATTATCTTCTACCAGCTTGAATCCCGGCTTCTACTTGGAAGCTTGGTTTTTGTACATCAGAATCTATTGAATTCCATAAAATATATAAATATCTGTATGATTTATTCGACACACTATATATATTAACATGCACACTCACACATATGTGTGGGGGAAAAACATGAAGGATAAATAATGGAAAAACATTGTTAGAATGTCAACCTTAAAAACAAAAAAAAATAATGACCAGCATTAAAGAAAAAGGTCAACAGGATTCAAACTATACATCTAAAAACATTGTTCACTAAAAAAAACTTAGCTGTTGCACAAAGGCATGTTAATTTGATAAATGCAGTCTAAAGAACTGGCAATTATGTAAACACCACACTGCAAGACAGATTTGTTAATGCTTTTACATCATCTTAAAGTTTGTGAATTGTGAAGTCATCTTAGTTGTTTGGGGTTTTTATGTGTCCAAAGTGATTTAGGATGTTATTATTTTATCTTTAACTGTATAAATTCTGTACAAACTATGTCAATGACCTCATGCATTCTAATACTTGATTAGCTAGCATCTAGCTTGATTAGCTAGATTTTTTTTCTGTCTCAACAGTATTCAATTTTCATTTGCCTGTTCAACAAGTGTTTTATGCTCTAATGAAGCAGATATAAACATTAGTATAAAAAGGGAGCAGCTCTTCCTTTTGTCAGATGTTATTTCATGTGCTTGTTGTGACTACTGCACAATCCCTTAGATTTCCAATAGAGTGAACAAAATCTATATGCGCATTTGCTAAACTAGACCCAGAAGTGCAAAACCACTTGAAGAATACCTTTTTCATTCTCTGGGACAGGGTGCTTATCTCCAAGGTGACTATGTCAGTAATTAACTGGGCTGAAGGAAGTCTAGAAGTCAAAATTTTGCTGTTTTCCTCTTATCCCCTTCTCAGAATGCATGCCTTGCAGAGAGAGAGCTTCAGAGAAACTGGTATGGATCAGGAGATTTGGAAAACAGGGTACAATGAGAAAAATTGATAGATAAATCCTAATTGTATAAGCTGAGAAAAATATAGATATGTAGTATTTAATACCTGTATTTATTTCATCAGGAGAGAACAGTCAGCATCATCTATTTCAGCAGAGCAACACAAACAAAAACCACATGATAAAGTCCCTAATTTCCAAATAAAATACTTTGATAATAATAAGAATGAGTAAATATCAATACAATAGTATGTAGTTGCATTGATCCAACTGAACACAAAGCATGTCTAAAATATTAATAACTACCCCAAACAGGCCTACCCTTGCTCCTATACAGATATGCAGACTGTCAAGGCAGATCATTTTGTGTTTGCAAGTGATACTGAATCCTTAGATAATCACAATCTATTGAGACTTTCTATCTGCTAAGAGATCAGGGTCCAGATATCTGCTGTCAGTGAGTTTCATTTCAGCCCCTGGAACTGAACTTTGCCAGAATTTCTGGCATGCACATTCTAATAAGAGTTATATGAGACACTGAAAGAAAGTGAAATTTAATAACCAATAATCAATCATTCCTGTGCTATCACAGATAGGATATACACATGAATGCTCACAGAAGCCATAAAAAACTTTATTTTTCAAACTATTAAATTCTTTAAACATTAAGACATTTACTTATTGTAACAAAAGTGCTTGTTTCAGAAAGTATCAAGGAGGTGAACAAGAGCTGCCTTCCAAGGAACAGGGGACTTTTATCATATAGGGATAAAGTGAAGGCCAAAAATAGGCACAATAAAAAATAGGTAATGTTCACTCATCTTTTTTTTTTTTCTTGTTTCAGACTGTTCTGAGAGATTTAATTTCAGAACAGGAAAAGATTCTCTTCAGACCAAATGAATCCCTTTTGGCATTTGAATTCAGCAGCTTGAGCACTTCCTATAATTAAGTCCAAAGAAATACTTATTTTAGGCTTAAATAAATCCCTTTGGAGCTGTCAGCGAATGCTAACTTCTCTGGGCTCCAGAGAGATGTAGGGGTCCAGGGATTTCTCTTAAGTGCCTCATTACCCATTAGCTTGCAAAACGCATTTATTTTCAATACCTGTAATATGATATTCAATTTTAAGAGAGTAAAAAATCAGTCTAGAATCCAGCAAGAATGTCCCCTTATGAAATTTAATATGCAACTAACTTCAGTCTCAGGGTGGGTTTGGTTTTTTTTCTTTTTCTGATGGAGTGTAAGCTAACATGAAACACCATACAGGAAACTGTTTTCTTTCTACTTTTTAGGTGCCCCATCCCCCTCCACACCACCTTTGAAAACAACGTACAAAAAGGGAGTCTTCTGCTGCCTGCAAGAGGTGTCTAATTACTAGCTGGAAACTCCATTCATCACTCAGGTGTTAGAAAACACAGCTCTCTAATAGCAGGCCATTGCACTCCAGTGAACTTGCCCTGCAGGGGATTGAACAGTTCAAGGCAAAGCCTGAGGAAACCTCTTCACAACCATATGGAGAAGGTCTATAGTTTTGTTTATAACAGTCTTCCCTTAATTCCTTAATTCCTCCACTATCCCCACAGATATTTAAGAAAAAAAGTCATTGCAGGAAGAAGCCTGTAGCCACCTGTCCAGCAACTCTTTTAGACATAGAAAGTCATTGTTGGCTTTCCTGTGGAAAAGCAAAAATTATGCCTGCTTGAGCCATTATCAAGCATTAATGTAGAAGAGGAATACCAGTTTAAAATAAAAACAAAATAAAACAAAACAAAAAAACCCCAAACGATATAATGGGACATTTAAAGAGAACTTTAAAAGTGACTTGAAGAAATGAAAAAGAATAGCTGTTTGAGGCAGTGCTACAAGTCATTGATAATTTATATTTTCATTCCTAAAGATTAGTTCCTTTCCTTTTCCTTTTCCTTTTCTTGTCCTGTCCTGCCCTTGTCCTTCCCTTGCCCTTCTTCCTGTCTTTTCTATTTGGGACTGGAGACTGATGAGATAAACAGACACACTCTCTTGCACACTTAAATTGTTGCAGCATCTGTGCATAATAGTCATATAAACCTTCATGTTTGTCTTCCTGACATTGCAATTTAACTTTATAGCAGTTCTCAGAGCACTGACAAACACACCTCTTTCACACATTTGACCAGAGCTTCAATCTTTCTAGAGCTTAATTTTAGCCAGTCTTAAACAGTTTAAGTACTCAAATTCCGCTATGTGTGGGCCAAGAGACTTATCCCTCTTGGTGCAAAATACTCTGGGTGTAACTACAACTGAGTTTTAGGTCAGATCAGGAATGTAGCTTTGAAAACAGTCTCTTGGTTATTGTGGAGTCACTCTTCTCACAGTGTAGTCTGAAACACTGAGCACTAAATGGATTTGTAATACAAAGTAAAATGGAAGATGTCCTCATGGAACAAATGCAATTTCTCCCAGCTGGTAATGGAAGTCCAGCCCATAGGACCAGCCCGGAATTTGCGAAACATCCTGAAATGCATATAGTGTTGACATATCAGGCCCTTAACACCAGCTGGGTTCCTCTGCAGTGTAAATGGGGCCACAGTAAGCAATAATGCCGACATGTGTGAGCATCTGCTGAGCAACAGATACTCCAACAAACTCACTCTAGCCAGTCTTTCTAGTTCTTATCTGTCTCAGAAAAGACATCTGAGATTGAGTCCAGCCTTTGACCAAATTCCACCATATCAACTAAACCATGGAACTAAGTGATATATCCAGACTTAAACACCTCCAGCGATGGTAACTCCACCACCTTAGCACCTGGGCAGTCCGTTACAATGCCTGAGAACTTTTGTATGAAGAAATTCCTCCTAATGCCCAGGCTTAACCTCCCCTGGTGCAACTTAAGGCTATGTCCTTTTGTTCTGTCATTTGTTACCTGGGAGAAGAGACTGACCTCCAGCTGGCTAAAATCTCCTTTCAGATAGTTATAGAGACTGATAAAGTCACCCCTGAGCATTCTCTTCTCTAGGCTAAACAACTCCAACTCCCTCAGCTAATTCCTCATAACACCTACCCTCAAACACTTCACCAGCTTCATTGCCCTTCTCTGGACTCTCTCCAGGATGTTTCTTGAATCAAGGGAACCAGAAGTGGGTACAGGATTTGAGGTGCAGCCTCACCAGTGTTGATTACAGGGGAACAAGCCCTTTCTTTGTCCTGCTTGCCACATTATTACTGATACAAGATGCCAGGGCCTTCTTGCCCATCTGGGCACACTGCTGAGTCAGGTCCAGTAGGTTGTTAGCTAGCAACCCAAGGTCCTTTTCCACTCAGCAGCTTTCCAACTCCTCTTCCCTAGCCTGTAGGGCTCCATGCAGTTGTTGTGGTGAAAGTGCAGGACCCAACACTTGTTTTTATTGAACTTCATACTGTTGGTCTCGACCCATCTATCCTGTCTGTCCAGATCACTCCACATACTCTCCTATCTCCTAGAAGATCAACACTCCCATGTAGCTCCGCGTTGTCTGCAAATTTACTGAGAGTGCACTCAGTCTCCTCATCTAGACCATACATAAAAATTGTGAAAGGGACTGAGCCCAATACTGAGCCCTGATGGACACCATAAGTCATTGGTCACCATCTGGATGTGGCCCCATAAGTCACTGGTCACCAACTGGATGTGGCACCATTCAACACCTCTCTCTGGGCCTGGCCATGAAGCCAGTTCTTAACCCAGTGAAGAGTCCACCTGTCCAAACCATGGACTGCCAGCTTTTCCAGGAAAATTATATGGGAGACCTGTCAAAGGTTTTGCTGAAGGCCAGGTAGACTACATCCACAGCCTTTCTCTCATCCATTAGATGGGTTACTTGATTGTGAAAAGAAATCCAGTTGGTCAAGCAGGACCCGCCTTTCCTAAACTCATGCTGGTGGTGTCTGACCCCTTGGTTGTCTTATATGTGCCATGTGAACGCCCTCAGGATGATCTGTTCTATAACCTTGCTGGGCACTGAGGTCAGGCTGTAGCTCCCCGACTACTCCTTTCAACCCATCTTGGGGATGGGAGTCACATTGGCCTACCTCCAGTCTTCTGGGACCTCCCCAGTTAGCCAGGACTGATGATAAATGATGAAGAGTGGCTCAGTGAGCTTTTCCACCAGCTCCCCCAAAACCCTCAACTGAATCCCATCCAGCTCCATAGACTGCTGACAATCTAAATGGCTCCCAGTCTACCAGGTCAGGGACCTGGTTGTCCTGAGGATAACCAGTCTTTCTGTTAAAGGCTAAGGCAAAGAAGACATTAAGTATCTCAGCTGTTTCCTCAGCCTTGGTGACAATGTTCCCACTGGTGTCCAATAAAGAATGAAGGTAAGTTCAGAAAACATGAATAAGGACATTGAGTACCACAAAGCAACCCTTCTTCCATATGAGAATAGCAAAGCATCTGTAAACTCACAAATAACTGGTAGAAAAACAGTGTAGTTCCGTATATTAAAGTAAGCTCAAAACTCATGCTTGTGATGTAAGACACATTTAGTTCATGTTATGTGGGCAACCCTGCAGAAGATGCCATTCCAAACACACCTTCAAGAAGGAGGAGGCCATCTTCATTCACCCATACAGAAATTCCCTGTGTTTTTATTTCCTGACAGGGCTCTAAGTACTCTGGGAAGTGCTGTCACCTTGAGGTCTTACAGTACCACCCTGGGCTAAGACACCAGAAAATAACATACACAAAAATACTAATACAGCAAAGGTGTGTCCTTTTATAATTATCTACATTAATTGGAAGTGTCTCTAAATTTACAATAGTTTTTTATTATATTTAGACTGAGTTTCACTGAAGGAAACAAACTGGTCCTGCTTTACAGAGCTTATACTTGCTGAGATGAACTAGCTTTGGTCACTGCATTTAGAAGCACACTAAACATTGTTTGGGTCTCAAGTTTGTGAAAATTGTGAAATTCTTGTCTTTAATTTTTTCCATGCACCTTATCTTCAGAGTATCACAGCCACCTTAGAAGCATCATTTTTTTTAATTTCTATTTTTATCCAACAAGGCTTACACCCTGTTTGAGGCTTTTCTCTTGTTAATTGATATATTTAAAAGTTCAGACTTCCTTCTTATAAGAATTTGATATTTACTTTAAAAATTCTTGTATTCAATTATATTATTTTCTGATCCTTTTACAAAAAAAATTTCTGAATACAAAAGTTTTTAAGAGGTCTAATAATAAAAGTCTTGTATTCTTCTTATAAGAAAAATTAGTTAATAAACTGTGGGTTTTCTTCTTACTTTCCCAGTAACTGCACCCTACTTTTCAATTTGTTGATATTACTTGTTTTCACCAACATTCCCAGGCCTCTACTTCCTCTGCTATGAGGAGCCTTTCCAAATGCATTATCTGCAAACTCCCTTGTTAACAGAGAATTATTCTTTCAGTTCCTTTGAAAGGCCACTGTCCCTTTGAATCATCTGCCGAGGAGATATGCTATTGTAACTTTCATTCCTTTTTCTTCCTCTTTCCTTCCTCAAGGAATGAAATGTGTGTACTTCCATAAAAAACTGAATGAATAGCTACTTGTCTCAGGTTTTCATCTGTGTTCTTTACATTTTGCCCATTCCAGAAGAGGAAGCCAAATGGAACTTTCAACATCAACTAAGATAAATAATTTATGCCTGAATTATCAAGTGATCTTCTGTAGAAAACTACTTTTAGCCTTTCTCTAATCCTACATTTTACCAAGAGAAAAAGACAGCAAGCATAAAAAAATATTACTAAAACCCTATGAAATCTAGAATGATGGATTACATTTTAAAAGGCTTAATAGAATGCATATTTTGTATTAAACATAAAAAACTAATTTTTAATTTGTTTTGAATTTTTTTTTAGCAAGCAAATAGGATAAGTAAATGAAAGAAGGAAAGGCAAAAAACACCAAGATGAACAGTAGAGAATCTAAGGTATTTTTCCAGAAGGTATCTTCAAGTTGGAAGATCTGAAAAGCATATACAGAAATCTGCAAGCGTAAAAGCTTGTCTGAAAAAAATGTTTTCAGTATCTTATTTCAGTGATGCACCAATCCTATATAAATACTGCTTGTTCTGTTTATTATCAAAGACAAATCTGTTTAGTCACTTGGTCAAGCTATTCATACTTTTGGATTCAATGCTGTACTGTGGCTCTGAGCTCCATTACCTTAGTTTTTTTTAATTAAAGCATTACTGAATATTGCTAGATTTTTATGGGCATCATAAGATATTGACAATGTCATTATTTCAGAAATCTTTGTCTAATTTTGTGCTGGCATGATCATGTTAATCTATTTCTCACAGTGTTTGAGTGTTGTAGACCACAAAATATATGTTGAAAATGTTCTATTCTTTGTTTCATCACCATTAGAAAATTTTCCTGTATCATACACGATTGATTACAAAAAAAAAAAAAAGAGCCACAACCAAACAATAGTAACGTATTACTGTTCCTATCTGCCATAGCTATGGAGAACAGATTGTTCTTTTCCTCTTTGGAAAATTCTTTTTTATATTTGATGGATGTTACTGTGAGCTTGATAAATATTCTGTTCTGTTGGATAAGCAGCACCATGTCTTTTTTTCTTTTATCACACGTTTTCCATATTTGTCATTGCTTTTCTTGTTTTCATTAAGATTCTTCATTTAAACCACCTATTATGATCCTGCAGTATCCAAACTTGAATTCCAGCTGATACTTTAATGTTGCCCAATAGAGGATGAATCATTTACATGTCTTGACACTTTCCTATTTAAAGTACTCAATTTCATTGTTTTCATTATAAAATTTTGGCATAATGAAATTCTGATTCCCTGTGACCTCAGAGCCATTTCTTAAGAAGTGCTGTAAAATAGTATTTCTCTCCTTGTATTTCTTCCAGTTAATGATTCTGTGATTCCATGATTATTCTTACTTTATGATGGCCCTACTTAAATATCCATCTCATTTCCTTCTCAGTCAATTTCACTAACAAATCAGGATCATTTTGAACTCCAGCCCTATTCTTCAGTTTGAAAATCACAGGTGATTGTGTGTCAGTCCCTTTTGGATTTTAAAGACCTCTATTGCATATCACTCATACTTGTCTCTTGCTGAAGATTCCTTATCTGTGCATGTAGTGTTCATATGAAAGTCATTCTATATCACTGGTTAGTTTGTTGATTTTTAGAGTACTTTTTCTATTGCTGTTTCTCAGTGGAATGATAAGATGTCAAAAGATTAATTTACAGCTTATTGAATAACAGATGCAGTTCTGTTATTTTACAGAGAATAATTTATGAAGTAGATATGAACATCAAAATCAAACTTCCTGTCACAAGAAGAATTAACATATCAAAACAGCAAAAATGTTTGAAACCCAGAATCTTTTCACACTGCACAGGTTCATCACAGTCAGTTTTATGACACATCTTCATTTCAGAAAGCTGCATTCTATTACTGAAACACCTTTTGCATATGTGTCGTCATCTGGGTTTCTGGTTTATTGTGCAAGTGATAAAATGCCTTTTGCTGGTGAAGAATGTTCCCACATATTTTATAGATATGATAATGGAAAGTTGTTTACATTGGTCATGCAATCATCAGCTTGGGTCTCACAGTATAAAAACAGGTCTACCGGCCAATCATCCATTTCTACTTTTATTCACGTCATTGTGAGTTTCATGCAGAACTCACTGAAATCATGAGCTTCATTTAAAAAACTTTCCTCCGCATTTCAGTGCTTTGTGGTAAGGCTTCAGTTCTGATGGTTGCTTATTCTGGTTTTGTTGAACCTGTTTTGGTTTTGATCATTGAACCACAGAGGGGCTTCACAAAGTCTTCAGGCTTCTTACTACGTGGCACTGTCTTAAACAGCAAGGACTCAGCCTTCACCATTAAACAGTACACTACTCTCTGTCAATTTAGTATACTATCCATCATATGCTATTTTTCATATGTTTGCAGATATGAACATTGATGAAATCCAAATGACAGAAAGTTGTTTCAACTGAACTCAGTTTTAATTGAAAAGAAGTACTGGCAACAAAACACTAAGCTAAATGAAAATATGAATTATTGTGTATTTTTATTGTTTAATCAAGCAAAAACTTAAAGTTAGTTTAAAGCTAGTATAACATTTCAGCAGGCAAATATAATATAGCACAAAAGTGTTCATGATTTGAGGACTGAGTGTGTGACAGTCACGTTTATATCTGTTTGTATGTGTGTATATGTCATGTGTACATTATGAAAGTGTGGGTTTTAACTGAAAAAAATACATAAAGGAAGCAGTAAAAGAATTTTTTTTAGGTGAATATATTAGGTTTTATAAAATTCCTTACTAGAAATGCCTTAATGACTTAGCATTCCTTGTCACAGTATAAACCTATTATTGCAAAATTAGAACTAGAGATAGAGATATGATTTTTCCCACCATTATGTATAAAAATACTAAAATTTGGGGCTCCAAGAAGAGAACTCATCTCATAGATTTTAAATGCCTAAAATTGGTCATCAACGTCTATGACAATTCCTTGTGCTCAATGTACCATCAGGAGCACAGCTTGTTTCATCTTTATATCTAAAATCTCAGGCAGTTCAGGTCAATTACCTATTTCTCTACACAGACTATAAGGAAACATTACGATCAGCTCAGATTGAAACATAGGCATCTTACCAGCTTAAATTAAGGGAGAAAGGCTCCAAATTTTGAGGAGAACTAGAATTTTTGAAGAAACTGGTGATTTCTTTAAGTCAGTGTCAAATGAGTAATCATGAAAGTCTTCGATTAATCTTGATCTTGTAAGGTTTTTGAGCAAGTACTTGACAATAAGCATACAAAAAGGCACAGTAAACTCACTTATAACTTATTTTTAATGGAATGACTTAGCTAATCAAGGTTGGGATTAACTACTAGTTACATAAGAACGAGGGATCTTATTGCCTTATCTGTCTGACAAATGCCATAAATTATATGGGCACTGTACACTAAAACCTGATAGGCATTGTCACCTAAACCTATTTAAATTCATTTGATAGACTTCTGTTATTTCATTTCTGAAAGATACTGAAAAGTGTTGAGCTGTTTGTAAGGTATTTGTGGCTCCAAAGGAGGTAGAATACAGTAAATTTTCACAGCTGACCACTTATCACATGGTCTACCCATCTTCCAGTGCTTTATTAAGCCAAGCATTTTTAATATCTGTGAAACTGACTAAACATCAAACCCTTCTAATCCAAACTGTGAGGCTCTGAAATCTGTTAATTACTACTGTAAAATTTAATTACCTTTTTTTACACTTGATAAAACTTTGTTAAAATATCTTAATTGTGATATAAAATATCCCTTTAAATAGAATATTATTATTTTGTGACTAGTGACCTTAAAATCTGTAATGGAGGCAAATTTAATAGAGAAATATAATCAGCTTATCTCAAAGAAAATCCATGTCATATTATTAATGCTAAGCACAGTTAACAAGATTTTCCTAATGTTAGAAACTGCTATTAGGGTTTATGACACTTATCAAAAAAGATATAAAATGTGTATGAATGTAATCTGTACCATTGTTATACAACTCAAACACTTTCTAAACACTCTCATTCACACGTAGTGGTCACTATTAATGCATGTCAACTTGATCTTTCTTTGGTGATGCAGAACCGTAAAGAAAGGTCATTATACATATTGCAGTCATAAAAACCCCATATAGTACTGTAAAAGGTCTCTTGTGGAGCACAAGAAATAAAAGAGCCTGAGCCTGTGGTGTGATGTGGCTGAGGAGAGAGAATCCATTGTTTCCAGCGGTGGTAAATCAGCTGGCATTCCCTAAGGATTTTAGTCTACACTCACAAATGTACCCCTGCAAAAACAAGCTGATTTCCTTTCCAATCCCACATGCTGCTCACCCTGATGTCACAGCAGTAAGGATATTATTGACCAGAAAAGTACTAAAAGTAAATGCTATTAAGAGCTTCTTTTCTTACAGTTAAATTGATTTTATACTTAAAATAAATCTGAGCTTCCTTTGGAAAACGGACACAACTTCATGCTTAACAATTCAGCAGCTTATAGCTAAACATCCTGTTCTCAGCTTAGTACTCTAGCAAGTGAATCTATTTTCCTTTTACAGCGATATGTTCCTCAAATATCTTCCTTTTTTTCTCACTTGAGAAAAAGTATTAAAATTTAATAAGATATCCTTTCACATTTATCACAACACTGTGACTCATCTCACTTTTCTTAATGAATTGTGTTGAGAATGTATTTCTGAAGACTTTAATTAAGATGGAATAGAAATAGCAATTTTCTTGTGAATTTCAAATAAGCTTAAAAATTGGGATGCAAAAGACTGGTGACAACAAAACCTTCAAATATACCTCAGCATTATAAAACTACACTCATTTATCTGTTATGATCTGTTAGAAATTTCAAGAAGGACACTATGAAATAAATTAATTAAAAATAGCAATTAGAAAGTCACAGAACTGGTCAGAAGAGACATTGACATTCAGAATGAAGACTTTTTCCTCATTATAATTGTTTTATAGCTGAATTTTAACTTTAGAACTATTAATACTATATTTTAATGCCTTTAATCTATTCTTTCATCTATTGCATCTAAACAAATGAACATTTTATCTCTCAGAGATATCCATATACAGGGTATAATGATGGCTTTTCAATATTAGCAAGAATAAACAGATCTTACCATTTTTTTTTCTAAAGAAAAATTCTCCTTACTGTAGATCTCTGAGGCTGAGGAAATTCTGATTCAAATGAAGTAATAAAAAGACATTTTTATAATTTTACAGCAAACACAGGTTGCAACAGCAAGTTTATTGAGATATTTTCTTCTTTTCTGAGTCCATCTGGGCCCATTTTAGTTAGTTATATAAAAAAATATAGTTTTACCTTTTTTCCAAGTATATAACATACATTGAAATACTTTGACTACACTATGGTATTTATGCACAAAAGATGGTCTATTATACAAGATTTTCTAATATATGCGCATAGGAAGGTACCCCTTTTTCACTCTTCGAAAAATGAAATCCTCTAACTAACATAACGCTAAACCTACCATCAGTGCTTCCATAAGTAACGACATTCACTATATTATCTGATTTACTCTTTGAACTGTCTTCGTAGCTTTTAAAACTCAATGTTCTCTCTCATATACTTTGCTGTGTGGTAGCAATTAAACAGAAAATTGTAACACCTGTGCATGCTGTTTTATTTTACTTCACAGTTTCCAGATGGCATGGAACAGGTGATATCACAACACAGAAAGTCTCATGGGAAGAGGAAGAAACACTTTCCTCACAGGGAAGCACTTCAATATGCACAGCAGCACATCTCATCACACAGCAGCTAGATCCCCACAAATGAGGAAAAAGCATCCCTGCAATAACTGAAGTTTACCACAGCAAAAATGCACCACAGATGACAAACAAATAACGAATATTCCCTTCCTTTAAGGAAATGTAGAGGCAAAGAGAACATTCTCACCTCTCTTCTTACATTGAGATTTAGTCACAGTGAGCAAGAAGAAGTATTTCAAAATCATGGCAAACAATTCCAAAGCCTATTGTCATTTCTTCTCTTTTTGCTGGAAAGAGACAGATATGCATCTCTTTTATTATATAAGTCTACTAAAGACAGTTAGTCAAGATATTTATTTTTCTTGGTGTTAGATTGTTCAGTACAGTAATTTTTCTTTGTTTTATGCTTCAACCAAGGAAGTCCAGGCCTTATTTATTGTGAAAACAATGGCAATGCTGTCATCAGGCAAGTTAGTACTGCACAATGGAATGTGTTGAACCTCAAATCGGTTAAGATCCAATCCAGAAGTCTCTAAAAATTAGTCAAATTACTTCCTACCCATCTATCCATTTCTAAATACATATATAATATATACAAAAGCACAATATTTTATCTCTTATTTTTCTTTCTTAAATAGGAGACTTGGTGTATTTTTTGTTGGAATCTGGATGCACATCTACCTGAAAGCTCTCATTTTACCACTAGAGGGCCAGTAAATACTAGATTTCTTTAACTTTCCCATTATATAGCTAATGCTGGAAGAATCTGGAGCAGGAGTGAATATTATTTCTGGCACTTTGTCATTGCTTTGTTTTGCTTGTTTGCCACTGGATGGAGAATGTAATTGTTTGAGTTCACATAAAGCAAAGATTTGAAGTGCATAAGTCTTGTAAGGGGGTAAGAACTGCATAAGTAAATATTAAGCATCTGGTTTATGCGGTTTATTATACATAAACATTCTCTGTACACAGAAATATACTAAAGGTAATGTTTACAAGAATGACTGCACATACACACATCCATTTGGACTCAGTTACAAGTTGCCTGAGATCTTGCATCAAGTTTTCAAAAATGATTGTTAGCTAGGGTATGTGAATAACATTCTTTACCATTCCTGTAATATAAAACTAGCTGAAAATATTATTTTAGGATATTTATGTATTTTATTTCTAGATAAGGCTGCTTTGCAAAAGTTAGGATGGAATAAAATAAAACTCATGCTTGAAGCAATTAAAAATTGACTCAATGCAGAAAGAAGTCTGATGGAGTTTCATTAATCTATCTCAGCAATATCTGCTGGAATGATTTTCAAGAACTGGCTAAAGTGCTTTCTTGTGTATTTCCACTTAAGCCATCTGCAAATTTTAATACTTATTCCTGAGGGAGGAAATCTTCTAGTGCTGTTTTTCATTTGATTTGAAAGGACATCCTGTTTAGGTACTTATCAGAAGAACAGAAGAATAGATGCCAAATTCCACAAGTCAGTTTAAAAAACTTAGTAGGTGAGACTAAAGTAACAAGCTATATTTAGAAGAAGCTTCAGCATTGTTCCTTTTTTATATAAGTCAGATACATTCATGCATGTCTAAAGAGTAACTGCTATGTTTCCTAAACATTAAAGGATTTTGCTAAAATTTGCTAAACTAAACTGGTTTGATGATTAAGGACAAAATCCAAAAGAACAACTAAACAAGTGAGCTATGCAGAGAATCATAAGGGACTTACAGTCATTGACAACAGAGGTCAAATTAGGCATGTTTAGGTACCCTGATGCCTAAAGTTCTGCTAATGTACTTGTTTAGAGATGTTGCCATTGTGTCTGAGCTAAGGTCTTGGTGCTTATCTCATGCTTCAGCTGTTTGGATCAAGCCTTGTGCCTAATTTTTATGAAATGCATATGTTGGAGGGAAACATGGAGAGGAAAGAGAGAGGAAACAACCACACCTACAACACACTACCACACCAAGTAAAGCACAACCACCTGACTATCCTATGGACCACCATTTCCAAAACCGATGGAGAGAAGATGCAGGTTTGCCTTGGATTGTTGGTGCTCATTTATTCTTTTGAGAAGAGTGCCTAA
The DNA here is from genome assembly GCF_047495875.1 of Pithys albifrons albifrons. NCBI lineage: Eukaryota > Metazoa > Chordata > Aves > Passeriformes > Thamnophilidae > Pithys > Pithys albifrons. Next base: position 42,371,219 of record NC_092458.1, read on the forward strand.
CTAAATGTTTTGCACAAAGCTGGCGCTGCAATGGGAATACTCTGACATGAAATACTGGCCTAGTGTGCCACAACTAGGTCAGTGAGAAATACAGGAGAGCCTATGCATTGTCCATAGCCACTGCACTCACCTGAAAGGAGAAAGGAGTCTTTAAGTTTCATTTCTGGATTCAAAAACCTTTTATTTTCTGCATTAAAATAATAAATGCCCTAACTTTAATGTCGAGAACTAGAAAGCAGGGAGAAAAGGGATAAACAGACAAGAAGGGACCTGCCTCAGTGAAACAATAAAAAGTACTGTTTTTTGCACTTAATCTCTGGGGAGTCTGAATTCCTAGAGTCCCACTGGCTTCACAGAATAAAATTCCTGTCTTAGGGAAAAAAATGCAACGAACTGCTGTTGTCCAAGTTTTGTGATCAGTAAGATTAAGTGACTCTACAAGCTATATTATCTTCTGGAACCTCTTTTCACCAGTAAAGCTCATTGACATTGAGAGTAGGAGTCATTTCCCTACAATGTAAACTAATCCATTTTAGCCACTTACCTAAGGATCTTTTGTAGGCAAAGAACAGAGGTTTGAGCAACAGTTCATCTTATCCAAACTTAGCTACCTAAGCAAAATTCAATAGCTTTGAATAACGATGAAAGAGTCTATTTTCTTCTGCTGAGTAGAAAGGAATAAAAGTAGCCACTCTGATGAAAAGTTCTACAATGCAGATATCCAAAATAAAGTGAAAAATAATGCCTTCTATTTCAGAGAGAGGCTTGCTTGTATAAGAGTAGCCATGATCAGCCTCAGACCTTCATTTTAGTTAAACACCAAAGCAATCAGTGATGTTTTGACCAAAATATTATTTTCTACTGATAGTGGGAAAACAACCCTAAGAACATATTCCGCATTTTGTCTTCGTAGCAAATAAAACTCAATTGAAGGCACAGATAAAAATTTGGAATCTTTTCTTTCTAACAGGAAGAAAAGAGATTAAAGATTTACTGGAATTAGTAAACTGTGGATATCTACTGTTTTGAAAAACAGACAATGTAAGTGTTAATGCAAAACTATGACTAGAAGCTTTCAAATGAACTGTTGAAAAAGGGGATGGTAAAGTTTTTTCCCAGGAATCTGGCAATACTGGCATGTGAAGCTCTGTGATCTCTCTGTATAGAGAGGCAGAGTGGAAATGTTTTTTCAGTATTAGACTATATAGTCCCACATCAGTCTTGGCCTACATGTGCTTTTCTGATGCCTTTCTGCTACTCTATATGCAGCTTGCATAAAGCTGGGCTTTGTTTCCTGCTGGAATTATTAAACCTGTGTAATTCTCCTTCTTTTCTCCAGATCCAAAGCAAGAAAACATTAGTTCGCTGGCCAAGAGCCGATGTGTGGCTAAAGAGACATTGGTTGGGTTTGCGTATTAATGAAGACAAGACTAAGTTTCAAACCTGAAAAAAATGTATTTTTAAGATACTTGTGGAACATGTTTCTACAAGTGTATCCAATACACAGAAACTGTTACTAAAGCCACCACAAAAGACAAGGGGGGGTGGGGGGGAATAAGAAAAAAAAAGAAAATAAAAAAAACCAACAACAAAAAAAACAAAAACAAAAACAAAAAAGAAAAAAGCTGGGATTCATGGGGGAATAAAAAAACTAAACACTGTTACAGTTGTGACTCAGATGAATGACTGCCAGGAAACTGAGAGTTAAGGGATAATATTCCATTACAAGCTCATGCTGTTGTTCCTGTCTCTGAGTTCACACAGACATTGGAGAAAACTGTATAGTTTGAATTGTCTTGGGTTTGTTCACTGGAGTTTCTAATGCAACCATTTAAATGTGGCTTTCCTCTGTTTGAACATATTTCATTCATGAACTCCAGTCTTATAGTGACCCATTTAGAAATGTTGCATTAATTGTAGGAAGAACCAGTTTGCCACATTATCTGATCATAAGCCACAGAGCAGCTCCTTAGTCGTATCTAGCAACATGAAACTAACATGCTTTGTCTATTTTTTCATGTTCATTTTAAAAAATATTTTACTAAGATATTCTACCTGATCTAGAACTGTTAACTCACTCAGGGGAGACCTCTCCCAGCAAAGCAATGCTCATTTGCTCAAACACCTAAGCTATCACAAAGGTATTTCAAAAATTACTAATTGCAGTTCAACAAGAGAGTTGGTTCAGCAGGGGTATCAGTTCACAGTCATGAAAGACCAACATATACATTTAGTCTATCACTTGATGCTTTGGAGGCAGAATAACTGGATTATCTATCCTCTGACAAGAAAACAAATCAGCCTAGTGCTAGAGCCAAATTATTTTTGGCTCAGCAGCTTATCAGAGTATTGCAGAAACTTGCTTGTGAGAGTGGATGCATAGGAAATGAAGGTCAGAAAGGATTAAATCCAAGATGACTCCAGTAAAAAATCACTGCACTCATCTTGAAGAAGCCAGGAATAAATATCAATATACTGCATTCTCACTTAGCTTAACATCAACTTCCTTTTATTTTTTTTTCATTTTTCCCTCTCTCTCGTTCTATTAATACTATCAAAATTCAAGGAATTAATTGCTGGCATTCCTATGCATCCTGACGTTTGTTGCTATCAATTGGCTCTTTATGCCTCTCAGTTGAGGCCGGATGTTTGCAGTTGCTGGCAGCTGTTGTTCGAGGCCCCATGAACAGCTGATAGACTGGCAGTCCACACAGAGAGTGCAGCACAGAGCCTGGGAAAGGGCCCAGTGCTGAATACACTCAACTTCAATGGGTAATTAGCTCAGTACATGTAAGATTAGAGAACTAGCATGGGAGACAGGGCATCTGACCTGCTTTCCAAGAGTCATTAGAAATTAGAAATGGTAATTCTTTCACAGGAAATTTAAAGAATTTTATGAATGGCACTTGTTGACTTTTTTACCAAAGGAACTCTGCTAGAAGTTCATCTACTTTGGACATTTATTCAAACAAATAAACTGTTATGTTTTCTTTCTACAACAAAATAATATATTTTTAAAATTGTTTAAAAATTAATTATAATTCATTTGTCTCTGGAATTTGTGGGTACTACAAATTTTCAGGCATACTTATTTGTCCCACTAAATCTTTTTTTTTTTTTTGGGGGGGGGGTCACCTTTCATGTAATTAACCCTTGTTTCTTCAGAATCTGATCTGAAATAAATAAAAAGGGTGAAAGGGCGGGGGGGGGAGGGGGGGGGGGAGAATTCTATTTGTAAAAATAGAATTTATGGCTGTTTTTCACTTGCAGTCATGATATAGACAGGATCAGACCCAAAGCCAGATGAGATCAAATGAAGTCTTCTCTGTCCTAAGGGGATCTACTGTAATATTCAAGAAATATTTGTATGCATGGGAGCGTGTATGTGTGTGTATGTGTGTGTGAGAACATACCACATCCCTTTCCATATCCTGCATTTAGACTGAGCTTCTTTCAGGATCATGGAGTTCTTGGAAATTCTGATCTAAGCACGGCAATAAAATATTGCCTCATCCATCCCTAACACTAACTCTCTCTAGGCTCTATCAATGTTTTCATGAGTTTCTGGAAAAATGAAGAAAATAATTATCTACTTTACAGATTTTTTTTTGAAAAAGAAAACGATGTTTGGAGCATATTTAAAGGGAAAAAAAAGTAAAATATTGTCATAGCTACAAGTCCAATGCCACAGTTCTCATTAGAAATTTGAAGGTTTTAATACAATATGGATTTTGTAAGTCTCACAATATCAGTCTTTGCAGATGAAGCTCTTAGGGTTAGTGGTCTACCTGTATTTGGACTATATTGTAGAATTGCTAGCTCTGGTGCATGTTATCCTTAACATCTGGACCTGCAGAAACCACAAGTTTTTCTTTTGAGAGAAAAGATGTTAAAAAGTATTTTAACAGATCTAAGAATCCACAGTGAGCTTGGATGAGCATTCTCATCTTTTGTTTTAGCTTACTGTATTTTCAATTTGTAGTGACATTTGTTGTTGGAGTGCCCCTCAGACAATAAGATAAAAATCTAGGAGGGGAAATCCAGGTTGAGAAAAAAAGATATTAGAAGCAAATCACAGGAAAGAGAAAAGATATCTGTAGAAAATAATTTTCTCTATTTACTTCACCTAGAAACCTTCATCTGCAAGAGAGAAATTATTGGCTTCACCTGTGGGTGGAAGTCAGCAATGCACCTGGGGTAGAGGACTGCATAGCAAACTAAATTTTAAAAGGAGAGGAATGAAATACTATTTCCATAAAGACTTTTTGGGGATGGGAAGCACTCATGTTTCTATTAATCTCTGTTTATTTATAGTCAAGACCACCTGAGAAGGAGCAAGTTAAGTACAGGACAATTGTTTAAATGAACAAGGTCACAGGCCTCTCCAAGATTAATTCTTGTGGCTGGTTACTGCTTTCAGCAAAGAAAGGGGAGCAGAACAGATATGATGAGTGGACAGATGGGGGACAGACAAGGGGACAGGGGATGGGAGATGGAAAGAGGAAAGCAGAGCACAACATATTTGGCTAGTGACTACTATTTGTTTTCATTTATTAGTGAAGTGTTTAAAAAAAAAAGGATGCAGTTCCAATGAAATTTATCATCTGGGAGTATCAAAAGCTGATATGACTTCATGATACGATTTTAAAGTCAATCTAAAAAATACAGCAATTCATATTTATAAAAAGTAAGAAGAAAATTTAAAAAAAAAAGAAAAAGGTAACAAAAAATTAGCTTCTTTTCTTTTTTTCATTGCCTCAGTGCAGGAGAGGTACAAGACAAAATGCCTGTGGTTTAACTTGCCGAGTTTTACTAGACTACTTGAGAAAGAATTTGGTAGTAAAGATCTTGCTGTTCCTGTGAGGGCTCTGCTTTCAGAACAGCTTCCATAGTCATCTCAGATGTGTTAACAGTGATCTTGTGTCCTTCTCTAAAGACAGAAGTGAGGAAAAGTTTGAGTGTTTTCTAAACCAGAAACTGGACACATTTAATTGGGTGTAACTTTAGGTATCTGAAGCAACAGGATTAAATGTGAGTTGATCTTGCTGTTTCCTGTGGAGGTTGTGTGAACTAATTTATTTCATGCTAAAACAAGAATGCTATATATGATTGCTTCCCATTTTACCTATTTCTCTCAATTGGAATCTAGTACAGGTGTAGACATATATACTGTAGATGTTTAAAGTTAAGCAAATGAAGTCATTCCCTGAACTCCACCCAACATCTTCCCTGTCACTCTTCCAGAAAGTCATTTCATGACCTTCACTGCAAGTTTAGAACAACAGTGACCAAAATACTCCATTACATGAGCCATGCTAAATTGCAAGAACTTTACAGTTTACTCCACCCATCCTGTTTACATGCCTCAGTATGTAAAACGAAGAAAAATATCATCATGAAGCTAATATGACAGGAAGGGGAAGAAATACTTTGTTCTCCTTGTCACTCCTGAAGGGCATGAATCCACATCAGTGTTTGGGTTGGTGAGATACTTTTTCTAATTTTTCATTCAATTACTTACATCAACAATTCCTCTACCGGGGGAATCAGATAGCAAAACAAGAGGTTTCCACTATTTCATTCCCATTCAGGCAACTATTCTAAGAATCCCACTTTTTATTTAGTGTCAGAGCAGGCTGAGGTGCTCATATGAAAGGTAGAGCGGAAATGTTAAATATGTTTATGGTTGATTATGCCAAAATATTAAATATGCCAAGGTTGATTATTTACATTTCTGGTAATGTATTTTGATTCTAGGCCATAACTATTTTTTGAAGAATGGAAATCCATGATTTCCATTGAAAGGTATCAAAAAACTCAAGAATATAGTCTGCAAAGTTTCATCAAAATTATCTGAAACCTAATCTTAACCATGATTCAACTTCACTTTGCCTAGAGACCAAATCTCTCTCGGATATGAAAACCATCACAGTGGGACATTAAGTTATACTGAATAGGCACAGTCTGTGGAGATAAAGCAGGAATTCAACATTACTGCTAAAATTTTGCTACAGTCAGGCTCAATGAACTCTGAAGAAAATCCAGCTTGTATCATAGGTGGAACAGTTAAATAAATTTACAGTTAATTTTGGCCTGCACTAACCATCATAAGCTGCCTGCCTCAGTCATTTAATTCATTGAAGATTTTTTCATTTGAGCTACAATTTTCTAACATTGATTTTGCCTGGTATTGATTATGTGAAGGAATTTTCAACAATAATGTTTCTCTTTTTAACACTTGTCCCTATAATTCCAATATCTTCTTCAATGTATATTTCTAAAAATATTCTATAAATAGAAAATTACCAACTTAAAAATGCTCAGTCACTAACATTATGAGCTATGCTTTTTAATCACTTGTTCTAGAACAAAAAAATCAAATTTGCACTATCACTTCAATCAATATAAAAACATAAAAAACATAAATATAAAATGGGAATTAACCTAATCTTTATATCATGCTCATTAATTATAAAGTGTGGTTTGCATTACTCTGCAGTGCTACTAGACACAGTAAATATTTTTTCTATTAAAGCTGTATTTCTAGGAAAGAAATTTAATCAGTAATCTCATTTATCCATTCTAAAAATTAGCAGATTTCCTGCTTCTATTAATTCTTCCCAAAAGAATGTGTATGTTACAATGATGTGATGAAAAGAGTTCTTTTACAAGGAAAAAAGTGCACTGGGTCTCTAAATTTTATTCACTACAAACATACAAATTTAAAGTAATTTTATTAGGAAGTCTGAAAAATGTCTTTCAGTAGAAATTTAAATGTAAGGACTGGACAAGTAGAGCTCATTGGCAAAAGAACTTTTACTGGATATTGAGGATTTCACAAAATATAAATTTGAGGAGTGGGGGAAGAAAGCAGAAATACAGAGCATTTAGAAATATTTTTTGATCTTGCTAGTAAAAAATACTTTTGAGGGGAGGAAAGTTATAATATTAACTGCATACTATTTAACTTTTATGTAATAGTATTTTAATTTAAAATGTTATTATATTATATTTATTATTTTATGTAAAACTTTTCAATGTAATACAATTTTTTTTTATTTTAGGTGATATATTCTGAAACGGTTAAAGTTCCATTCTTCAATAACTGATTATATATGAAATTTTAAAGATTGACATTCTGAGTTTTTTTGCAGGTTTTTTTAAAGCATAATTGATTACATAATATTCTTATTTCCACCTGCTAAAAACTGTAGTCTCCAGACAGCACTGTGAAAGAAACTGTCCAGTTAAACAGCATGATACTGAATGTTGGCAACTAATCTTTAGATCTCTTAACTTAAGTGACTGTAAAACAATGATGACTTCAAACATTGTTTTCAGATGTTTAAATTGATCTCAAAATGGAAATTGTTTGGGTTGGGAAAATCTCCAAAACACTTATACACTTGTTTCAATAAAATATGTTGAAAACTATATTTCTTCTAATTATAAAACATACATACATATATATATATGTGTGTGTATATATATATATGTTTTATAAATTTTTCCAGATATGACTAGGTTTTCTAGCTTTCTCCTCTTTAAAACAAAAGTGGATATACATTTAAGTATACCCATTTAGATTCCAAGATTTTTTTTTCCTAAGTTAGACCAAAATAAGATGAAGGATAGGAATTTTTACTTCTAAGCAGATCCTAAAATGTAACAATTTCAATAACTCTCCTTTTTGGTGCTGGGACACAGCTAACTAAAGACCCTGGTACAAAAGCAGGGAGGAAATCCCACTACTTTGAAAACTGTCAGCTGGCTGATGGTCTGCCCTGTTCAAAAAATAGCTGACATGAAACACCATTATGGTCTCTGAAAATGTTTTTACACTGTTCACAACTGTAAGCACAATATCTCTCTCAACATGTAAGCCTTCATGCAGAACAAAGCTGCTGTGGCTGCTGCCTTTATACAATTCAAAAGTCTGATGTGCCAGACTTGGCAAAAGCCTATCTCTTATTAACATCAAAGGCTCTCAAATAAAACACCATTAGTGTTGTTTGGGATTTTCATGAACGGTGCATATAAATACACATCTCTTATACTGTCAGATTTGTATTATGCTTCAACATTAATGATGACTCTGGGACACGGAACTCTGATTCAGAGCTGGATTTTGAGTCTCCCCATTCAACACACAGATTTTGGAAAGTAAGGTGGTGCCAAGAGTTTGATTTAGAACTATTTAAAAAAGTAAAAAACCCACCAGATGTGAACTGGATTTTACAGACCATTCTAACATCTTCCATATTTGCCTGCCTCTTTCTCCCCCTCAACTACTGTCTTACAGTCTGTATGTTGGACTGTGACACATCTACTTTCTCAGAATGTGTATCCATTCAAACATTTTCAGTGAGATTATATACTTAGAGGGAAATCCCTCTGAATGGGCTTTTAAGTTTCAGTTGTATATAGTGAATGTGTTTTAAGTGAAAAATTCAGATGTATTTATTTTTTTTTGAACCTCTTTCTAAATCTATCAAAAACTCATATGCTTCTATTATTATTCTTTTTCCTGCTGTTTGAGTAAATGAAGCAACTGAGTGTAGTTGAGAATTATCTGAAAATCACTATTTCTTTCTAAAATATAATGACTATTTGATATGGTAGTATTAAAGTTAGTCATGACGAGCAAAAAACTTACAAATCAGCATATGAAAATGGTTGCAACATTTTGAAATAAAGTGAGCCAACATATTAAATGAGTTCTTTGCTTTTAATTTATTTGGGTTTAATTTCTATCTCTTGTTCTCAATTTGACTGTCTTTAGAAAAATTTAGGACAAATGAGATGCCTTAAATTTAGCAGGTTATCAGCTTGCTATAATTCACAGAATTTACAATTCTGGAAATGATTTTATGTCAGTAAGTCTTTCCAGGTTAAGCACTTTTGTTGCTCTTGTCCTAGTAAATGAAAATAGTTTTCACCAACATGAATCACAGTTACTGTCAGTGAAAATATAATAGATGAGCATCTACAATAAAAAAAACCCCAGAATAGCCATCAGGGAACTGAAAACAGACACAAGACCCTTTCTCGCCTTCAGTAGGGTAGGGCAGGTGTTTTGATATTATTAATTAGGGTTTTTTTCCTACTGTGTGGTGAATTGCTTTTGGCTAAAGTTTACTATGTTATACTGTAGATATGCCAGTAAGACTTCCAAGCACATTGCATAAGAAACAAATTCATTAAAAAACCCTTGTGTATACGTGTGAGATTTAATAATTCTAGGCAATTTTTTTTGCCATGAAATTCTCATTAGATTTTAATCCACACTGTGTATTTATCATGGCAGTGTGAATTAGGTTTTTTTTTAAAGATGTTTTATTCAATGTTTTAAGTACTTTTTCTTTTATTAGTGACTTTCATTTAAAGTTAATATAAAGAATAGTTTAAACAAACAACAATCCTGCAGTTATAGATAGATACATACAAGAATAGTTTATATATGCTGTTTGTGATATTAACCTTAAACACATTCTTGATTCTACTCATTTCTACTAGAATTTAGAAGTGTTGACCACAGGGATATCCCTACTGATTTCTGTATGAGTGACAGACTAAAAAAGTTAGATTTAAATGCTTCATTATTAAATGTGTATGATACTGTCATTGCCATGTGTATGCAAATGCAAATACACTTGACACTCTTTCAATTATTTTGGCCAATCAAAAATTGCTGATTTTGATTTAAAAGTTTGTAAATACTCTTTTTGACCCAGAATCAATTTTTATGATATTTCTAAATATTCATTTTGGTTCTGTCATAATTCTATTTTATTGCTTAAAGTGAAAAAGCACTGTATGTCACTATAATTTTGTAGTAGCTTAAAATTATTAAGAACTCAATTAACCAGTTGAATAAACTGATAGAGGTATTCAAGTAACCAAATATATTTAATTAAAAAACTGAGTGCCCTCAAAATAGCTTTAAAGACTTCCTAAACTGTTCACTCAGACATTAAATATCTCTTTCTACAAAATCTTCTCTTTGGTATTATAAGGTGTAATTGTACCCTGTCTCTTCATAATACTCAAGTGAACCACAGTTCTCAAGTCCTTCAGTAATATTTACATGCAGAGCAATCAGCACTGACATAGATTGCCAAAATGATACAGAATGACATAAATACTATCAAGACACTACAATGGCACTGTAATTGTTATTATATTGTAACTCAACTGATGCCTGTAATTGTCGCATTTGATGGTGATTATTTGTCATAGACTAATGAGATACTGAGTGTTATTTGCCACTGAAATAGAGGACATTTCTGAATTGAATAAAAAAGATTTTACTTGCACTATTCAAAATGGCATATAGTAATAGAGGTAAACTAAGAATACTGCTGCTACAACTCAATTCCCAAACCAAATAAAAAACATTGAAGCAGCACAGACAATTCTGAGAAACAGATATGGTCATGCAGTGTCTTTTTAAAACATCAGAACTGGATGATGATAGCTCCATTTATGACTGTTATTAAACTATATGTCTGTTCCCAGTACAGTTGGGATTTAAAAAAAAAACAGAAAACTGGTCAACAAAATACCTACTTATTATGCTGCTAAAGAGAAAGCACTAGTTTTAAGTCATAAAGAGCAAAGAGAAGGGGAAAAGTTTTTATTAATCAGAAAGATTTCAGAAATTCTGGAAGATATAAACAAAATACTTTATCTATGCACCACTCTGCAATGGAGATGGTCGTCTTTTTTGCTTCTCAGAAGGAGATACTGAATATTAGCCCTAACATTTTTGACAGCTTGTCAAAATATTCTTCTTTGAGCAAAGTGAAATGAAGCTTTGCTCCATCTAAAAACATCTAACAGTAACTTTAAAAGGTGTCATTAAAGCCCTTAAAAGCTATTGCAAAGCAAGGCAGGAGCTACTAAGCTCTGTCTCACACAAATCAAGGACATCATCTCCTAATTAGAATATCAGTGCAGACATTTCCCGTGAAGTGGGATAAGGAAAAAGTGACACATCATGTACCTTAATAAAGAGAAGGCTGCTCAGTGCCAGGTATATATGTAAATATCCTTATAATTTTTGCATTATGTCAAGATGGTAAGGGCTTCAGTGTAAATGGAATGACAGAATCTTTAAAAATATTTTTGAAAAGTTTGTGCCTTGATTAACACACACTATAATGTCCAGCACGTTACTGGCTCTTTTGATTGTGGTACCAAGTACCTCAGATTGGACTTTATCCGAAAGAAAGAAATCCTGCTCCAACTCTACTGCAATGAAAAGTATTCAAGGCAACCATGTGTAGTGACAAAGTAGCTCTGAATTTATGAATAAATTTTACATCACAATGTTTCAGTCTATCATGACTAATGACACATAACTTAGAGATACAAATGTGTTTTGAGAGATCAACACATCATTGCTACACAGAAAGAGACATCTAACTGGAACAATTTCTTCCTATTAAATGGAAAATGGTACAACATGTTATAGTTATTGATTAATAGTAACAGAAATAGCAACTTTACTATATATGCTTTATTACTGGTTGGGGAAAAAACAAACAAACACAACTACAATATCCCCTTCAAGTATTCGATGCATACAAAAATTGACATTCCATTCACCACAGGAGTATATTCTATGGACAACTATTTGACTGGGAAGATCCATTATAGGATTATATAAAATTATTGGTGTATTGGTGGAAAACAGAGTATGGAGAAAAATAAGGAAATACTATTTATTTTAAACAGATGCAATTATTTCCTTGTGAGAGGAAGAATGACTCTTTTTTGAATAAACTTAGGGCTAGATCGAAATCTTTTTTTTACTTTTTTTTATCTTCATACAGTTCATAAGCATTAAATTCAAAACACAACTTTAGCAGTAGTTTAAGAACTCTTTGAAAGTATAGAAACACTGCAAGAACAATTAAAAAACATTAACTCCTGAAGAAAATATTTGCCTTAGTTATGTCAGTACAAAAGTATTCCTTGTTCAAAGGAAACATTGCAACTTAGATGGTTGAATATGGATGTTTTAAGAGAACAAAGTGCTGTCATACTGAATTCATGCTGGAGTCAGGCAAAGGATGACAGAGAAATATTATGACAGATTATGCCATGAGCTGTTCATTTCCTGTTACCAAGGAATAGGCAGTAGCCAAAAAATTTTAGCCTTCTGGCCCTTATTGTACCTCTGCTGTTATATTGTTGTTTAGCACACTAAGTTCTCATTGACCAGAGACTGAGTTAGCATAGTTGCTCTTCCAAAAGATGTAGCCAGTCAATAACAGATGTTTTAAAATGTGCATTATGTTACTTTGAGGCCAGTTTATTTTTAAATAACTTGGGAGCAATCAAGTGTAGGCTATAGATACAAAGCCATAAGGTAATGTACAATTTTTCTGAGAATAGGCAAGATTGACTCCAATGAGAAAAATTATTTGCTTTACCTGTACATTTTATATTAGAAATATATATATTTTTAATTCATAGTATGCTTCAGTTTTCATAAAACAATTATATCTGTGTCAGGACACAGAACTAAACAGTCTACATCTTTTGTGAGATCTTGCTCAACATACTACAGAATTCAGACAATACTAAATACACTTTGCAGTCACTGTATAAATACTAAAAACTTTAGGTATGACACAATATAGAGATACTAAAGAGAAGATCTATCATTATTAGATTAATGTTTGGAAGAATGTTTTTTACATCTTTTTTTAAATATACAAAAAACCAGGATGCATAGGCAATATACATAAAACCACACCCCCTCTTTCTCGAAATCTTTTCAGTTTGTGTGCCTTTGTACTTCATTCTCTTTATATCATAATAATACTGTTTATTTAATGTCTTGAAGACTTTAGTGGGATGTGTTGTAGCTAAGGAGTTGTTTTCTATGGGGGAATATATTACAGATACTTTTGTAGTGAAAGAATGGATTGTGTTCTTCTTGGTGACACAAAGTAATCCATGAAATAAGTAAACAAATTTTTAAAGATTCTCCCTCTTATGACCAAAATTTCTGAAAATAAATACTTAAACTGTCCTGCCAGTTTAAGTACTTTTCTCTTGCTAAGGTGGGGAAAAAAAACACAACACTTTTTTTTTTAAATACACAAACACTAATTAAAGAGAGCTAATTTGTTTAAAGATGACATAACAATATGATGATTGGAATATTTGACTTACATTTCATTGAAGTCTAAATATCTTTTCTAAAAGAAGCTTTTCAGATCTTGTAAAGGATAGGAAGCAACTTAGACAAAAGTATTCGTGGCAGACCTTTTTTTCTAGAAAGAAAGAAGGACAGAATGGTAAAGTAAACAAAGGCTATAAATCAGATGATAAAAAAATGCATGCTATGAAAGAACTGTTTCCTGTTTTGGAAGGAGGAAAAACTAAAATAACATGCATTCAGTTTTCACTACCTGTTGCAGGAATGACTTCAAAGAAATAGCTAAGCAACCAAAGGTTAAAAGGAAGCACTTTTTCACATCTTCAGAAATCTTAACTTTTTGCATGGAGATATGCCACATTTACAATTGTCCTTTAATTCCAGGATGAAAACAGAAGATTGTTCATTATCTGTTTGTTGACACTGAGTTACACTAGTAATCTTTTTTTTCATCTCAGTGATAACTTTTCTTCCAGCTTAACAGAGAGCAGAGGCTACATGAATTGTGAGGGCTTAAATTAAAAAAATACTTAAACCCCCTCCCAAAACCACAACCAAACAAAACCCCTTCAAACCCAAACTCCTCATGTGCCAGTAACATTTTCTTTTCCAAAGTAAATAGAATTACTTGGGCTACTGTTTAAAATGTATGTGCAAATATATACAAGAATGCAGAAACAACCTTTACAGAGCATTCAAAAGAACTGTTACTTAGCTTTTTGTTTTTCATATTTCTCTCAGGTACCTGGATTAACCAGCCATTTCTTGCATGTCTGTTTTCACATCTATTCATATCTATATTCTATTTCTGCTGCCTCCACTGTGATCATTTGGTTTACATCTTGGCCAGTAGTGCAGATATTTCAGATTAACAACCTGCTTTGGGGAAATTCAGACATCACTATTGCAGGCAATCAAAACATACCTTTAGGCTAATTTATGTAATCTTCTCAAGTCCTCTGTCTTAAAACATAACCTTTTTTTCTTTAACATTAGAAAAGTTTTTACTGTTGCTCTGTGCATGTATTTATGTGTTCTCATATATTGTACTTTTAATTCCAAAGAGATCATCTATAGACAAAAAAAGTGTTCTCTGACTTTCTCAAATGGACTTTTGCTCTTAATAAATGCTTTGAAATAGATATCCAGTCACTGTTAAAACTGTATACTAGAAATATTAAGATCCATAGCTTGTTTTCACAGCTGATGATATGAGGGAAGTGAAAGTATTTTATTATAAATATCTGTAATTTCTCTCCTCAGAAAGGACCAGGCAGTGCCCTACAGAAATTGTGAACTCTCAAGGACTAAGGGGAGAAAGGGAATACATATTTTGAGTTTTCCTGAAAACCCAGTCCTAAGTCTGGTCCAATCTATCTTAAAAAGTAGTTTCTAAATGTATTGAGATATCTGTGACCACTCCTAGTTCTCTATCTTTAAGTCAACTGTACTTGACTTTACCCAATTAGGGTGAATCTAGTTCTGCCTGTAGTAGAGACCGTACAATGACAAGTCCCTGAAATCCCCCAACTTTTTCAGTGCAATTTGTTTCCACATATATACATAAAAATGCATCTCTTTCAAAGGCAGCCTGAGGAAACTAGGAAAGCTTACTAGAAACTGCATCCATAGAAATAAAACGTTGCAGAGAAAAAAATGTGGAAATAACCCTCTCTATGTAAAAATTGCGTTCTTTCAACGCATCTAAAAAAACCACTGCATCTCTCAGGCCTGCTGAATGTGCCCTGATCAAATGATCCCGAGAACTGGGGCTTGCCAGGAAGTCACTGGCTTTCTGAGTGTGCAGAGAATTCTGCTGTGCACATGGAGCACGCACGCAGCAAGTGGCCTTGTAACTTGGAAAGTGCTTGAAGAAGACAGAGGTGAAGATGAGGGTGCTTTTGTTGCCAGATCTGTTTTATCTGACTCGGAGTTTTCCTGACATCTCTCCAGCATGGTGCGTGAAACATCTGAAGCAGACCAGAGGCTACATGAATATCTTTTATAGGCCAGCTATGCCTTATGTATCACCTATTGAAGGTACTTGTACAGAAGCAAGGTGTATTTTGTTTCATATATGTCAAAGAGTAAGATTAGAGTATGGGAATGTGTCTTTTACAGAGATTTGTGTAACCAATCTTTTTGCATCTTAAATGCCTTTTTTTTTCAGAATAATATCATCCAAGGATCCCTTCACAGTCAATGAAAAGAGAGAGGTAGCTGTCAGAGGGATTCAAGACTGAATTCTTCCTTCTCTTTCTTTCTCGGTATCTGAAGGCTTAGGCCAACTACAAAATAACCTCCAATATTAAAAGAAAAGTCTCAGAACCAGGAAAATTCTGCCTTTGTTCCCAATTTTATGAAACTTTATGCTGCAGAGAAAAGCTAAATCATGTTAAATGAATTTTGAAAATTCTGATAGTACAGCAGGGATCACCACAAACAAATGGAAACATAACTGAATCCACAACATACCATGAGACTCCAGTATTTTTGAAAGCTCCTATTTTTCTGAATGGTACTACTAAATTATTAATTTTCTGAATCTAAAAAACACAGAATCACAGAATGGGTAAAGTTGGGAGGGATCCCTTTATGTACTGGTTATAAAATTTACACTTCGAATTCAAAACTTAAACATCTAAATAAAAGACAATAAGTGAATTTTCTGTAGTGGGTTCTTTAAAACTGTATTTTCAAACTATGGCTCTTTATTTCAGCAACACTGTACCCTGTCAGCAGCATTCTGGAATCAAGTGAGATGTAGCCACTTACAGATTTGCCACAAATATGTCCATGCACCTTCTTTTCAGTGTTGACAATAGCAGATTCATGGAACAGTCAGGACACAGAGTAGCTTTTTGGAGTATTTAGATTATTTTTCTTTAGATTTGTATTACATTTTGAGCATTTAGATTATTTTTGGTCTTCTGTGCTGAGCCAAGTAAGCGAAATTGCAAAAAGTGCTAATTACCATAAAAATTTTCTCCATTAAATATAACAACATCAGAAACTGAAAAACTATATGCCTACTTAGGAGCCATGACATCTCATAGATATAGTATTTATGACTTGTTTGAATGGTTTAGAAAGATGCAATAAACTGCAAGAGGAGCATTTAAAGCCCCCAAAACAACACATCAACCCACCACACAGCATTCCTGTGCAAAGCAAATTGGTCTTTTCTCATTTTTGTTTACAACCAGTTCTTCATAGACTAAACTCCAGTAAGTCATGGAGTTTCTGATGTCCTCTCTATATATACAAACAGTGCATTTCACTATAAACACAGTGAGGGAGGTAGGAAATAGAACCTCAGAATCAGATTCTGAAAAACTGAATCCTCACTTGAAGAGCTGGTTGATAAAGAAAACTGGTGGGGGTGACAAAAGGTAAGAACAGCTTAAAACACTAATGATTTAAAAGAAAATATCAGCTTACTTTCTCTGATTTCTGCAATACTGAAGCTTACAAAGATTTAGTTTTCAACAAGAAACAGAAGCTCATTTAGAAGCAAGTTATGTAAGAAACATTTTCTCTTTGCATATGTAAGTGCCCTGCAGTACTAAGTAGGATCACTTTGGTTTTAACTTAGGTTTCAGTGTTTACAAAGCTTACAGACTGCTTCCTATGAATGACAAAAGAGGTTTTATACTCCATAACTTTCTACTACACGAGTTTTATAAGATTTGAGTACATAGTAACATGATTTTAAATCTTTCCATAATGTAGCAATATGCAAATAAATTAGTAATATGATTTAAGCTTAATTTTCCAATGTGCAGGAAAATAAAAAAAATAAATGCTTGAATACAGATCACCAAATATCTACTGCCTCTCCGAAAGATATATCTGCCAGATATGAGGTTACTTTGGCATGTTGTACTTTAAGGTGTAGGAGTTGGGTGGTCATGTGAGGCCACAATCCAATTTTAAGAGTCAAACAAATACAGTGGTACAAAACCTTACCGAGTAATAAAAATTGCTCATAAATAAGTAATAGCCAATCTGGTGACAGGGGCCTTTAATTTAAAAGAACATCTTCTTTCTTAGGTTAGAAATGAAGCAGAAATAATAAAGGAACCTTACAGAGAAATCAAGATTTGAAAAAAAATTTCCTAATGTACAATCTAAACCTCACATGGCACAACTTCAGGCCATTTCCTCTTGTCCTGTCTCTTGTTACCTGGGAGAAGAGACAAAGTCCCACTTTCCCACAACCTCCTTTACTAAAGTCCAGATAGATAACATCCACAACTTTTCTCGCATCCATTAAGCATGTCACCTTAACATGATGAGGCATTCTGTACTACTAAAAAAACAAAACAAAAAAAAACAAAACAAAAAACAGAAAACAAAAAACAAAAACCCAAAAGCTAATCAAATCCAACATCTTCTACAGCTTTTTCATCCTGTTAGAATACCAAAGTACTGACTGCAAAGAACTTTTTGTATTATGACACTGGACCTTGGATGTACATACAGACTGGGAAATGCGATGCTGGAAAGCAGTGCCATGGAAAAGGACTTGGGTATCCTGGTCAATGGCAAGCTAAATATGAGTCAACAGTGCCCTGGCAGACAGGAGGGCCAACCGTGTCCTGGGGGGCATCAGGCAAAGCGTCACCAGCTGGATGAGGGATGGGATTGTCCCACTCTGCTCTGCCCTGGGGCAGCCTCACTTTAAATATTGTGTGCAGTTTTGGGCACTGCAATATAAGATATAAGAAAGATTTAAAGCTTTTAGAGAGTGTCAAAAGGAGTGCAACAAAGATGATGAAGGACCTTGAGGGGAACCTATATGAGAAGAAGCTGAGTTCATTTGATCTGTTCAGCCTGGAGAGGAGGAGAGACCTCAGTGCAGTCTCCAATTTCCTTGTGAGGGAAAGAGGAAGGGCAGACACTGATCTCTTCTCTGTGGTGACCAGCGACGGGACCCAAGGGAATGGCCTGAAATTGTGTCAGGAGAGGTTTATGTAGGGTGACAGAAAATGGTTCTTCACTCGGAGGGTGGCTGGGCACTGGAGCAGGCTCTCCAAGGAAATGGTCATAGCACCAAGCCTGAAAGAGTTCAAGAAATCTTTGAAGAACACTCTCAGGCACATAGTGTGACTTTTGGGTATGGTCCTGTGCAGGGCCAGCAGTTGGACTCAATGATCTTGATGGATCCCTTCCAACTTAGCATATTCTGTGATTCTGTGGTATTCTATTCTGTGTACAGTTATGCAGATGCATTATCCTTGCTGTTCTGTCTTTTCACATAAGGCACAGTACAATACTACTTATCATATACAGCGTACAATATCACTCATCAGAGATGATTTCTGAGTTGTGATAGAGTCAAGATCAGTAAGGTAGACAACCCTTCGCAAACTATGTTTCTGAGGATTTCATGGCAGTACCTACAGATAATTTATAATTTCAGGTTACAGCAGTATGGTACAGTACTGTACCTGTCAGTTGAAATGTTTAACTGAAGTCCCTCCAGCTTCCCATAATGTGATTTCCATGTTTCAGGCTGTAACATGCAGATAACATAGAAATGCCAAAAATATGTTTTTCCATTATTTTTCTGCCTATCAAAACATCCTACAAAAAACCCTCTGTCAACTTTCTGCAAAAAACTTCCCAAGCATACCTTTCCTGCCAAAGAATCCTGCCATTGTCATATCTTCACGAACATCTGGACTGGCTACTGCCACAAAGCCACGTACAACCACTGCTGAACACTGTAAAAGACCTGAAGATGGATTTGGAAAATTAGGGGGGGGAAAAAGGAGAGAAAAAGAGGACTGGTAGTCTTACCCAGAAATCTCTTTTTGCTCTCCCCTCAACTCTCCTCAACTTTCTTCTGCTACTACCATCTTCTCACCTGCCTCGGGAAGACAGTCCTCTGCCAGCCTGGAGAAGGAGTGAGACCTGCTCCATGCATGAGTTATATCCTTTTCACTGTATTTTTAAGCAGATCTGAGTGTTGCACAGGCTTCTAATGTGCAATTATCCTGAATAGAGTATTGGATCATTCCTATCTGTGCTTCCGTATTGAGGCACCTAAATTCCAAGCTGAGAAAATGAAATTAGTGGACAGTATCATGTGCAGGTCAAATGTCAAAGTTCATTTACTGTTTCCCTATGGAAGAAAAGCCTGTGGGTAACACTGCTATCATCACCTGTTTTCCCTTAGAGTGATGAGTTTTGAGCCAAATCAGACTGAGGAACAGAGATGTTAAAGATGTGAAGTTCTTCCAGGTTTCCTGGAGATAGACTTGTTCTGAAGGAAAGAGATTTAATAAGTGACCTCACAGATAGAAAAGCTGAAGAATGATCTACTATTTGATGGAAGAGAATCCAGAAATATTATAAAGAATTCAATCACATAAATTGCTGTAATGCTACTTTGCATCTTCTTTAAGAGTAGACTGATATAAAAAATTTCTCAAAAAAAATCTCATTTCATTTATTGCTTTTCATCACCAAAACTGATTACCTAGATATGGTCCAGAATGTGGATGTGTTTCTGCCTGATTAGAAGGGACATATTACAAAATTTTAAAAAAAGTTTTTAGCCTCCACAAGTAGCGTACTTCAATTTGATGTTGTGAGTTTTATTATTTTCCTGGCAAGAAGTTATTGCATCTAAAATTTTCAACTAATAGAAAGCAAAGAGGCATTTCAGGTTTTTCAGGGAGACATTTAGACTTTGATTTGGCAAGGGAAGTAAGCTATCTAATCATGATCTCTGGTTTTTACATTACATAATATAATCTTTTCTGCTTCTTGGAAGAAATATTTTTCCTAACACAAAAAGTTTGCCTCTGATTTATACACCCAAAAAGCAAACTAGGCAACTGATAGCCATGATGATCATTGTCTGGGACTGCCTTTACCTAAAGGTCACTCATTTCCTTGAACTTCAATATTGACTTGCTTTTTTTCAAGAATAATCAATAAGCTTCCAGTGAAGTTTATCAAAGCAACTAGTTTTACTTTAAGAAGACAAAATTAATGATCACATGTTTTTGTTGTTTTCTTATAAACTACTTTGAATTAATAGGAGAATAAAGGTAAGTAATCATGTTTATGAAGGGAAACCATGGTAATTTTGAGCTTTCATTTTTTAAAGTAAGGATAGGTTAACCTGTGGCATGAAGAGTAATCCATCCATGTGTTGGATTGATCACAATAATTTCACTGGTTGTAACTGAGAAAACTGAATTACTCTGGAAGCTCTGCATATTGTTTGTTTCACAACATTATCAAAGATTATGTTTTCTTCTTGCTGGCCATTCCTTCCATTCTTATGGAGCCCCCTTTTCAACCTCCTCAATGGTTATATGCTTGAAAGTTTTATCCATACAATCTAGTCATAAAACGGGTTTTCTCTTTGGGCTGGGTAACTTTTTACTCCTTTGTTCCCATTATTTATGATTGTCTTCTCCCACCTTTGCTCTCACATTACTGTCCTGGGTTGAGCTGGCAACTCACCAACTGTCCAGGACAGAGTGAAAGGGTTCCTCCTCCCCCCAACCAGCCAAGGGAAAAAGAAGAGGGAGAGAGGGAAAAAAAAACTTCTAACCAGGTTTATGCTGGAACTAACTACATGTATTTATACAGAGAAGAGAAAACTAAGAGAGAACTACAATATAACACACACTTACACAAGTTATGCATATATAACAAGGAATAATTTCCCACTTCCCAATTAATACAAAGCCCATTACTCTAAATTCATAAGCACTCCAAAAGACACTCAGCAAGAAAGAGAAAGTATAACAACAAAATGTTTCTACTTCCCTGAATGCAAACAACATGCAAGCAGAGGCAACAGGAGCAGGGCCCAGCATAGTAGAGGAGCTGCTAGATGTCCTTCTCTTAGTGCAGCCATGGTGGAACTAACCAAGCCACTCCCACACACTGGATTTTACACCCTTTGAGATGATGTAGTATGGTATGGAATACAATATTATTGGCTGGAAGAAGTCAGCTGTTAGCTAGCTCAGCCCAGCTTAAATCAGCTGACAATCCTAGGCCTAGCTGAACTTTAAAACCTAAGTTTAGGCCCAGCTGGCTAAACCCATAACAATTACACAGGTAACAAATAGGTGAGAGGAGTTTGCACCTACAGTTTACATTACATAGAGAAATGTCAAGAAATTTCATACATTGCTTTACTACTAAAATATTTCCCTGTGTGTCATAAAAACATCCAATTAATTCCTGTACTAGCACCTGAGGAAAGTCAGTGAAAGAGTTGCAGAAAAATTTACAGTTTCCCTTTTAATGAAGTTAACAGAATGCAAATAAAGGAAAAGTAAAAAAAATATGGAATAATAATTAGGAGATAGAAGATAGTCCATTTTCAACATAGAAAAAATATTAGTAGGCAAACTCCAAAATTTGTCCACAAAATTACTCAAGACAAATATTTTTATTCAGTACTGATTACTGAGAGTTTCTTTATATAGCGTTTTAGTTAAAATCAGGAATACATTTTCAAAACAAATACCCTGATCCAGAACAATGTCAGGATAGTACTTGCACCAGGCAGGCTTGGAGTCATATGTTCTTTTTGGATTAAATTACTGGTAGAGTTTCACCTAATGTAATCTATCTGCTTATCAATAAATCAGATATCCTATGAAATTCATAACTGATGGGGGGTTTTTGTTTGTTTTGCTTTGTTTTTAAGATTAACATTTTTCTGTCTTTCCTTCTGCTGATTTAAAGGTAAACTGGCAGAAGAAAGGAACCCAACTCAAAAAGAGATGACAAGTCAGAGTTACAATTTAATAAAAAGATTACAATAGATACACTGATGCAGAGCAAAAAATTGGTTTTAACCCACAAAACCTAGAAATATAACCCAGCACTCTGGGGCACAAACAGAATGGTGTTCATCAGCCCCTGTGCTGAGACTTATGTGGTCTCCCTGAGTCCAAAGTAAAAAGAGAGGAAAACCTGTTGGTGAGGATGATGATCACAGTCTGGTCAAGAGTGGCAGTCACAGTCCTGTTGAGGTTCTGGTCCTCCTCTGGATCTGAAAAGTGATCCAGAAAGTCCCTAAACCCCAAGATTATATGTGCTTAGGTTCAGACAAGAATGCCCAGTATATCCCCCCAGGCAGTGAGTTCCACAAAGAGTGATTTACTCTGAGTTATGGGATATTTTTGGAATCATTGATGGCCCATTAGCAGACATGAAACCCTCTCCATTGTTGCACAAAACTCCATGTTCTATAAGTGGTAAATTGTTACAGAAATAAAGCTGTTAGGAGAATGAGTTCCAAGCCAAGCCCTCACAGGTCAAGCTCAAAACATTAATTTCACATTTTTCCTAAAATTCCTTGCTTTCCTTACAGTGTGTATGCCAATATATACTGTCAACTGAAAATACTATACAAAATTTGGTTAATTTCATAGTGTAAAATATATTAAAGCATGATGTTACTATCTTCTTGTGTCATTCAAGTACTAGGCTGTCATTGGAGTTCTAGGCAGGAAAATATTGGCAGCTATGAACAACATATTTGATTTCTGTAATACATATTTTTAAATTATAACCAGAAACTTGGAGTTGACATTCTTCCAGCCACAGACTTTGTTAGCAGTTTCTTTACATAATTTTAAAGCTTTTCTCTACAATTACTATAGAAAATGCCAAAATAAAACTACAACAGAAAATTTGTTGCTTCAGAGGAAATGCCACATATTCGTATCCTATTAAATTTAAATACCTGCATGTAAATGCAGCCTTCAACTTGTGAGCACTCTCTAGTCTCTAAACTGGGTTAGCATTCCTCTATTTTTTAGCAATTTAACAGTTATGAAATATAATATACCACAACAGCAATTCTGTACAGTTGTGTGCAATTCAATTAAAAAAAATCAAAACCTTTGTAATAAGATTTGGAATATTACCAGCTATGTTTCTGGTCTATGATAGCGGTGACTAAAATGTGTTACAGTCTTCTAACTGTATCTTATCCAGCATTAAATGAAGAGCTGATCTCAATCCACATCTAGTTTACCGAAACCACAGTCATATTTGGTATCCATTGCTCCCCTTGTTTACAGTCTCAGAAAGGAGACTAAGCAATAAGTTAACTTGAAGTTGGAACTGAACCCTAAATTCTTGTAGATAAGCTGTCAGATTGGGTAGGAAGAGTGTGGGACCTCAGCAATAGTTACATAATGAAAACTGAGAAACTGAGTCTGTCAAAAATTGAACATATGCTTTTCTTTCTTTCTTCCGAGTATTAACAACAAAAACAAAGGTTTCTGATTTTGCAATCTTAATGCAACAGAAATACATGCCATCCTTATGCAGTATACTTCCCAGAATCACCAGGCTCACCAAGAAATGGTATGCCAGAGAGTGGTTTCAGCTATCCTAATCTAATCTCCACATGATAGAACTTTTGCAGTCTCCACAGGCCATGTATTCCAGTATTTTCTTGGCCTTTCAGTTCAAATTCTTTCCTGCTATCTCTAGCCCAGATCTTCCTTGCTGTAATTTAAATCCATTATTTGTCTTCTTACCTGCTATGGATATGTAAACATATTATCCTTTCCTCTCTGTATGACCCTTTTAAACAACTTTCTGTTGATACTTGAATTGAATTCCTCTCCATTCTGTAGATATTTTCAAAGTCACTTCTCTTGAGTCTGTTCATTTCTAAATATAGACTTTTTTTTCTTTTCTCAATGAACTATATCTTTCAAGAAAACATTTTATTAACTTTTGCCTCCCTTTTGGAACAATAATTAGCCTTTCTGTTATGCCTGTAACCTCTGCCATGTACTGTATTTTTTTTAATATCCTCTACTGCACTGTCACTGAGAAATAGTTAAAACAAAACTGTGTACTCTCAGATTTATACACCATCCGGCTTTACAATGAGCTGTCTTTCAGACAGTTCTGAATCAACTTATGGTAATGTTTCTCTAACCTTCTTACAGTAACATCATGTGTTTCTGTGTCATTAATTTTATTCAAGACATAATCAATTACTGAAAAAGTTTATCTGATCTGTAAGCATTTTTCTTGGCAGTACACCTTTTTTATGCCATATTCTATAAGATTGCTTACAAATTATGATTACTTGTCTTCACACTGTCAGAAGGCTAAAGTTGTACTGATTAGTACTTAATTTCTAACCTAAAGTTTCGAAACCAGATCAGATTTGTGTTACATGGCACAGTCTGAAAAGAAAATATCACCTCTTCTGAAAATATTCAGTTGTAAAGTAGGACTACTGTCAAAGTGCTTAAGAGCATGAACTCCCTTCCTACACCCAAGCAATTCAAATTTGAAGCAGTAGCAAGAAAGAAGAAAAACCAAATTGGTTTTGCTATGTCAACACCACTAAGGCAGGGAAAGGCAGAAGCAAAGAAAATGTTCTGAAAATGTTTATTCTAGAGAACAGAATAAGAGTAAACTAATATTTTTAATTCAAAGCATTTATAAGATTACATAAGCCACTATTGAGATATGTTGCACTGACATATTACAAGGGAAAAAAAGTAAAGGTTAGCATGAACAATGTCAAATATGCACTACAGTGGAATATAAATATTTGCCTAAGGTGTGGAGAAGCAATGTGCTTGCTGCAGAAAAGTAGGCTTATATACAGTCTTTGCTGAAAAAAAAATGCAGCAAATAACCTTGTCCCGAATTTCTCCATGAGCATTAGAGTTTCATAAACAATTTATTTGTAATAAGAAACTTTGATCTTGGTATGTATTCTTTAGTATGCAACCAAATAAGTACACTTTTTCAAAGCATTAAAGAGTATCTAGAAACAGCCTGTAAATATTTCCAATTCCTCTGAATACTGTTTGAAATAGATCATGTGGTGTTTAGCAAACTTCTGGCACTTACTTAAACACTTATAAAAAAAATGAATGAAGATATAAAGAAGTGGGGGTAAGGAGGGGGATTGAAACAGAGGAAAAAGGGGAAAACAAAGATAAAAATAATATTTGTGCATTGATTTAAAGTTACAATGACTCCCATTGCCAGTTCAAGGCTCTACAAAAAATAAGGGTATTTGCATTGGAAACACATGATCACTCTTGATGCCAAAAGGGTTTTTTTAATTTTTCAATTTTCATATTTTGTAGATTTTAGGAACACAGTAGATGTAATGCTGAAGATTTTAGTAAATTAATATTCAGCAGCTTGTAGCATAAAGTCCTTCTATCTCTACCCCTGCTCCAGAACAGGCAGCTAAGATCTGCCAGCTATTTAGTCTCTTCCTCAAGGTACCAGATTAAAGCATATCAGAAGAGAACATAAACATGGAGCAGTGTGACCCGAAGCCCTGGAGAGCGTCCAAGAGACCTTTGTGTGCTGAAGAAGAGGAGGTGGATGAAGACAGAGGGTCCCAACGACCCCAGCCCCAATTCAACAGGGGTGGGAACTGGGAGGGGACAGAGGTGGAACTGGACATGTGGACAGTAGTGATTGGATAGGTTATAGTATAAAAGCTATAGAACTTAGAGCTTGCATGCGCGCGCGTCGATGTATTCCTGGATGAGCGAGGTTGCTCATTAAAGTGCCTGCCCATTATCTTATCTCCTACAAAACTTGACTTGGAGTCTTTTTTACAGACTTTTACGGCAACACTCTAAAGGAATAGCATAAAAAAGTCAGAAGAAAAAGACTGCAGAGTCTGCTATAATGCTAGCATAGCCATGTGCCTCTGGAGAATTTCTACATGATTAGAAAGGCTGTGAAAAATTGCAAACATTTTTAACCAGTCTGTTAGATAAAAATGTTTTTTACAGATGGATTGGAGATGGCGAGTCATTTTAGGAATGATTTTCAGAGCACATTCTTAAAATCTACGTACCTATTGCATAAAGTCACTCAATATGTTGAACTATGAAATGAGTTATTGTTACCGAAATCCCTTACCAGCTTTCCAGTCCTTAACATTTTAATAATATAAAATGCTACACTCATCTCTGTGGCTGCAAAGTAAAATTACACAAACATTGGATTTGTATATAGAACCATATTTTAAATGTAAAGGAAAAAAAGGTGTTACATTTCTAGACAGAAATTATTTGAGGAGACTATTAAGAGTCTGTTTTCAAAATGTGCTTAGACCTAGGACATAAGGTCACTACTAAGTCGCTACTAAGTACTAACCCCAGTAATCCTTCATCCATTTCCTTTGCACAGCAGAGTGGAAAGCTCCTTGTGGGAATACTTCATCTTATTATGGCTATTTTAGCCATGTGAAAACCTGTTTTCCACCACACTCTGCTACCTAGATTGTCACTAAGGTACTGAGATCTTTATTTGTTTTTCTTTTTTTCCTCCCCACACCTAACCTAGAACTTCTTCTTTGCTATTGAATTATATAAGCTTGTAACCAGGAATAATCACATGCACCATAAAATTTCATGTTGCTTCTCTCATCTGAGTAGAAAATCCCCTAAGTAATATCAAGTCTTGACATGTTCTTTGTATTCACTCAGAAACCTGTGAGCCAATAGTGATCTTTCCAAAACTCAATGTGTTGCAAATTACAAGTAGGTAACTCAGGACTAGGTTGAGATACATAACTATAAAGTGTAGGATGTTGTCCTTATCCATAAATTTGGTCCTAATCCTTTAATGTTCGGCTACACAATCCTCTTTCTTTTTGTCTATGTCTTTTACAGCTCCGCCAGTTTTTCTCTTTCCATCTTACCTGCTGTTTCTCAGTCTTTTGCTACCTCTTGTACTTGATATCAATGAGAATATACATGAGGAAAGATAAGTCTCTTTATATAAATTCATTTAGAAACATTATGGAAAAAAAAACACCCACAGACAAAATTTAATTATTTTCTCACCTTCCACCATCTTTCAAATCATTTGCTCATGTGCATCATGTTTAAATTGAGACATTAAACTCCCTTTAAGATTACCTGAAAGTTCTTAGAGGCAATAAGAACCACTAGAACCAGTGTAACATCCTGACATTCCCAAGAGCATTATGATTGCTCCTGAACTTTAGACACTGTTGAAAAAGTCTTCCTTAGACAAACACTAATGTCAGTAAATGAAAGTTGGTCACACCTCAAGACCTCCCAAGAGCACTGTAGTTAAATTTGTTTATCAGGAAACAATAGGAAACACTTCTACCCCTTGCAATCCTGGTTTCCTCTTCTGAGGAAGGTTCTGAGTGTCTGTTTCCCTTTCTCTCTCTTTCCAAAAAGCAGTGTATGTGTTAATCTGGTCTTTCATGGCCCTTCCTAATTGAGTATTTGCTCAGAATCTGCAGAATTTCACTCAATGTGCTCAGTAACATAAGAGGTTGGAAAGGTTGTTCATTCCTTTTACAACTCTTTATTGGTATATCCTGTGGTGATAAAAAGAGCATAAATACAGTATATATTTCCAACTATTTGATAGCAAAGATTACTTAAGCAGCCTGAAGACCTTCAGTCAGTTCCAAAAAGCCAACTCCTACTTCCACTTACATCATCAATCACTTTTTCTATCTTTATTGAAGCAGTAACTTCTAGCTTTGATGTTATCTATCTGCGCTGGTTTAAAGGTGAACCAGCAGGGGAAATTAACTCACCACGAGAGAGATTATAAGTCAGAGGCTAAAATTTAATAATAATATTACAATAAATACACTGACACAAAGGGAAATTGCTTTCAACTCACAAAACCCAGCAGTATAACGCAGTGTCCTGGGGCACAAACCCAAAGCGGTTTGTTAGTCCTTGTGCTGAGACCCACGTGGTTCCCCCAAGTCCAAAGCAAAAGAAAGTGAGAAACCTGTTGGTGCAAGTGATGGCTGTAGTCTGGTCGAGAGTGGCAGTCTCCTCCTGTCAAGGTCCTGCTGCTCCTCTGGATCCAACAAGAAGTTCCTGAGGTCTTCTTACCCACCACTTATATACCCTCAGGGAGCACCCATTCCCTCCCCCTGGGCAGAGACTCACACAATGGGTGATTGACTCTGGGAGCCATGGGGTATTGTTGAAAGCAGCCACACCCCCTCAGGCTGGGTGTGAAGGTGCCAATGATTCCCTGGGCAGCTGCTGCTAATGGTTCATTTTCCTTGGGGAATGAATAGAGGGGGTAGAATACACAGCTTTGATCACTCACACACAGTGTTAACTGGTCCCACCTGTTAAACTAGGACACTATCATAGCCGGTAGATTCTATCTTTAACATCTTTTAACACAGTTCATTATTTCTTTCCATGCATTGAAGCCTATCTTCAGCCTTGATGTCTACAAAATGCATAATATAACTAAAATTCTGACTTGCCGGAACCATGTGTTTACCATTGTTTAACATGTGTAAACCATTGTTTACTATGTGGACAAGAACTATGGGCAGTTCTAATGTATTTCCTTCTCTGTTTCTTCATTTGTGTTTTTACTCTGTGAAGTACTTAGTGTCCTGATATCATAGTTAATGAATTCAAACAGTTTCTTATCCAAACAACAAAACCTATGGAGGTGTATTTTCAAAAAAAATTTCAACCTTTTAGTTAACAAAGTCATAAAAATTAAAAATGTGAATACAGTTTCAGTTTGGACATAAAGTGTACAAATCAATGAAAATGCATTCAAAAACTTCATAATAGCACTGGTTTCAACCTCATATTAACACCAACATTTGCATTCATAGCCCTAGAACTGTTCTCTTGAAATCAGATATTTATTTTCTCTATTTTTCCCCATTTTGTAGTTGTTGTTCTGCTGGGATTTTAATTATTTTTCCTTCTCCTTCTTGGCACATTCTTTTTCTTTTCCCCTGTTTCACCATTATACAAATAATGAGAGTAATAAAGATAGATCATTTAAACAGAGAAAAAAAATCCTGTTTCATATGGGGGTCAGGACATTCATGAACAGAACACTAAAATTTATAAATCTTATATATGCTCTCATTTAGGATAAGAGGGTACTTATAAGATTTGAAAATATTCTGTAACCAAAACATAAGTAAAAATGAGATTCAACTGAGATTTGTGGTATTTATATCATGTGGTCTACTGTTTAATGGGATCTAAGGATATAGACAATTCTTACATCCTTATTTTTCCTTTGGGATTACAGGGATAAACCACTGAGACTTCCACAAATAAGTTTACTGAATAGAATATATACAGTTCTTATTCTTATGTAAACAAACAGGCTATGACTTGAAGCCACACAATGGCTTTAATTGTACAAACCATGTATTGCTAAAATCAATCCAAGTTGTAACTGTGGTAAGCAACCAACTCAGTTTTGAGCAATCTGTCAGTAAACTAATAAATTATACAAATATGGAGAGAGGAAGAACTCTCCTTTTAGACATCTGTTCAGCACCTGGGATTAGCTGGGTTCGAACTTTGCCAGCTCTAATCAAATAAGTAAAACCTTTTTTTGGTTAAAAGTTTCTCTAAACCTTTTAGGAAGTGAGAAAGATACAAGGAGTTTTTTATTTAACTTCATCTTTGTGACAGTTTGAAAGCATGCAAACTTGTAAGGACTGAGAATTCAGTTAAACTCTCAGTCCTGCAAGCCCTCCTTAAAAGGTCTAAAGCACATTTATTCAATCCTGACTAGTCACACATTATGATAATAAATCCACTGATTTGAAAAGCTCTAGGATTTTCCTCTTTTGAATCCATGGAAATCATATAAAACCTTTAAGGAAAGGGCCTTAAATTTCATCTATTTCCAAACCCTGCTGACATGGACAGGGATGCCACCCACTAGACCAGGTTGCTCTGAGCCCCATCCAGCCTGGTCTTGAACACTTCTGAAGATGGAGCATCCACAACTTCTCTGATACATCCTGCGTAAGTGAGGGGTGGAGGAACAAAATCTTAAAGACTACTATGCCTCACTTTTAACATGTGATTTTTATCACTGACTTCAGGAACAACTACTCTTAATTTTTATTCTCTTAGAGCAAATATATAATGACATGTGCCACAGAGAAACAGTCAGGTCAACAAAGAGAAGTGGCTTGGAGACCTATGTATATTTTCTGGACAAATAAATAATTTCTCAGTATTAAAAATGATTTTCATGTACATTTGGATCATGTTCTGATTAACCATTTCCACAATTACAGAGACCTAATAGATAAGAAAATCTGAGCTCCTGATCCCATTGAATTCAGCATAGAATTAAATTTAATTGCACTGTGAAGTACATACTCGGTTTGGGAGCCTTTTAATCTGGTTAGACCTGTATTCATTCCTCATACTGTAGTCTGCTCAGTACATTTAACGTTTCTTGTGAATGTTTATGACATCATCATAAATTCCCATAGTAGTGGTCAAGGGTTACAGATTGGGAGAGATTTGTAGATTTTGAAGGGATAAATTGCACTTAAGTTTTCTGTGCGTGCAAAGTAGCCATGGGTAAACCTATCAGAGCCCATTTATCTAAATGGTTTTAAAATGTTTAATTGAGAGATACATCCCTTCTACCTCTAAAGAAAAAACCTGACTGCCTTTTTTCTAAAGTAATCCTGAACAAAAGTGTTTGAAAAAGGTGTCTGATAGAGTTGCATACAAATGAGACAAGAAACACAAAATGAAGTCCCCATAATCCAACGGGAAATGCTCAACAACCTGCTACACAAATTAGACAAGCAAGTCTATGGAGCCAGATGGGATCCATACCAGGGTACTGAGGGAGCTGGTGGTAATGGTCACTGTGCCCTTTTCCATCATTTACCAGCAGTCCTGGTTAACTGTGGAGGTCCCCAGTGACTGGAAGTTAGTGAATGCGACACTCATCTATAAGAAGGGTTGGAAGGAGGATCCAGTGAACTACAGGCTTGTCAGCCTGACCTCTGTGCTGGGGAAGGTCATGCAGTAGATCATCTTGAATGACATCATGCAATATGTGCAGGAAAAGTGGGAGATCAGGTCCAGCCAGGATGGGTTTAAGAAAGTCAAATCCTGCTTGACCAACCTGATCTGTTTCTATGATAAAGGAAATCCCTATTACGGATAAGGGAAAAACTATGGTGGTGGATAGCTAAACTTTAGTAAAAGTTGACACCAATTCCTACAGCATTCTTCTAAAGAAGCAGCTCAGTGGGCAGAAAACTGACTGCATGGCCAAGCCCAAAGAGTGGTGGTAAATGAAGGTAGTGTTCCAGCTCATGACCAGTCACCAGTGGTGTTCCCCAGGGCTCAGTACTGAGATCAGAACTGTTTAATATCTTTATCAATAATCTGAATGAGGAGACTGAGTGCACCCTCAATCAGTTTGTGGGTGACACCAAGCTGGGCAAGAATGTTGATCTGCTGGAGGATAGGAAGCTTTTGCCGAGGGATCTGGACAGACTGGACCAATGGTCAAAGGTCAAATGTATGAAGTTCAAGAAGGTAAAGTGTTGGCCTACACTTTGATCATAACAACCCCAATCAGAGCTACAGGCTGGAAAACTGCCCAGTGAAAAAGATCCTGGAGACTTGGTTGAAAGCCAGCTGAACATGAGCCAGCAGTGTGCCCAGGTGCCCAAGAAGGCTAATGGCATCCTGGCCTGTGTCAGCAAAACTTTGGCCAGCAGGACTAGGGCAGTCAGTGATTGTCCCCCAGTACTTGACACTGGTGAAGCCACACCTTGCATTTTGTGCTCAGTTTTGAAGCTCACACTCCAAGAAAGATATTGATGTGTTGGAGTGTGTCCAGAGAGGTGCAACACAGTTGGTGAAGGGTGTGGGGAGTGGCTGAAGCAGTTGGAATGCTTAGCTTGGAGAAAAGGAGGCTGAGGAAGGACCTCTCAAGAACTCTCTACAACTATCTGAAAGGAGGTTGTAGGTAGACAGGGGTCAGTCTCTTCTGCCAATGACAGAACAGTAGCAAGTTTCCTCAAGTAGCACTACAGAAGATTTAGATTGGATATTAGGACCAATTTCTTCATGGAAAGCATTGTGAAGCATTGGAGCATGCAGTCCAGGGAGTTGGTTGAGTCACCATTCCTGCAAGTGTTCAAAAGACAGGCGGATGTGGCACTTAGAGACATGGTTTCGTTAAGGACTGGGCAGTGCTGGGTTAACAGTTGAATTTAATCTTAGAAGTCTTTTCCAACCTAAATAATTCTATCGTTCTATTATTTATATATATATATATATATGTATACATACACATGCACGTAGATGTGTATACATGTATGTATGTATCAGCAGCACAAACTGTAAAAGCTTATGATAGGAGGAGAAAAAAGCAACAGATTTTGTATCATGTTCTTTCATTTTGATCTCTGATATGATCTGGATGAGTACCACTAGTCATATTCATACTTCCTTGAGATATCTACAAGAAGAAATGCCTTCAAAAGCATAAACTTCTACTGAATGTCAGCGTGAACGCAGTTCTGTGGGGATGGCATACCTACATGTTGCCTGTGTAGGGCTGTCAGTCCTTACAACTGTATTACAGGACCAGCAGCTCCGGCTGAATGAGGAAGTCCTAATCTGAATGATAACCTGCAGAACATCTAGTATTTGCCCTCTTTCACCTCCTCCTAGTAAGCCCTGCTTAGATCATCTCTACAGAAAATCAGTTTCAGGGCCAAATGTGCCAATAGTAAAACAACAAATATCACCACTTTACACAGTAAAATAGTAATGAGTTTCTAAGTTATTTACACATTCAAAATTCAAGTAAAGTTCCTGGAGTAACTTCAATATTTAATCCCCAACACTGCAAATACACAGACTACTCCAGACCTTTATATCAACATTGAGGGTTCACTAAGTGACATAGAGTGAAGCATGGAAATAGAAATTGGCATCTCTGGTTTTCAGAGATTCTTACTTACCTTTCTATACAATCTGTGAGAGTCTTCAGCAGCCTAGGATAATACCAACGTGACACCTTGAATGTCATAGTAATGACTATTTAAGATGTGTGAACTGCAACTAGGAAATGTGATGAAATAGCTCTCCATTAAAGCTCAGCACATACCATGTCTGTATTAAAGTCTATAGCCGTGAGTTCAGGGATCATTTAATAGCTACTTTCTGCTAGAAATAGCAAGAGCTTTAGTCAATGAAAATCCAACTTTGCTTTTCATGTCTGTCAAAGCATCTATACTGGGACAGCCTGTGCTATAGAAAAGCTTAGGCATTACAATCCAAAGTGCGGCTATGTCACCAAACTTGTCTTCAAAGAATAAAGTGCAGCCTTTACTCCAAAGATGAAACAAATACAGGGTTAAGATTCTAGAAATAGCATAAACCCAAAAGAGTTCACTAATTTTTTGCAGTCTTCTTACTAGTTCCTTTAATTTTCCTTGTTTTTTTCTTGTTGACTGGTGATATTGGAAGATGAGGCAAGGGAAAGAGAGGGGGTTGGAAGAAGTGGAAGAGGGGTAAGATAAGAGGGAGGGATATATGTGTGGCAGCTAAAGTGAGGTTGAAGTCAAGTGACTGTGAGGGAAGGGGCAGAGAGGAGTTGAAGCAAACATCCAAGATAAACTATAAATAACAATACACACATATGCAGTACTTTATATCTTCAAGGCACAGGACAAGTATGTCTGATGCAAAGTCAGGCTTTCCTTCAATTTCAAAGTATGTAGTCCAGAAAAACGTTTATAATAGGAATATATAAGTAAAACCTTGGGAGTGAAAGGAGAGTCTCCAACTGTCAAGTCTTTGTACTGAGATATTTTTGATTTTGGCCATTATGCAATACTTTGAAAATGCAGGACCATGAATATTCACTACATTTTGGTGAAAAAACAGCTAAGCTCCTACCAACCAGGTATCACTTACTCAAGGAAAGAAAATGTCTCTGTTTCAAAGTTTACATCCACAATGAATTAATGTTAGTATGATTTTAAGATTCTCATTAAAATTATGAAATTATGGAACTAAGTTTCATTACACACTGTTTCTGGAGAGATGGAATCCATTGTGTGAAAATCCATGGTGTGCCCACATCTCACATGCTCATGCAGGTCCATTTACCTCATCTCACAAAGTATGTAACAAAAGACCATGTAACAGAGTGTGGGGGGGAGGAACCCTTTTCACTCTGTTCTGGACAGTTGGCGTTTTGCCAGCTCAACCCAGGACACTGAGCTCTTCTGACTGTCATTCACGCTGCCCCAACACATATACCTGTAAATACATGGCTCGCCACACAGATCACAGACATACTCAGCACTTGGTGAATACAGACAGCACCAAGATCCTCTCTTCGACTGACCATATATTTATATATATATATGTATATGTATATATATGTAGGTATCAAGGTACTTCCCTGCAGCAACTATACTTAGTCTGCCCAGGAGCTGACCCTGGACTCCAGTTTCCCCAGCAAAATCCCAAGTCCATAGCTTCATACCAGTTGATGCGTACACACACATACAAGGCTGACTGGGATTCCCACACTCCTGAACAGCCAGCTCTTTCCATGTTTTTGACCTTTGAGACAAACATATCCCAGTTCCCAGATCACTTCACCTACTCTTTGGCTTGACCAGCTTCATCTTCACCAGTGGTCATACACTCAGGCACCCAGACTTGTTCCAGTTACTGGAACCACAGAGACATGGGTCCCCTGACATTCATGATCCCATGCCAATCTCAGGCATCTGATTTTATTAAATTCAGTTTTTCCAGTCTCTGTACCCATGCACATGGACCCTCCAACCTATGTACTGACTAGTTACTGCACCCAAATTCCCCCATACACATATGTGCGCACAATGCAGAGCCCTCACTCAGGAAAAGAGATAGGAAAGGATTTAATAGTAAGATAGAACAGATTACATTGATCAGATACAGGGAACGACCAGATGAGTATATCCACCAGCAAGTGTGAATGGCATCTTTTGGCTCCTTACTCTTCAATTTCCCCACATTTTTTCCTCCCCAAATCATCTAACACAATTCCTTTTCCCATCTTTGGTTCATCCCCTAAACTTCCCATGGAAAGACCTGTATAACACAAAATACTCTTCCCCTGCATACAATTACATGTTCCATCCCCCAGGCAACAACCACCTCAGCCCAGAAAATACTTCAACATTGATTCATCCTGAGGGGTTTCCCGCAGGGACACTGGGGCTGAGGCTCTGCTGAAACAGCCCTAGGAGGCACTCAGATGCTATGTCACTTTCTTTGCCCTTAATTTGTTTTCCCATGTGACTTTAGGCCTTTGCACTCCTCTAGGTTCATGGAGATGGACTTCTAATTGTCTACTGGCACCCAGCATAGGCCTCTGGCTTCTCATCTACCATTGCTGTCACAGAAACGTGGTGGGATGAGTCACATGACTGGAGTGCTGCTATGGGGGGCTACAAGTTCTTCAGAAAGGACAGGCAGGGAAGGAGAGGTGGAGGGGTGGCTTTCTATGTTAGAGAGTCTCTTGACTGTTGAAGTTGAGGTCAGCAGTGACAAGGTTGAGTGCCTGTGGGCCAGAATCAGGGGCAAGGCCAACAAGACTGACACCCTTGTGGGAATCTGTTACAGACCACCCAACCAGGATGATGAAGGAGATGAATTGTTCTACAAGCAGCTGGCGGATGTCTCAAAATCTCCAGCCCTTCTTCTTGTGGGTGACTTTAACCTGCCAGATATCTGCTGGGAGCTTCATACTGCAGAGAAGAGGCAGTCAAAGAGGTTCCTGGAGTGTATAGAGGACAATTTCCTTCATCAACTGGTAAATGAGCCTACCAGGGGGAAGGCCCTGCTAGACCTACTGTTTACAAACAGAGAGGGGCTGGTAGATGATGTAGTGGTTGGAGGCCGCCTGGGGCATAGTGACCATGAAATAATAGAATTTTCAGTCCTCAGGGATGTAAGGAGAGCCACCATTAAAACCTCTACTTTGGACTTCCGGAGAGCAGATTTTGGCCTATTCAAAAAACTGATTCAGAGCATACCCTGGGAAACAACCCTTAGAGGCAAGGGGGTCCAGGAGGGATGGACATGTTTTAAGAAGGAAATTTTGAGTGCACAGCAACAGGCTGTCCCAGTGTGCCGAAAGGCCAGCCGGAGGGGAGGACAGCCAGCTTGGTTAAATAGGGAGATTCTGCAAGAAATCAGGGATAAAAAGAAAGTTTACAGACTATGGAAAAAAGGGCTGGCTACTTACAAAGAATTTACAGATAGAGCTAGGTCATGCAGGAAAAAAATTAGGGAAAGAAAAGTGGAATTTGAAGTAAATTTGGCTATTTCAGTTAGGGATAACAAAAAGTCCTTTTATAAATACATTAATAACAAAAGGAGGGGCAAGGAAAACCTCCATTCTCTGTTGGACTTGGAGGGAAATATAGTTAAGGAAGATGAGGAGAAGGCTGAGGTACTTAACACCTACTTCGCCTCAGTTTTCACCAGTAAGACAGGTGGCCCTCAAGACAACTGGCCTCTGGAGCTGGTGGACAGGGAGAGGGAGCTGAATAGCCCTCCTGTATTCCAGGAGGATACAGTTACTGACATACTGAGCCAGCTGGAACCTAACAAGTCTATGGGACCAGAGAGGATCCATCTCAGGGTGATGAAGGAGCTGGCAGAAGAGCTTGCCAAACCGCTCTCCATCATCTTCCAACAGTCCTGGCTCTCTGGGGAAGTCCCAGATGATTGGAGGTTGGCCAATGTCACCCCAATCCACAAAAAGGGCTGCAAGCAGGACCCTGGCAACTACAGGCCTGTCAGCCTGACCTCCGTGCCTGGCAGGGCTATGGAGCAGTTCATCCTGAGTGCAATCACACAGCACCTTCAGGGTGGACAAGGGATTAGACCCAGCCAGCAAGGGTTTAGGAGGGGCAGGTCCTGTCTGACCAACCTGATCTCTTTCTACGATAGGTTACCCACCTGGTGGATGAGGGGAAGGCTGTGGATGTGGTCTATCTGGACTTCAGCAAGGCCTTTTACACTGTCTCCCATAATATACTCCTGAAAAAGCTGGTAGCCCATGGCCTGGACAAGTGTACCCTCTCCTGGATTAAGAGCTGGCTGGAGGGTCGGGCCCAGAGAGTGCTGGTGAACGGAGCTGCATCCAGCTGGCGGCCAGTCACCAGTGGTGTTCCCCAGGGGTCTGTATTGGGTCCAGTCCTGTTTAACATCTTTATTGATGATTTAGATGAGGGGATTGAGTCCATCATCAGCAAATTTGCTGATGACACCAAGCTGGGAGGTTGTGTCGATCTGCTGGAAGGCAGGAGGGCTCTGCAGAGGGATCTGGATAGACTTGAGAGATGGGCTGATTCCAATGGGATGAAGTTCAATAAGGCCAAGTGCTGGGTCCTGCACTTTGGCCACAACAACCCCCTGCAGCACTCCAGGCTGGGCACAGAGTGGCTGGAGAGCAGCCAGGCAGAAAGGGACCTTGGAGTACTAATTGACAGGAAGCTCAACATGAGCCAACAGTGTGCCCAGGTGGCCAAGAAGGCCAATGGGATCTTCTCCTGTATCAAAAATAGCGTGGCCGGCAGGACCAGGGAAGTGATCCTTCCCCTGTACTCTGCATTGGTGAGGCCACACCTTGAGTACTGTGTTCAGTTCTGGGCCCCTCAGTTCAGAAAGGATATTGAGGTGCTGGAGCGGGTCCAGAGAAGAGCAACAAGGCTGGTGAAGGGACTGGAGCACAAGTCCTATGGGGAGAGGCTGAGGGAGCTGGGGTTGTTTAGCCTGGAGAAGAGGAGGCTCAGAGGTGACCTCATCACTGTCTAGAACTACCTGAAGGGAAGTTCTAGCCAGGTGGGGGCTGGTCTCTTCTCCCAGGCACTCAGCAATAGGACAAGGGGGCACGGGCTTAAGCTCTGCCAGGGGAAATTTAAGTTGGATATAAGAAAAAAATTCTTTCCAGAGAGAGTAATCAGGCATTGGAATGGGCTGCCCAGAGAGGTGGTGGATTCACCATCCCTGGAGATTTTTAAACACAGATTGGACGTGGCGCTGAGTGCCATGATCTAGTAGATGGACTAGAGTTGGACCAAGGGTTGGACTCAATGATCTTGAAGGTCTTTTCCAACCCAATCGATTCTATGATTCTATGATTCCATGATTGCTTTTCTGTGTGTGCAGGTGAGCCCTTGTCACAAAATCCAACATATGTTTTTGACAATATGTTCCACTTCCTATGTTCTAAAAAGAATGCAAAGTAAATAATCATAAAATCATAAACAATGAAGTTGGCGGGGATCACATCTTCCACAAAGAGGTTTTATTATTTACTTACGCTAAAAGAGGCATTTATTAAGAGTCTCCTTTCACAGGCTATTATACACCTTAAATAGCTTTGGTATTAGAAAACTTTTGCTGATGTTTAGACTTAGCTTTACTGAATTCTGTTTTACTGTTTTATGTTGCTGTTATTCATTCCGTGCATGGAAATCTGCTTATTCCCATCTGTTATTTTCACCTTTCTGTAGCCTGCTGTCATAGCTCCCTTCAGTCTCCTCAGCTCTAGACTAAACAAGCCTAATTCCTTCAATTTTTCTTCAGAGGTTATGTTTTATAGACATATAACCATTCTTGTTATTTTCTTTTGGACCCAATCCAACTGGTTTGTACCCTTCTTGAAGCATGAAGCCCAAAACTGGTCATAATTTTGCATCTGAAGCCTAACCAAAGCCAAACAGAATTTAACATCTTCATACATCACTTAAACAATGCATACAATGTTTATGTATTACATTACGATTTTTGCCTTGTGTGTATAATGACATCTGCAATAAACTAATTTTGTTCATAATTTTCAGCTGGTGATTTGTTATAACCCACATATCCTTTTTAGGAGCATGTTTGTTCTTTCTGTTATTCTTTAACCTCTATGCAATTAAACTTTTAAGTATTTGATTAAGTATTTCCACATTTCAGGAAGTAATCATAATTTGCAGCAATCACTTGATGTTTCTCTTCCTTCTTGTTATTACCTTTAACATCTTATAAAAAGCTGTACTTACAAACAAGAATTACAAAACTATAGTCAAAGTAATTTTGCTTAAGTGCTTGAGTTTTTTCTCATTAAACTGGGGCTTAAAAACAGGACAAAAAAATCTACTTAAAGAATGTACACATGATCTCCATTACATCATCAACCTCTTTAGAGCTTTTAATGTTGTATTGTCTTTCAGGGAATATCTAGAGGTTCTACCTTTGTTCATCCTACTCAGGTAAAGAGGTATTCCCTCCCTACTATTGTAAAGGAAATAAGAGAATATAGTGAAAAAAGATAGCCTCCACATAGTGGAATAATCTTCCAAGACTCTCATTATAGTCTCTGGAGAGGGACACACTTCTGCCACAACTTAAGACATCTAAACTTAGGTTTCTAATCAAGTTCTGAGGGTTTCATTTAGTTTAACTGACCAAACAGAAAACAAACAACTAAAATTAGCCCTTTTGAAAAACTCTGTCATTCCTTCTTGACAGATGGTGGTAATCAGTGTTTCTTTTCAAGATGACTTGAAACAAGTTAGAGAGGTTCAGGATTTGTATCTCACGTATGGATTGTTACATAGACTTCTCCAGTGCTAAGGCCCAGTGTTTTACTTCAAGAAATTCAATATTCACAGTTTATTTATAAATTTCTTTTAATGTGAACTGCCACCAAAAATATTACTCTTTTCTTTGTATATCAGCTGAGATGTGTTAGAAATGATTTTCCCTTTCTCAAGGGTCTTTATTATCTAAACAGTAGTAAAACTTTGGTTCCTCGAACAAGGAAACAAAGTATGTCTATCTCTCAATGCCCTTAAAAGATTTCTTCTTCTAGCTCAAGAATCAACATTTAGGGCATATTTCTATATAGAAATATGTATCTCTATAGATTTTCAGAACAACACAGTGTCTAGTTTCAGTGTGAATTGCTGGTACCTTTGTGCTAGAGGACTTCTGAAAAGTCTGTTATGTAACTATACACACCATCGAAAAATCTTAAGCTTCAATACTGTGAATGTTTTTGGATCCAAGAAATCATTTGGATGAAGTAATTTAACTGGAATCAGTAGGATTACTTACAGGAGTAAGCACAGTATCCTGAGATTAGCTCAGATGGTTAAAACTTGGTTGTAATAATGCCAAGGTCATGGGTTCAATCCCCTATGTGGGCCATTGACTTAAGAGTTGGACTTGATGATCCTTGTGGGTCTCTTACAACTCAGAATAGTCTATTATAGCATTTGTCTGTGATAGGATTTTAATGAAACCTGAATCATATTTAGTTTCTGAAAATTAAAAATATTGACAATATTGATACTTCCCAATTAACCAAACATTGATAATTTAATTTAATATATATATTATATTGATATATGTTTATACATATCCTATTATTTACACATATAAAAAACCAAACATATATGAACAAAGTATATTTACAACAGGATATATATTTACATCATATATATAATAAAAAATATCATCTCACATATAAACAATAACTGATTCAGAAAACAATAATGCATGGGGGCAAGCTATTTAATATTCCATTATTGTAGGTGTCAGGTTCTATATGAGAAACAACATGAATGATGTCAGAATCTTTCAAAAAGTTGAAAATCAGGATACATTTGTGAATGAGAAACAGCACTTTTGCCATCAGTGTTAAGAAATCACATGAAAGTAAGCCTGTCAAGCAAGAATATTGTTTCCATAGAATACTTTGGGTTGGGGCCTGTTTAATTTGAGGGCTTTTGTTTGTTTGTTTCTTTGTTTTTTTTCTGAAAGTCTCACATTTAATCAATCATTATGGCAGATCTTTGTACCCACAAAAGTATTATATTGTTTGTTTGGATTTTTCATTTTTATAGAATTAAAAGTTATAATAAGACATGAAAAATAAATGCTGTCTTGAAGTTTGTTCTGAATGTATGAAAGAAATAGAGTAATGGGATATAGTTTCTAGCAGAGTTTAGCACTCTGGTGCTTTGGCTTTATTACACAGCTAAATAGGCTATACTGTATACTTTCGATAACTAAAGTCTTCTACAACACTTAGTAAGACCAGCAGACAGATACTCAGCTGTGGGTAGCACTGTCAAACTCTTCAGCAAGTTGGGAAGAGTTCCTCCATTAGGGAATAAGTTCTGGTTTTCTAATTCCAGCTCTGAATAGACTGCAAATATATACTCTGAAGCCCTCAACTTGTCACAGGAAATCTTCCCCTGTTGTATGACCTCTCTGTCTCTCTGACAATTAAAAGGTCAAATTTCTTCACGTACACAATTTTACCTCTGCCACAGAATCTCAAGCACTGCTATTTTTCTTAAAAGGGTTCTATTGCAGGTGGGAGTAGAAGGCTTAGCCAAAATTTATTAAGGAAGCCCTGCTGTTGAGTCATGAGGTGCAGAAAGGACTCCCTTGCTTTCTAAACCCCTTCTCGGAGAGGAGACTAGGTGTGGCTGAATCCAGTTTTAGCCTTAGTTTATATAAATGTTTTGAATTTAAGAAATTAAAGAGGTATGAGTGAACCACTTTTTGTCACTCAAGTTTTAATGACTGACAAAATGAGAATATTCATATAAAAGGAATTATTTATTAGTACAAATGATCAGACAAAAGATCTTATCAGAATTATTTACTACACTATATAAAAAGATAAAAATCTACTAGTAGAGTATAATATAGCATAGACTAGTATAGTATAAGATAGGAGAGTGCACTATATTAAAGCACTTATTGAAGTAATTATATTAAAGCTAGCAAAAAGGATAAAAATAATAATTAGTGATTTAGTGTAACTCACCTATACGGACACTTGTGGGAGATCACTTTTGCTCAGCCTTGAGGAGTCTTCTTGGAGGGCATCCCCTGCCAAGGGAGGAATCTCCACACATACACCCAAGAAGGGTAATGTCAAAAGAACTGCATTACATGAAAGGAGACTGGACTTCTATAGTATAAAGTGATTGACTGGTAGTTACAGATCTATAGGCTGGCAGACTAGCTTATCTGTCAAATCCTGTTTCAAAAGTAAGATGTATATCGAAAATCTGGGAAACAGGATGGTTTTAGCACAAATTAACGTCAAGACAGCTCCTTGGCACCAGCAGTTAAACTCGCATGGTGGGTTGAATAGTATGCATTATTTGGTCGGGTTTTCGGTCTTATCAGGGTGGGCTATCCTGCCATAGTCACTCAAGAGGGTTCTTATAAATTAAAATAATCTATAGCATATTTTATAAAGACAAACAACTTCAATAGAATAGATTGATAAGCTTTCTTCACAGTACCTTGCAAGAGGACCCATGTGGATTGCTGATAGTGAGAGGGCCTATAAAACCTTGCTGCTCCCAACCTCAGTCAGAGATCATCTGTCTTCCATGTCCCTGTGATGGATTTGATAATCTTGGTAAAGCTGGTCTCCTCATTCTTCAGCACTGAGAACAAAAGACCTTTCTTGTTCAATCTTATCACTAATGACTTGTAAACAAGACAAATTTTGAGCTGCTCTATTCCCACCTGGGTCCCGCTTCAGTCATTATTTTACCTCTAAGTATAATTTTTTGGATTTATTTACATCTTGTCCTGAGTCAGCATATGAAGGGTCTGTCACATTTATGACACTGATTGTTTTTGATATAAAATGCAGCAGATGAAATTTGATGTGAAAGTTTTTGAATATAAGAAAGAAGAAATAAAATTTCCCAAATATGGACATCAACACTCCACAGTTGAAGAGTGTGACAAAATTATCTCTTCTAATGGCCAGAGATTACACTCTGCTCTTCATTAGAATAACCTTGCAATAATTTTCCAGGTAATAGTGGACTAATTAAAAAAATATCTGTAGCCAAGGAGATACTTGAGAAGAATAAATTCATAGAGGGCAATATTACCCTATGCTGCACTAGTACTCCAGGGTAGAACAATTCTGCTGACATGATGTTTTTTTAAGACCACATATTGCATCAAAATATGGAGAATGGAGAACTAAAGTGAATTAGAATGCTTGCTAAAGTTACTTAAATATTTATGTAATATTTAATATAATGAAGCTTAATTCCACGTTGAATCTCATTTCACCATATCTATAAAGTCAGTAGAGTACTCTAACATCGCCAGGCACCTCTCTCACAAATACCTTTTACACTTTTGTTGATATTAAGCATGATACAGATAGCAGTAGGACTATACATGTTCTTAAAGCCAAGAGTATACTTATGTAAGGACTGATGA
Source organism: Pithys albifrons albifrons (assembly GCF_047495875.1). NCBI lineage: Eukaryota > Metazoa > Chordata > Aves > Passeriformes > Thamnophilidae > Pithys > Pithys albifrons. Next base: position 42,414,506 of record NC_092458.1, read on the forward strand.
GTAAAGTCAGAAAAGTATGTTTGTTTAAAAAAGAATTCAGACAATAAAAGAAAGCAGACTTTTAATTAAAGTATGACAGTGCCAATATCTCTAATTTATTATCTTGTGTTTAAATACAAACAGCAGTGTAATATGTAATAGCTTACAATGTTGTAGACTTCTAACAATCCCCAAAAGTAGAAAGGTAAGAATAAACTAAAATGGTTGTATAAATATCAGAAATTCGTTATCTTTGTCTGCTTGTTAGATTAACATTAGTTTAATGCCAATTTTTCTCCTGTGTAGAGTGATACAAATGATTGCTTTTCATTATCAGGGCACATTTTCTTCTCATCAGTTGCTGCCCTTAACAAAAGAACACGCCCCTCTAGCATAGAGATTAAATCATTTTAGTCGCAGCATAAGTAAACGCCTAGAAGATGTCAGCTGAAAATTTTAGTTATTTCGTAAAGGTGCAGGTGCTAGAAGTGGTGTAATGAAGTAGAGACAGCTGCAGCTGCAGGCTCTGGCCAACTGGTATATGTCTTCAGAGTGACATTGAGCATAACAAGAGCTCACTATGTTTGCTTCCAAGAATGTTATCACTGCAGTTTTAAAAACAGCATAAATCAAGAGACATGCTCAAAACGTATAGCTGAAGTTACATTATCTTTATTATACCCCTATATATTTTCCTCATTACAACCTGAAATATGTTGACATTACCACTCATACTCATCTATAATGTAACTAATTATTACCCTGCCAGAAAGAAAAATGAGAACAAAAGGTATTAGAAGGCTGGAATTAATCAAATAACTGTTATGAACTAGAGTCATTGAAACTTTAAAACTTTAGGCACTGGTAGATTTTAAAAAGTCTTTGTGAAATTAGTAGATAACAGATGAGTCACTATAATTTACAAATCTTTTCTTCAAAAAAGATTGCACATTGAACTCTATTTTGCTTTATTCCTGTGACACAATCATTTGTTAAGGTTGCCACATAGGAGAAGGAAAATAAACTGAAAAGCTTAGCACTGCAGATATTGAGTATTCAAGGTTTTGCCCTCTTTTCCAGGGACTTCAAGAAAGATATGATTTTATTTTTATTAGAACAAGCAAACCCAGTTTGTGATATTACAAGTGGTTGCAAAACAGCAGTTATTTGAAAGACAAAAGCCTTCACAAAGTCTTGTCTTCTTTAATTTTTTCTTTTTTTTTTTTAATTTTTTCATTGCACTGTAATTGCTATTCATTATGAAATACTTCTGCAGTCACTATTTTGGACTCTACCCTCCTGTGTGAAGATAGGCAACCGGATTATCGAGATACTGAGTGTTCATCTTAACACTACTGGCTAATCTGAAGGGCCATGTCTTCAGTGAAGACAGCTTTTTTCCCACTTTTCACAGGGAAATTCCATATCTTTAAAGAATATTTACTGATCTCCTTCAAATTCATCCTAGTCTCTGCTCCTATTCTGAGCTTCTTCTACTGTTTCTCTTTCCCTCTGCACTTAGCAGATCCTATGTCCTATTGGTGCAAATTCAAGGAGCAGAGGAATTTCTTATCTCTTTTCAAAGTATTTTCACCTTGATTTCTAAGTACAAAAGTGTTCACTGCTTCTCTAGGATGTCCTGTCCAGAGTAACTGTCCTGTATCTAATGGAAAAATGGCAATTTATGTCAGTCACAGATCCAGGCCCATATTTTTGGGCTAACATACTTAATCATAAAATAGCTATAAATATGGTTTTAACCACAAAAAATGATTAAACAATGAGGACTACATTGTGGGAATTTCCCTGGAGACTCTTAGATGGCTGAAAGCAACTGATGGCTTGATTTAGTATAAAATGTACGCTTTTGGGGGGTTAGTTTTCTTTCCTATTCTGTGTGTACACTTTCACTGAGCTAATTATCATACAGTGCATCTGGCATTTTGAGGGAATTAATTCCCAGTACATTAGCCAAGAGAATCAATCATATATTTGTTACAATCACAGACCTCTGCACTTTTGAGTTACAAAAGGCCTGCCTACATGCTTCACTGTCTGCACTTATACAGTCACACACAATTAATACCTAAATGAGAAAAAAATATTTATTATATATGTGCTTATCTGAGAATCATAATGATATCACTAGATTTGGTTATTGCCTCCTTGGAAGAACAGGAAATGTATACTCCTGTGCACACCACATTCTCAAAAACAATGATCACTGCAAGTGCAGAGAGCTGACAGCTGGTCCTTGTAGTAGAAGCAGTAGCAGAATTTTTCAGATGGTAAGACAAATTTTTATTAACTCTCTGCATATTCAGATATTATATTCAGGACATTTACTAGGCAAAACTTGGTAAAGAGATTCAGTTGGTTAATGTCAATTGCTTTGATATCTTTTTGTCTTGTTTTTTACCAAATATGAGAAAGTAATACTGCCAGTTAGAGAAGTGGAAATGTAAAGTACCCACAAGCACACTATTTAAGCATAAATCTGCCTCATAAAGTCTACTGTGACAGGCTACCACGTCTACAGATGTCAGGGTCTCTAGGTCAAAAGACATCAGTGACTGCCCCATGCAGTGGGTCACAAGGCTCCTAAAGCCAGGGAGACCTCTAGGGCCTGTCCATGCCATTCCAAAGCCCCCTGCCAAGCCATCAGTCTGTTGATCCTATAGTTTGAAAAATAACTTGAGACATTGCTTGCAGTGGAGACATCCCAGGAAATCAGAGTTCCCTGCAGCTAAACACTCAGCAACCTGTCTCAGCTGGGCCATGTGCCTTATGGATGAGGGCATATGAAATAATTTTTGTATCAGGTTATCTGAGTAAGTAACATCTTATTCAGGTCCAGAATCCTGTAGATTTTATTGTGTATATTAGATAAACATGAAAAATGAACAGAATAATATCAACTGAGAATGTATCATTCTAGTAATGAGTACACACTTAAGCATTACCAAGCTTTCATCAAATTAATCCTTTCTTCTATGAAGATGCTTGAGGTTAGTAGATATTTTTTTCAATCTGGTCATCTTTGTAAACACACATGTAGAATACACTACATTCAATATATCTTTTTAATCTGAGAAATGTAAGTCTTCATGGAACTTAACTCCAAATAACAAGAGTTTGTTTATTTATTTATTCATTCATTCATTCATTCATTCATTCATTCATTCATTCATTCATTCATTCATTCATTCATTCAAATCATGTCTTTCCATAAATTTCTTGGCTAGTTTTTTCCCTTACTCTTCACTGAATTTCCATACGGAAACCCCCTTTTAGAAAACTAAAACTCAAAACAGTCCTGAAGGAAGCAATGTGAGTGAGCAATCTGCCCTTGAGCTACATTGGGTTGCAACATTTCTTCTTCATGGAAAAAACTCATTTCCTCCTCTGATTGCCACTTTAGCCAGCCTATTTTGTGTCACATTCTCAGGACAATTGTATAGTAGGTTCTCTGACATGCATTTGAATTGCTGTTAAATATTAGAAGTGTTTTAAAAAGCATGTTGTAGAAAACTTTTTTTTTTATCTGTACATATATATATATTTGTATCACAAATCTTCCTTTGAAGAGCACTAAAATGTGTATGCATGACCACATGCATGTAGCAACTGGAAGCATTTTCATTACTAATTACACCTCTAAAATCAGAGATGCCTAGAGGACAACAGGAAACAGATAAAATAGATGAAAAGAAGAAAGGAAAAACAGCAGAGAAAGAACTCTTTGTAATCCTCTCTCACTCATTTTCTATGTATTATAGCTCTAATTACTTCCCTGATGATATAAAGAAGACGTGCTGGAGAAAAAAAATATGCTCATAGTAGGAAAGGAGGGTCTTGACGTAGTGTAAACTTAGTCATAATTAGCATCTCTATAGAGCAGGCTGATAGTCATGCCAGTCTGCAGGAGCAGTGTTGGGTGCCCACCCGTGTGCAGGAGAGGACACACTAGGCAAAAGGCAATAGCTGCACTATTAAGGACTGCATCCTGTCTGTATTGATTCAGTCCCCTCTGGAGCAGCTGGAGAGGTCCAGAAAAGTGTCAGAATATAAGCTACAGTCAACCATCACAATCCAGTACTTGAATTGTTGTCTCCTATATTTCTTAGCAGTATAGATATAGCAGTGGGGTCACAAGAGACAGATCCCTTAGTCAAGTACGTGTCGGGATCAATTCACAATATATAGCATGGAAGGAATCCTGCCAGAAATGGGCTTGTGAACAGAATCAATCAGCCACTGATAATGCTTTAACAACTGATGTTTTTAATGTTGTTTGAATGCACAGAAGGCCTGGTGAAGTGTATTTTTTGCCAAGTCATTGTTTCTTCTTCCCAGAATACCCCTGTAAGCTTGGGAGGCTGGAGGAAGATTGTGACATCATGCTACCTGAAACCCTCTCCTACTGAATGTAAATACCCTTACTCCTATTAGCCCAGAGCCAGATCCCGCCTCTTGTCTCTTATTGGTGTGTTTGAATCCCTCCAAAGTCCGTATAAACCCTTGACCATGAATAAACCTCCTCTTGGTTCCTCTCCCTCTCCGGTGGTCTCTGTGTGTTCTTTCTCTGGGGCTCTCAGTGACGACATGGTAAGGGAGGACAGGAAACGCACTTTCTCCTAGGTTATGGACTAAACCCCGGGGCCAGGAGAATCGCCATACCGTTGCCAACTGCATCTCTACAACACACAGCACCAATGAGGCATAAAGAATCCCTACAGGATCAAATATGAAAAGGATCATGAATAAGGCATGGATAAATGGTACATTTTTATCCTGAACAAACTGCAGAGTTCCACATGTGAACTAGCTATTCAGAGAGCACTTGAACAGTGGAAAGCATCAAAGAATTGAAATAAATATTTCAACACCCAAAACCAAATTCAAAAGGAGGCACAGAGTGAGTGTCAAGTGCTGTGGTGTAAACTCCCAGAGAAACCAATTTTTTCTGAATTTTAAAGGAGAGTAAAGGGGAGTAGGCCTGAGAATTGTAATAAGGACATACACAACCCATCAAAAATAAAAATCATATCCAATAACAATTTTAAAATCAGAAGCAACCACAAGTTTTCAAAGCACTCCTTTTCAGTGAAAGCTTGATCATAACATAATTTTTGGTCAGTATTTTCAGTGGAGAATAACATTAGTATGTTTATCTGTACAGGATCTCTGTACAATTGAAATACATCAATTTTTCTCCCCTTCTTCTAAATTTCAGGGGAGTTAAATAATACCACATGATCATTTCTGTCACAAAGTTGGATTTTCTCAGTCTTCTAGTCTTCTATTTAGTTATTCACTGCTTTGGGATTGAATCTTTACTTTGCTGGAAGTGTTTGCTGTTTCCTTTCATGTTTGCACAAATTATACTGGGAAGAAGCAGCCCTTTTTCTCCTTGTGAGCGGTTTTGCATTGCAGCTGCTGTTTGCTGGTGGTCTCTCCTGCTGGTTCTCTCTCATTTGCTTCTTCTGGTTTCTGAAGCTTTCCCAACAAAGAGGGGAAAAATTAAATGTTTAGCCTACCTTTCCTTTTTTTTTTTTTTCTGAAGGGGATTTTTTTCTGTTTATGTTTATACATTTGGTCACTGTTCAAATTGGGTACCTTGCAGATGAGTGAAAAGGATTTTTAACACATGTGCATCACAAATAGCATTCCAACATATGGGGGTTTGATGCATTTTTGCAAGTATTAGAAACTAGATAAAATCTGATGTATTACCAAATGTTGGGGAAAGTGAGCATTGCAAGAGGCTTTTGCATGCCCTCGCCAGCCACCCCGACGCAATCCCAGGTGTGGGCTTCTGGTTGCATGCGCATATTCTCATAGAGATAGAGCCGTGCACCAAATAAATAAATAAATAACAACAGGAACGTTCAACTTTATTGAGTAATTAACAAGTTAATATAACTTTCTGGACTGAACACACGAACAATAACAGCTTCTAATAGGGCAGAAGGCTCTGTCCACGAGGTAGCAGAGTGTGCTGATTGGAGGAAAGGCGGTGTCCACAAGGCTGGCAGCACATCCCTGGCACCACGGGGGCTGTGCTTTTCCCCAGCTCCGAGGTTGTTTACCTGCCTTGCGGCTGCCTCAAGGTTGCAGTGACCTTGCCTGCCTGTCAGCTCCTGGGCAGTGTGTTGTGCATAGGAGGCTCAAGCCAAGCCTCTCCCTACAACAAAAAATAATCAGAATAACACCTTTATAAGCATTGGATTCAGGCAGAAAAAGGAAGTCAGACTCAAACCTGAATTAATTTGGGGAATATAGTTTAAAGTTTGACTTTGAGGCAGAATTAGTTAGGTTGCAGAACTGTCTTCATACATAGCAGTGGCAAATTCACATACAATTTCTTCCTTCTAGGAGCACAACCTGATGAAAACAGAATTTCGTTGTGTCTAAATTGGAGCTATAAAATACCCATTCTAATTTTGTATTTGACCCAGGATCAAAGCCGCAATGCTCACATCTGATCTTTTCTCCCTAACATTGGAAAGATTTGAATATGAAGTTCTGTATTTGGCTCATCTATGTCCAGGAATGATAATGAACATTACCAGTAGCAAGACAAGTCTGTCCTCAGCTTATTTCAATTTAAACAGAATATATCCAGTAAATTAAAACCACTAATCAAGGGGAAAGGCTTTTAAGTGAACAAATAATAGTCATTGAAACATCCTTTGCTGGATCTTCAGCTGGCTGAAAGGATCATTTTGCCATCTATGTCATCATTTACAGAAAATGACAGCAGTTTTGTCATCACATTAGTATATGATAAAACTTATATCACATCACATTCTTTATAAAAGTGATGTGGCAAAAGAATATCTGGGGAGTCTCTTTTTATATAGATATCAAACAGTCACAAATATTTATGTTTAATTTTTTATCAAAGAATTTTTATCTCATAGTTTCTAAAGTATTGACCTATATAATTGCTTTCAACAAAAGGGATCATTTCTTTCTTATCTATATACATCATAATTGTTCTAATACTTGTTTCAACAAATTAATGGTAATCCAGCGTTGCAGGAGAATATTCTATGAGCAAAGTACTAAGTCCAGCTTCTGGTTATGCTAGAGATTTTATTTACTTTGCAACCTACAGAAAATGCTTAGTTTTTCTCTTGCTGAACATTTATATTTAATTCACTTTCACTTTTTTCTTATACTTTTTTTTTTAATGCACTTTATAATTTGTTGCCATAAAAGTCTGTAAAAAAAAGACTTCGAGCCAAGTTTTGTAGGAGATAAGATAAAGGGCTGTCATTTTAATGAGCAACTTTGCTCATCCAGGAATACATAGACGCGCGCGTGTGCAAGCTTTGATTTCTATAGCTTTTATAATATAATTTATCTAATCACTACTGTCCACATGTCCAGTTCCACCTCTGTCTCCTCCCAGTTCCCACCCCTGGTTGAATTGGGGCTGGGATTGTCAGGACCCTGTGACTTCATCCACCTTCTCCTCCTCAGCACACAAAGGTCCTTTGGATGCTCTCCAGTTCTTTGGGTCACTCTGCTCTATGTTTATGTTTCCCTCTGATATCCTCCAATCTTGTACGTTGAGAAAGAGACTAAATAGCTGGCAGATCTTAGCTGCCTGTTCTGGAACAGGGGTAGAGATAGAAGGACCTTATACTATAAGCTGCTAAATATTAATCTACTAAAATTTACTGTGTTACATTTACTGTGTTCCTAAAATCTACAAAATATGAAAATTGGAAAATCAAAAACCCCTCCGGCATCAATTCCACTCAAAGATACATGTTTTCAGGAAAAGCAAATATTTTCAGTGAGTACTTTTCTGAGGTAGCTGGAGTGTGGGATAGAATTCTTCTTAAAACCAGGAGCTTCCTGCAGTTCAGCAGGAATTTTGACTGAGGCTTGGAATAAGGCTGAAATTTCTATAAGCAAAGGAGTTTAGGTCATGCTCTACCAGACACTGAAGAAATACTGTATTCAGTGGGATACTTGGGGTCCCCTTAGAATTCTACAAAGAACTATGGTCCCTACTGTGTTTTGCCCTCTGCACTGTCTTACTGAAACCAGCTCAGACCTCCTCTGGTTGATTTTCACCTCTACTGATCTCCTTGTGGCAGACAGTCTCCATTTTCTTTCATGAGAAAGATTCTCACTTTCCATGTGGGAAATGTCCACTCATTTACCATTGTTCTTTCATTATCTGTTCTGCATTCAGATGCCTCACCAAAACTGCCTTTCCACCCCATTTTCCAGCTTATCTTGGTTTCACTGGACCAATATGCATGGAGAGGTACAGTGTCCCTTTGACTCATCATTTCACTTCAGTTTGTTGCTTACACTTGTGCAGTTTTTCTCCCTGGGTCCCACTTCTTGAAAAGACAACATTCACTGTTTTGGTAACTTTGTCTCAGAGTCTTTTTCTCTTGTTCTGGCCTCAGACACCCATTGTAGTACTGAATGGCTCACGTCCCAGCTGTGTATGAAGAAAACAGATTTACCCTCCACACTGAACTGGCACAGGAAAGTAAGTTTTTTCCTACCATTTCAAGCATATGCCACTACTCATGAAAATTCAGGAAACTCTTGCTTATCCTCAAGGTGAATGGCAGACATTTTGAAAAGTATTAAAATCAGAGTTAAAATTAATTTAGCTCTAATTTAGACATCTAAATTTAGTAAGTTATTTCTCTGACTTATTCACTATATATTCTCAGCTCAGTCTAAAACAGATGACCACTTTGTCCAGTGGTAGATCCTCATTACCAATCGCAAGGATACAGTAATATTGCATAATTAAGATCATAAATTTTCAATTCAATGTGCTTACTTAAAAATTGGGGGTGGGAGGCATGTAAGTGGAGGGCATTTAATCAGACTTATAAGAACAAATAGTTTACCCCAATGGGATTCTTAGAAATAAATAAAGGTGGGTTTGTTGTTTTAGGGTTTTTTTTCACCCTATAAAAGTCCTCTTAGTTAAGAAATTTTAGTTCAAATGTTGAAACCGGAAGAGTCACCTGAAAGCAGACCTCACTGATGGAAAGTCATAAACAAAACCAATCACAAGTAGTGATAGTAGATCTGTCTAGAAAGCATTTGTTATTGTATATCATATGAAGCTGTAACTCAGTGAACTATATTTGGAAAGGTGGGGAGATTAACTTGATCTTAGTGACTAGCTCCAGCTAACAGATTCCCCTGCATTTAATGACAAAAGAATATTCTTTGTGATGAGCTGTCAATCAGTGTTCTAGACAAGAAAATAAATTTTAACAACTCTCTATGTACAAAAATAATACACTGGATCACTGGATTAATTTTTATTTTCACTGTGGAGGCTGGAAGGACACACCCATGTGGGGAGGGCCCTTGCCAAATCTTCATTCATGAAGTCTGGCCATACACACACACAAATCTGTTGAGATCATCATCCCAGACCTTCAAAAAAAGTAATTTATATAAATTCACCTATATTCCAAGTAACAGACTTGTGGAGAGAAAGGGGGAAATAAAAAACAATTTTTGGCTAATCCTGGGTGGTCTCTTTACCTATGTTGGATTAAATATGTTTTTTCACAACAGGTGACTTTTTAATTGTTTTCTTATGACAACTCTGGAGGTTTTTGTTTGGCTCATGTTAGTTTTCTAAGTTAATGACTGTGTGATAACATGCTGAGTACAGGTGGCAAAAGACAATGTTAAGAATGTGGATATTACAGTGTTCATGAGGCTACTGGCGTAGCGTATATCCTGCTTGCCTTGATTTGTGGGTTCTCCCTGGGGTTCATGGTTCAGAAAATTGGGGGCCTTTGCCTCTCTACAGCCTAGAAGTGTCTTCAGAAAAGGCCAGAACAAAGAAAACAAATCCAGAACACTCTGAAGTTTCCCAAACATAATTTTTGTTTTCTCGAATGCTGTATTTCCTTGATGTGCACATGAACTATACCAAAGAACCTATATTTCCTTCATTGAATGGGTCAAAGGGTATGCTGGTTATGAATTGTGGTTCTCCCTCATCACCCCAATTGGATGCACATATGTTGTGTACTTCCTATCATTGTCCTGGATTCTCTGCTGTTTACACTCCAAATCATCCATCCTAACAAAACAAACAGAGGGAAAAAGCCAAGAATTGCCCAGTAAGATTTTTTGAAGAGAAGACTATCCTCACTTTCAGACATAAATAGCTGAATCCACATATCATGGTTTACAAATCACTTCTGGCAATAAAATAACAGAGCAGCAACAACAAACTAATTAAAACCAGGCAGCATAGACTGTACTAAAGTGTAGGACAAAAGCTATACAGACAGTATCAGCTGTGGAAGAAGCTATTAACCTGGTTAATGCGTCTGAAACTTACATACCTCCCTTTCTGTCACAAAAAACATATGGTTGTAATTAGCTTGCATAAAGGAAATGCCATCTGAAGCCCCTGTTTTCCAATTGGGATGACCTCTGGCCTGGTGTGAAGACAGTTGGAAGTATTTGCTCCATGTTGGTTAGCTATGTAGATAGTGGGTAGGGGGGCAATTTGAACAGCTAGGAGAGTAATTGCCAAATATGTTTAAGATACAAGACTATGCCATACCACATAAAAAAATGACAGCATTTAAAGCAAGCTGGAACTAAAATAAACCTCATACTGCTGCCAATTCCACTATTGTTAAAAAAGACAGACAAGAAGGTTTCTACTTTATTCTCATCTGGAAGTACTAATGGCAGAACAGGTTCTCAGTGGTGTGAGTGCAACTCATGTTGGGGTGGCCAAAGTTCTCTATGTGTTGGACATACTCAGACCCTCATCACAGAATGTAGCTTAAGATGAAGAAACATTGCAACTTTTAATCAGGTCAAATGAGTTGTCATCTGCTCTGTGTTGTTTCCTGCTTCTTTCTCTGCTCTGTCTTGGTGGTTCTGTAGGATGCACATAGAACTTCTTTTTTTTGAATTGTCAAGTGCTTTTCATCTATTCAATATGTCTTTTTCCTGAATCATCTTTTTATGAGGAAAAAAATATTTGTTATATATAAAAAATGTATTTTCTTGAAAGAATTGCAGATTTTGTAACTTCAAAACTATGGCATGCAAGAAAAGTGATATATTTGTCTTTCAGATTCTAGATATCTGTTTAAAAGTTTTCTGAAAGACTCTTTTAAGTGTTAAACTTCTGAGAAAAAAATAAGGTACTGGTATTTCATTGTTTGAAAACAAAGTGGGCTAGTTTTATTAGGTTCAGTAAGACTTTTCTGTGATATTTGTTGTTTGCAAATGTTGTACATATGGAAAGACTATGTTCAAATTAACTCAAAATATATATTTAACAGATATGAAAGTCAAAATCTGTGGGAGTTTTGGAATCAGCTCTGCTACTGATTTTATAGTTTAATAAAAAACATAATATCTACTACATATGCATTTATTTACTATACTTTAGATGCAACAGGAAAATAATCAGGGAATCCAAACATCTATGGGAATATGCTAGTAGACATTTATTACCTAAAAGCACTCAGATCTTAGGGGTTTGCCTATAGATCCAAAATTATTTTTTTTCTAATCTTAAAGGGAAAAAAAAGGAAGAATTCTTATGTAGCTAAATTTCCTTTATACTATAGCAAAAGATTATGGTTATATACACAAATTCCCTCACAGCTTCAGTATTCCCATTCATACAGATACACTGGAGATATAAAAAAAAAGCACCAGCAGAACACATTTTAGCTTTTCTTTTTTTTTCTAGTAAGGAAGAGGTCACTAAGTCTGGAAGAATGCCAGGTAATGATAATCATCTATAGTTCTGGGTCTGGTTTATAACTTTGCAGCTTTTTTGTTGGCTACCTTTTGCAGTCCCAAAGATATTGCTTTGTCTGTTTTTTGTTTTTCTATTGGATTCAATAGGAGGCACTATTCCTTAAAAAAAACCCAAACCAACAACAAAACAACAAAATCCAAAACACCCACCAACACAAGTTTTTAAGGAGAAGAGGAACTGCTTCATCTTTCAGTCATTGTAATGTCAACACCACTTAAGACAAATTTCACCCATTTGCCATTCTTAGATTCTTCCAGCTGCCTGTAGTGCAAGTTGTTAAAAGGCCAGAGCATGAGCCATAAAATGTGCCTGTGGGTGTTAGCTGACAATTTGCAGGTGCATATCATCCTAATAAAACTTTCAAATTACATTCAATTTATAAGCTATGTTTGAAGCTTGTTATGTCTGAGCAAATTAGTATCTTTTCTAGCTTCAGCTTTTGAGAGTCCCATCAAATTAGTGGGGGATGGAACAAGAGGGAGAGGTGGTTGCTTCAAACATGCAGAAGTCAGACAAAACGGTTTTTGCATTACATTTTTGTGAAGTGAATTGGAGCTGTAGGAAATACTATTCCAAATACTTAAATTTGGCCTGTTTACTACTGCCCCTGGAAGGGGAGAGACAAGTGGTACTTCTCTGACTGAAAGCTGAAATTAGGGATCAGTAATGTTGATAAAACAAGGACTAATCTACAATTTTTCCCAATTATGAATCCATCCTTTGGTGAGGTTTATGTTCTTATTATTTTTCTTATGCTTTTCTGGAATTCAGTCCTTAGAATCTTGGTTCAGCTATAGAAGTGAGGACCAGAAATTATAACTGCTAAAACTGCTGTGTAATATTTAACATGTTAAATGTTTGCAGCTCTGTTTTCAATAATCCATTTTGCCTGCTCCTTTCTCTTGCTCAGATTTCTACATCATGGATTTTAGCAAGTGGCTGGCAGTTGATGGACTCCTATAGTAGAGGAAGTTTTGCAGAATGGAGCTCCAGAATCTTTCCTTTTAATGCCAAAGTACCCCAAACCAACGAAGCTGCAAAGTCCAGGAATGTAATATTGGAAATTAGCTTAAATACTACAGAAAAAAACCCAAGGTTATAAGTGCTGGTATATTCTCTTCTAGTTGTTTAGCTGCATCTGGACAGCTACAGCACAGGTGTCTGTGTCCATACTAGTCATTGGATAAAGTGGAAAAGAAGAGGGAAAAAACCCTGTTTTTTAACTCATAATTTACCCTCTTTTAACTCATAGTAAACCCTCTTTTAACTTATAACCTACCCTCTTTTAACTCATAGTTAACTCTTTTAACTCATAGTTAAAAGAATAGACTGTTTATTTTCTAGGTTTTAAAGTGGAAATAGTTGGTAATTATGTGTGTTCAGTGAGATCTTTTTGTTTGGACTTATATATATATATAAATCTAAACATATATATGTCTATGTTTATAAAAATATTTTTATTTAAATTTAAAATTATGAAAAGTGACTGCATTTGACCACTGTTTGTCATTAAAATGGTACAATTATATCCAGTTTAATGTCCTGTTATCTTAGCAAGATTAGAATTGTCATAAAGAACTATCATTAAATTATTGTTCTGCTAGCTATAAAAATATAATGGGTTGCCACTAGTCTTTTCAGTCTAGCATTTGAGTATAGAAAGGAGTTGCATAAAAAACATAGCTAGCTATGTGTGTGTTGATACATAATCAGAGGCTCCAGAACTCCAATGTTGTACTCTAAGAGCAGGTTCATAACAGAAGAGTGCCATTCTGTGTTTAAAGATGTTTCAAGCATACTTGGTGATGAGTAAAAGCTCAATTAATGAGATAAATGCCATCGAAGATAGCAGCATGTACACAATGTAATCACATCTGTCCTAGGAATACATAATTACCCATTGGAGTCGTATAGAAATTGAGCTCTGAGAAAAACCAATATGACACAGAAAAAAGAGGCAGGGAGGGAAGAACAATTTATTTCTCTCCGGAATGACTAGAGGGAAAATGCATTTTCACAGAATAATTGAAAAAAAGAATTTTCTTTTTTGTTGCAAGACAAAATGAAAATCAAACATAGCAAAATACAAGGTCAAAATATTTTCTTCAAAACTGCATGACTGTTTATCAGCAGATTGAAAAAGCCCACCGATACGGTGGAGAGGTTTCTGCTTCCAGGAGCAAGGCTAGGAAAGCAGCCAGCGGGGCTCCCTAGGAACAAGTCCCTTAGAAGCGAGGTAGGCTCTTCCTGCCCACGGCCCGGTGACCACCCCGAACGGAACAAGTCCACACCAGCCGGCGGTCCACGAGGAAAAGCCAAGTTTAATGCCGCGCGCTAGCTTTTAAGGAGAGCATGGGAATTCCCCGGATGTAGGCGGGGAAGAGGGGCAGAGACAAGGCGGAGACGGGGCAGAGTAACACACTTCATTGGGTGCATGCAAACGAAGGGAAGGAGGGAGGGGAGGAGCGGCAAAAGGACCAATAGGAGAATGAGGTGGGTGGGGAAATTCTACCGTAGGGCTTCCAGCACTCCAGGGCAGGGACAGCCCCCGCCCAGGCTCCAGCGGCGCCTCATGGTCGGGCCCGCCAGCAACCGCCCCCATGGCCAGGTCGGGCCAGTACAGGGGGCTGCGACCCGGAGGGTTTTGTGGGAAGAGGAAACTTGGATAAGGAACAACTAAGGGAAAAATAACCAGGGTAGACATATTGGGGTGTATAACATTCAAGCTGGGGAAGCATCAATATAGGGTGTGAACATTAGAGTCCTTATAAATCTCTCGCAGAGCTTCCATATTCAGGGAGCCGGGTTCCTGGACTTCAGCGTCCTCATCTATCCATCTCTTGTAGTACTTTTTGCCACTGTATAAACCCCGGGTCTACTCCAACATCTCCTCTTGTTTTATCTTTTAATGCCGGGTAGGCACGAGGAGCCTGAAAAGCTTTAAAAACTTTGAAAAGACTTAAACATTCAAGGAAAAATACAGCAACGATTAAGGAATGTCCTTAATTGGAATAAACTGGGGCAGAAACTGGGTTTACAAATCATTGTAGACTTGAAAAAGTAATCAGTTTTAAATAAAATTACATGAGGCGTTAACTTATACAATAAAATTACATGAGGCGTTAACTTATACATTAAGAAAATTAACAATATGTAAAGAAACACTGCAGGTTCCGACTTAGATTCCCAATAAAAGGCAATACATGTAAATGAAACTCGAATGATAGTTATCACTCTTCATATGTTCTTTTCTTCACAACCTTTTAACACTTCTTATCATTAACATTTTCATCAAACCTGTATCCCTTCTTTTTCTTTTTTCTCCTTTCTCTTTCTACCTCTCAGATTCTTTCTCCTGCTCCTCTCTCCAACCTGTACTTGTACTGGCCATCCTCATCTTACCCTACACAAACAAACTTTCTTCTACCCTTTCACAGACCGTCTTCTGACCTGCTAACACTTTATTTTATTAAATCTTTACTCCAACCAAAAGGCTGTCAATAAAAAGAACTCAAATGCATGTAAAGTAAATGTTAGCACAATTAAAATGAGATATAAATACTTGATTTAGGCAAAGGTAAATTACGTTCAAGAAGTGTTGATAATAAAAAAAATGTAGAATTACTAATTGAATTTAGATGGGTAAAGTTCAGTGAAATGCATGTGGCTATCAGAGAGCACCTCTAGGAAAACCATAACATTCACACAGGGATGATAAATATAATAAGTGTAGGGATACATCTATACTTCACCCTAACTATCTCATTCACACTGGTGGCCACCACATTCAAGCAATCACACTCACAGACCTAAATGCATTCCTAGTACACCCATTTCTGGCCCATGCAAATGACTATACGTTGTTCAGAGATCTGCAAAACATAATTAAAAGACAGTTATAATATAAACATATACAGAGCAAAATTTTCAACATAAGACTTGTGCATTCCAAACAGGATTTAAGCAAGATCATTGTCCTTCTCCTTTGTATGATGGCTTTTTTGGTGTTTTGATGGAGACAATCTACTTTGGTAACAACATCTCTGGTAATCCAGGTACTCCTGGTCCATGGGTGCAGCCATCTTGGGCTGGATGTTGTCAAAGGGAGGGGGCGGGGCCACCGTGGGAAAGAGGGAGTTGGGTGTGGCAACCACCCCGAACGGAGTAAGTCCACAGCAGCCAGAGGTCCACGAGGAAAAGCCAAGTTTAATGCCGCACGCCAGCTTTTAAGGAGAGTATGGGAATTCCCCGGATGTAGGTGGGGAAGAGGGGTGGAGACGAGGCAGAGATGGGGCGGAGTAACGCACTTCATTGGGTGCATGCAAACGAAGGGAAGGAGGGAGGGGAGGAGCGGCAAAAGGACCAATAGGAGAATGAGGTGGGCGGGGAAATTCTACCATAGGGCTTCCGGCACTCCGAGGCAGAGACAGCCCCCGCCCAGGCTCCAGCGGCGCCTCATGGTCGGCCCCGCTGGCAACTGCCCCCATGGCCGGGTTGGGCCAGTACAGGGGGCTGCGACCTGGAGGGTTTTGTGGGAAGAGGAAACTTGGATAAGGAACGACTAAGGGAAAAATAACCAGGGTAGACATATTGGGGTGTATAACATTCAAGCTGGGGAAACATCAATATAGGGTGTGAACTTATTAGAGTCCTTATAAATCTCTCGCAGAGCTTCCATATTTGGGGAGCCGGGTTCCTGGACTTCGGTGTCCTCGTCTATCCATCTCTTGTAGTATTTTTGCCACTGTATAAACCCCGGGTCTACTCCGACAACTGTTCTTCTCTGAAAATATGCCTTCATACAATTGGGCTTCATTACAATCAAGCTCTGTATAGCCATAAAAAAAAATACTGAATTGGTTAAAATGAAAGTAATTCCATACTGATGAATGGGAAAAAAGTACATTAGTCAAGGGGAAAAATTAAATTAGTCAAGAAACCTGTTTATATGGACTTATACTAATAAATACTTTTTTTTTTAATTCTGGAATTTAAAGTCTTTCTGAAAGTGTTAAAGTTTTTACTTCATCACATTTTTAAATTATATGGATAAACCTGAATTGTAGTTTAGTAAGAGGGCTGATACTTACCCAGTGATACTAAAAGCACATTTTTATTTTAATTTCAGATTCCTACAAAAAAAAAAAACAACAAAAAAGGCAGGGAGTGAGACATTTTTAGCCTTGAGGATCTTTCACTATGAAATCTAAATTACTTGATTTTTTTCATAAAGTTTCTCTGAAAAATTGCCATATGAAGATTTTGATGTTACATGCTGTATGAAGCAACCTGTATATTCTAGGTTGCACTGTAACCTTTTCAGACATATATATGCTAGTACTGACTAGCAACCTTAGTAATTTTAAAAAAGAAGCTAACAAATTGTAATAATAACTGGAAACAGGCATATTTTCCCTTCTGGTTCATGTATGAGAAGTCATCTTGAGACATAAATAATGAAATTATTTGAAAGCTGAAGATGATCCTAAGAAAGGAACTGAAAAAGAGCAACAAATGTCAGCATTTTTCTCAAACACCATGTTTTTTTCTGTGCCTGGATATTTTCATTTTACTTTATTTCATTTCTGCTGTGTGAAAATAATTAACCCCAGAACTCCACTGAGAAATAGCCTTTCCATTTCTGAGAGGGACTGGGGACATGGAATGGAACAGCAATAGGCAATCTTTCCTACAAATAATCATACAACAGACTGGAAACACAACACATGTGGGAAACAGTTACACACAGATTTTCAGCTCATTCTGCAAGAAGATTGAAATGTAGCACAGTTAACCTTGTAGAGTGGAACCACTTTGGCTTCTTCATCTTTGTAAAGTATTTGGTGTCTGTATGTGAGAAAAAGGCAAGTGCAAAGCATTCTGTATTACTGTAGAAAGTCAGAAGAAAGTTTCAGGACCCTGTGTCTTAGTAGAAAGAAACCAAAGAACAAAATAAAAGGGTGGGGTTGTTTTGTTTGTGGGGGTTTGGTGGGTTTTTTTGTTGATTTTTTGGGTTTTTTTTGGGGGGAGGGCGGGGGGGAGGTAGTTGTTTTGTTGATTTTGGTTGGGGTTTTTTTCCTTAATTTTTCATTTTTTAAGGATTATCTTTTTGTACGAGTTACATACTGAAAGCTTAGTGTCTAGGATTATGGACTTCAGGTCTCAAGACAGTTTTTACTACAATCTTATTTCTCTGAGATTTGTTGGAATTTTAGCATCTCCATGACCTAAATCATTGACCAAACTTCAAACAATCCTCCTTGAGCTGCAATGAATATGCAATCAATCTCTTCAGTATTTATACAGCTGATATTCCAAAGCCTTTGCAGGCAACTGGTGCCTTAAAAGTCTGTAAAAAAGACTCCAAGACAAATTTTGGTAGGAGACAAGATAAAAGGGTAGTGACTTTAATGAGCACCAAGGCTCGTCCAGGAATACATCGACATGCATGTCGGCAAGCTTTAATTTCCATGAATCCATCCAATCATCTCTTTACGCATTTCCAGTTCAACCTTTCCTCCCGCCCTGGTTCCACCTCTGTTCCACCCCCTGGGAATTGGGTCTGGGGTCGGTGAGACACCCTCTTCATCAGTCCTCCTCTTCCTTGGGCTCCTGGAGTTCTTCCAATGTTCTTTCTTCTGAGTCACTCTGCCCTGTGTTTATGTCTTATTTTGATACCCTTCAATCTTGTACCTTGAAAAGGAGACTAAACAGCTAAGGTATTTGAGTTTCCTGTTCTGGAACAGGGACTAGTGATAGAAAGACATTAAATTCAAGCTGCTGGAAATATTAACCCACTAATTCTACTTTGCTACAGCTACTTTGGTCCTAAAATCTATAAAATGTGAAAATGAAAAAAATCAAAAATCATTCCTGCATCATAACCTATCCCTTCAAGGATAAGAAAGGAAAGAAAGAAAGAAAGAAAGAAAGAAAGAAAGAAAGAAAGAAAGAAAGAAAGAAAGAAAGAAAGAAAGAAAGAAAGAAAGAAAGAAAGAAAGAAAGAAAGAAAGAAAGAAAGAAAGAAAGAAAGAAAGAAAGAAAGAAAGAAAAGAAGAAAGAAAGAAAGAAAAGAGAAAGAAAGAAAGAAAGAAAGAAAGAAAGAAAGAAAGAAAGAAAGAAAGAAAGAAAGAAAGAAAGAAAGAAAGAAAGAAAGAAAGAAAGAAAGAAAGAAAGAAAGAAAGAAAAGAAAAAGAAAGAAAGAAGGAAAGAAAGAAAAGAGAAAGAAAGAAAGAAAGAAAGAAAGAAAGAAAGAAAGAAAGAAAGAAAGAAAGAAAGAAAGAAAGAAAGAAAGAAAGAAAGAAAGAAAGAAAGAAAGAAAGAAAAGAGAAAGAAAGAAAAGAAAAAGAAAGAAAGAAAGAAAGAAAGAAAGAAAGAAAGAAAGAAAGAAAGAAAGAAAGAAAGAAAGAAAGAAAGAAAGAAAGAAAGAAAAGAAAAAGAAAGAAAAGAAAAAGAAAGAAAGAAAGAAAAGAAAAAGAAAGAAAGAAAGAAAGAAAGAAAGAAAGAAAGAAAGAAAGAAAGAAAGAAAGAAAGAAAGAAAGAAAGAAAGAAAGAAAGAAAGAAAGAAAGAAAGAAAGAAAGAAAGGAAAAAGAAAGAAAGAAAGAAAAGAAAAAGAAAGAAAGAAAGAGAAGAAAAAGAAAGAAAGAAAGAAAGAAAGAAAGAAAGAAAGAAAGAAAGAAAGAAAGAAAGAAAGAAAGAAAGAAAGAAAGAAAGAAAGAAAAAGAAAGAAAGAAAGAAAGAAAGAAAAAAGAAAGAAAGAAAGAAAGAAAGAAAGAAAGAAAGAAAGAAAGAAAGAAAGAAAGAAAGAAAGAAAGAAAGAAAAGAAAAAGAAAGAAGGAAAGAAAGAAAGAAAGAAAGAAAGAAAAGAAAAAGAAAGAAAGAAAGAAAAGAAAAAGAAAGAAAGAAAAGAAAAAGAAAGAAAGAAAGAAAAAGAAAGAAAGAAAGAAAAGAAAACCCCAGAAGAAACAAAACCTGGAAATGCTATTTCAAGCTAGTGTTACATCCACTTAGAATTAAGTTTGTCTGTTAAGATTTTCCAAACTGTTCATCTCTGTTAGGTGTTATTCTTTATTTTCTCTACATCCTCAATATATTTTCAATACAGTTAGGAATATTTTATTTATTTCTAGAGAGAAACTTCTTTTTTCTCTCAATTATAATTTCCAAAGTATAAAATAACAACCATTTCTTTCAGTGTGCTATGTTCAGTGAGAAAATTTAATGAATTTCTATTATTTGTCATAACCAAGATTACATTTTTTTTAAATGAGGGCAAACTGAGATCTCCCTAATTTTGTTTCATTCATAATAAAGCTGCCTTCTTGTGGTTTTTTTTGTTTATTCATTTGTTGGGTTGTTTGCATTTTGTTTAAGAGAACATGGCTTTATTTTTAAATTTGGCTTTCTCTAATGGAAAAAAAAAAAACTCCTAAAGGATCTTCAAAACAAATTCTTCAGATTTTTGGCAATTATCAATATGTTTTTTCATAGCTGAAAATAGGCCTAATTGTCATACATTACCATACTGAACTGAAGGTGTTTGATGCCTGTTCCATCCTCTAGGCTCAGTGCTGTGTCAAAATTTCTACCGTGATAACTGAGCCACATGAACTGGCTAGGAGACATCCTATTATGTAACATGAATGTAGAATTCTAACTTTCCTCCTTCAAATTACATAAAGAATCTCAGCATGACTTCAATTACAAGTATTTGTCTTGTATTTAATGTTTTTGGTATTTTCCAAAGAAACAAAATCTTTCTTTTAGAAAGCTTAAGAAGATCCCACCAAATCCAGGCATATAAATACTTGATCAAAAATCTGCTTTCATATTCAACAGGTTGGTTTTTTAATGTACATTGTTATAGGGAAAGAGCCATGCTACAGTCTTCTTTCCATTAAATGGCAATTGCTTACACTTTCAGAGGTCAGCTTTCTCCTTAACTTTGATCATATTTATTAAAACCTTAAAATTTACATTAAAATGTTTAACCTTTTTCTTTTTTTTTCTGAAAAAAGAGAAGTTAAATATAGACTTGACAGATACAATTAAGGTTTTCCTATCTGCTGCCAGGAAAGGTTTAGAGTGTTGAAATATTTGAATGTGTGGCAAGTTGTGTTATAGATGAAAGGATTAGAATCATTTTCTGAACCCTCTAGAACTTCTTTTCAAAGGTTTTGATGTCAGGAAACTTGTTCTATTTTAGAAAACACTACTTCCCGTCATTTAAAGCATTGTTTGTCAAGACATAATTACTAAAATCTGGGGGTTTTAACTTACTGGAGGATTTAGCCAAGCCATCAATAAAAAGTATTGTGTGAGAAAAAGTCCTGCTTTTTTCCTAAACCTACTGAAGGATGCGCTTTAGACTTTTGTATAGAAATCCAGACACCTTCTATTTTGCCAGAGACAAATTTAACTGCAACCTCAGAAGGTTCGGAATTATGTTGTAATTTAGAACACACATTCTTAATTTTCTCTCATTCCATTGCCATATATATGTGACAGAAAATGAGGAAATAAATATTGTCTGACTATTAAATGGAGAGTTGGGCCCCTTTGGATCACAGGGTTCAGATGGGCAGAAAGATCCAATCCCATCCCAGCTGATGAGGCTGTTTTGTTAATTAGCACTCCATTAGAGACTGAAAGTTATGGAACTGAAGGTAGTTTTATGTAAATATTAGTTATAGCTATACCCTGAATTTAAGAGGAATATATGAATATTTGATTAAGCATACGTTCAGACAATTAGGTTATACATCTTTTTAGAGCCATTGGAGTTTTCTAAAGTTCATCTCTTGATTCCTGATTACTAGTGTGATTTATGTCAGGGACACATATCAGCTGCAATCTGGATTTCTCAAACTAATCTAACAGGTTCTTACTGATGCAAACTCGGAGCAGGTTAAGAGTATATACTACCTACTATGTTTTAGAAGTTGGGTAAATAGATTCATTTTTCACTGGAGACCCATAAATTCAAAGTGAAGGCTTTCCACAGTATTTCCCACAGTTATTTTTACAAGTAAGCTTGGAATGTAACCAAGCCTTGAGATCTCCTACTCCGTGTTTCCTTTATTCACACTGATAAGTGCAGGAATGGTTTCAGACTACTACTGAGCAATAGAAGAAATAATTTACACATAATCAAAAAAATTCATTAATAATTCACTCCCTTTTTCAGACCGGCTTTTTTTCTCTATTGGGCTTGACATTATTGTTCATTTGTTAAAGCACTTTGCAAAAATTGCAAAAATATAAACGGTAGAGTAAATTACTATAAGCAATAGAATCTTGCTTCTAATATGTAAAAGTCATAATGGACTGAAAATAGAAATCTGGTGGTGACAGCATTTGTCATGACTTGCATATGAAACAGCACAAAATCAGCTTCATGGAAGGAGTAGAAACGCATTTTTAGTCAAATAATAACTGTTAGAATAAGTGGGATTATCCCTGACTAACAGCCATGAAGCAGCAGTCAGAAAGGAAAGCTGAAACAGAGTAAATAGTATAGTTTATTTTTTTAAAAGTAAAAAAAAAAAATCTCTAGCAATTGTCACCTAACTATACAATATACAATTTCCACTATAAAAAAGTAATTTGAAATTCCATTTTGTGTCTCTTAGTCAGCTCAGTATGTGAGGGACTGATGGCTCCTGGGATAGGCCTAGGAGTAGACAGGTATAGTATTATTTGGGTTTCTTTTCTTTCCATGGTCTCTCTGAGCATCACTGTGGGTGTGCAGATGGGTTTAGTCACATAACCTAACCCTCAGCCTTACAAGTTAAGCACAGACTAAATCCCTGAAGGCTTACATAGATAGGTCCAAATGCTACTTGCCTATCCCCTGAGCTGGCTGGCTGCACACTGGCTGGACAGCACACTCCACATGATCACAGTCCCTATACAGCCAGAAAAAAAGACCAGACATGGAAGCATGGTTCCGGCACACTCACAGTACACACACATGACTTTATTTAATTGCTTACTACCATGTAAATATTTAGCCTTTCATTTATCTTCATGTAAGAAAAATAGATGTTGTAAAACCATTCTGGCTCATTCACCAAGGTATTGGGAGACTAAGAATTACTGAATTATCAAATTAATGCTGTTTTTACAAATTACCAATACTTCTTCAGATGAAAAAGTCTGAAGCAAATACTTTCTAGTTTTTTCTCTGCCCTTTTATTTTCATTCCAGCTTGCTATG
This sequence comes from Pithys albifrons albifrons, assembly GCF_047495875.1. Classification (NCBI taxonomy): domain Eukaryota; kingdom Metazoa; phylum Chordata; class Aves; order Passeriformes; family Thamnophilidae; genus Pithys; species Pithys albifrons. The sequence goes on from NC_092458.1 coordinate 42,437,518, forward strand.
GTCCTACTCTTCTAGAAACTGAATCAGCAGGTTGGGGATTATTCTGCGGCGAGTAGCTGATAAATCAAAAATCTCAACCTCAAAGAGAGCCAAGTCCCAGCTCTGTTTGAAATGAATCTGATATTTGTTGCTAAAATCCTTTAGATTTTGTCTCTTCTTTATCCCCTGCTTTTCATTTCCTGTTGTCACACTGGCACTAAGGGAGCATAAAGACCTGTATTCATTCAGCTTAGTTTAAAAACTTAATTACCACATTAAATTGAGGCAAGCTTCAGCACCTAAAAAATAAACAGCTTGCTGGAGGTGGCAGTCTAATTCTATCGACTTCCTTAAAAGGTTTGAATGCAGATGTGGCACTTAAATCCTGAAACCCAGGAAAAAGCCATTTCTGTTACTAGGCCAGTGCCTTTGTAGGGACTTTACAAGGGCTCAGGACTGAAACTTGTCAGGTTCCCTTTCTCTAAACTTTTCTTATCATACCTGGAACTCTGTTTCTACTTTGTTTAGTTGTAACTGCAATTTTTCCAATGAAACTTAATTTGTAGTTTTCACTTTTTCTATAGTATAACCAAAGGTTTATATAGATAATAGTACACAGGAGTTTTTCTGTGCAGGATAATTTTTTTATCAGTCTAGTGAAAATATATAAGAAGTATAGGCCTGGTATGAAAACAGAGGCCTTGAGAAGTGGGGGGATGCAAGATGTGGTGGAGATGACTGAAGGCATGAGGTGACTGAGTCAGGGTACAGATTGATGCTGGAGACCCCATAGCTCTAAACAAAGCACTAGTGGTCACTTACAAAAATGCAGATCTGGAGCACAACGCAAACTGTAGTGGTAATACAGAACAAAGAACAAGTACCAGGTTATGTCAAATATACCATACAGGGTAAAGGATTTACCATGAATTTGCAGACGAGTGACAATAGAGAAGGCTGTAAAGCAATGTTAGTAGACTTATAAAAGGTGGATCCTAGAGTAAGGAAGATGAAAATATCTACATCATAACCCTCCTGGAGGAATAAGGATGCTTCTGACATGCTGTACCCCACCCATACTAGTAGTAGTAGTAATAAATTTCTGTATATTTGGGGTTTTTTCATTTTCTGTAATAACTGCATCTGGACTAATAATTCTGTGATTAAACTGTTTAAATATCAACTGTACTTGGATTTTCATATAAGTTGCATTTTGTCTTTTGTTCATGGAAGGTTTTTGAGCAACAGACTGCCTTCCAGAGCTCCAGTGAGGGCAAATAAATCAGGAGGTCATGGGACTCCTTTTTGGGCTACTTGGGTGAGTGATGAGAAGTGGTAAGACCCATGGAGAGGAGATATCATCTTATAGATGATGATAACTGCCCACTCTGCTAAGACTAGAAAGTGTTCTGTGAAAGTGATCTTCTTAAGATCCAAAGAGCTGGTTACTGCCTCTTACACAGTTAACAATACAGCCAAATACAGCTGTGGAAAATAAAGCAGTGCTTAAATGCTATCAGATTCACAAAGGACTGCCACAGTCATAATGCAATGGAGAATGAGCTTCATTGACCAAATGGCAAGTCCAGTATTTAGAAAGGCAAATTCCTCAATGCTGCTTGCACATGAACTGGAAAGAAATAGAGTCTACACCTATGTTCTTTAGCTATTTGACCACCTTAAAATCCCTCTTTTCTTGGTACAGCCTGTTACATCCTTGTTATGCAGTCAGTGAATACATTTCAATAGCTCAATGTGAAGTTCATAAGAGGATCCTAAATAGTACTTTGAGTATTACTTTTTATTGCTTTCCAGCTTATTTCCTTTTCTCTTACTGATATTAATAAAAGGTCTGCCAAGAGCACACTGGCAAATGGTAACTACACAAATAATGAACATCTTATCCAATGTTTATAGGATAATTAGGGGATTAAATGTCTTCAAGAATAAGGCTGTCTTTTATTAGTCATAGATTGTTTGTTTCTATGGATTTTTATTACCTCATGAATTATTATTTTTAAGACTTTAAAAGGACATAAATATTTCCAATTTTAAGCATTCAGAGCTCCAATGTGAATATAAAATAACCTTCCATCAGATCTCCTAAAAGTTATTACTTGTCATTCACGTGCAACAGCTTTGCTCAGTCAATGCAGGTAAGTCTGTCAGTTGGCTGCCTGCTACTCTATGTTGTTTGCAACCTATTTTAGTAGAAATAAGAGCACAGTTAACAGGAGATACATTAAGTGACTTATTTATTAGAAAGGTGACATAGTTTCCTGCAGGTGGCAGAAAATCTGTTCATTTCTATAACTTGACACCATCTTCTGCCATATTATTCAACCAATCTTCCATGAATTACAGAATAATTTATTGTGTTTGGGTATCTGCCTTATGAGCTATTTTATACAATTCTTTTCCTAAGGTTATTCTGCTTCATTGATTAGTGTAGGAAAAACAAAATAGAATTCCCTAAGACATAACATTTGAAATATGATGATCACTTTGGACAAAAATTTACACTTGTGGTTTTGGTGATTATAATTTTATTTTGGGTAGAATTAAAATAAACCAAGATCCAATTTTACCTCTAGCCCTGGACAAAATTTCAGTCTTCCTTGGGTGGATCCTCAGTTATCAATCTGTATAACCCTAGGAATATACATGAAGCCACAATGACACATGGAAATGGGCTGGGTTTGCAATACAAGTTGATCAAAATATTATAGGAAATGTAAAGAAGTGCCCATTGTAATAGACAACACCACACACATGTACGTCAAAGTATTTGACATAATCAAAATAGTGATACAACTTCCTGGTTTTCTGCATTTTGGGTGCCACAGGAAGAATGGACCGATATATTTTTTTCTCAACTTTTAATTCGGAAGTCATTATGGGACTATTGAGAGTAAGTATTTGCTTTTAACAAGTTTTTCGCAAACTAGAATCTGTTTTCAGCATAACAAACAAGGAAGAAAAGGCAAGTAAAAAATAGAAAGGAGGAGGAATGAGCTGAAAATATCAAGTGGATAAAGTTCAATGTCAGTAGCATAAACATAGAAATTAACACTGAAGAATAACAAAGGTCTTTTTCTACATAGAGCTCCTTTTTGACCTGTAACCTTCAGGACTGAAACTATTTACTTCCCTGGAGTGGAGACTGAGGAACAGCTGTTCCTTCAAAGACAAATAACTTACTCTTCCATTTCACTGTGGTTCAGATCCTAATCCCCAAATCATCCCCATTACACAGACAATTTAATTCCTGGTGTCTTTCTCAGAATAAACCAATTAGCTTTCTCCAGGATGAAACATAGGGTTTTTTTCTCGTTTTTGGAAAAGAGTTTTCCACAGACTACATCCAGGAAGTGAAATGGAGTTTTGCACCTCTGCTTGATCAGGACCTCAACATCATCCTTAGCAGGTTTTCCATACTCCAGAACCTCCAGTAGCCTTATATGAGGAGAGGGGAGGGGAGGGAAGGGGAGGGGAGGGAAGGGGAGGGGAGGGGAGGGGAGGAGAGGAATAAAAAAGAAAGTAAAAAAATAAGTGTTTCTAAGTCTCTGGGTCTTGCTGAGTGGCCCCAAGAAAAGGACAATGTAGGAAAGTATAATCGGTCTGTTATATAGAGTGCTATCACTGAGCAATGTAGATGAAAACTGATTTACTCTTTCTGGCATGGGATCCAGAGCTTGTTCTCTAGATGGATACCTTTCATAGCATATATACTAAACTGCTCTCAGAGCAAAGGCTATGATAGTTTTCATCCTGACACTGACAAAATTACATTTTTAATTTTTTTTTTATTTAAATGGGGGAGAAAAATATCTATTTATATAGCAAAAAAAAAAATTATTAAGAATTGAGTGTAGTGAAGCATCTGCAGTCAAGCATCAATGTGCATATGGTTAATTCTTTTTACCAAGACCTTTTGTACAGAAAACTAAAGAAACAAGTGAGGGTTTCTTAAACAAGTATGTAGTGTTGTCTTCACTAACTTTACTTCAGGTAGTGGAAAAAAAATATAAAAATAAATGCTACCAAATTCGGTTAGTTTAATCCTTTGTCTAAATGCAACAAACCTGTGGTATAGAAAAGAACATGTATGCAGTTTATGTAGAAATAAGCCTAGAATTTCATGAAGATTTTATTAGTATCATCTTTCCTAGGCTCAAAGGAAAAGCAAGATCTTCAATAACATCAACTTTCTCCTATTAAATTGAATTCTTAAAAAAATGTAATAAACCTTCTTTATTAATGATGACAAAACTTTCTGTGTATAAGGCAAATTTAGGTAATTCTTTTATATTCTGTAATTAATATAATTTTTTAAAATATATGAGAGGTATTTTTTATTGTATTACCATTGAAAGCAGTCATTTTCAAGCAGGTCGCCAAGTAAAGAAAATGTGATGAAGAAGGAAAATGATAATATCTGTACTTTAAAAATATATGAACTCTTTAAAGAAGTATATCCACCTAAGAAGAATAGCATATTTGCAACTTACTGATTCTCAGCTATTTCTTATAGCCTGTTAGGAACTGAATTGTTGGTCTTAGTAGGACTGATACAAATACGGATGAAAGGATTTAGGAATTCCACTACCTCTTCTATGGATGAAATGTTCTCAGTAAGGAACAAAGAAAAGAAAACAGAAAAATCTTCTGGTACAAAACATTTCCTCCTGCAAGAGGACCTTGTAGTTGATCCAACTTAGTGCCTGTCATTTAATAGCTTTTCTGTTCAATATGGCTGCAAGTCAGAAGAAACTAAGATAGGATAGGAATCTAAAATTCAGATACCTAAAACTTATAAATTTTAGTCTTAATAAATTTATATAGGCTCCCTGTAATAGGCATTCTAAATTGCAGTTCAGCTCAAACTAAAGTAGAGACTTAGAGGTATAAGAACAACTCATTTATTTCTCTCCACTAACTACACAAGAAACCTGGGGAGATGAACTCAGGTTTCAATGCTTAAATATCTACATTTGAAAGAGAGAAATCCCACTCTAAAGTACAAGTCACTGTGGCCACATATGGACTTTCATATATGAGTTAATTCAACTATTTAGCACCTAGTGCAAGGGTGTATAAGATTTCTCTAATAGAGCTACACACATGCTTCCATTATTTCTTTAGATCACAAAATGTGGGAGACAAGGTCCTAGAAGGCACAGATCAAACTCATAGCTACATGACAGATGCTATTTATAATTCTACCAATGCAACCTATTCATAAACAGATTTACAGGTTACTTAAGCCAGATTTATGGCTATTTTTCATTGTTAAAGTGGAACTAAAGCATCTAGAAGGTACCACTATGTCTGGTTGCCAGACAGTAGATGTATAAACTGAAAGACTGATACTGGTGTATCATCCGGTTCATTGTCCAGCTTCCCTCTCTACTATTGGCATTTCCCTAAAAATTTATTTCAGTTCTTAATTCTACTTAATTTCATCTGTGCTTTGGTTTGTTTGGATTTTTTTATATATAATTCAAATATGTTTTAGCTAAGTTGCACGTCATTGGATACCTAGAAATATGATATTTCTGAGCAAGAGGTTCCAAGCCTTTTCTAGTAGTGGAAGGGGTATTGCTATTTCCTGCATTATGCCAAGTCAATTACATAGAGAAAGCAGTTTCTTAGTTTGCAATATTGTAGTAAAATCTGCATGCAAAGAACTGCATAACCATGCAGACTATGTTTAGCATCAAGGCACAAATCTTAATCAGAACTACTGTGCCTGTATTGATAGTGTATGGAAAAGTAAATATCATGAGTGAGGTAGCATGCTTTGAATAATGAATCTTTTTAACCTTTCACAGCTTCTTGCTTGGCAAAGTTAACTTGCTTTAGGGGTAAAGAAACATGACCAAGATAAAGCTGCACACTGATATTGTATCTGCATGCATTTTCCCCTTCTCATAGCAATATGAGAAAACATGTATTAGCTTTCAGCCCATGGAAATCAAGAACTTCAATAAGGAAAAGTGGCCTATTGGCAAATTTCATAAAAGAAAGTCTTTGAACTAGCAGCCTTCTGGGAAATACACTAGGAATTATTCAGCCATCTAACTGAACTTGTGTTGAACCATTTTTCTTTTCTTCCCCTTTGAAGGGTTTTGCAGAAGCTCAAGAAAAAGTCAAAACTTCCTTGCTTCTGAATAATGAATGCAGACTGTTCCTTACTCCAGTAAGCACTACACTTTAGTAGAAAAAGAGAACAGATGGTGCATGAAATCAAGCTTTCTCACACATTTCAAGAAAAATTCTCTCAAGGTACATCTTTAGATAAGCATCAGTCTACAATCCTTTCCTGCATGAATATGAAACCTATTAAACAGTAAAGGCAGTAATATTTGCTTTGTGTGTGTGAGGTGTGTTCGGCCTAGCAGAAAGGCTGCTTATCCCTCCAGGCTCCCACAGGCCTGTGGAATAAAAGTGGTTTTTGCATCAGTGGTTTTCTGTGGGCTCCCAGACCATGTCAAACAACCTATGACATGCCCTTCATTCAGTATATGGGAAATATTGCTTTTCAACCTGGTGCCAGGAAAGGAGTGTAGCTGGGAGAGAATATGGCACCTTAGAGATGCCGACAGTAAATGTACATTCCAGAGAGTGGTTAATGGTCAAGAAAATCAGAGGTTCACTGAGGCAAGACAGAGAGGAATGTCCAACTTGTTCTTTTGATTGATGGTCACCAAAATGCCAAGGATCAAGAGAAAATAAGCTCAAAAAGATATTTCAGTAGGGGAAACAAGGCATTAATAGTGAATATCATGCCTAACACTGATGATAATTTATAGTCTGACTTGCAGACAAAACCACCAGTCTGGTGCTGCTAATAACAAGAGAAGCATGGAAAACCCCAAGGCCTTTTCAAAAATGATATAGTACACAACAGCGACAAAATTTCTTTTGGAGGTTTGTTTCCCTTTCAGAGTCTCCTGTAATCATTCAATTTGCAAGGCCATCAACCCAGAAAAAATTTTTAACATGCCAGTTTAAGACAGAAACTGAAAGTATTTCTGGTCAAGAAACACTGTTCCAGCTTCTTGTGTGAGGCAGAGTAAATCTAACTTCATGATGTGAAGTAATTGGGTATGAGGCACTTACACCTATAGAAAAACATTTATGTGACAGTTTTATGTTCTCACAGTAAATATATGACAAAAACTGTTTTTTTCAAGGAGCACATGGTTTACACATGATAATTTATTTTTCTGAAATAAATGAACTTTATTATCTCTATTTTTTTTCTTCACTGTGATAAAATGAGCACTATGAAATATCCTGCTCAGCAGCTCAGTCCCTCCTTTGCCCAGAAAGATTTGAATAGCAACATCTCAGTTTAGAAAATATCCAAAATGTCAGGTAACAGAGTCATTCTATTATACGTTATCTCAATCTGTATTTAAGTAATTTATAAAAAGTTACTCCAGGCAGAGAGATTGAGGGAGACATTTGAAAGTACTCAATGATTAGGCAATTTACTCAAAAGGTTATTTAAACTGTTTCAATCCCCATTCTGAATTGGACAAAGATGTGAACAGTGAGGCTACAAGATATTCTTAGGAAACTTATTCAACCTTTCCTGTTGACACTGTTCCACTTCAGATAAAATGCTCAAAATGTGATTGAGAAGGAGAACAAGAATAGCTCTCCAGCCTGCTAACTAGGACACTAGCCCAGGAGATGGGAACACATGGACCGCCTCTCTCCAGTAAATATTTAATCAAGTATATGCAGTGGAACAATGTCAACAAGAGATGTAGAGAGAGCCCTTTTATGTTAGTTTAAGTTAAGGACAAGCATTTATTGAAACCATTCATGCAGAGGGGTGACCTGAATCTAGGTTTTTCACATTCTGCATATTGGTGCTTCAGTCCTTGAGCATTTGAGAACTTCCTCTTCTAGCTACTTGAGTTTTGGATTTTGAAATTTGATGTTGTTTTGGGGGGATTTTTTGTTTGTTTTTGAGTTTGTTATATATATATATATATATATATATATATATACTTATAATAAATAGCTACTGTTTTTTCATAGTTTTATTTATCAGTAAAACTATTGGTAATCCCACTGGTACCACAAACTGACACCTGTTACCAAAAAGTGATGTTGAGTTTCTAGTTTCAGACATTGACTAACTAGAGCAGAGCAGCAATGTATAGTCATTAAAAAGATAGTGGACTATTTAGCTTTTTAAACAAAGCCAAATTAATTTCATTGATTTTTACAAGAGTATTCACAGATTGTAACAAATTGCAGGGGAAGCACCTGATATACTGAGGTGCAGGGCTTCTTAGTCAGACATAATTCAGCAAGCTGCAGAAAGAGGAGCCTCACAAAGTTTAATAAAAGCAAATGCAGGATCCTGTAGCTGGGAAGGCAAAACACAGTCCATCTGCACAGCTAGAAAGCAGAACTGAATAACACCACTTGGAAGTCCTGGTAAACAAACAACTGAACATGAGCTATCAGAGTGCCAAGCTGCAGAAAGAATTAATAGCAGAGGTGCAACCATAGGATTGAAGGAAGTGGTTGCTTCAATGTATTCAGTATATGTGAGTCTTCATTTTCAGCACTGTGTCTAGTTTTGGGATCCACAGTACAGGAAAGACCTGGACATACTGGAGTAGGGGAGGCCACCTAGCTAATCAGGTTACAGGCCAGCTTGCAGAAGGACAGAGATAACTGGACATGAAGAAGACCAGCATCAAGGGAGACCCTATGTCTATCTGCAACTATGGCACAAGGGTGGGAATATATTTAGTACTTGACTGTAGGTGATCCAGAACAACTGGTCTAACTAGGTCCACCTCTGAGAAGATGATTGGACTGAAAGGCTTTCAGACATCTCTTCTAATCTCAGTCAGTTTATGTTGCTTCTATTTTATTTTCCAATATAAAGAGTTGTAGACAATGATAAAGGCAGTATTTACATTTCCTTGCTATTCTTTAAGAATGTAATTGGTAAATTTTAAATTATTTGTCAATGTAAAACATTCTTCTTGCACTTTATAATAGATGTCCTTATTCCTTTCTCTAACCACTGTCCATATTCTCTAGCAAATACCCTCAGAACATTCTGTATTTTCTTTTATTCACCTATAATTTTCATAATATTTAGGGTAATAACCAATATAGCATGCATTACATATGATTCTTTTCTTCCTTCTTCTGTCCTTCTTTGACTAAACTGCTGCAGAATAGCATTCCTAAGAATGAGATATAATCTTACTGTGCTCTTAATAAAAAAATCTTGGTCCAGCTTTTGCACAATTTTGTATTCAAGATATTTAGCTTAAATAATTTTGAAAAGGATTTTTTTAACAGAGAAATAGAAATTTGTGATTTATCACCAGTTGACTGACATGCACAATTCTCAAGTCATGGTGAGATAACTGTTTCATTATTATTCAAAGAATACAAAAAGGTATCACCCCTACTTCTCAGATATGCACAAATAGCTATGTATATGCATATATATTGAACCACATAAACATATGTACACATGGAAATTTCAGAAGAAAGATAAGCCTCTTGAACTCAGTAAATGTGAACATGATTTATTTGGGTTTTATATGAATAATTTTGGGGGATTTATGTAATAGGAAAAAAGTGTTTATATTGGCAACACTTTGCATGCACTGAGCTACATATACGGCTTCTGAAATTGAGAGCCTCTTTTAAAAAGGACACATTTGAAAAGTTTTTGCTCTTACTTGTATAGTTTCAAAGGTGAAAGCACTGTGTTCTACCATAATCATTTACAGAGGTGTTTTATCTTAAGATGTGTTTCTTGTTCTATATTTGGAGAATATCACCCAATTGATGCATTATTTTTCAATTTCTTTTTGTAACTCTATCCAGGATGGGCAACAGCCTTATAGTACAGGAATGGTGGTGTCCCTCAGATTTCTGTTCTTGAGCTTAGCATGGAACTTTTGGTCTTGCATAATGGATTAGTGGTCGTTCTCGCTGCTTGAAGAGTCACCTACTGTGTTATTATAGTGTGTTATTTATATTCACTTCCAGACCTATTTCTGGATTTAAATTGCCTTGAATCTTGATGTGTCAGACTTTGTTATATTGTTTCAAATCAGAGATAAAAACAAGAAACCAGCGAGAGGAATTTTGCAGCTAGAGATGTATTGAGAATTAAACAGAAAGAGTATAGGAGGGTTTGCATTTGTAAAATAATTTTTGGAAGCTACTTTTGGTTCAGGGATGAAATAATCATCTAGCAGATGATTTGCCTCAACAAATATGCATCTTTGAAATCCTTCACACAAAGTTGTCTTAAAATTTTATTACATAGAATACATAATCTAATATACTCAGCCACAGCAATTTCCACAAGCTTTTAGTAGCACATAGAAAGGTCTCATAGGCTTAGATCCATGGCCCATCCAGGTTGTTACTGTCTCTTCCAGACTGGCAAGAGGACATGCTACCTGGGAAAGTATGTAAACGTGGTTAAGATCAGCTCCTTGGTAAAAGCAAACCTGAAAGGAGGGAGGGGTAGAGAAGCTGGACTAAAGCATGAATCAAGACACTTTCAGGCTTTTGAGTTGAGTTGGCACTGTACTTGGATCTCATGAATCCAAACATTTTATTGGAGAGAGTTCAGGGTATATATCACAGGTTCTCTTACCCTTTTCAGTAAAGAAGACCCAAGGAAGCATGCTGAGGCAGACATAGTGTTTTCTGCAGCATGAATAATGGGGAGAACAGGGCTTTGCAGCAGTCAAAACCATGGAACTACTGGTTAAACTAGATGTCACCTGTGATAACCCAGCTTGTTAGGAGGTGTTACTCTGCTGTCATGTGCAAAGCTGATTTTGCAGTTCACTTAGGCAGGAGGCTGCTTAGCTTAGCCAAGCATAATGGTTGTAGGAGCACCTCTCAAAGAGGAAGTCTGTGTGTGACTACTGCCTTCTGAGGGGCCTATGCATAGCATAAAAAGTCATGGGTACAGACAGAGGCACCTGTGAAACTTCCTTTCTTCACACCTCGACGTGAAGACCAGAGTCTCAGTGAGTCAGTCATTTCTCATCAGTCCCTGAAATGAAGCAGCAAATACATCTGACAGAAGAGAAAAAGTTGCCAAACACACCAAAAACTTGCATTCAGATGCAATACAAGCTGTTCTTCTGCCCAGTACAGAAATCTCATCTCTACTGCACACAGAGACACAAATTCAGAGGAAGGAACACAACGCATTTTTTTCCAAATAAAGCCAAAATGTATTCCATAGAAGGGAGACTTGAATTAGGTAGATACCCTTCACTGTCTTCATGATCTATTTAATTATTTTGAAATTTCATGCAGTTTATGCACCTGAAAGGTAAACATGTACACAAATGAAAACAGAATCATTCAGGAAGGATGTTCCCAACCCACTGTTCAGAGCTGTGTGAGTACACATTTTCTCTTTTGTAAAATCTGTAGGTAAAAAAAAAAAGGGGGGGGGGGAACAAACAAAAACCAAACCCAAACTCTGTAATATAACCCATGGGAAGATACAGAACAAAAATAACAGCAAATTGTCAGGTATTCTTACTGTAGTAATTCTTATCCTTCTTTCCCCAGTAGCCAGTTCCTTAATGTTACCAGGTTTTGATTCTTGCTGTTTTCCAGGCCTTTGCTTTTTCTGAAGATCTTTCTTTAAAAAGTTGTCAGTGACAGCTGCAAAAAGTGATATCACCTTGAAATAATATCTAGAGTATATTTTTGAGATTGCAGTTATTTCCTTTACATTTTTGCATGTAGCATAGACATAAGCATGTATTATTTGACATCGAGAATCTATTAAAATCATATAGAGGACACACTAAGGTTTTTCCTTTTTTGCAACTTCTACTTAAAAAGTTTTCAGAATTTCCAATACTCAAAAAATTAAGCCAAAAAATATGTTTCTCAGAAACCAAATGCTTCAGAAATGCATTAAGCAATTCAGAGAAAGTTGCAAAAGAGGTTGAGGTATTTTCACTGGAGTCGGTTTAATTCAGTCAAGTTCAGTAAGCCCTGATAAAAACACCTCTATTGCAAAGTCTAACAAACAAACAAAAAATCTCAATAGTTTTTAATACCACAAGAATTTCTTTGCGCACCAGAACTCATGAAACCTGATTTCCTATGGATTTGCTTCTCATGGTTGACTGCAAGATTTAATTGAAACTTCCTCCATAAAGTTGCTTTATACATGGCTTCCTTGGTACTCAGTAACAGAGCCTTAGCTGCAGCGAGCAACAACCTTCAGTCATCAACACTTCTAGTATCTTTTTTCATCACTTTAGCTGTGTATTACTCAAAGAAACTTCTTTAAGAGTGCACTCCCATATGTAGAATTTGACTGAAACCTTTTACAGTTTGCTTGATTTTAGGAGAAAGAACATAATGAGACAGATAAAAAGAAGAAAAAAATTAAAGAAGATAGTAAGTATGACTGCATAAGCTTTGTTTCTTTAGGAAACTGTACTAAAATCTTCAATAACAGAATGAAAGTCTTCCATAGACACAATCAAATCTGGTCTCAGATCACACTTTTTCTGTGCTAGTGTATAATGCTATCCAGTCCTGATCCCATCCAATTTCCAGTTACTTAAGGAAAATTTTGGGGGATAAAGAACAAGAGAAAACTTACTTTGAGAAGCATTTTTTAAGTAAGGGCCATAAATTTAGAAGATGTAAAACACTGTGGATTCTAGGACAAGTTAATTCTAATAGCCATTTATGCAGAAAAAATCACTGAGTAAAATAGATAGTTTCTACATTTGCCAAAGGATAGAAAGAATGGTTGTATATAAACCCAAATCTCAGTCACTGTAAAAACGCCTATGGCATTATTTGAAGAAATAAAGCAATCTCTTCTGAAATTATACACTTCCACAGTACAGATAAGCATAAAGAAGGATCAGCACTTATATAAATAGTTGCATGTACAGTTCATTGATTCTCAAGTGCATTTATAATACTCTCATGGGCCTATCAAGAGCTTCATATGTTGCCACTATATGAAAATATGTTCTTTCAAACAATCAGAGCATTTCAACTTATGTGTCAAAATGATGACTACCAGGAACAAGGATGAATATAATGTGGCCTTAACAAGAATTAATATGAGACATATTGCTCTAGTTCCCTGGACTATGATGGGCTTTCAGTCTCCCATACTGTTCTTACCTATTTCCATTGCAGTGCAAAGCAGAAATGACACTAAATAGACTTTTACTCAAGCAGGTTATCTGAAAGCCAAATGTACACAGGAAAATATACAATTATCACTTCATTTGATAATAATATCTAAATATTCTATCTGCCTACTTCTAACGCTTTTTGAGATTTAATGAATTCATTTTGAGATCCTTTTTTAATCCTTTACCAGGGTGTTAATTTACTGTTCCAAATTATCTTAATATGTCTTTTTCAAAATCCAGGATAATTCAAGAATGTTCATGTGTACTGAGAGCATATATGCACTACACATGCTAATTGACCCTGATCCCTCACAATAAGGACATTGAATGAAGTTTTATTTCTTATGAGTTCTCTTACTTGCATGGCTTATTTGCTAACCATGGGAGGCGGGCATTTAATCTATCAAACATTTGTAAAACACCAAAAGCAATGCAACCTTTGACCTGGGTCACTAAAAATGCACCCACTTCTTGTGATTTTTCTGTTCACCCAGACTGTTTTATGTATTTGTCCCATGCCTTATGAAGCATGCAGACAGGGTACGATCTTTGACATTCAGCCACCTGTGTCCCATACTTTCTGTGTGAAAGAAATAAATGACAGGCATGAAGATTAAGACCAGGCCTCCCTTTCTCTTTCTGTCTCTCTTTTTAAAGTGTCTTTTCCTTTCTTTCTTTTTCTGAATTCAGGTGTTTTGCCAGTTGACCTGCAAGAATTCCCTGTGCTTTAAGTTATAGAAGTTTCTTTCTACTTCTACTAAAATTTTGCTAGGTATGTGTTACATAGATTTAAGTGACAAACTGTCTTTATATGTTATGCAGAAAAAATTAAAATTAGGCCATTCTCCCAATAAAATTGACAGTGAAACATCACTGGTCCCAACAGGAATGACAGAAGATACAACATTGCTTTTTCACAGTACATTAAAGACTATAAACCCAGATTGTTTTTTATCTGAACCATATTTTTATTTCTCCTGCCCTAGATATGTGCTCTTATACTACAGCCTTCTGATTTTTTCCTACATCGATATAGGGTCATTGTTAACTTTAGTCATATGTTCGATGAAAATGTATTTCTCAGTGGAAAAAAGGTACGAATTGTATTTTATTTCTGCAGTATTTACTCGTGCTTATTACCATTACGTGATGTTAATTCAATTAAAGTAAGAATGATCTTGCTTAGCTTCAAGTGCTTTAGAATTGTTCATCTTGAGCAAGGTGCTCCTTTTGGTTGTCACCCCCAGCAGTGCACAAAGGCAGGATCATCTTTGTCTTGGATGAGTCATTTGGTGAAAATGAGCCTTCATTGGGAGAGAGAAATTAATGTGGGCTACTTCAGTCATTGATATCTAGTGTTGTTGTAAACACTTTTGGATATGCTGTTGGGCTGCCAGCTGCTCTTCTGGAAGTCACAGGTATTTCTTTCTCTCATATTGGCCAAATTTGGGTGTCTCAATAACATCAGTGCTGTGTCTCAAATGAGCCTGCTTGTATTTATGGAACTCAACTATGCCTCTATATTCTGGAAAGCTTTCTTTTTTTTTAGTGATAATTCATTGAAACGAATCCTATCCACACTCTTCAAATACCACAATAAATTTTCAGATGGAACACTTGTAGGTTAGGCAGAATATTTCTTTGCCTGGCTCTCCACAAACACAACAGACTCCAGGAGCTGATATTAGTTTAGACTAACAGGAAGTCAGTGGAACTCTGTTGATTGCAATATTTTGCAATATTGCAAAAGCAAAAGCTGAGCTTTATTTCTTCAGCATAGCAGCTGAATATCACACTGCTTATGCTACTTTTACTGTTTGTTGAAATCATATTTTGTAGATAAACACAGTCACGATAATGTAGAAGTAAATTTTAGTAATTATGTTTTTCTGTCCCTGATATACAGAAGTAAGGAACATTTTAATTATTTATTTTAAAGATAATCCTCTTTAAATAATTAGTGCCATGATCAACTTATTCAGGTCTATTTTTTAGTTTTCAATAGATGTACAAAATTAAGATGAAAACCATATCCAATAAAATTTTAGTCATACACTAGAGAATATTTAATTCCCTGCATACAGTTTGATGTAATCAGACATGCATGCAATGATGTTATAAATATCAATAATATAATTATTTCTTAATTACTAATTTCATATTCCATTTGCCATAGTGTAAGGAGATAAGGAGAAGCCAAAGATCTAGCTGCAGCTGCAAGAGCAACTTAAATGATGGCAATAGCAGAATTAGTGGTTTGTAAAGCTGAGAGGGAGCAATTAAAAAACAAAACAACAGTATCTCCTCACAATGCTGCTGCCAGATGGCTTCAATCCTTCCATTCTTCAACTTCTGGTCAGATGGCTGAGCCAAAATTAAAAAATATACCAGATGCACTTTTTTGGACTATGTCCCATTTTATGTTCTCCTAATCAAGACTGGGGGAAGGGTGAGGGACAATAAGCTA
Source organism: Pithys albifrons albifrons (assembly GCF_047495875.1). NCBI lineage: Eukaryota > Metazoa > Chordata > Aves > Passeriformes > Thamnophilidae > Pithys > Pithys albifrons. The sequence goes on from NC_092458.1 coordinate 42,453,178, forward strand.
ATATGCAATGGCAAGTTTCAGGAGAAAAGAAACAAAAATAGAGAAAAAATATGAAACATTCAAGCAGAACACAAGAAGCAGAAAAACTTGTCACAGAAAGCACATATTAAACAAAATGTATATTTAAATAGATTAGCTAAGGAGGTAGGAAAGAAGAAATATCCAGGCATTAGCTGGCAGAAGAAATTGAATAGAAGGGTCTATTACACTCCTGAGAAGAAGAAAGGTATGGGCTACCATAGCCATGATGGTGTTAGTTTCTGTAGTGGGACCAAAAGATGCAGATCTGTTAGACTGAGTAGAGAGGAATAAAGAAATGATCAGAGCACTGGAGCACCTCTCCAGTTAACGAAGGCTGAAAGACTTGAGGTTGCTGAGCATGGGGAAGAGAAGGCTCCAGGGACACCATATTATAACCTTTCAACAAGTAAAGAGGGCTTATATGAAAGATGGAGAGACTACCTGTAGTGACAGAACAAGGGGCAATGGTTCCAATATGAAAGAAGGTAGATTTATACTGGACATAATGAAGACATTTCTAATGAGGCTGAGAAGACATTGCAACAGCTTGCCCAAATAAGTTGTGGACGCAGCATCACTGGAAGTGTTCAAGATCAGGTTGAATGTGGCTTTAAGCAACCTGACCTAGTGAAAGATATCCCTGTCCATAGCAAGGGGATTCATCTTGATGGTCTTTAAAGACCCCTTCCAATTCAAACCATTCTATATTTCTATGAAGGAAAAATGAGTCATGCCTTCTAAAATAGAATGTATATCAGTTGTTAGGTTTCCATTATCAAAAATACTGATGAACTTGAATTATGTATCTTTCCAATAATGCAGATGCTATAAAATCCCCTGGACAGCATGGATCAGAAACAACTCAGCTTTAATCCAGTCGGACGTACTGACTCCAGTGCTTGCTCTACCAAATCCAAGGAGATTTCTGAAAAGTTATGAAGTCATAGGTAGACTGCAGAAATAGTATTTCAAGATACAAGACAGATAAAAATCAGTGTGAGTTCACTAATGCACTAATATAGTGAAATCAGCCTGGAGTCAAACTTGTACTAAACCAATAATCATCCTAGGACTCTGTACATATTGTGTCCTCTGACCACAAATAAATCCAAACTATGGTTGTTTGTATCTCAGAGAGTTTGTTAATTTTGGAATAGAATCAGACTGATCAGTTAAAGTATTGTCTAGGTGAAAATACAAAATGGCTGAATAGATGTTGTAATGATAGCCAGGAATCACTAGAATCTTCTGCAGGAACATTGAAGAACAGAGATTAGTCTAAGTTTTGAGGGAGAAGGTTGACCAGAGTTGTCATGATGTCCCCACCTTTGGAGATTCTTGACATCTGACTGAACACAGTACTGGACAACATAGTTTAGCTGATCTTGTGTAGGCAGGAAGGTTGAACTAGGTGATCTCTACAAGTTCCCTCTGACCTCGGCCGTTTTGGTACTGTGGGAAGAAACAGCAATGCTGTCCAGTTCTGCCTCCACCAAGGCAATCAACAGTTAACTATCTTTTTTCCTAGTTGTAATGCACAGAACCTGCTAACTTTCTGTTACGCAATCTTTTAAATTCTATAGAGAATAAAAGATAGTCATGAATATTTTTTCTTTGCTTTTGTTTCCCATAAAAATTGCTCAAGCCAAAATCATACACTTTTCTCATATTTCATGGTTATGTAAGTTTGCTTATAGCTTGTTACTAGAGCTTCTGTGAAAATTTTTCAAATCTGAAGGCATTCAGTAATTTCTTAATGCAGGGTGAATAATCACCAGACTTTTAAGACACTATTAGTTCCTTTATATCTACTGTAGTATTTATACCTCCAGCATGACATGGATATTGGTAGTATCACTTTCTGTCTGAAGTCACAGGCTGTTTGATTCTTTATGCTAACAAAATACATGTAAAAAATTCAATTAATTATCTTTTATTATATACTTTTTTAAAGTGGAGCTTTACTGTTTTTCAGGTGTGGTTGTTTTAATATACTCTGAGGAGACTGAAAGTTTAATTAAAGAAGCAAAAAAAAAGTCAATAACAGGGTATTTGCATGATGCATTATACTTTCATGGAAGTCAAAACATGCTTTCAGATTAATAGATGGAAATATTTGTAGCTTTATTTGCAATTGCTTTCTTCATCTAATGAATTGAAAAAATAATATGAGTATTCAATGTCAAATACCCCATAAAATGTGCTGTAGATAATGGAAAAAGCATGTGATAATAATTCTTATTTCTTAGTGACAAGATTTCTGAAAGACCACATCTAGTTTTATTTAATTACTGGAAATGTGGCTCAGAATGCTCTGTAAATTTAAGGACACAGTCTCATTCCATTTATTTAACTCAAAAAAGGCTCATACCAAAGTATGTAGAGTGCTGAGAATACCAGAATTGTTGGACTTGCCTTTTAGAAAACTGCTAAAAATTACTAAACTGCAGACTATTTTTGAAATATCAATCTGCTGTCAAGCTGTAAAATCAATCATGCTAAAGTGAAATGTTTAATTTATTAAGCTGTACAAACAAAAATTAGTTGCTTACCTCTGTTAAAAATGTTCTAGATGATGCCAGTGATGTTACAAGGATATTCAATCAACTTTCAAGGCTGTGGAGTTAGGCTAATCTCACATAATTTGGAAATCCCAAGACACATCTTTTTCAAATAAGCCTGATTTGTTTATCTTGCTCCAATTTTATATGCCACTTTAAAGTCACTCAACTTTGCAGGAGTCATTAAATGATATTATATGGGTTCTTGTACTTCCTACATCAAGAAGGTATTAAAATTTCATTTTTTTTCTATCTCATTTGGCAGTTTACCCTGAAGGACATGTGTTTAAATTGGAAAAGGCAGTTCATAGGCTGTAGTGAGCAGTACAGTAGCCCTTTGTTCATATGGGAACTCATTCCAATATTTTGAGATAGCCACCTTTTACTCCATAGCTTATGTCTTGCATAGAAAGTTTCTTTGTGTCACAGTCCTCTTTCTAAAACCATAGGCTCAAGCCATCAGATTCTTTGAAGAGAAAATGCTTTGCATTCAGCTCACCATGCTGAAGAAAGTTGAGCCATACTACAGAAGACAGACTTGATGTGGTCATGAAAACTCAATATGGCAACACAATGCCTTATTACAATCTGGAGATGTAGCAAATATTCCAGTATGCTCATCAGTTTTGCAATAACATAACATGACATATTTCTGGCTTTTTTGAATACAATTGACATTTATTTTAAAGAAAAATATTTGAGAAATAAGTCACCAGGATTTCAAGCTTAATTAGTGTAGTTATGAAATATGTGATTTGCAACTGGTTGGCAGCTGCTTTTAGTTAGCATGTTTTTAATCTCTGCAGCATAGAAATGTACTTTCCATAGTTAACGGATGTATTATTGGCAAAGGACAACGAAATAAATTCCAGATTTTATTCATCCTCCAAAGTGATGTTCTTTATCATAAAAAAAAATATTTCACTTGTTTCATTGCTGTCAGGATAAAAAGCAAGGCCTCATTTGACCCTATGCTACAGACAAGTAGAGTGTTCTCCTCTAATGGAAATGGTTTCTCATTTCCTATCTTTGATCCCTGTAAGTCAACCAACTATATGAGGCCTCAAACTCAGAGGTTACTTTAAATCAAGCCTTGCAATTTTTATTTCATGGCAATTTTCACAGGATAGAAAAGCTTTTGCTATCCTGTGCAAGTTTCTTTATTAGCAGCTTTTATAAGTCTGGATGAAAGTTGTGCAGCAATTTTACTATATAGACCTGATAGAGAGGACCAGATTCTTATCATGGGAAAGTAGCCTAACTGGGTTGTGCTGATTAACATAAAGAAAAAACAGAGATAATTCCTGGTTTAGAAAATAAGTATAAATTTAGCAACATATATAAGGTCTTTGGTATCAGCAGGTCAGAAACACTTTCTAAATGAGAGAAATCAGAAACTCGTATAAGTGACAAGATGAGAATTAAGAGAGATTTCTTGATGCTCTAAGTGGAGACATAACTATTCTTTGCACCAGATTTCTATACTGAACCACTACCATACCTTTTGTGCTGCTTATCTGAGCACTTCCCTTAACATTCTATTAATTTGAAATTATCAGTAACACCATGACTGCTCTAACTCTGACATAAAAGGAGTTAAATCATAAAAGCAAGCTTTTAAAATGCAGTAATACACCTTAGTCAGTGATCAATTTAGTATTATATCTTTGATTTTATTTAAATTTTCAAATGAAATTTCTAGGCTTGAGAATAGAAAATTAGAAGTTTGTGAAAAATTGTGTATTGCCAAGTAAGTGCTTATAAACATTTTATTGTTAGCTATTTGTTATTCACTTTCTTTTTCTTTTAAGATTTCTTATCTCAAGGATTTCTAAAAATTCTGATATTGTTTTTTTATTGTGAATACTGACTGGGTGTCTCTCATTTCTTCATATTTCTGTCATAAAAGCAATAAAAAGTAAGTTCCTTGTCTCTTTATTGTTTGTTGTCTATTTGCAGAAGATGGGATTTGAAAAAAAGACACAAAGACCATGAAGAAAAAGTGTAAGCTCTGGATAGTAAGAAAGGCAAAAGCTTTGAGATATACACTGAAACTATATTGTCTCTAAATATCAGGTATTTCTAAATTTAATAGTGGAAGTATGTGAAAGATTTGCTTCCAGGAAAGGAAAAAAAATCAATTTTTACTGTATTCTCATTACATTAATACTGAACATTTATCTCTGAATACCCCTTAAAATAATTATAATAACTAACCATAGGGCTTACCTATTGCACACACATCACAAACAGGAAGATGACTCATGCTTGTGAATTCTGATTTCTACAGTTTGGAAATAAGCATCTCAGACTAGATGAAAATCTGGTTCAAACACACTTTTCTTTAGTGCCTTTCTGCTGTTTAGCTTAAAACTTGTCCCTCAACAGGCTGGCTGTCCCCAAATCCATGCTGATGTTCCTGGCTCTTTGTTTTCCTTTGAAAGGTAACTCAGTATTGCAAATTCTTAGAAACAACACCCCAACTTTTAAGTGGTTTAGGTTTCTCTATACGTAGACTTCCATTCAAGGTCCTTGGTGAAACTAAGGAAAAGAAAAATATATGAAAACTAAAAGTCTTGTGTGTTATATCTTTTGTTGAGTCAGTTTGAAGCCACATCATGATTCAGACATTGTTTCTAGGCAAGATGGTTCATTATCAGATGGAGGCACATCCATCTGCATCAGACTTTTACTCTCTGTACACATTGTCCATTTATCACTGAGTATCACTAGTGCTTTTTGTTCTTTTTTGAGGTTCTGCTGAAAGTAGTAAAAGTTATATTTGGTAAATCAAAAGAGGAAATTTACTCTAAAAGTCTGCTGCAAATCAATTACTATTTTGCTGTTAAAATGCAACACTCTGTCTACCAAAGACAATAGGAGTCTAGGACAAGAAGAGCATATTCCTGGTAGTTACAGTTGTTTTGGTTTCTTTTCCTTTCTGTAAAATAAAAATAGCTCATTTTTACACTCCTTTTGTGAGTCAAAGCAGTTTGCTTCCTTTTATTCATCTGTTTTGTTCTATTTTTTTCTTTTCTGATGCTGTCATGAACCTCATAAGTAACAGTACTTAAAAAGCTCACAATTTCTTTACTATAGTCAGTATTATCACAGAGTCACAAACACAATTCCGTGCAGCTGCAAACAATTTCACATAGTTAAATTGGTATTACATATATAAAAAAAAGAGTTTTCCAGTGTTTTCTTCATTGTTAGGTGTATTTTAGGTAAGTCATGATTTTTCAGCATGAATAGCTACTAGATATGCTATAGATTTCAACAAGTGTGTCCTTCCTGCAGAGCTGACTGTTATGGAAGAAGTCCAGAGAACCAAGTATGAAAAATATATTCTTAATGCAGGAGAGATATCAAGTCTTAACTGAACAGCTCTGTAACATGTGTTGTTTTCTCTTTTAGCGTAAATACTGAAGGATGGTAAATATAACATTCTATAATAACATGTATTTGCTTAGATTCCATGTGCTTCTCGTATAAAAATCAAAATAATCTAAAATATAATGTAATAAGCATGGGAGACAGGAATTTTTTTCTTTTACATTTTCAGTCAGTCAGTATTCCACTTCCTTTTTTTTCTTAGCATTGTCTTTTTTTTTTAATGAAGATGAAAAAGCATATGGCAGCATAAATTTGCCACAAAAAATGTGATAGTATTTTTACTAAAGATGGAGATGTACTTCTAACTGTAATATATCTTGGCTAGTACATTAATTGTGTGCTACCTGCCAAAGCATCTGTTATAACATTACTGTAGGCAGTATGAAATTTGCAGGAACAGCATCCTAATGTCAACCAACATTTCACCTAACTTGGGATTGAATTTGGCAATGGTTTCACTCCAGAAAAAAATGTTTTTGCTGTGCTGTGTTGTTCCTGGAAGTTCAAGCCTTAAGTGTTCTCTGAGGAATGATAACTGAGATGATGATATCCACATGTTAAAAGGAGGTTTGGGTTGTGCAAGTGCTAATATACTCATTCTTTCACGAAAAAATTCTAATTCTCAAAGATCCTGATGGTCAGAGTCCACGTTATTTTGATGCATTCACAGGTTAAATGACACTATAAAATTTATTTGGTTTTCTTTTATTTTTGAATACAAAAGAAAGTAACTATGGCTCATTTTTGGAAGGGTTCATTTTCCCATGCAAACATGGTATTATAATTACTTTTTTTTCATATGGCCTCCCCTAGCTGCACCTATCCTAGACACTAGCAAGAATCAGACCAAGTCTTCAGTCAAATACAATCTCAATAATTTATTCATATTTTTATAGTTTGTTATGCTTTTAGTCTTCTTTTGCTTCTCTTCTTGCTCTCTTTTTCTTTTTTTTTTTTTCTGGCAAAATCTTCATTCTGTAAGCCATGTGCTTCACATCTGTTCTTACACCAAGTGGAAATGATTAAGAAAATTATAATTTACCTTCTAAATGCTTTTGTTTTTCTTTCCACCTGCTATTCTTCCAGAAACATTTGACTTCCTCTTGTTATTGTTCCTCAGGTCTACTATGATATTCTGTCAACAATATAAAGCATACTGGAAAACGCCCACATACAGCAACTGAATGGAGTCCTAGATCCATGCATGAGAGGGAAACCCTTGTACTGTACTGAATATAATTTTTTTTTTAAAAATGGGAAAAAAACCGAAAAGTGTCTCTGTAATTTCAATACATCAAAACTGCTTTGAGCAGTCTAGTAGAAGGTGTTCTTGAAGGGGAAACTATGGCAGGGAGGTTGGAACTAGATGATCTTTCTAGTCCCTTCCAAATCAAACCATCCTATGATTCTATTATACTATGACTTCAAGTTGGTTGTCAGAGGTATTTAAATTTGAATTACTGTGTGTTCAATGAAGTTGTAACATCTGCACTGCATATGCCTAGGTTTGAACACATCTTGATGTGTCTGAAATGGAAACTGAATCCCACACCTAACTTCAAGATGTCTATAGAGCATTGCACAGACATTAATTTTTTCACGCCAAATTATATAAAATAGAATGCACTAAGAAATAGAGCCCTGTATTTATTGCATTTGTGAAACAGATGTAAGCCAAGGGCAAAAGGTTGAATCCAAAACTATATCAGTTGTGGTACGTGTCTAAACTTTTGATTCCACCCCTTCATTAATGTGTGGCTGCATCCTGAGTGCCTGCCTGCTTCCACTTTTTCAGTACTGATTCAGAAAGAAAGCTATACACACAGTTACTAAGAAATTTAACAGAACAGTTAAATTTATTATTTAACAATTTACTATTGCAAACTAATATCATTAATATTTTAAGTTCCTGGTTTCAAGATGAACTCCTACCACTGTTATAGTATTGAGCACACAACTTATAATCATAAATATTACAATTTTTCTTTTGGTTATTTTATTCCATTAAAGATGTAAGTTTTGAGAGGTTTTATACTAACAACATATGTCAAAACACAGAAGAAAGTGTGTGTATGTTTTTTAATAACTTATTTTTAAATTCACCTATTACTCATAATGTTCCTGAGTGTTCTTAGAAGCAAAATCTACCATCATAATGAGCAGTGCTTTGATCAGCTCGCAGCTGGAGATTGGCACATTAGCCTTTCACAACAGATTCTGTACAAACCATGGTTTGGAATATATGTCAGCAATTTTGGAGAAGTTTTACTTTTGCCTCTGTAAACAGCAACTCAGAATAGAGTTTTCCACTATTCAGGATGATTGTTAACCTTTCATTGTGGACAGAAAGGACTGATTCAGCACAAAAAGACGCACAAGTTAAGAAAATTGATGGCTTTGTAAGAGTTAAACAAGAAAGCTTTACCAAAGTCTTTTAACTTTCATTTAGTTCATGGGTTAGAAACAGGAAAACCTTTCTTCTTTCACCCAGATAAAACATTCATTAGGTAAATTTAGTTCAGCCTTCACAAAGTAGGAAAATACTTTCCCAATTTTGCTATTTTCATAGAATCATAGAATCGATTGGGTTGGAAAAGACCTCCAAGATCATCGAGTCCACCCTTGGTCCAACTCTAGTCCATTTACTAGATCATGGCACTCAGTGCCATGTCCAATCTGCGTTTAAAAATCTCTAGGGATGGTGAATCCACCACCTCTCTGGGCAGCCCATTCCAATGCCCGACTACTCTCTCTGTAAAGAATTTTTTTCTGATATCCAACTTAAATTTCCCCTGGCAGAGCTTAAGCCTGTGCCCCCTTGTCCTATTGCTGAGTGCCTGGGAGAAGAGACCAGCCCCCACCTGGCTATAACTTCCCTTCAGGTAGTTCTAGACAGTGATGAGGTCACCTCTGAGCCTCCTCTTCTCCAGGCTAAACAACCCCAGCTCCCTCAGCCTCTCCCCATAGGACTTGTGCTCCAGTCCCTTCACCAGCCTTGTTGCTCTTCTCTGGACCCGCTCCAGCACCTCAATATCCTTTCTGAACTGAGAGGCCCAGAACTGAACACAGTACTCAAGGTGTGGCCTCACCAATGCAGAGTACAGGGGAAGGATCACTTCCCTGGTCCTGCTGCTATTTTTGATACAGGACAGGATCCCATTGGCCTTGTTGGCCACCTGGGCACACTGTTGACTCATGTTGAGCTTCCTGTCAGTTAGTACTCCAAGGTCCCTTTCTGCCTGGCTGCTCTCCAGCCACTCTGTGCCCAGCCTGTAGCACTGCATGGGGTTGTCGTGGCCAAAGTGCAGGACCTGGCACTTGGCCTTGTTGAACTTCATCCCATTGGAATCAGCCCATCTCTCAAGTCTATCCAGATCCCTCTGCAGAGCCCTCCTGCCTTCCAGCAGGTCGACACTCCCTCCCAGCTTGGTGTCATCAGCAAATTTGCTGATGATGGACTCAATCCCCTCATCTAAATCATCAATAAAGATGTTAAACAGGACTGGACCCAATACAGACCCCTGGGGAACACCACTGGTGACCGGCCGACAGCCGGATGAGGCTCCATTCACCAGCACTCTCTGGGCCCGACCCTCCAGCCAGCTCTTAATCCAGGAGAGGGTACACTTGTCCAGGCCATGGGCTACCAGCTTTTCCAGGAGTATATTATGGGAGACAGTATCAAAGGCCTTGCTGAAGTCCAGATAGACCACATCCACAGCCTTCCCCTCATCCACCAGGTGGGTCACCTGATCGTAGAAAGAGATCAGGTTGGTCAGACAGGACCTGCCCCTCCTAAACCCATGCTGGCTGGGTCTAATCCCTTGTCCACCCTGAAGGTGCTGTGTGATTGCACTCAGGATGAACTGCTCCATAACCCTGCCAGGCACGGGGGTCAGGCTGACAGGCCTGTAGTTGCCAGGGTCCTGCTTGCAGCCCTTTTTGTGGATTGGGGTGACATTGACCAACCTCCAATCATCTGGGACCTCCCCAGAGAGCCAGGACTGTTGGAAGATGATGGAGAGCGGTTTGACAAGCTCTTCTTCCAGCTCCTTCATCATCCTGGGATGGATCCCATCTGGTCCCATAGACTTGTTAGGATCCAGCTGGCTCAGTAAGTCGGTCACTATTTCCTCCTGGAATACAGGAGGGGTATTCAGCTCCCTCTCCCTGTCTACCAGCTCCAGAGGCCAGTTGTCTTGAGGGCCACCTGTCTTACTGGTGAAAACTGAGGCAAAGTAGGTGTTAAGTACCTCAGCCTTCTCCTCATCTTCCTTAACTATATTTCCCTCCAAGTCCAACAGAGAATGGAGGTTTTCTTTCCCGTCCTTTTGTTCTTAATGTATTTATAAAAGGACTTTTTGTTATCCCTAACTGAAATAGCCAAATTTACTTCAAATTCCACTTTTCTTTCCCTAATTTTTTTTCCTGCATGACCTAGCTCTATCTGTAAATTCTTTGTAAGTAGCCAGCCCTTTTTTCCATAGTCTGTAAACTTTCTTTTTATCCCTGATTTCTTGCAGAATCTCCCTATTTAACCAAGCTGGCTGTCTTCCCCTCCGGCTGGCCATTCAGCACACTGGGACAGCCTGTTGCTGTGCATTCAAAATCTCCCTCTTAAAACATGTCCATCCCTCCTGGACCCCCTTGCCTTTAAGGGTTGTTTCCCAGGGTATGCTCTGAATCAGTTCTTTGAATAGGCCAAAATCTGCTCTCCAGAAGTCCAAAGTAGAGGTTTTAATGGTGGCTCTCCTTACATCCCTGAGGACTGAAAATTCTATTATTTCATGGTCACTATGCCCCAGGCGGCCTCCAACCACTACATCATCTACCAGCCCCTCTCTGTTTGTAAACAGTAGGTCTAGCAGGGCCTTCCCCCTGGTAGGCTCATTTACCAGTTGAGGAAGGAAATTGTCCTCTATACACTCCAGGAACCTCCTTGACTGCCTCTTCTCTGCAGTATGAAGCTCCCAGCAGATATCTGGCAGGTTAAAGTCACCCACAAGAAAAAGGGCTGGAGATTTTGAGACATCTGCCAGCTGCTTGTAGAATAATTCATCCCCTTCATCATCCTGGTTGGGCAGTCTGTAACAGACTCCCACAAGGGTGTCAGCCTTGTTGGCCTTGCCCCTGATTCTGGCCCACAGGCACTCAACCGTGTCACTGCTGACCTCAACTTCAGTTGCGATATTTTCTTGCAATAGAGTTTGAAAATCCAGGTTTGTGTCTCATCCCTGAGCACCTTGAAGGTTCAGCTTTAACATTTGGTCACTGGCTATATGAGGACCTTGCCTAAGAGAACTATGCTTTATAACACCTTTCTGACACACATCTAAGCAATTTCAAGCATGATCTTGAATGGCTATGAATGAGAAATACTATCAGGCTGCAAATCTTATAAGAATCCAAATGACCTACAGAAGAATACAGTCATTTACTGCTCCTAGTTTTCTATATACTGGAATTGCCATTGCAGAGTCCCTTGCATGACCTCAAATTATAAAATTGATTACCTTAGAAGGGAAACACTTAGATACTAGGAAAGACCTAGGGCTGTGTGATATGATCCCTTAAGAGGACATATTATGACAGGGGTATATTTCCTCCGGCTACAGGAAATTTTGTATATGAAGAAGCAGAAAGCAATAAGTCAATCTTGCAAAGAACAAACTGTAGCAGGAGTATAATAAGCTCTGCATACCCAGATGGTCTCAGAGAGCCTGCTAGCACCTTTCCCTTCCTGTTGGAGCAAGTAACATCTGTTTCTTAAGTGAAAGCGTGTGAAGAGAATGAGCACACAGCTATGCACAGAAACATGCAGGTGAAGGAAGTGATTTATTATATTTCAAACAGATTGTTTCTGCTGTAAAAACAAAAGCAGAGTCTGGATGTGTTTCTGCAAAAATGATTTGTGTTTGATTCTTTTTTCTTTCCTTTTTCTTTTTTCTTTTTTTTTAATTGAGATGGAGGAAAGGTTGTTATAATTTTATTAAAGTATAATACAAAAATGCAGAATACTGAAATATCTGATCAGCAAACAGACTTCATTACAAAAAAAAATAAAATTGAGAAACAAGCTCCAGCTCTTAATACAAAACGTTTTTGACTTCAAGGATTAGTTTTGGCAAATACATTTTTACCTATTCTAAAAGACTTGCTACTGGATTATTTAGATATAGGGAGGATGAGAAGCTGGGATATGTTCAATGGGAAAAAAGTCCAGTGGGAAATATGGCAAAAGCAAATGAGTTGTATTGACATTTTCTATGACTGCCTATGTCCAAGACACTACTTCTTAAACTCTATATTCAGATGCCTATCTCATCTCATGAAATGTAATTTCTAGTCAAAAGCACTAACTGAAATTTTAGATATTTTCATTAATAAAATGAATTTAAAGTCAGTAAGGCTGCACCATGATAAAGCTGCAATCTAATATGAATAAAATCAGCTAAATCCAGCTGTATCATTTTACCTGAGCCAAAAAATTGTTGACTAAACAGAGACTCAGTCTCATAAACTACAAGACAAAGAATAACAAGGTAAAATATTGAAATTATTTTCTGAAAATTATTTGAAATTGAACGATCTAATAAAATAATTCAGCAGAAAAATCAAGTCAAGTACAAAAATCAGAATGTAGCTGGAATAACTAAAGGTCGATAATAACACAGATATTAAAGAAGTCACACTAAAAAAATCAATTAACTTTTTTTAAGAATTAAAAATACAAACTGGTAAATGTTGTGTAGAAGATGTAGTCAGTGTTTGAACTAGAAAAAGGCTTTTGAGTCTACATCAACTGCTGTAAGTGGTTTAAATATAGGATATTGTCAGACAAATCCTCAGCTGATTGAAAAACTGTTTACAAACTGAAGCCATAATGGTCCTTAGATTAAGTATCAGGAACTGACAGATGAAATGTTAAAACATTGCTATCATTAAATCCACCCATGCTTATAAAATACATCATTGATGTGATGGGAACATGTAGCCAGGTGTTCAAATGTGCATATGACATGCAAATCAAAGAGGAATGCAGAGGCAAAACAAGTTGTATTCATTCTTCAGTGGGAGAGGCTCTTGGCAAATTTATGTAATTTGCAAAGACAAACATGGAGCCCCAAACAAGAGTAGCTGGTGCTGTAGTTCTGAGATCACTCAGCCTGAAAAAGACTCAGATTAATTGTCTTTAAATCAGTCACTGGAGGAACCAGCAGAGGAGCATTTCTGTTCTCCAGGCCACAGTTTGGGATGGAAATATGTCAGGATGGAGGTTATCTGAGTTACACCTTTAGTCTGGAGCATTGAATACACCCTAGAGGAAAATCTCAGTGAAATGATATCACAAGAAAGTTTTTGATGAATCAACATTTTAGGAGCAAAAATGTTTTGCTAAAAAATCCAAAGCTGTTTGAACTACTAGTCCCTATTAATCTATTTAATAAGAACAGCAGGACTATATACATGCTTGAAGTCAAACATGGATCTAATTATCAATTGAATCTTCAATATCAAATAAATTGGTTCACACATTACAAGCATATTTTGAAACAGTGTCATTGCCACAAAATCCAGCAGTACAAACTCGAGAATAAAAGTCTCAAACCATAGATCACACACTTCAGTTCTAGCTTTCAGATTAAAAAAAAAAAACAAACCAAACCAAACCAAAACTCAATAGCTTCTCCAAAACAGTTTTTTGTCACTTGCATGTGATTAAAGTTCTCAATTGAATTTCCTTATGATTTTGTTTAGCCAAAGAGCAAAATTTATACTTCATAGTAGCCTCTTTCATGCATTAGCTTGAAAACAGTTAGCTATAATTTTTTTTCATTTTTTATTTCATTAATCTGTTCATTCCCTTTTTACAATGTAGATTATGTATTAACCATGTTCTTTCACTTTTTTTAAATTGCCATGATTGTTAAAACACCACAATTTTTTTTTATTGAACTCATAGTTCAGGGTCTCAAAGCTTGCTTGCATTTACCCTTCTAAAAATGGAGTTTAGTTTGTTTCAGCTGTCATAATTATGAACAGTGGCTAAGTGGCTACTCTTGTGATTGTTTTAGTGTAGTTATGAAAATACAATGCATGGTAAAGGGCTAAAAAAGCTAGGTAATCACTTAAAAATTGGCAACATTTTATATTAACTGAGAAGTGTCTGGTTTTGTGCAACTTTTAAATTTTATTTGGGATCAGTGGAAAGAAGTACTCTGTATTAAAACTTGTAAAAATGGTGTCAAGTAGACTGAATATGGCAGTGTTGATGTTAATGTAACTGTACTACTGATACTCTCCACTGCATTTTTTGTTGCAATTATAAAGTTTCAATTGGACTGTAGGCATGATGAGTTCCCTTTTACTTACAACAATCCTTTCAGTGTAGCACAATAACTATCTGGAATACTTCTGCTAAAGTCAATGTCCCTAACTCCTTTAAATTATAGCTTGAACTACCTCACTGGTCTCTACATCCCTTGATCTGTTCTTCACTCTCTCTCTCATCAAGAGTCATGACCTATTCTTGTCTTTGCTCCTCAGACTCTTTCTTAAATTTACACTATATGATTTAGTACTAGGAAGTAAAGATTTATTCTCTATATAATTTCAAAGTTTTTCACCTTCTTCATAGCTGTAGGAAAAATTATTATTGTATTTATCTATCTCCATATTTTTTCTTCAGACAAACCAAGAATACTGTCTAACAATAGATAAATCTTCTTAATCCCTCTATAAAACACCTTCTTTTTTTTTTTTTTAGCACACTAAAATTTTCAGTTTTACATAGCTGGCTTATAAACATCATTGTCTGTCCTGTTCCTCAGTCTGTATCAACAGGTTAACCTATATCTATATTGTAAGTTACCTTAATGAAGACCATCTAATGTTGTGTCCTAGTCAATATTTATTATTTCTCTCCACTATGTATCTACATACTAGATACCATACCTATATCTCTGCTATTGAGTAAAGAGCTGACTCCTGATCCTCAGACCAAATGACACCACCTGCATAACATACACACAGCCTAAAGCTACTCTTTGCTAGATCAGAGCTGGGGAGAGTTTTACTTGTTTGAAATAAAGCAAGGAGTGAATACTTTAAGTAAGGTCAGGAACCAGGTAGACACTCAAGATTTCCTGGTTCTTTTTTCCTTAAAAATACAGATGCAGCCTCTAATACATTAGAATTAAAAATTATAGTAATGAGAAAGGTGGGGTTATAGGAACCTCTCACTTCCCTTTTCAAGAAATGCACTACTACTTTTGGTTTGACCTTTGCAGAATGGAAGCTGGAAAACTGCCAATGAAACAGCTTCTACTACCTTCTAGATTCACCTCAAGATTTTCCCTTTTTCTTTCCCATGATCACTTGGTGTCTGAGTTTAAATATATGTATACAAAATTTAGAGGTATCATTTGCTTACTGCAAACTTATATCTATTAACACATAAATATACATATTATCAATACTAAAACAGTGTCCAACAAGATGATCTCTTAATAAGAAAATAAATTATTTTTGTAGTTTCAGTGAAGATAAACATAATTCAAAATATTCTGATCAAACACACAAGTGGATAGAGGTAAACCACATTGGTAAGGGCTAAACAGTTAAGTATTCATACAGAGAACCATATCTTTGCATTTAGAAGATTTCAGATTTAAGCGTCATTTGCCCTTCTAGAGGCCATTAGGGGTTTAGTTTTTAAATTACTTCCCAGAAAGCAGTTAAGAATAAGCAAGAAGCAAGACTGGAGCACTGAACAAAGAAATTGTTCAGATATTACTTTGACAAATACAACTTATGAGTACAGCAATTTAACGAATATAAAGAAAATAACCACAGAATCCAACAGTGATACCTTCCTGTAGACATTACAGTAAAGCCTCTGAACCATTAACATAAAAAGGCCATTCATGTCAAACATGTTAAATATGTATTATACAAAAAAAGGATCAAGGTAAAAATGCTGTTCTGAGTCCATCCTTAATCCCACTTATTTTGCAAAATACAGTGCAATAAAGCAAGAAGGGCATGTTCTGAATTATTTCTTCAGCAGGCTACAGAACTCAATAAAACAATACTTCTTCTGGAAAACTCCATTCTTCCAGGGTATTTTAATCTTATTGAAACTGTTTGTTTCATTTGAATTTGAAAATAACTTCTGAAAAGCTCTACATATGGCATTGCATACCATTCCTGAACTCTTTCAAGGGGATAATAGAAACTTCAACAAGAGGGATTAGACAGAAGTCATACAGAGCTACACAAGGTCTTCTCATTATTAGGCCAACCTGCAATACAGATGATTGCAAATAATCAGCATTCTGGGAATCAAGTCCAAAGTACCAACAGGAAGAAATTAACCCAAAGTCAGGATACCTACCCTCTCTAAAAGCAATAATCAGTTCATTATTTTGGTATCCTGCACTTCCTCTTGGAAAGTTCCATGCAAATGTAAGTTTTGGGGAAAATTTGTATTTGTTTCATGCTCACATGTGTACCTGGTGCTGTCAATGGATAGAGTGGAGGGAATGGAGGCATGGAAATCTCAATTTTTTTTCACAGATTTTCCTTTTAGACTGTATGGTGAACCTGCACATAAGTAAAGAACAAATTTTACCCTCAAAAAGTATGCAAAGTCATTCAAAATCATCACATCCCTGATGTAAGCATGCCTAGAAAAATATGTCCATACTAACCTTAACTCACAGACATATTCGATACATCTGTGTGATTATACAAACACAGATTTTAGATCTAATAGAATATATAAAGATTTATGACAAAAAAAGATTACTCTGTTGTTTTAAAAGCAGCTGAGAGAAGAGTTGCAGAAGAAAGCTTTATTTTTACATGGTTAGGTTGTAATTTGGAAGTGCAGATCAGAGTTTTTCAGTTAGCACACTCTGACAGTGAGATTTTTAATTTTGGGGGCAGCTCAAGTCTCTTCAGCACTAACAACTCCCTCCACTACACAAAGGTCAGAAGTGAGCCAAAACTCTGGCTTTGTCCTTGTTAAAACAGCAACTTACCACCCGATATTTAAAGTGAGCAACACTGCAAACAAATTTAAAAACACATGTGAGAAGCTCGTGTAGCTAAAGTGATGCTAAATGCTTTGATGAATGCGAACATTAGTTTCTGTCTTTATATTCAGTGAGAGCAAGAGCAATAACCAGGGACACTGAGTAATATGCAAGGAAGATTTGTCTCCTTTCTCCTACTTTATGTGGTAGTCCCCAAGCCACTCTGAGCAAACATGAGGTCTCCAGCTTTATAAATTATTCTATTTTTTTCGGCTATTGCTCTGTGATTACGTGTGTGTCCTATGCACCATAAAAAGTCAGAAGAAGGACTTAAAGCTCTGAACATGCAATGGTGCACTCTTCCACTCTAAATAACACTAAAAGCAGCTTTCAATATTGTGTTTCCTTTGACCATCACAGGTTCAGAAAGTTTCCTTCCTACAAGGATAAGAAATAAACTAGAGTCCCTCTTTGGTAACATGCACTCTAGATCTTAATCATCTATTTATATAGACATTTCCTCTTTACAAATAAATGTAGAGTGAAACAGAATAAATATTCATTTAAAAACCAAATGTTTATGTTTTGGAAAATGTCTGTTTACCAGAAATTCCTCAAACAGAATGATGTTTTCCAGCTGCAGGGAAGGTTTCCATTAAAATGCTTTTATATTCATTGGATTCACTACTATAGCAGAGTGATCCTATGTTTGGAAATGAGTGAGTTAGGGTTCCTGGCTGCATCAAATCCTTCCTTCTATCTGTGACAGGAAGGTTGTGGTGGTTAGCTGATGAAAGGGCATGATAGAACCACAAGGAATGCAAAACGTGTTGATCTCCACGTACAATGTAATGATGGATGTTCCCTTTAGAAAAAGCTTTCTTTCAAAGAAGAAAAAAAAAGAGTCTTATGGGATGCAGAAGAGTACAGCATCATGATAAGAAGTACACTTCCTAACTCCTTTGCACGGTTTTCCCTGACAGCAGCCTAGATGCATGTCCACAGCACAGGCTGGCAGACAGCAGTACCCTGGGCTGATTATTCAAACTGGATGATTTTCATGTAGCAGCTTTCTAAAGAAGTTGCCTTGCCAGACAGTTGAATCACTGCCTACTATTTTACTGCCTACTATTTTACTACTATCTCCATCACCCTGAAGGAGCATCTGCCACTTCACTAGTCCTCAGCAAATTTGGAGGAAACTAAAACCAAGCCACAGATCCTCTGGAATATGCTTTCTGTCCCTCCTGTATGGACCTACCTGAGGCTCCCACTCTGCCTTCTCCAATTCCTCGATCTTTCTCTAAATCTCTCTTACAGGGGTAATGTCTTCCTGTACCACTCATCATTTAATGTTCTAATATCTTCTGAGCACCCCAGACATGCATAGTTTCTTCTTGGTTAAGTAGTCTCCAAAACCCTCTCATACTTTGCCTCCTTATCTGAAGACCAAGACAGTCTGTTGTGAAGTATGCCAGACTCTCACATGTGACCCATCATGACACCAAAGACTGGAATACATTTGATGACTTAAGTTATTTCTTGATGATGAAAGGTCTCATAGATAATATTTGGCATATTTCCTGGAAGAGCTAGGGGTACATTCTTAAAGTATGTAAATTATTAATGACGTTTTAGAAAGCACTGATTAACGAGCCCCTCATATCACTCTTAATGTATTCAGAGGAAGTCAGCTTTTCCAATTCAAATCAAGATTAGTAACACAATAAATAATAAATATGGGTCTTGTTCATCTGGCACAGTAACAATAACAAAGTAAATACATGCACTTTTTCAGTCCAAAGGATGAGGAATTTAGAGTTATTTTGCTTCTTAGCAAAAGAAGCATCAGGTATACTTTGGGTAGTGAAGAACTAGCTTTTTTTGAGTTACAATACCAGTGAAGGAGAAAATCACACAGTAGTCAAAGAAGTAGAAAGTAAAATAATTTTATGATACTCTGTTGATTACTGATTTACTGTGAAGAAGTAAAATACCAAGTGACAAAATATATGAGCTATGTGTGACCGTATCAGAAACTGACTTTTATTATCACTGGTTAGTAGTACCATAATCCTAGTGAAATCAATAAGGACATTATTCAGGGAAACAATTCACCAAGGATAATTCTGTCTGTAAAATGTTATGATTTTTTTCCTTTAACATGATGATTATGAAATAAATGCCTCAAGTAATAAATTAAGGTCTGATTATATTCAATTTATTCTTGAGTTATTTTATCTCAAGTTCATGTAGATTCATCAATCTCCCTCATGTTACAAGATGTGACTCAGATTCACTTCCTAAAGCCCAGCACTCTTCAGAAAAACTTTAGACCCATTCTAATCCAAATTGTGAACTGTTCCTTTTTATATAACCCTTCTACTCTTTTATCTGTAATGTCATTTTAGTAGTCTGTCTTGTGAGTCAGGGCAGAATGATGTAGTTCCTATTGTTGTGTGTTTAGTTCATCCCAGAACTGTCAATCTACACCTAACTCATATGTCAGAATCTGAGCTGAAAGTGAACCCACTTTTCTTTCCTCAATCATCAGAGAAAAACAATGAATTAGGACTCCTGAAGGATGAGGACAGATATTATGAAAGGTGAGGAGTCACCAAATGCTGTTCTTACACAGGCATGAGATAGCAGAGGAATCAGAAATACTAGTTGTATGAGCACAGCTTTAGTCATTCCTCCCCCTCTCCTGCTTTTTGATGAACAGAAGCATCATCCCCTTGACAGCCAGAGCTATCAGAAAAGTTGGTCCGAAATATCAAAAGTCCAGACAATAGGGTGAATTAGCTAAAGACACTGATTCTCTCTAGCCCTAAGCCTCATCGTGTGTTCTCTCTGCTATGGGCTGGGCTTTTCTTTTGTAGATGAATCCTTTTCTGTTGAAAGAGGATAGTTCCAAATTCTCCTCCTAAACTAAGAACTGTGAGTAGAGCCAAATAATAGGGTCAGGGCAAGGTGGACATGACAGCAGGGAATAGGCTTTAGGCTTCATTTTTTCTAAACAGTTTAGATAGTTGCTGAAAGTGGAAGAAACAGTTACAGGGAGTAGTAATTTGGAGTGACTGCTCAGTGAGAAGCAGAAGGAAAAAAACCTGCAAAAGTGTAAGCAACTGTAGACAAGTGGGTTTGTTTCCTTTGCTTGGTTTTGTATATTTTTCTACAGCCCCCTCTGTCTTGACCCCCTTGCAACAGTGCTACATGGTCTGGTTTTACAGCAATTCTAGTCATATGAAGAGATCTGTTTTAAGTGACCACCCAAGAGACCAGCAAATCAAATTCCCCTTAAAGAGCTGTGCCTGGTATAAAGACAAAAAATATCCTTGGAAACCATGACATGTCACTGTGAAATAATTGTCTAATAACAAGTAAATTTAATATTTCAGTTAACATTTAGTTAAACTGTGTGACTGTATAACCTAAAGCTAGAAACAATTTTTGAGAGGGAACTACTAGAATTTTTCCAGAAAATGTTGTTTCCTAACAACTGAACTTTTCCCTATGGTATAGCAAGACCGATACCCTCAAAAGAAAGGCATTCAAAGCTGTGGGCAATTTTAGAAGTTTTCAATCAGCAAAAATGATGACTGTATGTGATAGGAAAACTTTTCAGCCAAGCATGTCAGCTCTTGACACTGAAGTCTAACAAAGGTGAGAATTCTACTGACAATTCTATTGTATATTTGAAATATTCCTATCTATGAGTTTACCAGTGTCAGTAGTGCAGGTCTAGTTCCTCTTACACAAATGTGGCTGCATTGCATGTCCTCTCTGAAAGAAAATAAAACCTTTCTGTCTTAAATCCTTGGAACTGAAAAGTCAATAATTTAAGAATATAAAACATAAAGAAAAGAACACACAGAATATTGTGTTTCTATTTTAGGCAAAGGGGTAAATGCTGACCATACATGCTACATGCCGGGAATTAATATTAACTGGCTTATTACATCCTTTTGAGGAAATGTTCATTCTTTCAAAAGACATCTGTGGTGCAGCAAAAACTTACCACACTCTGAAAGTACAAATGCTTCTACTGTCCCCCTCAAAGAAAATAAATCATTCTCTGAATAGTCAAAGTTCATTAAACCTAGACTTTTATTACTCATAAGAGTGCTTCCTACATGAATTGCTGCTTTTTTGCTGTGTACCTGAAGTCCTGCATTTTTGTTTCTTTAGTATGATCTATGGCATTTTTCTCTTCTAAATTACAGAGAGTACTTGCTGAAAAATGTCCCTGAAATCCCCTTTACTATGTCCCTTTCATTCTTCTTTTACATGTTACAAACTGACATTCCAACTGGCCTCCTTCTTGATTTCTATTTCATGAGTGAAGCAGAGATTGCAATTAAATAAGTGCAAATTACTTCAACTGCCTGCCTAGACTATGAGGCTATCAGCTCTAAACAATCACTTGTGTGTGGCTTGTGCTCCCAGCAATGAGTAAAATGCATCTGTAAGTTCTTGTACTAAAAATTCTTGAAATGAACAAGGCAGTCATTGGAGCTGTACCTGACAATATGAAGCAAATTATTTGTGATTATATCTCCAGTCTTAAATGTAAGAACCCAGAAAAGTCAGTAAATTTCTGGTGCACACTCTTCCTGAATAATCTGTGTTAAAGAAGGGGAAAAAAAGAAAAGAAAAGAAAACATTATCATATGTCTCTTTTTTTCACTGCTACTTTTTTAATGTAGTGTCTTCTAGAGTTTTTTCTATTAACTGATATTCATCTTCTTGCTGTTGGACTAAATCATGAATTATGAGGTCTAGTTGCTTTTTGACAGGTTTTCTAAGACTGAGATCAGTTACTCCCTTGCATACTACATATTTACTGTAAATGCTTTCCAGCCTAGACCTCAGAGAAGGCCAGCTCAGTTACTGTGGAGACCTAAATGCATTCAGGAAAAGGATTAGGTGCTGATTGGTACAGACAGTCAATTAGTACTTCAAAGGGAAGCTGACTCCTTGTTTTATACACACAGAAGATGGGATAAAAGATTGTAGTTTGATGTCTTGTAATCTCTGTTGATTCAGCATTGACCAGGACAGCATGATATTGGAAGATTTCTCGGAAGTTAAAAGAGTCCCGCATTGGTTCCTAATGGAATGGAAGCACTAAGAGAAACATTGACATTGTATGATCTGTACACATTAACTTTCCAAAAATATTTCAGGCTGCAGTGACTCTCTGGGACTCTGCCTGTTCAAGTCAGAAGTATTTTTAATCTCTGTGATGTGCTGATCAAACCTTGAAATGTCAGGTCAAATTATTTCCACAAAACTAGTTCCATTCATGATTAATTAAGATTTCTTCTTGATTTCATACAGTCCTTTTTAAAGTATAATCCCTTTATTGTGTAGTGATTGGGAGTGTGGGCCCAATCCC
The DNA here is from genome assembly GCF_047495875.1 of Pithys albifrons albifrons. Taxonomy (NCBI): domain Eukaryota; kingdom Metazoa; phylum Chordata; class Aves; order Passeriformes; family Thamnophilidae; genus Pithys; species Pithys albifrons. Next base: position 42,475,596 of record NC_092458.1, read on the forward strand.
TGAAATAAAAAGCAATTTATTTCAGTGCATGTTATGTCTATGCTGAGATGTATTAAGTTCACCCATTTGATGAAGAAATCAAAAGGCAGAAAAATAAGCTGATAACAAGAAAACCAATATACTGTAAAGGAAGAGGTTGGGGTTTTTTTGGTTTTGTTTTTTGTTGTGTTTTTTTCATGGCAACGATATAACTACAAATTAGTTATATACATTGGATTAAAATTTATGCCCCTATAAGGACTGATTGTATGTCAGTTGTGTAATGCACTGGTGTTTGTGGAGATGTTATCATTTTCTGGTTTCCATTCTTCTCATCAATTAATATGTAAGTGCAAACACCTACATTCAAAAAAGTATTTTGTCTTTTATAAATGGTACATTTTTTAATAAGTAATATAAAAATTACTTGAATTATTTAACAATATGACAGCTAAAATGTGATATATTGTTAATTACTTAATCATAAATTATTCCAAATTGTCTTTTGTTTTACTCTTCCTTTTTTATCATATTCTAATTTCTCTTCATCTTATTCTCTTGCTCCTCCTGATAACAATCTGAGAGTCCTCCCTGTGCCTGTGTTAACTATTTGTTACACTTATTTGTTCTGTCTCTCATCTGAGATAAATACAAGGGAATTCCTGCCCAAATGAGACTAAGAATGAAAAAGAGAAAACGCACTCTAGAATGGATCTTCAGAGCCATCTAAATCTAAAAGTTCAATTACAGTATCTAAGTAAGGAGGGAAAGACCTCTATATTTAACTCACCGAACTTTAGGCAACTAATGTTTAGATGTCTTCAGGTGAGCTAGTTATTGTGTATGAAAATCTTTACAGGCAGTGAAAGAAATGAGGACTCTCAAAGAATAATTTTCTTTATCTGTTTTAGATATCTGCATTAGAATGAAAGGAATTGATCTCTGAAGTGCTAGGTCATCTCCATTTCATCAGATACATTCTACCAGAATTTGATTATGATGAAGTTCATATATGGTGCATGAAGTTCATAAGTAAACAAAGTAAATTATACACCAAAGTGTAATTCAACTTATCTAACTTTTAAACTGCCTTCAGTACAGAGTAGTTTCTTTCTGAGTTACTTGTCAGAGAAATCTACAACAATAAGTGTTTTCATTTGTATTTATTTTCTATTTTGTGCAGTAAACACAAGATTTTTTTTAGTAACAGCAGATATAGTGACAATTATGTATAAGAACTGATTGCAGATAATTGCTCAGTTTGTTTTGAATGTATGATTAAACAAAAAACTGTATTGAGATGCATTTTAGACTATTCACTGGGTTTTCATTAGTCTAGAACAATGAGAGAAAATTATACTTCTCATCCAATTTACAAGCTAGACCATAATATTTGATTATTTTGTTCTGAGCATACTAAACTTTGTTGATACCGATCTGCTGTGGTGTCTGTGTGTTTCTATCAACATTTCCAGCTCACTTATATAGGGTTTCTTCCTTTGAAATTATGTGAAGGGTTTCTTCCTTTTTAGTTCACAGTTCACCAACATGACATCTTAGCAGTTTCCTTGTCTTCATATGCATATTTTCTTGCCTAGCCCAGGGGAAACTATTCCTCAGTGTAAGAACCAGAGTGATACTGTGGCCCAGATAATGTTGTAAGAACTATACCGTAGAATGCCAAGAAACGGAATAGAGTTTTTGATGCTTTCTGGTTTTCAGTTACAATGTCACACTGTGGATGCATTATGTTACTGGGTTTTGTTTCTGTCACTATGTAACAGTATGACTTGGAATTTTAATTGCTCCCAAATCCTGCTGTTACCTATATCCAGTGCCTGTGCTGTGATAGCACTGTGATAACATGTTCTAAAGGGGCAAAATAAATAAGCATCTTTTCACCAATGAAAAGCTAAAACGTACATCAACACTTCTCTTGTGATAATGAGATCAACTGAGAGAATTTTACCTAAAAGATAGGACTCCCTATAAAACTGAGAAATAATTCTTGAAGTACACCATGCAACCAGTTCTCAGAGTGACTATAGAAGCTAAAGAGCTATCTGACTTTCAGTATATTTCAGTATATTCATCTTCAGCTGTTATAAATGTGATATGGTTTCTTTTTCATCCTCATTTATTTAATGCAGATTCAGGCCTATTGAAATAAGAGAACAATAATGTGTATCCAAATTTCCCATATTGTCCTAATAAACTCAGGTGAATCTGTTTTCTGCAGTTCTTATAGTAACTGCAACACAGATAAGCAAAATAGCAGTACCACAGCAGTACCACTAGGCCTACACCATCATAGACAATACCATGCAAACACTCACACTATAGTGCTATTGCAGTACCAGTCTCATCTTTCATCCTGCATGGATGTACATAGGCCAAACAGTCCCCCTTCTCTGCTTCCAACTCCTCCCAATAACATCCATGCTGCTAAAATACAATAGCCAAGGGAAGAAGATGCCTAACTCTTCAAACTGCCACCAGAGTCCTCTCTCCCATCCCTGTCTGGTTTGCTTCCAAAGGTAATATGAGCAAGACGACACAAAAATGATTAAGTCCATTTAGCAAACCAGTTCTCTTAAATGTGTCTACATTTGCCTATTTATGTGTGTTTTGGTAAATTTCTGGTTCTGGTCCTCTTTCCAGGGCACATACTGAAACACAGCTTCATTAAATCATCTTGCACATCCTTGTGGAGATATTCAAAAGTCATCTGGACATGATCCTGAGTAACAGTGCTTTTGGGGACTCTACTTGATTAGGAAGGATGGACTAGATGACCTCCAGGGGTCCCTGCCAACACTGACAGTTTCCTTCTTAGCCTGGAGCATTTTCTGAATAGGATCAGAAGGTGAATTTCATACTGTCATTAACTCATAAAACACAAGGGGTGAAGGAGCATTTGCTCTTTTGCCACAGACCTCTATACACAACAACATTCACCCCATCCAATCAACAATGGCAACCAGATCATGGCATTAAGAATCCAATTGGATAGTTTCAGAAATGTTTTTCACTTCTCTACACAAAAAGGGACCTGCCTCACTGTCAGAGAAGCATTTATCTTCTCATAGTTTGCCTCCCCTTTTCCAAAGTTCTATAAAAATTTGTACAAATCCTGGGCTCATTGCATCATTAGGAATGCCACTCTCTTGCAAATTGTGTTCCCTCACTAATTTTCATGAGTTCTTCACAGTCCTGTAATGTCTACCTTCACATATCAACTTATGTCTCTAGGGTGACTAAATAACAGTAAATTAATTAGATACATGATTAAATAAAATTATGTTTATATTTTTACTTCCCCCTCACAAAAACAACAACAACAACCAAACAAAAACCAAGAAAAGAAAAAAAAAGCAAAAAAAAAGCCAACAGTTTTATGGAGAATCTTAGGCAGTTTTATGGAAAACATACAGGGATTATAATACAAAATATGTTTAATGTTTTAATCCAATTAGCATGTAAAACAGAATTGTATTGAAAACAGAAACAGGCAGACTGGGAGCTCCAGCTGCTTTTTGAATTATTCACAGTATTTCTTTGTTTCCCATGACTTTTGTTGCAGATACCAGCTCTGGGTCCACATAGGCTAACACTGGAAATTAAAGAAAGGCACACTCTTCTGGATCTGCATAAGACAATTGAGGTTTGAAAGCTTTGTGATTGCATTTATGCACTGTTAACTGCCTGAGTCTGAATTAGTTTCAGGTCTGAAAATTGCACGACATTCTTTGGTGGCCATGATCTTAAACATGTAAATACACTTTTTTTTTTAAGCCTAACATTCAGTTGTCCTGTTAATCATGATATTTCTGTTTAGACCACTGAACATAAGAATTTCCACTTTTTTTCTTGATGGTCACATCTATACCAGTCTGAACTACTGAACTGTTCAGAAACAAGTCTCAGCAGGATTAACAAAACAGACATTTCTGTGAATTGCACAATTTTAGAAATTAATCAGTGAGAACTCACATGTCCAATACAAGAATGCACTGGAGACTGTTCAAGAAACGGGCTATCAAATTTAAGTCCCCAGGCCAAATGAAGAATTTCTTCCACTTGGAACTGAGACTCCAGTTAGCATGGAGTACTTGTCTGTTGAAATTTGCTGACTTGACAAAAGTAAAAATCTTTTCCATAAGATGGATCCCTGTGGATGGGACCTCATAACACACAGGCAGGGATCCAACATGCACTGCAGCTGAACTCCTGTGTTTACACATCCAGTTGTTCCCCCTTCCTTGGCATGTATCTTTGAAGACTTAAACACTTTGCTTGCCTTGTATCACAGTTAGGGATCCCAGTGTGTTGACATTATAGGGCAGCTGGCATATTCCTTTGGGCCATTCTCTGGACATCAGATTTTCCATGCTGCATAGGACCTAATGAAGCTGGAACTTGTGATGTTTGTGATCAACAGAATCCCATAACCTGATAGAATCTCACAGGCAACACACTCCGGTTTACTGCACAATTGACAACCTTCAATTAGCCTAGGCTGTTTCTCTTTACAGATACATAGTGGTGGGGTCTTCTTTCCATGTAGATTAAATGACCCCTTACTCCAAAAGGGAAGAAGACTGTCTTTTTGACAGAGAACGGTTTTTTTCCTCTATGAATGGTCTTGATTACTCTACCAATTGGGGTGTGTATGTGATCACAGTGAGGATTCCTGCCTTGCTCGATACTGATTTTGTCTTTAATCTCAATACAGTCAAGGCTTCAGCTCTTCTGGCTTGTGCTCTAGTCCCTGCATCATATGCTAAAAGGCAGGCACCAGGGGCCCTTTTCCATACAGCATGGTGTTTTGGCTGAAATTCACTCAGCAAACTGTCCCAAGTGGTCATATTATCCTGGCATTTCCCAACACTGGGCAAAGAGGTGGGCACCTAAATTAGATAGAATGCATTCTCAAATAAAGTCTTTGGATCTTTATCAGAACCAGAAAAGTCACTGACATTGTGTTTTCTTGTAATTCAAGATCTCCCTCTCTGACAATGTCACAGTATCTGTTGTAGATTAATTTTAATATGAAGGAGTGATAGCTGATCAACATCTCAGCATAGTGGACTTTATTTTCTGCAACCACCTATAATATGCGTACTGTAATTTCCATAACATCATTACTATTAAAACATTTTGTTCTTATGCAAGAAGAGGGTCACATATTTTGAGGTGCTACAGAGTTTGGAGGGGTTTCTTGGTTGGTTGGTTGGTTGGTTGGTTGGTTGTGTTTTTTTTGTTTTGTTTTTTTCCTGAGTCACATCTTTCTTACTGAAAACACCCAGAGATTTTTCCTCTTGTGTACTTGAAACATTGCTGTACTCACAGTGTACAATGAGTTTCCAAAGGACTGAAAAAATATTTAACTACACAGATTTCATTTGATTCAATGGAAATTGTGCAGTGTAATCCTATGCAACTCTTTTAAGTTTAGGAACATGTTTTTCACCCAGTTAGCATTTAATTGAAGCAGATTTGGGAACAACCTTGTGACAATCTCCACAAATCATGGCAACCAGTTCTTAGTTAGACAGATGCTTTCTAAATAGGATCTTTAAAACTTTTATTTACTTCTTCTACAGGTTTTTGTATTTTAAAATTGAGAAATACTGGTGTGCATTTCTCCCCTGGTTAGCATTAATTTCTGATTCATAATCCCTCTACAAACAACACATTTATTGATTCAGAACCTCCCACAAGCCTGTCTTGCCAGTGTGTGTCTTTTCTATGAAAAATGTGAAAAGACACCCAATTTAAAAAAAAAAAAAAATGGAAATGAGCCACCTTTATCTTAAGGGTTTTTTTGCAGTCAATGTGTTGCCCCAGCAACCTAGGTTCCTACTGTCTGGCAGAAGACAGATTTCTTTGGTTCCATCATATTGCAAAGTTGAGAGAAAGAAGAGAGAGACAGGCAATGAAAATTCACCATTTCGTTATTCAAATATGTGAATTCCCCTGAGCTGTAACCAAGCTATGACTCTTACCCACAGAGTTCTTCAACACCTATTCAAACTCTTCAGTGCTGCAATACTTCATTTTCATTAATTAAATTATTACAACAAACTCTGTGTAAAGATAGCATTCAACTGAATTCACACATTTCAAACTAGTTATTCAGTAAAGATGAAGCTCATATTGTTATGCCATGAATTGATAAAGATCTTGTTTATTTCCCTTACCAGAGGCTTTTTAAACTTCTACTTAAAAAACCAAACTAAACCATACCAAATCAAACCAAAACGCACTCAAAAAAACCAGCAAAGCAACAAAAAACAAAAAGGAAAATCAACACAAATCAGAAAAAAAACCAAACAGAAAACCCCATAAACCCTCAAAACAGTCATTTATGTCATCTCATGTAGGTGAAAAAATCAGAAGTTAGTCCAAAAACCTTTTTTCTTTACTTAATAACATAAGCATGTTATTGTAAACTACTAGAGTTAATGAATCATAAAGATTAAGTCATAAGAAGCTTAAAAACTTATCGTTCTTGCTTATAGAACATGAAGTCCATCATTTTTTAGTTGAAAAAGGTGGTACTTGAGCAAGTTGATGCAATTAGATTACATTTCAGCCTTTTCTTTTTGATCTACCTTTGGTACATGCATTCACAAAACACTTTACCTTCTGTCAGTCACATGCGTCAAAAGAAAAAAAAACAATAATGGACAAGAAATAGCAGTGTAAACCAGCTTATTAAATGACCAGCTGAAAGGAATTGACACGGAAGGGAAGACAGGCATCTGAAAACACATACAGAAGGACGAAACAGAACCTAAATGTGCTTTGCAGTAAAGTGATGACAATCATGGGAGTGGTCTATATGATGCGCAGGATGCAGTATTGCAGCTTTGAAATCTGTTCTTTAGTCTCTAATTCTCTCATCCATCTAGATATGTGACACAGACACTGGGCAGCCCAAACATCTTTGTGTAGCAGGAAAATCAGAGATGGATGGCATTAGACATTAGGGATCACAGATGCATAGCTTGCAAAAACACAAAAAGGGCAGCTTGTATACTAACTCACAGCTATCAGACATGACACTGTGAAGATGAGGAAAAAATTGATGTCCAGCTAAAGAAGAAAGTTCTTTTCACTCATTAGAGTGTTTCATTTTAGCCACCAAATTTTCCTACCAGATGTGTTTGTGAGCAAATAGAGATTTTGATAGAAGTGGAGAACAGTAAAACCTAAAATAATGTCATGCAGTATACTCATAGGCAGTCTGGTAAATTTAAGCATGCCTAAGAAGTGACATGGACTGTGACTCCCGGTGTGATACTAGATGTGAACACCATTCTCTGGTGTACACAGTTATACACCTCTAACCATAATCTGAACTACAAACATCTCTCTAGTTTTTTTTATACAATATATGGAGTTTTTACAGAAATGTGTTCTTCTGATGGAGTTTTTGCTATCATCTCTATCAAACCGTAATATGCAAAATCTAGAGGAGCATAGAGCAACAAGCATAAACCAGGCAAAAAGAATATATTAATGATCATGGGAGAGACATAAGAGGTACAGATTTCCCTCTGTCATGCAGACCATGAGACTTGTGAAAATACTTTATATTAAGAGAAAGCTGGAGGTTTGAACATATATCTAATTTATTACTGTGAAAAATAAAGGAGTGGCAGGATAGCAATGGCAAAAGGTTTGTGAAACTCAGTACCAAAGAATGGAATAAAAGATTGAATCATGTCATGAGAAAATCAACAGCTACAAGGAAATCAGTTATTTGAGAAAACTGTGAAATGAAGTACCCTGAAGTATGTTGTAAGCACACTTGTTTTTTTCAGAGGTTCTACTCTTTTTTCTTTTCCTTTTCTTTTCTTTTCTTTTCCTTTCTTTTCTTTTCTTTTCTTTTCTTTTTTCTTTTCTTTTCTTTTCTTTTCTTTTCTTTTCTTTTCTTTTTCTTTTCTTTTCTTTTTTCTTTTCTTTTCTTTTCTTTTCTTTTCTTTTCTTTTCTTTTCTTTTCTTTTCTTTTCTTTTCTTTTCTTTTCTTTTCTTTTCTTTTCTTTTCTTTTCTTTTCTTTTCTTTTCTTTCCTTTTTCTCTTCTCTCACATAAAAAGACTATGTACATATGTAGAAGATGAACTCACAACTGGTGTAAGGTCTGATATGGTCTATCAACTTCCTTTGCAATATAGTTTTATTGAACCACTTCAATACTCTGACCTCTAATTCTTTACTGGATTCCCATATATTTAGGAAATGTTATAAGGAAACCTACCAAATTCTTTCTCATTTCAAAAGTTGGTGATTGTAGCAAAAGACTAAAATCTCATACTTTTTATATTAATAAATTACCATCAAAGAACACTAAAAGGCTAGGAAGATAGCAGGTGATAATCTTTCAGAACTGGCGGATCATTTTCATTCTTTCCCTTTGACTGTTTCACATCATTACTGGATTATTTGACAACTTAAAGCAAGCAAAAAAACAATAGAAACACAACAACGAAAATGGAATAGAAAGATCAAAAAATTATACCTCAAATCACCAATTTAATTTTCTCTTCTGTGTGTTTCTTGTTTTCAACTTGGTTTGTATTCTAGCTAGCACTTGAAAACCAATAGAAAAATATTTTGTGATTGCAGAGAATTTCCATTTTCCACCTTTTACTGCAGTCACTACAAAATCTAAATAATTTCAAACTAGAGCTGTATTATTTGATTTTGCTCTGTCTCCAATTTTATGTACATGTGTAAACAAAAGATATAATACTGTACTATTCTCCTCCATCTGTGTTATGAATAAGAGATTTTAACTTCTCAAATAAACTAGTTGCTGAGCCAGAATGCCATTAGTAACTGCTCTCTGCGTCCTCAGTTTTTAGACACCCTTTCTTCTGTAAGTTATTAATCTTTGTATGAAACCTCTTAAGTCAAACCCTTTGATTGTTTTTGCATTATTGAAATGTCTTCCAAATCCCTGATTTTGTAACTATGTAATGTGGGATGAACAACTAAATAAACCAAGTGTCTAATATTACCAAAATAGTCTTTGAGTTTCATGGTGGCAGAACTATGATGCCCCCAAACCAAAGTGTTCCCAAAGGTAAAAGAAACTTCAAGGCTCTTAGAAAAGAGTAGGTATCCCTATGTACTCATGCCAACTTACACTATTTGTATTAGGTTTGCACAGCAAGGTTTGGGTAGTGGGGAAGTGGAGGGAGGGTGAATGGGCCTGAGTGGCCTCTCTGGGAAGATGATTAGATGCTTCCCCCATGTCCAACAGAGACAATGGACAATGCCCATCAGCCCCCAGACAGATCTGCCACTGGCTAAGGCTAAGCCAATCAGCAATAACCTCTGCAATACCATATTTAGGAAAGAAAAAAGAAGTAATTGCATAAAAAAATAGAGGAGAATATGCAAGAAAAACAGCCTTGTGGACACCAAGGTCTGTGAATATGAAGCAGAAGGAGGTTCTCCAGGCACTAGACCTGGGGCATGCTGAGGCAGGCTGTTCCCCTGCAGCCTCTGGAGATCCACAGTGGAGCAGAGATCCACCTACAGCCCATGAAGGACCCACACTGGAGCAGGTGGATTCCCAAAAGAAGGCTCTGACCCTGTGGAAAGCCCAAGCAGAAGCAGGTTCTTTCTGAGACCTGAAGACCCACAGAGAGAAGAGTCCACACTAGAGAGGATTTACTGATAGGACTTGTGACTCCATAGTGGACTCACACTGGAACAGCCGGTTCCTGAAAGACTGCACCACATGGAAAGGACACACAGTGAGGCAGTTTGTGAAGAACTGTAGCCTGTGGGATGGACTGATATTGAAGAAGTTCATAGAGGACTGTGTGCTGTGGAAGGGGCACAACAGTGGTGCAGGGGAAAGACTCCTCTCCCTGAGGAGGTAACAATGGCAGAAACAACATGCAATGAACTGATCATAACCCCCATTCCCCATCTTCCTGTGCTGCTGGTGGGGAGGAGGTAGAGAATTGGAAATAAAGATAAACCCAGGATGGAGGAGAGAGGCAGGGAAGGGAAGGTGGGTGGGAAGATGTTTTTACAATCTGTTTAACTTCTCATTGTCCTACTCTGATTTTGATTAGTAATAAATTCAATTTCCTTAATCCAAGTCTGTTTTGCCTGTGACAGTAATCAGTGAGTGACGTCTCCCTGTCCTTAACTCATGAACCTTTCCTCATGTTTTCTCTCTCCTGTCCAGTTGCAGAGAGGAGTTAGAGAGTGGTTTTGGTCAAACCATTACACTATTATATATTTATGTGTTATAAATAAAGCATGAAGAAAGAGAGAGGGATTGATAAGTATAAAATATATATTTATATTTAAATTAAAACCCACCTTTATCAACAATTGTAACTGAGATCAGAGATTTGGATACTTAGCTAGAGGCATCTATAGATTTATCTAAATCTATGTTTTACTATTCATATCCCATTCAAACTTTCCAATCTTAATAAGATTTAAAACATGGATTTTGGCAGTAATTTTAAATTCAGTCAAAACAAAATGAAGATATAGAGTTCATATAGCTTTGAAGGGGTTAGGAGCTGCTTTAGAAAATTTGTGTGATTCTAAAATGCCCCTATGCTAAATGTTTGGCATTTTGTCAGGTTTTAAAAATTTTCTTAGGTTTTAATATTTGCTTAGTATCTTTTGTGAGATCTGCAGTTTAAATTCATGTTTTAAATTAATCTATAAATACAAAATACATAGTTCAGCTAGGTCTGTAAATGTACCTCATATAACTGGACTGAAAGAGACTATGATGAGACCCATAGCTTCTCCACTTTGGTATCTGTCTTACCTCAAAGGTAAGACAGCTAATATACTTAAGCACTCAAAAGGTTTATCCCAAAGTTCCTTTCTTAACTGAAGTTCTCAAAGAAATAAACTCATATAAACAATTGTGTGTGATTCTCAAAAAATATTGTTAAAAAAAGTAGAAAAGATAGGTATAAATTGTTGATTTTCACTAAGAAAACATATTAGAAATATATCATTCAAGTATTTTTGGGGAGTATTAATATTTTAGCATATTCATAGATATTCTAGCACAGAACATGAAAAGGCAACAGGTTTTGCAGATAACAGCTCTGAATAACACTGAAATCACCTGGTGGAAGTAACGATAAAGAGAAACTAATTTGCTCTAAACTCACCATGACTGGCCTGAGAAAATGTTGGAGTCATTGCAGAAATTTTTCCATATGTATCGTCTCATCACCCATAACTAGGCAAGTACAACAGGGAAGGACCAGTGCAGAAACTGAGAGTGAACAGAATTCATTTTGATTCCTCCATATGCATTCAGCTCCTGCATACCACCTGAGGTTCTGCTTCCTTCACTTTGGAACTGATACTCGGAAAGGCAAGGCAACGATCAGAGATATTGAACTGCCAGCAGCTTGCTTGCTTAGTAGAATATGACTCTTTAGGATGAAGAAGAGATGACTGGAAAAGAAATTATTGATCTATGTAGTGATTTACAAAGTTAATAAACTACTGGAAAGAAATAGAGACCAGCTATTCACTACTTCTCACAGTTTAGGAAAAAATAAAAAGAGAAGGGGGGAGAGCGATTGATTTTTCCATCAGTATTGAACAAAATACATAATTTTGTCTGATGATTAGTTAGTCTGTGGGATTCCTTATCATAAGCTATTGGAGTGACAAGTGGGAATTTAAAAATAGTTTGATAATTCATGGTGGGTTGATTCATCAAAGACTAGTAAACAATAGTTTGGAGGTACCTCAGGCTGAAGCAGTTAGTAAAAAAATTGATTTCCAAAAGCTAAGATGAAATTGACTTAATAGACTTTTTTTTCTTATTTTTTTTCCCTTTTCCCCCAGAAATGATAGGAAAAACAATCTGGGACAAAACAGGGATGGGTCTTCAGTCCCATCCAGTACATCTCTCATGTTTCAGCTTGTGATTTAGGTCTTGTAATTTCTTCTCATCTCATCTCATCTCATCTCATCTCATCTCATCTCATCTCATCTCATCTCATCTCATCTCATCATCTCTTCAGATTACATTTTAAAACAGAAGTGATATGGTTAAAAAAAGAGAATAAGAATTTTCAGTTGTAACAATCCTTGAATTCTGCTAGTTTCTCTTAAATTCTACAATATGGGCTGAATTGTAGGCATGTCATTATTCCTCAGATCCTTCACATAATTTTATATCTGGTTGTAATTATCTATCATATATATCTGGATAAATAAAATGCAATTTTTTTTTGGGGGGTGGGGCAGGTTTAGACAATGCATTGTAGAATTTTGATTTCAGGGCTGGGTTTGATTTAAGTTATTGAAATGAAACAACAAGAAAACTTTTCCCTTTCTATTGCTCTACGCTTCCTTCTAAATACTCAGAGTTTCACTGGATAACATTGTTTCTTATTCAAGACTCATATAGAGCTATTGTTCCCTTTAAAACAGTCCTCCTCCCAGGGACAGGTGCATTTCAAAAATGAGTAGAATGATCCATTGAGACAATTATTGCTGATATGTAAACTCAGCAGAAATCAGAGATTTCTGGTCAGCATATCAATGGCGCTTGTGTAGGCATATTAATGTTGTGCAATTGCTGCAGAAGAATTAGAAGTGATTGTGGGCTGTATTAATAAACAATTTCCTGTAAAGGCAGAGAAGCATTAATGCTAAGGACCTGGAAGGACATTGTGTTTAAAATTTTATTTACCTATGTAAAGGAAGGTGATTTCCAATCAGAACATATTCGAAGAAGGACAGGTGGCATTGATGTCGTGAGAGACCCCAGCAAAGCAGGACTCTGAGCCAAGTTAGTGTGGGATAAAATAAAAAGTGTAAGTCCTTTAATGTCAGGCCTAGGGCCCACAGGAATACATATTGACGCGCGTTGAACACTGATTTCTATGGGTTTCACCAGCTCTGTTGTCCTTCTCTGGACAGATTCCAGTCCCTCAATGTTTTTCTTGTCACGAGGGACCCAAAACAGAACACAGTACTAGAGGTCCAGCCTCTCCAGCGCTGAGTACAAGGGAAAGATTACTTCCCTGATTCTGCTGGCCACAGTATTTTTGATACAGACCAGAAGGTCATTGGCCTTCTTGGCCACCTGGGCACACAGCTGGCTCATATTCAACCAGCTGTCGACTGAAATCACCAGGTTCTTTTCTGCCAGGTAGTTTTCCAGCCACTCTTCCCCAAGCCTTTAGTGATGCATGGGGTTTATTGTGACCACAGTACAGGACCCAGCACTTTATCTTGTTGAACTTCATACCATTATCCTCAGCCCATCAATTCAGCCTATGCAGATTTCCCTGTAGAGACTTCCTACAATGCAGGAGGTTATTATTCACACCCATCTTAATGTCATCTTCTAACTTACCAAGGCTGCACTTGATTTCCTCCTCCAGATCACCAATAAAGATATTAAACAGAACTGGCCCTAGTACTGATCCTCAGGGAAACCCACTAGTGACTGATGGGCAGCTGGATGTAACATCATTCACCACCACTCTCTGGGCCTGGCCATCCAGCCAGCTTTTTATCAAGCAAAGAATGTACCTGTCCAAGCTGTGGGCTGCCAACCTTTCCAGGAGAATGATGTGGGATACAGTATCAAAGGCTTTACTGAAGTCTTGGTAGACACATCCACAGCCTTTCACTCATCCACTAGGCTGGTCACCTAGTAAGATCAGGTTGGGCAAGGAGGACCTGCCTTTCCTAAAGCCATGCTGACTGGGCCTGATGACCTGGTTGTATTGCATGTTTCATGTGAAGGCATGTTTCATGTTTCATGTGAAAATTATCTGCTTCATGACCTTCCACGGTACTGAGGTCAGGCTGACAGGCCTGGAGTTCCGCAGATTTTCCCTCTGGCCTTTCTTGTGGATGGGTGTCACTTTAACTAACCTCCAGTCACCTGGGAGGTCCCCAGTTATTCAGATGGTAAATGGTGGAGAGTGTCTTGGTGAGCTCTTCTGCCAACTGCCTCAGTACACACCAGTGAATCCCATCCAGCCCCATAGACTTATGAGTATCTAAGTGGCATAGCACATCACTAAGTAGTTCTTCCTGGTTTACAGAGGACCTATTCTGCTTCCTGTCTATGTCTACCAGCTCAGAGGTGTGGTTGCTCTAAGGATGACCAGTCATTCTGTTGAAGACTGAGGAAAAGAAGGCATTAAGTATCTCAGGCTTTTCCTCATCCTTGCTTACGTTCCCCTCTGCATCCAATAAAGGATGGAGGTTTTCCTTATCCCTCCTTTTCTTGTTATTCATTAAAACACTTTTATTATCTTTCACAGCAGCAGTCAGATTGAGTTCTAGCCAATCTTTTGCCTTTCTAATTTTCTCTCTACATAACCTAATGATATCCTTATACTCTTCCTGAGTTCCCTCAGAACAGTAGGGTTCTAGAAGAGTCATCAATTTGCAATGGTGTGAAAACAACTAGTTTTATTCTCATTCCTATTCAGGTTGTATTAAATATAATGAAATTTGGTAGTGTTTAATAACATGGACCTACGTCCCCTGAGGCATGTGATCCTTTCCTGTCCCACAGTATTCTATCTATATATGCTCAGTGAAATTCTTCCAATAAATCTCTCTCTTTCCCAGTGGTCTTCATGGATCAAATAGGAGAAATGTAGCTTCACACAGTACTATAATAAAAATACCACCAAAACATAAGTTTAAAGGGATGCAAGAATGGGAAAGAACTAAGTGCATAAAAGCATTTAAAAACAAGAGAGAACTGAAAATACAGACAATAGTACAAACAAAATTTTGTTGTATGCAACATTTTGCACAGGACAAGATCAGGAGAACTGAAACCAATGACTGAGATCCAGTTTATTTCAATCTGAAATTAATAAATATTCCACAAAATGAGACATAATTTTCACATCACTAAATTATAGTACATACAGAAGCCTACTTTCAAAAAAGTTTCAAAGAAGGACTTCTACTTCTTCATCTTGTTTTTGTTGTTTTCTAGGTTTTTTTTTTCCCTGAAAATCTTCATCAGGCAAAATCAACTAAGTATGACTGAGTTGACTATGCTTACTATCTTTTTCCTAAGGAATAAATAAATAAATTGTTTTTCAATTCAATTTCACTGAGAATTTGAGTGATTTGCAAATGTCCACATGTTCATTCTCTACCCTCCATCTTCTATCCGGAAGCTTAAAAGTGTGACTCTCAATTTATAGGCTTTTATGATGATTTGAAGCAATCAGATTGTTGTCTGAACCAGCTTGGTAATAACAGTTAGAAATTCTAAAAAATTTTGAACTGAACCTTTTCTCAGTAAATCAAATACAAAAGAGCATATTCCCCTTAGAACAGTATATCTATACTGTATATTGATATTGGGTTCAATTAATTTTATTCCATCCAAGCCAAAGGAAGGTAATTTCCAGCAAGTTGTTGCAAGTCTATCACAGTAGGATTTTGAATAGGGTTTTACTTTTTTTTTTTTTTTCAGAATTACTGCCGTCTATTCCATGCATTTTCTCTGCTTTCAACACAGTATGCACTTTTTCTTGCTTTCAGTAACTTAGTTTGAAGTCTAACATCAATCAAAAAGTCTACCACCTTCACAAGGCAGCATCAGAGAAATTGGATGCAATTTGTGGTTATAAAATTGCAAATAAAGGGTGGAGAAAAAGATGGAGTTCTGAGAACAAATAAGTGCATGGAAAGATATGGACTGGAAGCATATTCAGTACAGCCTTCACTTTAAAAGGCCAGTTATGCAGCCACATAATAAAGAGCTGATGGTCACTGTTATGCTTTGCTCTTGAGCTGTAGGTCTGTAGGCAGCAAAGATCTCAGGGGCATGATTAGAAAGATAATATGAAAGAGCTCATCATTTTGAGATGTTGTGACTTTATAAGTGTTCTTTACAATGCAAGCAAGGCAGAAAGCACAGAAAAATCATTTCTATATGGATAGCAGTGAGAAAGTGCATAAATCTTTCTGCCCTTTAAGAGTATTTCGTTTAAATTTTTAACATCACTTAGGCTTTCTAATCTGCAAAAAGCAGATATTTGTAGAAGCTGATGGATTTTTTATTTCTTTACACTTTAATAATATATTATGCCATCTAAATGCCTTATTATCTGTATTAGTAATTGATTTAGGTACATTTTCTTCCTTTGAATCCTTACTAAACAGAGCCGTTCTTTTCTGCATTGATTTTGCTGTCTCAGCCACATTGAGGCATAGACACTTTTTTGTCTTCCATCTGAATGAACAATTTCCTAGTTAGACACACTGGATTTGGACTTGGGTCAATAAAAGCTTTGCTGTGTCCTTTCTCTTTCCTCACACAGCTCACAAAAGGGAACTAAATTCCATTCATCCTTTTACTGGACACTGTGGAATATTTAGCAATGCAATTCTGGCTGGAATGAGAAAACATGGCAAGAAATTGGAAGAAACACAAATAAGAATGCTTTATTTCCTGTGCTCACTCCCCTGAAGATCTGTTGCCTCTGGGAAAGCATGTGAATTTCCTGGACTTTGACTATTTGTCTCTGCCACTGAATTGCTTTAGAAGTATAACATGTTAAATATCAAAAGATGATTTATCTTAATCCTATTGAATCTGATGTGGTTAACTGTAAGTTATTTGCAAAGAAGACCACTTTGAATGGTTCTTGGCAATATCAGCGTAAAGTAAAATATGAGCATTGAACAGTTTTCATGTGAAGAGTACTTTTTAACTTTAAACTCAACCAGGGTTTAATAAAGTGTTTTCTCTCTAAACTTAGTAGACAGATGCAGAATTCAAAGACTCCAGGGTACTGCATAGTTCTTTGCAAGGATGTAATCAATGCATTAAAATTTATTTTGTTTTTGTTTTTTGCTTGTTATTTTATGTTACATGATGTATTTACAGATAACCCATTCACAGTAAAAACTACTAGATAAGAAGCTATTATCAACTGAAATTTTAGAAATTTCTAAAATAATTTCTGATGTGTTCAATTTTAAGCTTCACCATCAGCTTGCTTATATATATGTGCATATATCAACTCCCTTCTCATAGTCTTTAAGACTTTTTGTTTTGTTTGTATGTTGATGCCACATACACATAAGCAGGAGACATTAAAAAAAAACCAACACCCTCCCCCCTCAAAAAACCCAGTTCCTAGCATAGATATAGTTTTCCTGTAAGTTTAAGCACAGCAATAATTTCACCTTAAGGTTTTACCTGTGCATGTGTCAGACATGCAGATTCATAAGAGCGCACATATATAATCCTTCCATATAAATCCAGGATTCACCTAAGACCAGACCGTTGTGTTCATATGTGACACGGTAAAGTAGTCCAGGGGGTACTACTAGTAGGAAAATAAAACATGACCAAAAAACCCAGCAACTTTTCCACAGTTCTGATGGTATATCAGGAAAGCAAGGCTTTCTGTGCTGTTTCCATATGCAGTTATACTAGAGATCAGGGTGGTTCATGGTGCACTTGACCTGTTCTGACCCATCTACTAACAGCAGCGCTGAGTAGAGACAGTCTACTCGTATTCTGTGCCCACAAGAAGAGCTGCAGAGAATTCTTAGCTACAAAGAAGTGCTGCAAAATACTCAAAGAATTTCAGTTTTAAAATGAGGATATACAAAACGATCTCAGATGTCATTTGTAGAACTAAAAGGTGATAAAAGAAATGGAATTCAATTATAATTTTTACATAATCTCCCTTTAAATATAAATCATATGCTTTGAAATTTGTTAAAGGATTCTATAAATGAATTTGAAGACAATTCATTCACTGAAAAAATGTATGCATTTGCAACATCCTAACTTACATCTCTAATCCCCTGATTAGGAAAGATACAAACAACAGGAGTCACTTTAAAGCTGACATTTTCTTTCATCACCTTTGATATGAGCAGTGGGGTTTTCAACCCATTAGATAGATCACCAAATGATGTCTGTGTCACATCAGTTCTGCTGAGTGAAGGCTATTTAATATGTAACTCATTAAACTAGCTCTAAGTTTTTATTTCCTCTTCCTTTTCAAATTTATATGACAAAATAAAAATTTTGAATAAGAATAGGACTTTGAGATGCTACTGTAAAGTTATGTTCTGCTGTAGAGTTTAAATTCTTAGTTTATTAAGAAGCTTTATAGCAACATTACTTGATTATTTAAGGCAGAGAGGTTGATTCTGAATTTGAAAGGAGAAGGCAGAAGGGAGGGATAAAATTACTGTTGGTTTGAGGTTTACAATGATATGTTTTGTTTTGTTTCATGCCTTTCTGCTTTCTAACTTTGCTTTCCAACTTTGCTTTCCATTCACACATCCATAATTTTCTGTATGAAACTAGCAAAAATATTAATTTTTTTCCTGCTTTTTGAGAGTGTGGGTTGGCAAAAAATAAAAATTTCAATTCTTACATGAGTATATTGCTGGAAAGAGGAGGTTAAAGAATCCTTAAAATCTAAGGACACGTGGAATATGATCTGGCTTCTACATTATTAGTTTTTACATTTTTTATCAAAGAACAAACCAGTATATGTGGGTTACTGGAAGAACAAGGGTTCCAAGGGTTTCTCAGCCATGAGGAAGGGTTGAGTATGAAGGGCAGCAGGATCTGCAGGACCAGGGAATGTTGTATACTTATTATGTGTTTCCTATATTGGGAGGTAGCTTTTTCAAAAGCACATTTTTCAAAAGTAGAGATGATAAAAATCATGCTGATAGGACAAAGCAAGGAACATGTGTGAAAAAGTTCTCAGAGAGGTTATCAAATCATCTTATTAAGGATTTATTAGAAAAATAAATTTTTCTATTAATAATACAAAGATGGAAGGAGAACTAAATCTTGACAAAATAGAGTAGAAATACTTCAGAAAGGTACTAAGCAGTTCTAGAAAGAGGTTTCTTAAATATTTGTTCTGAAAAGCTGGGCTCATATTTGAATAGTTCTTACTAATTATCAGAGTTATATAAAGATTAATATAATGTTGCTATACCATATATTGATTGAAGACCATATTTCAAAAAAAATGGCGTGATGCAAATATTTTTACACAACAGAAGCAAGAAAAACAATGATATCTTTGAAAGCATGACCAGGATGTAGCAAAAACCTAACACAACTGGAAAGAGAAAAATTATCCTGAATAAGTGATGATGAGCAGAATATGTTAAAGTTCTGCTACAGGAAGAAATGAAAGCAAATACATATTTTTAAATTTTCTGTTTTATAACAAAATACTTGAAAAATTGAGGAAATCAGTGAAAGTTGTGTGGATTTATAAAGTTTAAAAGCTTGTCTGAAAAAGAACCTTGGAACTACTTTAAAACACAGATGCAAAGCCAATATATGTACTAGAAGTAGAAACAAAACGATTGAGAGAAAAGATACAAGACCTAACTAAATAGCTATTCACTTCATGTTAAGAATCATTTAGATATCAAGGAGTGAATAAAGTCTTCTGTGTGATATTTCACTGAAGCTGTTGAGATGTGGGTAAATGTATATTGCTCAAAATAGATGTCCAATTTACCCATTTCTGACCTTGACTCATTAAACTAGCTCTAAGTTTTTATTTCCTCTTCCTTTTCAAATTTATATGACAAAATAAAAATTTTGAATCTGTGCAAAAAAAGAATTTACAATGGTAAGCTAGGAGTATATGAGAAGCAGCAAGAACAGACTAACTAAATAGAAAGATATGTCTTGAAGGACAGAATACACAGGAGAAAAGTGAGACTTGCCAACTATCAAGCTGAGCTGGACCTTGCAAAGGAAATTAAAACAAACAGCAAAAAGTGTTTTAGCTACAAAAATAAAAAGAGAACAAGAAAGGACAAAGTGGTGTGGTAATTCAGCAAGTATAGGGGCAAAGATTAAAGTGAATTTAGATCCTGTCAAAAAAAAACTTTTCATGCAGATTTCAGTAACTACAATGATGTAGTACACAGAGGCAAAGCCAAGGGGGTAATAGAAGTAAGAGTATGAAAATGAAACATGCCATAACTGAGGAGGAAGTAACATTGAAAGAGCTTAATGCACTGAGGTCAGTGAGCAAATAAACTCCAGCATTGTATTCTGGCTTGTGTAATTACAAATCCAGAAGCAAAGCTCTTTTATGCATTTACCAAATCAGACCTCTGTGCTACTAAGATGTACACTTAGATTTTCAAGATAGACATTTTAGTGCCTGAAGTGTAAAGACACTAACTCAGGAACTTCAAGAACTGAAAAATATTGAGCATAAGATACTGAAAAGAGGAAGCCAGTGGAAATCAGGAAGAATATATGATATGGCAGTACTTGAAGGTCTGAAAAAAGGCATACAACAAATACTATCAGAAACAGCCAAAATCCAAGCAAGCCTTACTCATGGAGGAACCTTCAGTAGGAATATTCTAGTTCAGTTAGAGATGGTTTGGTAGCACATAGAACATACAGAAAACAGAATTTAGAGGATTTGCAGTTGTCCAGTCAGCACAAGTCTGAAACTCTTAAGCAGAGGTTATTGCTCCTGTGAATCTCTAGTCATGCTTGGAAAAATGATTGGATTGCATGTGAGGAGAAGACATTCCTTCTTCATGAAATGCAGTGTGATGAACCAGCTGAATGGAGACATGGGATCACAGAATTATTTAGGATGGAAAAGATCTATAAGATCATTGAGTTCAACTGCTAAAACAGCTCTGTCAACTCCTCCACCAAACCATGTCCCTAAGTGCCACATCTAGTCATGGTACTTCCAGGGATGGTGACTCAACCACTTCTCTGGCCAACTTGTTTCAGTGGTTGACTACCCTTTTGGTGAAAAGATTTTTTCTAATATTCAACCTAAACCTCCACTGGAAAAACTTGAGACCATTTCCTATTGTCCTATTTGGTAGATTAATGGCAAAATCCTGGTGCTAATGTTGTCCTTTTTTTGGGGGGGGAGAGAAAAAGATGAATGATGATACTAAACCCCAACACTGAACTACAGCAATTACAGAACATCTGTAGGGACACAACTGTCAGTACATATGTATATTCCTGCATGTCTATTTCAAATGCAAAATACTGCAATTTTGTATAGGCATCAAGTATTTAACTTGAGGAGTAAATCAAGTTGCACTGCAAGTGAAGTGGGACAGCTGTACACATATATATTTTTATGCATTGCTGTAAATTGTTAGAGTATTTTTATTGTCTCAAATTACTAAAATTTCAGTGAAATTTGAACAAAGTCATTTAATCTATCTTGTGTTTTCTTTCCTGAATTTCAAAATAAGGTTTAATCTTAATCAATGTAAAATCCTTTTTTTTAAAGACTGTGCAAGAACTTTCATGGTTCACAAGGCAATCTCCTTAGTGTCTTGAAGAATTTCAAGTATTACAATGCCAAGGGCCAAAGTCATTTATGAGTAGGTACATTTGAGAAAAAAAAAGAAACAGCCTGTAGGACTTAAGAAAAAAAAATTTTAAAATTGTACACATTTATTTTAATATAATGGAAGAAAATACTGAACTTCACTTTTCCAAAGATGATCTTGAGCTTTTTAGTGAAAACTCTGAAAACATAAAAAATAGAAACCATCTGTTTGGCTGAGTAGAAGAAAAATGTTTCCCCAGTGACAAATCTAAAATGAAGAAGAAATTGCCTCCAAAGCATTACAATGGAGAAAGCCAACTTGATTGCATCTGAGCCTATCTAGCACAGTTTAAGAATCAAAGAAGAGGAAAAAAGAATATCTCTAAGAACCAGGAGACCACAGAAACCATCCATAAGGAAAAGGAGTTAAAAAAATAAAAGAAAAAAAAAGAAAAAAGTCCCAAACTGTTATAGTGCCCTGGGACAGCCCAAAAGAGACTGCTGCAACAAGTGTTATGTTGTGTGGCCATGCCCTATCTTTCTGTGCAGATTTAGCTTTAAACAGTGTAGGTATACACCTTCTGCATCACTTTGGAGCCAGGAATCATTCCCTAGAGTGGGTACATTCAGTAGTGTAGAGATAGCTTATGTCTTTCTTATGCAGCTGCAAAGGGGCATAATTGGAATATTAAAGAAAAAGATCTGAGCAGAGTCAATAACTGTTCATTTGGACAGCAGACAAGGGCAAAGATCTATTTATTCCTAACTTTGCTGCACATTTATTTCTTTCACAGATCACTAGGAACAAGGAGTCTGGCACATTTAATCTATATTTCATATTCAGCATGTTGGCAAGTTTATAGTCTTTTGGAAAAGGTTTCCCCTTCTTATGTTTCAGGTCTTTTCGTGGTATGCCCTTGACACCCCTTACCATTGTTTCTTGTTTTTTTCTAATTTAAGTCGAATGAAAAGCCGGACTTTGAGATATGATGCAGTCTGTTACACTGGAGAAATGGAGCAGCAAATGCTAGGAAATAAAAATAACTTTGTAAGTGCTTCAGTCCTTACAAAGAATTACAAATGATTAATATTTTCTGTATTTCTAAATGTCCTGTATGAATATTTAGATTACAGACATCTGATTATAAGCTTTAAAAGCTTGATGTGATATTAGATGGTGTACAAGGATACTAAAAAATATCAACCAGAAAATCCTACGATCAGAATATCAGTATGCATGTGGGACCAATTTTGTGGAGGCAGCACAATTAGAGGGATCCAAAACCAGTAAGGAAAAAACTTCAGATTGAAATGCCTTAAGATTCAAAGGGTATAACTACCTGTGTTGTAAGAGTTTTGTAAGTAACTGTGCAAACACTAAGCATTGTGTCTCACTACTTTGAAATAGACACATATTAAATTCTACTTTTTCTATGCCTGACATTGAAATTGAGATGTTCAGGATGGATGACATCATAGTCAAGCTGAAGGAAAGAAAAAAATCGTCTTCAGTATTCATCATCTTGCTTTTTCTTCAGAATTTCAAAATTGGAATCTAAATGAGAGTTAAACACTTTTGGAGTGTTTTAATCACTTTGTGATTAAACCAATTTCTATGCATCTTGAGAGGGAGACAAACATTTTAGGAAAGAGAAAAAGAAAAGAACCTTATGATTAGGACTTGGGCAATTTTAATGGCCATTATGTTAAAGGGTGATTAGTTTCTCAGGACCAAGTGATATCCAAGGCAATATTTTTACCTCAAACATAACAATATTGTTACTTCTGTACCTTATCTTAGTCTTTCAAACATGCAGCAAATGTATGGTTGAAAAAGCTTAACAGTTAAAGAGAAAAGAAGTCATATGAGCAGTGGTAGTTTTATTTTGTGGGAACAGTGATAGTTTTATTGTACTTGTCAAAGCAGATGAACACATATATGATTTTAAACCTTCATTGCAATATATATATATATATAGACATATATACAAAATCATAAAAGGATATGGAAAGTATGTGGCAAAAAATAGTCTTTGTTAAAATCATTAATCGTTGAATATACCTCTAATATGATTCCAATTACTTGCCACTTAGGTTGCTGTCTGCATATCCATGTACTGTTGCATTGAAAAAATCGAGTTCAACTTAAATTGCATAGATATATGCTTAATATATTCCCTTATATCATTTTAGATACAAATACTATAGGTGCCAACTCTCTTTTTTTTTTGCTGTCATTAATGTTTTTCTGTAAACATATGTGACCATCACTTAATATTCAGATACAAAGTGAAACTATCACCAATGCCAGTAACTATTTTTATTCTTGGTCAATTTAAAGAGAAGAAATAACTAAAGATAAGGATTTTGTTTTAATATTAACTGGTGTCGTGGTTTAACTCCAACCTATAACCAATGACCACACAGCCACTTGCTCACTCCCTTACCAGCAGGATTGGGAAGATGATGGAAGGGTGAAAGCTAGAAAATTCGTGGGTTAAGATACAGTTTAGTTAAAATAAAAGCTGTACATACAAGCGAAGGAAAATAGGAAATTAATTCACTGGTTCCCATGGGCAAGTGTTTAGACATTCCCAGGAGAGTAGGGTCCCATCATGCCTAACAATTACTCAGGAAGACAAACGCCATCACTCCAAATGTCCCCCCCCCCTCCCCCTCCCCTCCTTCTTCCCTCCACTTTGTATACTGAGTATGATGTCATATGGCCTGGAATAGAGTTTGGTCATTTTGGGTCACCTCTGCTGGCTGTCTCCCCTCCCAGTCTCCCAGGCACACCAACCTTTTTGGGCAGTATGGCAATATAAGCAACAGAAAAGGCCTTGGCTCTGTGCAAGCACTGCTCAACAGCAAAAACAAGTCTTTATTATCCACTTAATTATGTTATAATTTTCTTCACGTATTTTTGGTTTTTTTGAAATAATTTAGCATACGCTTTCTGCCAACAAGTTCTGGACCCAAAATTTGAGAGCAGTTCCTAATGGTCTTTCAAGTTTTGCACTGACTTGGATTAGGCATTCATGCCTCATTATTTGATTCTGTTATGTGTCTTCCCAAAGCTAACTCTTGCAGTAAGGTTTCTAGTATGATCTATTTTTCCGTCTATAAATAAGTAAATAAATAAATATTCTTTCACATACCACATTTTACAGCATTTATGAGTTCTTATGTCTGCATGGAAAATTTCACTTCTACTAATTTTTTATATCAAATTTCTGGTGGCTCCCATGGTATAATGATATGATATGAGGAACAGTTCCATAGGACAGAACAAACAAAGAAGCTATTTGGAAACAAGTTGTGTGTGATAGAATTATGATACTTGTATATCTCTAGTGGGCAAACCCAAGTCTTTGGATTTGATCACTCCTAAAATAAGGAGGTTGAATTTGAAAAATACCTCCTAAAGATTCAGACCCATTTTCAGTCAGCATGTTAGTCAAATTCGACCTCAGAGAGAAATCTAGCCACAGTTACAAATGGAAATTCATTAATTTTTCCACTTATAATCTGGTTTTATTCCTTTATTAATGTTAGTTAATTTAGAATGCAACTCTGAGGATGCTAAATGGCCCTATATGAAACAAAAGTGGCAACTTGGATTGTAAATTCAGCAACAGTCATAGTTTATAGCTTTTGAAGTCACATCAGGAACAGACTGAGCTTGCAGCCAAGGGAAACTGTGCATCTGAAAACTAGTAAGTCCTAAGTATACTTTGCTGTTTGGCTGTAAGTATATTAATGTCAGGTTTTGCACTGAAACATGTTCTTTGACTAAAATTTTCTTAGTCCTGAATGTCAGAGTGGGTAAGGACTGACTGAAATATAAATGTGGTGTTTGTTGTCATTGGGGATCTTACGCTCTAAAGAGTGATTTAAATTTACTCTAATCAAATGAATAAAAGATCTATGAAATTGTGCTCTCTTGTTCTCAAACAGAAAATATTTGCCCTAAATTAAATTAATTGTCTTCCCTATATCAAAAGCATTCTTTGTTATTCTGCCTTCTGAGAAATGAGTACATATAATCATAGAATCTTTTTCTGGTCAAAAAGGCCTCTAAGATCATGGAGTTCAAACATTAACCCAGCACTGAAAAGTGCATCACCACTAAAGTATCCAAAAGTACCACACTTACATATCTTTTAAATAGTTTCAGGGATGGTGACGCAGTCATAGAAATATACAAAGGAAATCATATCTTTGTGTTCTATAAATGTAAGCTACCCTGAGGTGGTATACACCAGAACATATTGACAACAGCTTAAGTGCCAGAGCCAGTATTCTGTCTACAGACAACGTTGCTTTGATAAATACATATAAAAATATTTTAAGATGGAAAATTATAAACACTGCTGACTCTCAGATAAATTAGCACATGGAAAGACCTGTAGTTTTTTATTTAATGTTAACTATTAATGTTCTCTTCCAAACGGCTGGAAAAATATGGCACGTTATAATCTGTTAATCATAAACTTGGTTTAGAATTTCTTTGTGATATAGATCACATCCAGATCTCTGCATAGACTGGAATGGAAATGTCTTAATAAAACATTTCATGCAGAAAGCTGAGGATTTTTCAAATCGTAAAATTTTGCTTTGCTCATGATTTGGCTTCCTATGCACAAGGTCTTTCCAAGCACTTTGGCTATTCCAGTACATAAACATACAAATCTTAGGCCCTGTTCTCTTCATCTTCATAAATGACTTGGATGCAGGACTCGAAGGGATACTAAGCAAGTTTGCAGATGATGCAAAACTGGGAGGAGCTGTTGACTCCTTCAAAGGCAGGGAGGCCCTGAAGAGGTACCTCAACAAATTAGAGGAGTAGGAAATCATCAACCATAGGAAGCTGAACAAGGGAAAGTGCTGGATTCTGCATGTTGGATGGGGCAATCTGGGATGTTTGTAGAGACTAGGGAACGAAATGCTGGAAAGCAGTGCCATGGAAAGGGACTTGGGGGTCCTGGTCAACGGCAAGTTGAATGTGAGTCAGCACTGCCCTGGCAGCCAGGAGGGCCAACTGTTCCCTGGGGGGCCTCAGGCAAAACATCACCAGCTGGTTGAGGGAGGGATTATCCCACTCTGCTCTGCACTGGGGAAGCCTCACCTTGAATATTGTGTGCTGTTTTGGGCACTGCAATATAAGAAAGATATAAAGGTCTTAGAGAGTGTCCAAAGGAAGGCGACTAAGATGGTGAAGGGCCTTAAGGGGAAGCCATATGAGGAGGAGCTGAGAGCACTTGGTCCGTTCATTCTGGAAAAGAGGAGACTGAGGGGAGACCTCGTTGCAGTCTACAACTTCCTTGTGAGGGGAAGAGGAGAGGCAAGCATTGATCTCTTCTCCGTGATGACCAGAGACAGGACCTGAGGAAATGGCCTGAAGTTGTGCCAGGGAAGGTTTGGGCTGGATATTAGAAGGAGGTTCCTCATCCAGAGGGTGTTTGGGACAGGAACAGGCTCCCCTGAGAAGTGGTCATGGCACCAAACTTGCCAGAGTTCAAGAAAGTGGGATGATACTCCCAGACACACGGTTTGACTCTTGCAGATGGTCCTAGGCAGGGCTAGGAGGTGAACTCAGTGGTCCTTGTGGGTTCCTTCCAACTCAGCATATTTTGTGATTCTGTGATTCTGTGAAGGCCATTTCTATTTTCCAGAATGATAATTTATTTTCTTTTCACCAGCAGTACTTTTTTTTGTCCTAAATTAGGTTTATTTAATTTTTTCCAATATTAAACCAATTTCACAGACACAGTGAGGACTTCTTTTCGCAGAAGATTTTGAGGATATCTTAAATATTCATTGTAACTTTTGAAAAATTACTTTTCTCTGTGAAACGTCTTTAAGAACTCTAAGTCTTTTAAGTAAAGCCTATTCATGTTTTAATGGCTAAGAACATATTGACTGAGAAACTGAACTGTTTCACATCTTTCTGAACATCTTATGATGCAGAAAGCGGATTAGTGTTTTCTTCTCACACACACTTAAAAAGTGTGTGTAGAAATGAGGAATTTATATTTCTTCTCTCTGTTCCTTTTATATACTAACTTCCACTACTACCATTCTTTAACATGGGCATTCAGGATGTGAAGGTATATATTCATAAATAAGAAGGCAGTTTAATTTAAGATGCATGAAATCAATAGTGGGAGCTTGAGTTAGACACAGCATAAATGGCCAAACAGGATAAACAGAGACACAGGTCTGACCAAACTTTGTTTAGAATTGTTTTATGCTTCCTCCAGCTCCTGCATTCCTATAGCTCTGTAAGGGCTTATGAGTCATGACATTTGATTACTGTCTGATTATCCACAAACCAGCAGCAATGGGATGGAATGGGATGACCAGTAGATATCACCTTTGATACGTCTCAATGGTTTAAGAGATAATCAAGACACACTTCATCTGTAAATTTCCAATATTACAGTGACTTGGAAAGTGAGACTGTCTTGGGTTGAGCTGGAAAAATGCCAAGTGTCCAAGACAGAGAGAAAGGATTCTTTCCCCCTCTAACCAACCAGCCAAGGGAAAAAGAGGAAGAGGGGAAAAAAATCCAAAACAACTCCAAACTAGGTTTATGCTTAAACTAGCTACATATATTTATATGGAAAAGAGAAAATTACAATATAACACACACTTACACAAGTTAGGTATAACAACAAGTGCCATATCCAGTCTCATCTTAAAAACCTTCAGGGTCAGAGAAGCCACCACCTTTCTGGGCAGGTTGTTCCAATGCCTGATTACTCTATCTGTAAAGAATTTCTTTTTGATATCCAATCTGAACTTCCCCTGGCAGAGCTTAAGCCCATGCCCTATTGTCCTACTGTTGATTTCCTGAGAGGAGAGACCAATCCCCACCTGGCTACAGCCTCCTTTCAGGTAGTTGTAGAGAGTGATAAGGTCTCCCCTTAGCCTTCTCTTCTCCAGGCTAAACAATCCCAGGTTCCTCAGCCTTTCCTCATAGGACTTGTGCTCAAGCCCCTTCACCAGCCTCACTGCTCTTCTCTGGACATGCTCCAGCACCTCAATATCTTTCTTGAATTGAGGGGCCCACAACTGAACACAGTACTCAAGGTGTGGCCTCACCAACGCAGAGTACAGGGAAAGGATCACTTTCCTTGTCCTGATGGCCACACTATTCTTGATACAGGGCAGGATCCCACTGGTCTTCTTGGCCACTTGGGCATGCTGTTGGCTCATGTTCATCCTCTTGTCAATGCAACCCCCCAGGTCCCTTTCTGCCTGGCTGCTCTCCGGCCATTCTGTGACCAGCCTGTAGTGCTGCATGGGGTTGTTGTGACCAAAGTGTAGGACTCGGCACTTGGCTTTGTTAAACCTCATGCCATTGGAATCAGCCCATCTCTCCAGGCTATCAAGGTCCCTCTGCAGAGCCCTCCTTCCAGTAGTTCGACACTCCCTCCCAACTTGGTGTCATCAGCAAATTTGCTGATGATGGACTCAATCCCCACATTTAAATCATCAGTAAAGATGTTAAACAAAGCTGGGCCCAACACTGATCCCTGGGGGACATCACTGGTGACTGGCTGCCATCTCCACACAGCCTCATTCAGCAGCACTCTCTGGTCTCGTCCATCTAGCCAGCTCTTAGCCCAGCAGAGTGCCCCTCTCCAAGCCGTGGTCTGACAGCTTTTCCAGCAGTATACTGTGGGAGACAGTGTCAAAGGCTTTGCTGAGGTCCAGATAGACCACATCCACAGCCTTCTCCTCATCCACCAGGTGGGTCACCTGATCATAAAAGGAGATCAGGTTTGTCAGATAGGACCTGCCCTTCCTAAATTCGTGCTGGCTGGGTCTGAGCCCTTGTCCATCCTGTAGGTGCTGTGTGATTGCACTCAGGATGGTCTGCTCCAAAACCTTGCCAAGCACTGAAGTCAGGCTGACAGGTCTGTAGTTGTCCGGATCCTTCTTGCAGCCCTTTTTGTAGATTGGCATGACATAGCCTTAAGGATCCCTGTTACAAGCAGGGATGTTGAGCTAGATGTTCTCCAGAAGTCCCTTCCAACTTCGATATTTCTACATTTTTGTGATTTTGTATTTTCCTGTACCGTGCATATTGGCCATTGGTAACTCCCCAAAACTGGCAAATATTGAATTTCAGTAGCTGTCAGTAGGTTAATTTCTTCATTTTCAGAAGGATAAGTTGAACTTTTCATTTTCTCATCTGTACTAGTTTTGATGCAGATGGATTCAAAAATTACTCAGAGCCTGAGGTACCATCCAGCAACCTTCATTATCTTTCATTCTGGGAATTTCCTTATTTTTGGGGTATCATTGTGTGAAGTGTACTGTAACCATTATTGAAAGTGAATCAAGACATTTTTTCTTCTTTAGTGTCTTTATGGTAAAGCAGTGGAGGAACGTGCAGAGGAAAGGGCAATTCTTGTATACAAGAATTAAAATACACAGAAAAGTAAACTGGACTCAATGACTTTGTGGGGTTTTGTCTGGCTCTAGCTTAATGTAACATGCAATAGATATTTTGCCAAAACTTTTCATGGGTTTTCAGAAACAGTTTCTTCCTTCCAAATGCTGACTTTAACAGTCCTACAATGTTTTAAAACCTCCACTCTATTCATATGGTTTGTCTTTAGCCTAGTAGCAGAAGTCTTAATGATTTTGATTTCTTCTAGCACTGTCTGTGAATTCAGAAGTGATGTTTCACAGGTTTTGGACTAAAACCCACCATTTTCTGATGAACAGTTGGTCCATATAGTTTGAAATAATGATAAGTAAATTTCATGCACAACCTTACTAGTAACAGATCAGAAAAGTAGTCCATTTTGCATGCGAACAGTTTGTTTCAGCCATGTGCTAAAGGTTGGCAACTCTTGTGGATTAAATATTCAGGATAATTCTTTAATTTAACCTTAAAAATATATTTGTACTTACTTTATATCATTTTTGTAACTCACAGAATAAGATACATGTTCTCCTTCAATAGCATTTGAGACTTAATACTAACTACTCTTGACCAGAAATGAAATGAAATTGTGCAATAAACATTGCACAAAGGACAACTGTGCCAAAACAATTTTAATAGATTATGAAAGGAAGTAATTTAAATGTGTAGTTGATTTACAGGCAGAAAGATGCCTTCACATTGACAGAATTTCTGGCAAATCAACTTTTTTTTTTGGCAGGCCTTCAACTTTTCATTACACAGAGGAAGGAAGAACTATCTGTCTCAGTTATGTGTGGTTACTACATTATATACCCTAGGCTAAGGCCCTGTTTGCACTACTCTAGCAATACAATATTTATCAAAATTGCCTTAAAGGCAGCTAAGTGTTCTTTCTGAAGGGAAAGATCTTCATGGGTCAGCCTAACTTTAAATGTTTTTGCTAAAAGCTGTGTTTTGCAAAGAGCTTCTTCTTTCCTTATAAAGAACTTAACAGTTATTTTGTGGTAGCACACTGCACTGCTATATGTATCCCTGTTCACAGGAGATATCAGAGATGGGGCCATCACACAATTGTCTCAGGAAATTAGTAGGCAGTACAGCCTCTGAGGAACCCTAAACAGTCACAGTTTGAACAGCCTTCAATCTACTCTGAATTATAGAGAGGTCCCTAATTATCTCTATAAATGAGGCAGCAGAAAGTAACTTGGAAGTAATTTGTTGTTTCATTTCCTCAGTTGTACTTTGGAAATTTTTGTCAGATCTCTTTTAAAAAGATTCATTGGCCTCATCTCTCTACAGTAATTCCCTATATTTGTTCTTAAGATCAGTGTGGGGAAAAAAAAACCCACACCAGAATTTCAGTTTAATTCCAGCCTTGCTTTTTTTTGTTTTAGCATTATTTTCATCTGTTCTTAGAGAAGCCTTATAAAATTTAGTTTAAGAAAACAATAATAATAATATAAAATTATAAAAGACCTTTTTCTACTCAGTTCTTCAGTGCCCTATGACTAGTTCAGGGTTTTACCACAGGATTCCAGATTGCAGGTTGACTTCCCTAAACTCATAGAGCTAAAAAGGTGATTTTTTAGTAACAACTCTGCCTTATAAGACAATTACAGATTGGAGTTTAGTAGACTTTGACTAATAGCAGTGGAATGTACTTTGAAAATCTACAAATTAGCACCCATTCATCTAATTTGGTTACTGGAAGAAAATATAGTCACATCAATATTATACTGAGCCTACAGTAATTAGTGCTGTTGAGAGACATGATTATTAGTTCAGCTACAAAACTGAATTAACATTGATATATAACTTTTAGGAATGAGCGTCTTCTTCACATGACACTGAGCAAAACTGAGGATGTATGCCAGTTCATCAATTGCCCAGGAACTTTATTGTCCTGCAGGCATGGCCACAGCATATGTCAGGGACAACCTATGAAGTGTATTTGTGAACGTGTACTCAAGATTTGAAGGTAAACCACAAACACAACTGAAACGGAGGACAGAATAAATTTCAAATATAAAGAAAACCTATGAAAGTTTATAGACAGATTATGCAAATAGAATTTATATAGCAGTTACATTACAAATTGAAAGAAATTAAATGAACAACATATAACTATCAAATACTGCGTACATTTTAAAAATGCTTTCATTGAGAAAAATTCCTGTCTGTACAAAATCACTCTTGTTTCAGGGAAAAATACCAATATATTTCCAGGTGAAATGAGAAATTATCTATTTTACTATTTCACAACAACTTACTCATTTAGAAAAATGATAGTAATCTTATACATACATTAAGCACTGAATCTACTCAGAAAATTAAACTTTTTGTTCAACAAAGTAAAAACTCTCAAAATTTTGGTTATACTCTTCTTACATTTTAGAAAGCAGAGAATGTGCATAGTTTATGTGCAATCTTATGATCAAGTCTACTATTTGTAAATGTACTGGGACAGAATAAACTTTGGAAAATAATTTCTGTAATACAAGTAGAAAAAAGGAAATGGAATGCAATTTTTATTCTCCTAAAAATACTGACATCTCTGTTGTGGCTCTGATGCCTCAAAAGACAAGCATGTGACTCAACTAATATTTTGAATATGCATTTAAGAATGAAATAGAGGAATTTGGAGCCCTTTTAAAGTGGTAAATGGACAAATGCTCAAAAAGGACCACATGTTCATATGCCTTTTCATAGCCTACCACAAACACAGTAAGTTTGTCTTGGTAAAGTTGTTTTTTTTTTATTTTCTGCATAAAATTTTTACCTTAGGCAAAACAGCACAAAATGTAATGAATTATCCACTAACAAGGAAAATACTTAATTTTGCTTTGGTTTTGTTTTACTTTGCTTCCAACAAGAATTATAAAGAAAGAAAACATTCAACTTTCGGGCAGTGTGAAAAATTTATGTCTTATTAAATCAGAGAAAGACTGAATACCACCTGTGATTCTGTAATTATACCTGAAACAGCAGGAAAATCTGCTACTGCTCATTGAACCTTGCTATTGAGGGAAGTTGAATAGATCATTCATTCAATGGTTCAGGAGAGTCATTTCAAATCTGTGTACCATATGTAAAATTAGTTCTGACCTTGTCAGCCTCAAGCATGTCCTTCAGATATGGATCATTAAATTCAATCCTTAACACTCCAGGGAAAAAAAGCTTAAAAAAATGAGAGTTTCTTATATTTCATTCTATGATGTCTAACTAAAACTATATATTGGCTTTGATTTTCCAAATGGAACCATCATTTGTATCCTTGATGTATGAAAACTACAGCTGGCATGTTTCTGAAGAAGATAACTTTTGCAAAACAAAGGCTAAACCATTAATCTAGTCCATGCTGAATCTTTGTGGCAGCTCATGCAACAAGGCAAACATTTAAGGGTGTGGTGTGGTGGTATAAATTAGTGCCTATAGCATTCCCTCCTGTACACCTAGATTGTTCATTTCATGCTCAGAATGTGTCAAGAAGAGCTTCCCGACTCTATAGCTTCCTCTTCTTTAATATATTAGGGCTATTTATTCACAGAGAGCTGAGTCGACCTCTACAGCCTGCAGATTGAAAACAAAGAAGCAAATCTGAGCACCTTATATACACCTAATTGTTCATGCTATTCATAGTAAATTCATTCTCTTTCTTTGTGGTGATTCCAAGTAGTAATATTCAAGACTGTAAAAGGGCTTTCCAACCCTCTGTGACATGACCACCTCATGATGTTTGGATTTTAGCAAAACAATCAGTCTCTGTTTACAACTAGAGGAAGGTAGGGAAAGTATCTCTCCCCTCTGCTTTTGTCATGAAAAGTTAGCTACTAGTTGAAGTTAGTTGTGTGGACTCTGATCTCTGCTGATAAACAGCTGCTGCCAAGAGAGGAGTCTCAGAAGAGAGAGACTATCTGAAGAAGCCACTCTCTCCTTTTGAACTCTGAAGAGAAGATAGATTTGAGCAAGATACCCAATTTTAAGTCAGTTAAATTATGTAGATCTTACCAAAGAGACTTTATGGAGATACACTGACCAAGAGAGGTAAAAATCAAGTAACTTTAGCGTAACTCAAAAAATACAGTATTGACCAAACAACTGGTAAAAAACTGCTCTTATGGCCCCAGTGACTAATGACAGGAAAAGGTCGAACAGAATATAGAATACAATGTATAGAGAAGAAGCTGATTTGTCTGCTTCTAATCCTGTCTCTGCTGCACAGCCCTGGTAGAATTTCTTCAGCTGCACATTTCACCAGGCCAATGTGTTTCAGTTCCACCATGCTGAGCCAAGACTTTTTTTTTTTCTCAGAACATACTGCAACACTGGTAGTTGACCTCTTTGGCATATCTTCCTGTGCAAACACTTTATTGTCTGCTATAGGCACCTAGATCCATTTACTTCAATAGTTCAAACCCACATGTTCCAAAACTCTAATAATATTTTTCATTGTCTCTCATTCACATACATATATAGAAAGAGGAGGGAAAAATAATTTAAAATTCCAGCTCCCAAACATGGAACTTTCAGCAATAACCAGATAACTCCCTTACAGTATTGCACACTTACCACACACAAGTTCAGTGGATCGATTGTTATATGTTCAGAGACTAATTATGGACAACCCCTAATGACAGAGAATCACTGCACTAAACAGTTACAGCTCCCTCTGTGTCCTGAGAATGAGAGAGTTTGTGTATTTTTTGAAGGTCTAAAATAAGAACCTCAGCAGTAAATTCCATGTTCAGTTGGCTTACCTAGCCTCTGACCTTTACACCAGCACAAGTTCTGACCTTTCATGGACTTGGAGCAGAGAGTGAATGTCGTGGGTGTCTTTTCTAAAGTAGGCAGGAGGTTCACTTTGGCATCTTCATGTTGATTTGCCTGCGTCAAAATAACAAGATCTACAATGTCAAATGTCTGCTTTTTTTATTTTTTTCTTTTTGCCATGCATATCTGGAAGCTTTAATTTTTTTCACTGGTAAGGGAATAGAATTTTTATTTACTTTTTGTAAAAAGTAGATTCTACAGCAATTAAAAATATTATCAGTTCAGTGAAGAAATACTTCTAAAGCTGAGATTATTAAACAGTCTTTATTGATAATTAGTACCACAGACAACTGAAAAAAAAAACAGTTAAGTAACATTTGAAAAATGAGAGGGTCAATTTTAACAAGTAATACATGCAATTTTAAATTTGAAAAATACAGTGTTTGGCTCTGCGTCAGTGGGGCTGGAAGAATCATTTTATCATAAGTTTCTACCCTCCCGATGAGAGCACATTGATTTATTCTATCATAAATCAAAACTCCTGCTGGGCTATGAATGAAAGACTTGTAAGGTTTTGGCCTTTAAAAGTGGTTGGGAATGTAAAGGAAAGAACCTGAGAGTTTTCACTAAGGGAGGTGGAGAATCATACCAGCCAATAAACACATAGAGCAAAACTGACAACTAACATAAGAGAGCACAAACAAGTAAAATTGCACTCATTTATGTCAGCATTTCATCCTACCCTTCAAAATGAAACTGAAGGGAAAAGCCTAGCTCATCTACCTCAGTCACATAATATCACAGATAATAATATCAGATAGTCTCTCATATGTATTTATCAAGACATCTCCAACACATGGTTGTGTAGAGATGTTGACCTTGAAATTGTAAAACCTTTGATCCACAAACTGCTCTTCATGAAAATGTAGTATACTTGAGAGAGGTGGTTCAACAAAATTTACACTAGTGAATGTATTATTTCAAAGTATAAGATAATATAACAAAGATATGAACAAGGTCTTTAAAAAGTAATACTTCTTTGTCCCTATTTTTAAAGGGAACATTAACCTTTTCAAAAGCATATTGGTTGACATTTATTCTCATCTATGATTTTATAGCCCTTAATTTTTGTCATCCATTTAAAAATTATATCTCATTCCTTTGTCCTTAAATTCTAGATAGGCCCTAATATAGAATATAAGATTGAAATCTTCTATTACACTAAGAGAACATCAGACACAGATTAGGTCATTTTCATCACAGAGAATTTGTAATTTAACTAAAAATTACTAAGGCTGATCATCCCCTTGTGTCTTCCAGGTTTGCCACTGCTTCAGTGAAGGTGTAACATTCTTATTACCCTCCATCCACTTTGATTTTCAAAACAGAAAAACACAATCTTTTTCATGTCATAAGTACAATTAGATGTTTATTTTTCCTCCCAACTTATAGTTCTTAATGAATTGGTTTTGTTCCTTCAGTCTTGTTCAATTAATATAGAAAGTACCAGTTTAGAGCTGGCTGGCAATTTTCAGATTAAAAGGTTGATTTGGACAAACAACAGCAAAAACCTACATGTTTTCTTTGGGTTTCATGACGGAATTTTCAGTTTGTGCAATGAGATATTGAGACCACTGTTGGAGAACACAGCAAAACTGTGTATAATAAAGAGGAATTTAAGCAAGAACAGATGTATAGAAAAGTGGAGATCCAGGGAAAAAAAAGATCAGGAAAGTAGAGCTTATCATATGACAGGAGACTAAAATGAGCAAGGTTTGTTTAATCTAGCAAAACAAAAACTGAGAGGGAGTATGATTGTTGTCTCTAAATAAACAGAAGGTAAAACAGACAAAGAAGAAACAAGAGACACAATGAGGCAGTAAATATGGTCATAGAGAGAATTATTTTGGAGTTAGATATCTAATCACCTCTAAGCAGAAGAATCTCTGAACTTTAACCAAAAGAGAGGTTCAGGACCAGCTTTGCCTCATATAGGTTCTGAAGCAATTTTTAGAGTGTGCTTGATTAAATGTGATCAGAATGCATTATTAAATAGATTTCATTTTAAAGATGGCATTGCTTCTTGAGCTTGCAATTGATCATATCCAGAGGTCTTGTCTAGCATAAATTAATTTAGGATTTTGTTCAGGATGAGTTGCCTACTGAGATCAGCCTCTATGATCCAGTACATACCTAGCTGACAATAGTGCTGCTAAACCAATTCAATTTCTATTTGATTTTTAATGGGACAGACTTCCCTACTCCAAATGGAGTTGACAGTAATGATTCAGGCAACTTTTCTTAAAATCCGTGAGAATGCTTCCTCAAGCTGCTATTTTGTAATTCTCTTACATTTTAGGTATGTGTCTTAACTACCCCACAGTAGTCTCACTTATCACCAAGTGATGAGGTCTACAGCAAGGCACAAGCATGATGTACCTATGAGGCTAGTCCCTAATTATCTAAAGTGAAAGACCTTGCAGAGCATTTCCTTGATTCCCTCTCCACTGACGCTTTGGTCATTAGTCCAATGCCATTTCAACCTACTGTATTTGTTCAGCTTTATATAAATAAAACATTTCCAAGAAAAGGAACTGGAATTCCTCTTCAAAATCAAAGATTTGCACAGGACTAAAACATGACCCTGAGAGATCTTAATTTTGCTAACAGAGTATTCCATGAGATGATATAATTCTCTATCATGTTATTATAACTATGCTTTGGCTAATGACAAATATCATCATTCAGACAGTGAAAAGGAGATATGGATTCAACCTTACAATGCAATCTGCACTAAAAGTTAATTGAACCACTTTCAAGCTCAGCTACCATCAATTAAAGGTTTCCATTTGTTCAGTTTAGTATTCTCATCTTCAATTATATTTTAAAGGGGTTTCAAAGACAACTAATATATAATTTTATATTAAGAATCTCCATTTTGTTAGAGACACATCCTTCCACAAATGCTTTAAAAAAATTATCTCAATTGTTAGGTTCCAGTAGATTTTTTTGTCAGTATTCTTTCTCCCATTTTCACTCCATTCCAGTTGCTGGGATTCTGCTTTTGATGCGTAACAAAGACAATTATGAAGAGTCCACAGACAAAAATATCCTTTAAATGTACTTTTCAAGTTCTGCAGTTGTCATTCGGGTGGGCAATTTCAAAAAGAATTCAAAAGTACAGTAATATATTTAAGTCCATTAAAGTTTCCTTTGAGACATCCAAGCATTATGACAGGCAAAATGAAAAATTCTGTGTTTCGATCAAGGAGCTATATGAAATCATCCAATAGGGAATATAAAACCCAGAGAATTACTCTAAATAGCAGATCCACTCTCCAAAACCTAAACAAGTCACAGTTTCAAGTTACAAGAGGACCCATAATTAATTTCTGAGAGTAATGACCTGAAAGTATTCCTTGAAAGAGGTAATAAGGCTTCATTCTTTTTAATAAGAGATGCTAAAAGGGATAATTATTATTGTAAAACTGAAGTGATGAAGCCTTTTGCTCAAAAAGTGAGATTTAGTTTCTCTGATTGAAGAATGTAAGTCCTTGTTTCTTCCTTTCCAGGTAACTCTGCAAAACATGTCAGAAATCCTGGATTTCCAGTGCCTCCTCCTAAAACTTAGATTTTCTTACTTAATATAATTTTTTTGAAAAATATTATAGAGGATGAACTAGGTTATCCTTTACCGGATGAGTGGACAAACCATAAGTTTCATCTACACCATACTACATATTAGATTAGGGGAAAAACCCACAACTAACAAACAAACAAAAAGCTAAAAAATGGAAACTGTCTAACACAGATATGCCTCAATTACACACCAAACATTATACCAAGGGTGTGATTCAGTTAGACACACTTTGGTTCTCAGTACCATTTGAATCAGTCTCACGTTTCTTAGGTTTTGAAATGGAGCTGGTAGACATGGCACAGGATAAGTGGGAGACCCAGGCCTTCTACGGAGTAGCTGGAGGCCAGGCAGAAGATCATAGGATTGTTCAAATGTCACTGAACTGCATGTGAAGGCAACTGAATCAAGCTCTGAGTCTCATTCTGGGAAATTTCTTTGCCTTCAATATTCTGCAACCCAAGAAAATGACAGTCATCCTGTCAGCTGCTTCCAGCCTTGAGGTGGGGAAGCTGATATGTGCACCGTATCTTCACCTGAGATAGGTGATGAAGAGACTAGGCACAAAATTAGATAGAAGAAGTGGGAACTGAGACAATATGGTGGGCTTAGAGAGGTCACAAAGAGGGGGAGAAAATTCAGAGAACAAAAGCGGGCTCCAGTATTGCTCACAAAAACAAAATAGCCAAAGGAGAATTTTTTCTTCAGGGAGGCCAAAATCACCACATAATTCATAAGGGCAGAGAGCACTAGATCGGATGTTGATAGCAGCAACACAGCTGCTCCTGCTCACATGTGTCTGACAACACAGCATTGGAAGGTACCAATGAACAGCTGCCATTTGTTTAGTCACTCTCTATTCTTTTTTCTCGCCTCTTACTCTCATTATGTTATTCTCAGGATGATTTTTAATCCAGCTTGTGATGTATAGCATTCATATGCACGTCACTGTAGATGCCTCTTCCACCTCTGGAGACAGTAGGAATGTTTCTAAAGGCTCTAGAAACAGTTTTAGGAGAAATGTTTTGAGTTTACCCATTGTAGAAGCACACAAAATGTATGCCACTCTTGGGATAAGAGAAACACACACACACACACACAAAAAAAAAAAGAGATGAAAAAGAGTGTCTGAAAAACACACTGATATCTGTCAATGTGCAGTTCATTTCCCAAAGCACAAATCTCTAGACATTCTGTTTCCCAAAAAAGATTTGATGCATTTCCTTTTTTGTTTTTTTTTTTTTGTTACTTTACTTGGATAATAAGTGCAATTGTTTTTCTTCTTAATTCAATAGGAATAAGTGATGAACATTACTCACCAGTGAAGAATGGAGCAAGAAATATAAATCTCAGGGACACTTGGCAATTCATATATCATTTGCTGGAGGATTGATGTATTACTAAGAGGAGCAGACCTTAGAGAAGGTAGCACTGTCACATTAGCAACATTCCAACTGTCTTTAAAAGCAAAAAAGTCAGAACTACCAGCATTATCAACAAGTCAGTGTTAATAGGACTTAGAACATAACATTTTGCTCTCTTCTACATTGAAAATGTATGCCACATTCAATTTCCTTGTCTTAAAGCTCTGAACCACTCAGTCTACATATGGTTTTCAAGTCTCCTTTTTGTCTTTTCCAGGGCTGTAAAATTCCCTTCTCTCTCAAGCTGAAAGTCCTCTTTATTTAAATGATTTTCTTTTTCCTTCTCCTCCTTTTATCTTTGTCTAACCTTACTTTTGTTCTACTTGCCCTATTTAAAAATTTCTTCATCTTTTATACATCAAACAGCTTCCATCCCACACCTAACTGCCTCCATCGTACACCACCTGGAACAACTGACTGTCCATTACCTGGGGGCAGTGCATCCATTTTGCAGGGGAAAAAAAAAAAACAGCATGCTGTGGTGACAGATTCTGAGGCTGGCTCCATGTGGAACAGTACCTGAACAAGGGAGCATTGCTTCCAAGGTTAGCTCAGTACATGCTTGCCTGGTCTTGGACACCAAGCTAAAAAGCCCTGCCAGACTTGAGCTGGCTCCCCACAGAGTCATTCTTGCTTGTCTGTAAAACACTCTCAAACACACACTGCACTACCTATGTCATCCAAGATCTCTCATCCCCCCATCCTGGAAAATTAATAGGACAGTGTGGTGTTTTGATCTTCTATGCATAGCTAGCCATATCTTATCTATAAAGAAAGGCATGCATAATACATGTGCATATTTTCCTGCATTTACCTTGAGATGGAGACAGACCAAATAATCTTGTAGGTATTTGCCACTGCAACAGACTAAAGTCTATAACTGAAAAATACTTTTACATGATTTACATTTTCCTCATGTAAAAATAAAAATCACAATTGAAATCAAAGTTTTCTAGCAATTTTTGTATTTTTCTATCAAAACAGAAAGACAGTACTCTAACTGCAAAGAGCAAATCACACCTAAAATATTTTACTCTGTGCATATCTCTCAGTTGCGGTTTAGCTTGAGACTTTTCTTATGGAAATATATTAGTTTTGAAACATGCTAGCATGAAATGTAACCGTGTTTTAGTTCTGAGATTAGGATCTGTTAATTCCGGAGGATCCAAGAAATCATTATGACAGATTTATAACACAGAAACTCTGAAGGAAATTTATTGAACATACTTAAACAGACTTTGAATTACCTGCTAGCTAATTAGAAATGGCTCCAAAGCTAGCCACTCTAAAAGACTCCTCAGTAAATTGTTTTCAAACCCTAGGGCAGGTTGTAGTCATTATGTTTTCTTTACACTACACAAGATGGACTTTGTTTAGTACCCTGCATGTTACATGTATCCTTTCACGTTTTCCTAATGTTTCTATTTATTAAATTATTTGTTTCTTTTTTGGCTATTTATTTGAATTTTTGTTCCATTCCTATTCCATTATTGGGCCACGTAAACATTTTCAGAATGGCTTCTAGTTCTACCTTCACTGTCCTCTGTCTAAAAAGTCAGTATTTTACCTCTGGGGAGGGGGCAGAGGGGGAGGAGAAAAAATATGAAAGAGAGAAAGAAATACAAGGAAAGAGAGAAAGGGACAAATGAGAAGAGAAAGGGGGAAGGGTGAGTGAAAGATCAAACCCAAGAAGAGAAAGACAAGAACAAATTTACAAATCCATGTACAAGTCTACAAATCCATAGAACACAAGACTGTATCGAAAAGGAAACAAATGCAGAGAAGATTTAAAATATAGCTGTGTGTATGACCACTGACATTCCTGAAACTATTTAGTAAGCTTACCGTTTAGCAAGTGTTTAGCATTTGAAAGACTATTTTGTGTGCAAAAAAGTGTGCAAAGTGCCCAGCAAGTTCTTTTGCTAAATAACCACTTTTTGGCCTGCTAAGAAGGTGACCCACTGTGTACTGAAGCCCTCTCATTTGCAGTTGTCTTTTAGTAAGTTCCAGATATGAACAAGGTGAGAATCTGACTGGCTAGGAACAGAAAGTCCTCTTTTTTTTTCAGTTAGCACCACATATACAGACCAAGTCAGAACACAATCTTTACTATTTTGGTGAATTCCTTTATCCCATGACACTTTTTCTTAATCTTTCTTCCACTCTGCCCTAAGCTTTCTTGGTTAAGTCTCCACTTGCAGTCTTGTACTTACATTGGAATCACTGCTGGAGACAGCCACAATTTTTCAGATGAAACCTGTACTTAAACCAAGACCATCCAAAACTGTTTCAGTCCTCTGAATTTCATTCCAAGTGAAGTTCACCACTGTTTAGTCTTAATTTTGGGTGCAAGCTTCATTCTAGAGGAATTTGTCACATTTTAATAACTGTTAGA
This sequence comes from Pithys albifrons albifrons, assembly GCF_047495875.1. NCBI lineage: Eukaryota > Metazoa > Chordata > Aves > Passeriformes > Thamnophilidae > Pithys > Pithys albifrons. The sequence goes on from NC_092458.1 coordinate 42,517,598, forward strand.
TAATTTTTAACTCATTCCAGTAACGTGCAAAGCTGTTTAGGAATAAAAGCATGCTTCCATTAAGTCTGTGAAACCATAATATGCTAATCAGCTATTGTCTTATCAAACATGAGCCTTGCCAGGTAAAATAGAAAAGTAATCTTCAGAATAATTCCTAAAAATACAGTATACATCAGTCATTAAAATCAAAGTGTTTGCACCTCTTATCACTGATATCTCATGGATGTATTATTTTTTCATACAAGTTTTCCAGTTAGTTGCAAACACACCTGTAGTAAATGTTGCATCTCTCTAAAAAAGGCCTTAATTATCACTGAAAGAAATTTAAAGCACAGCTAAGCATGAAGGAACAGAGAAGAAATACTTTGCAACTACAGCTATGAAAAAAGTTTGCAAATCTCTGACATCATAAACTACTAATTATTGCCACAGTCAGAAAAATATTAAATTTATTAGGGTCTTTCCAAGATATGGAAAATATTCCACAAATGAGGCAACTGTAATGCAGGAGAGGTGGAGTCCAAAATGAATTATTAAGGTCATTTCTTCAAGAATGAATAGAAATATTTTCCACATTTCACTAGACCAGCCACACTATATGTATGAATATACATCTTAAATGCTGGCATTCATGGAGTCCATGCATATGTAATAGCTATCCTATCTATATTAGGAATTGTGAAGGCACATGTTGCTTTGGCATCTACCTTTCTTATTTATGTAAGTATAAGGACTAAAAGAAATTTTATATGTCTCCCATCTTTGCTAGTACGGAAAACTGAAAACTGTATGCAAAGACTGGTAACTGCCATGACAAATCAATGCTGGTATATTCTGAGTGTTTGCATTATTAAAGATAAATGCCAAAGAGAAATAAGTGGACCTGGAGCATTCCACAATAATCTTATATTTTCATTAAGAATATAGCTAATTAATATTTTATGAGGCTTTGTCTTGGCTTTAGGGTTTTATAGAAATTACTAAGACTACAATACCTGGATATTTCTTTTTATGACTTGTTCCCCTAAATAAAAGAACTAGTAATAGTGCCAGAAAGGCATACAGCTGCAGTGTCTTTACTATGACTACTATTTCCTTTTTCATCCATAACTCTGTTAGTTGCCCTGGTCACGATTCCTAGCCCATGCTATTGCTTCTTGCCCTTTCCCCCCTGTCCTGCTTTTCCCCAGCGGGCAGGTAAACTCAGTTTGACTGATGGTGGGCAGACAAAATTACATGTTCACTTAAAAAGGCTCATTGGAAAGAATATAATAGCAGAAGCATAGGGATGAGGGCAGGAACAGTATCTTTAGCCACACACTTTGATCCAAAAGAAACTATATGAAGAGGTCTTAACATCTTCGTTCCTCCTATCTGCTTTGAGAGGATAAGATTGTTTCATTTAGACTTCTACAGAACAGAGCATAGTGCTTCTGCACAACAGTAGTACAAATAGGTCTTATGAATTAGCAAATACCGGACAAATAGCAAAGAATTTCCTCTTAAAAATCTACTTTCTTGATGAACAGTCATCACAAAGTCTTGCTGAAAGCATAATTAAACACAGACAGTCACTTGCTCAAAGGTCAAATTAAGTATCCAAACTCATTGATCATGACTGTACAAATAAGTTAATTATGCCCTGGACCATCTATTTGCATGCAGCTCAACTGGGAGACAACAGTTTGTCTCCATACAAATCAACTCTCACCCTCCCATTCAGGGAATCCTTATCAAAGGTGTCTGCAGAGAATGGTCTCTATGCTCACTCTTGAGTCATGATCAGGATTTTTTCTGGAACATCGTCTTACAGCTTATGCTAAAATTGTGGCTGGATACAGCTCCACCAGTTAACAAGTACAGAAATTTGATTTTCTTTCCACCACAAACAAAGCACGGCAACAGTAAGGTGTTTTCCATAAAGGCACATAAAACAACAAAGAAGTCCATGCTGTGCCTAAACTGAAAGTCAAGTGCATGCCCCAATATGTTGCCCTGTTTTGGCATCCCAGTGCTGACTGTTGTCCCTGCTGGAGGGCCTGATGGCTCTTTCCTGTGCGCGCACACAAGCATTTTCTCCTGCTAGCAACAAAGATATTAAAGGAGCAGAGAACACGCACAAAAATAGAGGATTAGAATTAACAAACTTGATAGCAAACAGAAAAACAAGTCTTTGAATAAGCAAAAAACAACAAACAAACAAAACCAAAAAACAAACAAACAAGAAAAAAAAAAGAAAAAAAAGAGAGAGAGAGCAAAATTTGATAAGGAGTGAAACCCAGAATGAATTTTTACTTTTTTTCTTTTCCTTCTCCAAAAATCTAAACACATTAGCCTTGTACAAGCCATGAACCTGTAGTAATGGCAGCTTTGTGGTTTTTCCAGACAATCAGGCAGCAGAGAGTCACCTGATCCATCTGTGATACCTGGTGAGAACCAGCAAATATAATAGGCTGCAAAACACCTGAAACTGCTGGCATTGCAAACACTTCCTGCCTAATTCTGTTGGACAACAGACACAAAGCCAACCCTGTAATTACATCCCACCCCAATCTACATTTGCAGTCATGTAATTAATACTTCCTCTGTAAAGCAATGGAATAATTTAGAGAGAGGATTTTCAACCTTAGTCTGGGAAAACTGAGAGACTGTGAGCTCTGCTTGGGCACTTTAGCTACAGGAAAATGCTTTTCTGGTTCCATTTGCTCACAGAAACTGTAATTAGATGCTCAGAGCTCTCTTTGTGCTAGGAAAGAAGAAAATGATACTTCCTTCCTGTTTAAAAGCCACAGGCAAGAGTGGGTGAGAGGGGACTTTATGAGAGTGATAAATGTAGATGGCCCTGCAAACTCAGCCAGCTGAGAAAGTGTTGTGTTATCCCACAGAGGGAAACATTTAGCTTGCTGTTCTGTAGCTAAAATGCTTCTTCTTATAAATCATTGTGGTTTTACAGTAGACATAACAAAATCCCATATAGTTACTATATAGGAAAAAAAAACCACTTTTCTGTTTCTTATCATGCTACCCCCTGATAAACTTTCACAGTGTTGGTCTTTTATCTACTCCAGATTTTCCTCTCTCTCAGTATGTTGCATACAGAAGGGGGAAAAATCATGATGGTGAGGCATCTAGGACGCTTCAAGTAGAAAAAATAAACCTAAAAAAGTATGAAAGTCAGCAGTGCTGGAATTGAAAAGCAAGGTAAGGGCCCTCAGGATCATAATATTGGTCTTGGGTATTGCAACTTCACCTTATTTCCATTTTAGATGGAGAGTAACAGACCTAATGTTATGTCCCAGCAAACCATGACTTACAGATAGTCTCATTTCTATGTAGCGAAGTAGCAGTTGCTTTAGCACATGACTTACCTGCTCAAGCCATTACCTGCTCATTGTGGGGGAAGATTGGATTATATTTAGAACTTCAAAATTCATTTTAAAAAGGAAAAAAACCCCAAACAAACAGAAAGAAAAAAAAAGAAAAAGAACAAAAACTCCCAAAGTTTAAATATATAGAGAGTAGTCCCCAGTATGATTTCCTTCATGTGTTTTATGTGCTTTGGGGACAATGTCATCCAGACAATGTCAAGAAGGTATGACTAATAGCTGCCTTCTTTGAAGGGTCCTACTTTCCATAGGGACACAGGGAAGACATAGCTGGGCTAAATTCAGGCTTTTCAGTGCAAAGGCAATGAAAAGCCACTGAGAGGTTCTTGAAGCTCTCCAGGCTTCAAGTTATTTCTTAAGTAAAAATACAATCTTTGTAGTTTCAAACTTATGAAATTTTCCACATCATAAGAGGTTAAAGGTATAATCCAGTATTTCACAGTAGCCCATACAGTACAACTTCAGTGGCATTCAGGCATCTCAGTCCCAGAGCACTCTTCGAAAATCCTTGGCCAAGATCCCAAGAAGCACTTACTCCAAAGCGTAAGTATCCTGTTATTGCACATACCTAAAGAGGATACATTCTTTGCTGATCCAAATTGTTGAGTGCCTACTCAGCTCTTTGAATTTACAAACTAGGCAGGTCTTTACCACTGAAAGGACACAATTCTCTCTATGTTAAGACCACAGTCAACACTTTCTGAAAGAAGTGCACTGATTTTAAAACGTAGTCAGGAAATGATGTGGTTCTTACTATTATTAGAATAACTTTATCATGAAAGCAGTAGCCCAGGAGGGCAGAAGGTCTGGATTCAAATATGTTCCCAGCCTGCAGGTATTTGATTCAGTGTGCACTCTATTCACAAAGCCATGCAGTAATCAAGAGAGGAGATGGGATCCACCTGTTCAACTGAAGCTATGCATCACTGTAGTCAGCAATGAAAAAATAACTGAGTAAGAGGGGAATTAGGCAAGGGCAGTCTAACTCTGTAGCCTATTGTTTAGATCATTCTCCTGCAACTGATTCCTAAAAGTAAAGCAAAACACAGAATAAGGTGTTGAACTTTGCACTAGACACCTGTTGCCTCACTCAATAGTTTAAATCTGTATTATTAGAGAAATGGGGAAACAAAAGAATCCTATTTCTTCAGTTGCATTTGGATGAAATTCTAAATGTTTTTAGTGACAGCACTCATTCAAGAAAAATAATTCTAGTGTTCTAAAATTACCTTTCAAGAGCCATGACTTGTGGAAATTATTGTATGAGAAGGAACTACCTACAGGAAATTATTCAACTCTTACATGCATTATCAGTAACGTAGGATCTCTGTGTTCATAAATTTGTTTTTTAAAAAACAGATATAAAACCCCTTCTTCTGTTTCTCCTGCTTGGTAATAGGATATGCTTGAAAAGTTAGTAATTCTTTATGTCCTTCAACATAAATTTTAAATATACAGTCAGGTAACTAAGTATTTGTAAAGTAATAAGTAGCACAGGCTTTCAGCATCAGTTCAGCACATTAGCATTTGAAATAAAGACATTAGAAGTCTAGCCCAAATGAAAGGGATTCACATTTAATCTACTTAAATTTTGAATGGATTTTTCATAGCAGACTCAGTAATATCATCTTCACATCTCTGTTAGTGATGTCATTTTATTTTTTTTTTTAAATAAGCATCTGAAACAACAAATATAATCTGGCTTGGAGCTTTAGCTCAAGGTTATTTGAAAAATGCATTTGCAAATGTTTCATGGAAGTTGGACTAATAACATATTTCAAAGATGGCAAGAAAAACCTTGGGCTCTCAAGCCTCAACAAGACAGGACCGAATTTTTGGCCATTGCATCAATGTTAATATTTATTTCCCCTTTCATTGGCCTTTCCTTCCCCCTTTGTCTCTCATAATTTCATGTTCGGCTTTTGCAATTCTGAACTTTTTGAAGAAGGAAACGTGCGATCGACTTCTCAAAAAGAACTAAGGATAATTGATTATCAAAGAATAAATACTGTGAAAGTAAAAGCACCTTAACCGTTACTCTCAGATTTTTTTAAAGGACAGAATGTGATGTAAGATAAAAGAAAAAAATGCATGATTGTTCCATAAGGTATGTATAAATTGTACTTGCTTTGTTAATTTGGATTGTTGCTTTTCATCTTTACTTCCTGGTCACATATCATATACAAGCAGCTGATATTTTAAGAGGGACATCAGCTAAACAAGAAAACGGGGAATTCACAAAATGATACTCACATCATAGAACACTTTTAATCCTCTGGTGGGGAAACAATATAAATCATTTATATCTGAAACATCTGATTGTGAATTCACAGAAGTTGTTTTCATTTGACTGTTTTCAGGATGAAAATTAATAAGCATATTTGATGCTCGTTTATTTTCTTTTGAATTTGCATGGTTTGATCTCTTTCCTTTCTGATTTTAAATCATGACTGCAATATTTTTAATTTTCTGTGCATGTACATGATGACACTGTTGGAATCTGTCATTCCTGAGTTCACGTTTCTCTTTCCATTATATGCCAAGCTGCAAACCCAGTAGCTCTACAAGACCCAGTCCTTTTAAGGGCAGGCATACCATCTGCAATGCAATCTATTGTGTACTCTGACTCCTATGGCTTGTGAAATTACCCATGTTTATGACACTCATAACAGCAGCAGATGAAGCCAAAGTCAGACATGGAATGTAAGACTGCCGGATGTCTCAATTTTCATGGGACATTTCCCACATTTAAGTAAAACTCCCACATTTAAATCAAACTCCCATATCCCATTGACGGGAACCATTGTCCCCAGATCTGCACACACAGCACCCTCCTCCCTCACTTGCAGGGTGGGAGCAATACATGTCACCCGCCTCCTCCCTAGTACATCCTCCCCTGTCCCCCTGCCATGAGGTCTCAGGTTCCTGCAGCTTCAGCACCTGAAGCCAGAGATAGGGAGAGTGGATTTGGGAGGGAGGGGGAAGAGGGCAGTACAGAAGGAAGAAGAGAAATTAGACAGAGAAAGAAGGAAGAGAAGCAGTTTAGAAAGAACACCAGCAATAAAGAGAAAGGAAGGAAATACATGAGGAAATGGGGAGAAGCACAAGCAAAAGTAATTTGAATGATTTAGCAAAGGCAGGAGAATAAAGGGAAGAAAGTAAGAAAGGGAGGATAAAAAGAGGTGAATATACATAAAAGCCAAGTGGAAAAGAGGGAAAAGGAGATTGAAAGAGATAAAGAAGAAGAGCTAAGGATCAAGCAAAAATAAAATGTCAAACAGAAATACAAAGAAGGGAAAATGAGAAGCCTCATATTTAAAGTTAGCTCTCCTGCACACAATTCATACAAGTCATGCTGTCCCGTTCTTTCCCCTTTTCCACCTTCACTTCTTTCCATATTTTTTTTGCAGAGACTGCACACAACTTTGTGCTGGAGCCTTCAGAGTGGAGATCTGCCAGGGACATGCACAAGAGCACTGAGCAGCCCTGCACAGGAATTGCTATGAACTCCCAAGGCCGCCTCACAAGCAGCTGCTATTGGAACAGCTCTACGGTTTAATGATTTCTCTCCAGATTCTGCTGGGTAACATAAGAGTGAGAGGGGGATTGAATGGGAGGCTGAAACTGAAGGTGCAGAGAAAGGCCAGCCAATTGTTCTAGTATATGTTGCACGACCATACAGCCTCTCGTGTTGACATGACTAAATGCAGCTCTTCCCCTGGGCTCCCATAGGCTTCTATATTGTCTAATAGTCATCATTTCTTGACATATTTGAAAAAGTATATTTTGCTTTCTTATTGTCAGTCCATTTATGTCCCCCCATGAGAATCCCAGGGAGGAGACAGAGTTTGCTGGAGTCCCACCTGCTTTACTTCTCTTTCCAAAGCAAAGGATTCCCTGAGAGGGAGAGATGTGAATTGAGAAAAAAACACTCAGCTCTGTATAGAAACTGAATTTCATCTTTGCAGACCAAAGCACATCAATGCAAGGCTGTGAGCCCCACAGACTTACTAGCCTTTTCCAAACATCCTTATTATAACAATGCCAGCTGGGCTATAAAGAGCAGCTGTTACTTAGGAGGAATTTAAACTTGTCTTTTCAGTCAAGAGAAAAGAAAAAGATGTGGTATAGTGAAGAATTAATTTAATGTTTACCCACTGCTAAATAGGGCAAAGAATTTGTTTTGATAGCTCTATTCATGTTCAAAGCTAAGTTTGCTTGGGTAAGCTGCATCTATTCTGCCTGTTTGAGGCAAAGACCAAGCATGAACCTTGCTGCCCTTTCCCTGCTTCCAACCCCACAAGCCTGAAATTTCTTGAGTGGAGAGACAGATTACTTTCAGCAGACTAGAGTGTAAGTGGAGCCATGTGTGGGCAGGGTGGATGACAGAGAAGCTGCAATCCAAATCCAGGCTAGTCCCCAAACTTCCAAGATGCTGTAGCCATGGCCAGTTTTTGTCCACCCTGGCACACAGGAATGGATGCGATGGATTTATAATTTTTAATTTTTTAAAGTTTGTATTTCTTTCATTTGTCCTTTTCATGAACTAAGATGGTGGCCTCTTCATCTGTGAATTCTAGCACATGGCTGCCTGGCAATTTTTAAAAATCACCTTCTCTCACAAGTTTGGCTAACTCTGCTTTCAAGAAAGAAAAGAAACATAAGTACTTGCAGCCACACACCGCTACAATGAGACTGAATGGACTAGAGTATATATAATAAAAGCCTTTCAGTTTCTGTACAGAAAAGAGTCAGAGAAATAGGAAGGAGAAAATATCTGTGAAAAGAGGTTTGTAGGTCCATCGTGAAACCTCTTGATTTTTTCCACATTTTTCAAGATTCTGCTTGCAGTAAGGGTACAAGAAAGACTCTGGTTTCTTCCAGCTGAATTGCTCCATGACACAGAAGAAATACCAGTGTTCTGCAGAATATCTGTGCATCTGACTTATTAGCTACAACACATCTTGGAGAACAAACGTTTGGCTGATATCTATCATTACAATGGAGGAACAGCTCTTACCCTGAAGACAGCATGGTCCATCCTCTCCAGAACTATACAATCTTTGATAAAATCTTTCTGTTTGTTTTTTGTTTGTTTGTTTGGGTAGGTGAGTGGGTGGGTGAATAGGTGGGTTTTTTGTGTTCTTTTTCTTTTACATCTACAACCAAACTCATTTGCCACAAGTGCCCACACCAAATCCAGCACCACAACAAAACAGAACACGAACATAAAACAGAATAGCAAGCGCACTGCACATCTGTGCAGCTTGCAGTGGGAATTCCCCTGGCTGTCCCATCTTACAGAAACTAAGTTCTGGGAACGTGGGCTAAACACAGAAGTCACGCATAGGAGTGATAGTATGTCCCAACACACTGTCTGTCCTTTAACTTCATTCTTACCACAGTCATTAAATTTGAATAATTAAATTTTCTTCAACTCTCCTGTTCTTAGCAAAGCTGAATGAGGTAGATTTTGTTGTTGAAAAACAAGCTTAGTAGAATTATTACAGAGTTAACCTGCATCTGCGGAATGGCATGTACACACAGACCTCACAGACACACACATGATTTTCTGCTAACATCCCTAACAACTAAAAAGCTACCGTTGTCCTGAAGTATTATTTTCCATGTGACTTTAGCCACCTTATCCACCTATGCATTCTCAGTTCATAAACATTGTCCTCAGTCAATTTAAACAATGTTGTTCAAGAGATCCTTTGCTACCAAGCATCCCAGTTTGCTCTTTATTTGCAATCTGTCACTGAGGTTATTTGTTTTTCCAACGGCTCTTTTTTTTTTGCCATCTACAATATTTTCTGAAATGAATTTGTACTTAGTTTAAGATCATCAGCCTTAAACCTTAACCTTAATTTGCCAGTGTCAAGTGACAATGAACTTGGATCTCTGTGACATTGTTTCAGGAATATTGACATTGCCACTTACAGATGCCTTTTGTAATCTGTTGACCAGATTTCTGTGTGGCTAATACTGTTTCTCCTGAATTCCCTATACTGAAATTTTTCAGATGTCATATGAAAAACATTCAAATACAATACAAATATAGATTTCTGTTATAATAGTAAGCCTGAAAAAGCAGGCCTACCTGTTCATGGAAAAAAGATCTCTGTGTTCCTGAAGTTTGTTGACTGGAATTAATTATGCAAATATCCTTAAATTCTTTAGTGGCTGCTTCACCTGTGAGCCTCTTGCTCAGATTCAGCAACAGGATATACTTATGTGGGTCATAAATGCTCTTTTAAAATTTCTCATAAAATATTTCTCATAAATTATTAGAACAACAGTAGTTTTTGTTCAGCATCCTGGAAAGTCTACCATTTTGTATTCCTTGTTTAAAATCAACACGTCTCAAAAAGCTCATCTGCCAATGTCTTTAATACTCTTGGTTACAAGTCATACAATCTACCAGATTCGAAATTGTTTCACTCTTCACTTTGTCATTTAATGTCTGCTCCAGTTACAGATGTGTACTTCACCACATTGCAGGATATGAACGAATTCTCCTACTTCAAATACAGAACAGAATTTTTTTTACTGAATACATCTAATTTTATCATGTTACTGTGAATGGCTATTTATTAAATACCCTTGCCATTTCTGAGTGGCTAAGATAATTTTCGTCTCTTCCAGAACATATATCCTAGCTAGGCTTATTTCTAGTAATTTAAAAAATTTCTCTCAATTCCTTATATAAGTGAAGTATGCAATTTTTTTTTTTTTTAGGGCAGTCCTATGCTGTAATTGAGAGCACTCTGGACTCTGAATCCCAAGGACCTGAGTTTGAGTCTCAGTGGGGACCGTCTCCTGGCAGTTCAATGCCTCCCTGCCATCCCATCCCGTCACATCTCGGATGCTGAACAGGGTCAGCCCCAGTTAGTACCAGGTGCTGTAGACAGTCCCGAGGACTTCACTGTCACTGTCCAAGCTCACTAGGCCGTAGCAAATGGACCTTAGGACCTAGACGGTGGGGCCAGTTCTGTGCACACTGTGCCTCACCTAAAAAATCCACTGCGCAGGCTGGAAGGGCACACCCATGTGGGGAGAGCCCTCCCCAAATCTTTGTTTGTGAAGTCTGGCCATACATGTAATATTTTTGAAAATTAATAACTTAGGCTTTCCTTATCTAGTGGCTGTGTTCCTAGTTGCAGTCTGAAATGTTTTGCTTTTATTGGATCTGTTGGACTCTCCCAAACAACCCATTAATAGCAGAGACTTTCTTCTTTGTTATGTCAGCAGTTGCTTTCAACTTTGGGAAATTAGCTTTTCATCACTGGCCTGCATAAGTATTTGTTCCTAGTTCAGTGATTAACTCACTATTTTCCATCATGATGGGATTTAACACGAAGTAACTTCAGTCAGCCCTACTCTTTGTACTCTAGTTTATTTAACTTTTAGAAATTCATAGAATGATAAAATCTTTTGAGTTGTAAGGGAACTTTAAGATCATCTAGTTCTGACAACCCTACTGTAGGCAGAGACAGCTCTCACTAGACTGGGTTGCTCAAAGCCCCTTCTAACCTGGCCAAGTATTCCTGAGGAGATCCACTAGTGACTTCATGAGATCTCAAGGCTCCCTCCCCAGATGATTCAAATCCCATGTAATAGTGTAATTATCCATTCACACACTATTGGAAGCTGTTTGAGAAAGTGATAATGTTGCTAGCTAAGCTATTGACAAATAAATACACCAAATCAATATGTAATTTTATGAATTATCAGTGAATACTTTGATTCACAAGCACACAACTTTCACTGGATGTTGATTCACTTGTTTCAGATTTTGCCAAATCTTTTTTGAAAATAAGATTAATAGATAAAAATTTTATACTTTTAGTGTTACAGTTAGGATGTTACTTTAAATGTTATTATAGGAGTTTGATGCAGAGCCTGTTTTCATTTCAGAATGATCCTTGTAATAAGCTAAGATCAGAACAGTGCATAAAAAATCTACATCACTTTCTTCAGGTATTTAAATGCTTTCAATTTCAGTCTATATTTTCTCAAAAGTCCAGATGAAGAGTTTGTTCACCACCCAAATAAGATGCAGCATCAGCCAACGAAAGATGAATTCCTATGTAACAGATACAGTTTAATTTACAATGAATAAGAAAAGTGTACTTTTTGATTCCTCTTCCCACTATCAAGTACTGCTTAGAAATCACAGTTCATGCTGGCACATGTTTAGATCTATAAGAAATTCCATTAAAGGCAATGGGACAGTGGTGCAGTCACCAACAAATGAGCAAGGACTCTACACATCAGGTTGTATACATAAGTAGTTTATAAACTTTAGATTATGTATTCACAAAACATTTGCTCTGTGTCTTGAAGCTGCTTACATCATGTAATTTGGTATCTGTTTCCTGAGAAAATGACAGATTTCTAAAACATAAGATAAATAGTGAATTATTTTGTTTAAGTAAAACTATTTCCATTGCCTAGGTATACATATAAAAGAATAAACATTTTCCAGATAGTCTAACTTACACAATTTGGTCATGTGACTATTCATAAATTACTGATAGAAGATCATGAAAATGGCCAAATGAAAACAACTGTAAAATCTGTAAAATGTTCAAATGAACATAATTTAAGTTTTGTGTCTATAACAGTATTGTTTATTTTCACATATAAAATCTTGCTTAAAAATAATTTTTAAAATTTTATATCTGTTATCACTTTCAATGTAATTAGTAATTTTAGAGCATTGAGAATTGTTTTTCAGACCTCCTAAATGTGCTTTTATATATCTGCACCTTAATTAAAATACAAAAAATTCATCAGAATTATATAAAAACACGTAAAAGTAAACTAATAAATGGAGTGACAGCTAAGATATGCATGTGGACTGTCATAATTTGCAAGCAAAGACTTGCAGAGTCATTCATCATCAAAACAAATCCTGCCAAACATAAGATCTGTTGTACTCTAGTCAAATTGGTAAAATAAATGTAGAAAGCAGGAATGTAATGTGATGTGACTAATCCTGAGACACAATACAGCAGAAAGGAAGGCTCCCAATATGGCAAGGAAAAATATGTTTATGATACACTGAAGGCTGAAGAGAGAAATGCTGAAGAGTTCTGTGCCTATCGTGCCTTACAAAGAGTTTTGAAAATGTCATACACATTTCTGGTGTTCTTTATTGAATTTAAAGTAGTTTTTCAACTTTTTTTTTTTTTGCTTTGGATGTCTCAATTAAAATTTTCTTAATGAGTCAGTTCTTGGCTTCAGATCCAGATTTTCTAGGGAGTTAACCCATTTAGCATTAGAGTAGGAAATGAGATTATTCAAAAATGCAAAATGCCAGGTATTGCACTCCTGTGAAAGTCTGACCACTAGTGGCCCAAATCCACCCTCTTGGAAGTGCATCCTCCCTGAGGGGAAGCTTCAAAGGCTAGAGCACTATTTAAGCTGGCCTTTAAAAATATGCATATTCATAAAGGATGCAAGAGCCAGACGTTCCTACAGAGCCTGTTTGAACAGAGAGCAGAAAATCCAGCCCACTCTTCTGCCCTGAGGATCTCCCTGTGGCAGAGCACAGTCGTGCTGCTCTGGGAGGCACAGGAAGGCATTTCATTCCCCAGAGCACAGGTACCCCTTCCAGGGGTGACCAAGTCATCCCTGCCTAGCTTTATTTTGCTGGCTGTACTCAGTGCATCTTATGACAAAATGAAGTGATTTAAAAAAAAAAAAAAAAAGGAAAATGGAAAAAATGGTTTCAGAAGAATATTTTTTCTCAACTGTCAGAAAATATAGTGCATTTTGATATACTCTTTTTTACAAGAACAATAATTTCTGTGGAAAGATAAAATTTACTGTGTATATATATATATATTGCCATCATTGGCAAAACATACTTAGAAACTTGCTTGGTTTTTACAGCTATTTGTACTATTTTATAAAAAAAATGTTACTCTGTCAAATGAAACTCTCCTCCCCTCCTATGCTTAGGCCAATATATTTTATTCTATTGATTATCTCACTCCTAGTTCAATTTTTATTCCAGATTCAATTTTATTTAATCCCTCAGTAACATTAATAATATCTTAACATTATAAGAATATTATTATAGTTAATCCTCTACAGCACTATGGGCTGGACTTTAAAAGGCTGAGCTATACTGACAACATAACTTGCAGCTTGGAGTTTCAGATTGAATGTGTTGAAATTCCTAAAAAAGGAGATCCAAGAATCAGCTGAGAAGCCTCATTCACAGGATGCAAAAAAAAAATGGAGGACGGTTTAACCTGAGGTTTATCTCAGCATCAGGTTTTTTTAGCATTACTCTTTTGAAATTGTGTTAGTACCACATGCACTGACTTTAAATTAAAGAACCAAATGCATTCTCTCTATCTAGCTCTTGAGTTTTCCTTCAGAACCTATGAAACAGCGAGTAGGATCTGACAGATACCATTTTTCAAAGTGGCTGCACTCCTTTTTTATCATAGCTAGTCATAAAATTTGGCACAAGCCTGTTGCTATTAATATTCCTTTATCATTGTACTTACTTTTAAACTATAAATCTGCCTTGCATCTATGGAAAAAATGCAGTCTATGTGCACATTGACTGAGGACATGGCCAATTATCAGGGTAATTTATTTTATGAATTTACGCTGAATTAAATAAGAAGCACTACTAGCATCTAGCAAGAGTTCCTCCTCCTGAGGCTACGAATCAGCAAGAAAAGATTTCTTAAACTGGTACACTGAAATATCTGGGTTTACAGTCTGTTGTTTGAATGTGTTCTAGTTGAAACAGGAACAGACAGCCTGATTGATGGTCTTATTTCTTTCCTTATTGTCACAAATTACTTTCAGTATGCTAGTAATAACACAGTGTTAAGCTCCTATAAGAGGTGCAACTCTCCAGCTGGGCTTTCAACATGAAGAGTTTTGTTGTATTAGTGGAAATCACTTTGCTGAACGCTTAAATCCTGCATCCTGGAGGACTGTGTTGTGCAGGAGACTGGCAGTGAGAACAGAGTAAAAAGCCTTTCACCTCTCTGTTCCTACTGAAATCCCAGACTCTGTAAGAACACCAACTGCTATTTCTACACAGAAACTTTTCAGTCCCCTACATAAAATGAGTTTAGGCTAACCATTTGTTAATCATTACCCTGAAATCTCTTTCATTATTAGTACTATAAGTACCCTGAAGAGCACTTCCCAGAGACATGAGGACTGCAAAATTCAGGTTGAGAACAATAAAAGGGGAGGTGATTTTTCAAATATCTCCTTCCCACATGATTCAAAAAGCAACTGGGGAAAAAAAAAGACGACACCTCCATCCACCTCTGTGGTTTTCCTTTTGAAGTATTTCTTTCATATTATAAGAGACATCTGTCTATAGATTGCTTTAGACAGAAAATACAGTGCAGAGTGTATTTACTCGATTGCTTATCATGTTCTTACCAAGGTGTCTAATGTCTCTCACAACTAACAGCAGGATGAATCCTTACTTTCACCCAGTGGGGATAATCTTATATTACGTTTTTGCGTTATGTTGCAAAGCTGAAAATAGGTGGCTACTTCACTGTAGACTCAAACTGTGAGTATTAAAAAGTCATAATTTCAATTTCCTAGAATTTTCAACATTTTTACCCTTTCCTTCTTTTAAAGTAAGCCCTAGCACCTTCCACTGGCTTTGAAGACATTGCAGAAAATAGAGTAAGTGTTAATTGCATTGCTTTAGTTCAAACATTGTCACAAGCCATGGAAAGACTGATTTCTTCAGCTAGTTGTAGCTTTATCTGTCTCATGTCCAGGCAGAATATTCTGATGCTAGCCTGAGATGCTTATGGAAACCAAATTCCAGCTTCATCCTGGTTGCAGTAAAGTGCACATCAACTCCTACTTTTCTTGCCCCTGCATGACCATGAACAGAAAAAGAAACAGATTTCATGAAGGAGAGAAATGCTGTATACATAATCAGGGGATTCTGGCCCATCCAGAGCTCATCCATGCCCAGGCAGCTGTTCACTGATGCAGGTTATAAAGTCCTGGTAACAGGCTTTTGGATTTTCTTCTCAGCATTCCAAATAAATAAAATTGCAGTACTACTGTCACCTTGGCAATTGCTCATATCACTGAAGTTGTTTTAAGATATTTCTCTACCTTCTGCCAGCAAAGAGACTGGATAATCTTCTATCCAAATATAATTAAGAGTGCAGAGAAGAAAGGAAGCATAAAGATCTGATTCAGTTGCCTCAGCCTAGGTATCTATTCTAAGATACCTTAGAACATCATGCTGCTTTTCAGGTCCTACAATAGAAGGGCTTGGGTGTCCCCTAGGTCCTGTGTGATATCTTCCAGGCATGTGAGCAAGCCCCAGGTGCCCCAAGAAATCTCAAATATCACTAGATGCCTGGGTTCAGGTGTCTGAATAGAGACATTAAATATTTAAGATGTAAGTTATGTAAGTGGTTAAGTTTTCATGGATCTTATTCAAAATAACTTCTGCTTTCAAATCTTGATTTTGACACATCCTTTTGCAATCCTGAGGAAATAATTTGCCCTACCTTCAATCACTGGGATACAGGTTTAATTCTGCTCTATATTCAGAAGTGCAAAACAGGATGATTATAGCTGCAGCCTATTTAACACACAAACTGCTAAATTTTGATAACGATTTGTGGTTTGTTAGGTAAATATGCATCATAATGAAAAAAAACCTTAAATTTTAATATATTTTAACAGTTGTATATGACTGTCAGGGAAAAAATCTGGTTTTCTGTACAACAGGATATACATAGATGTGCAAACCTCCCAAGTGATATGCCTGTTGTCACAAAGAACAGATGTCAGTGCTGAGAAAGACCTGAGAAAGTCATCTTTTTCTCATTCCTGTAGCACATAATATACAACATGCATACACCACCATTTTTAATGAATGCCTCAGGAGAGGTGTTAAACTGAGCACCACTGGATGCAACATCTGCAAAATGCAGAAAAGAGCAAGACCTGCCAGCAGCATTATTAACTATGCTCCACAAGTCTTCAAGCAGATGTTATACCTATTAGGGTAATGCAAATCACAAAACAGTACAGCCTGATTTCCAATAATGCTCCAATCTGATCCTGCATTATTAAGGTATCAATAGCAAACTACGTCCAGACATCTCAAGATGCTCAGAAGATCAACTTCTATGGATTACCTGTATAGAAAACATAATTTTGTTGAACATGAAGTCTTCACAGTCTAAAGTACACACTAGATCTGCAGAACACAGCATATATCTGACTGTTTTCAAGATAGCTTAATTATCCTGCAAAATAAAGCAAGTCACCATAAAGCAGTAGGAACTGGTATCCTGTAAGTTGGGAAACAAAGCAAACCAAACCAAAAAAGAAAATGTGACATGTTAAAAGCAGTCTAAGGTCCACTGGAAATAATCATGACATAACTTAGGATATAATCAGTGAATCAGACAGTGGGGCTAGTTTTACATATAAGAAAGTTAAGCTAAGTTTCTGCCCTAAAAGTTTTGCAACTTAAAAGCCTAATTTTTGTTTGAAATGAAAAAACTGTCAAAACAGCATTTTACCATCACCAGGTCACATGTGGAAAGAGTATAGCAACTTTTAAAATTTTTGATACTATTTACTTAAATATAAAATATATGCTATAAATACAAAATATCTTAATAAATATGTACACTTTATCATTTGTAATTATCTATTTGTATTGATTTACATGTTTAAGTTGCAAAGGACAAGAGTTTCAGGGGAGATACCAAGCTGAAGTGCTTTGGTTTAATGTAGGCAGCAAAAGCTTTCTTTCCTCATCCATTAAAATGCCAAGAATCAATGTATAAATGACAGTTAAGACACTAAGTAGCAATTATTCCTATATCTACTCATTTTAGGCAACCTCAGCCCTATCTCTCACTTCCTTCGAGATAGGATAAAACAGAGTTAGGTATTAGAAGCTGAATCTATAGATTTTCTTATAGCATTTTACTGTTACACTTAACACTAAACAAGTTACAGGCAACCACAGCACCGGAATTTATGACCTTACAAAGGGAGGCAGCATGTGATAAATACCACACTATCAGTTGTTCAGGTAAGTAATATGTGCTCTTGTAAAACCTATACTGAAAGCTGAGTAATTTATGAAGTAAAAGAAGTCTGGCTTCTTTAACCTCTCGTGCTAATTTACTTTAAGATAACATGAGGATAGACTTGTGTACCACCCTCTCCTGGTATTTTTAATTGCTATGTTCTCTCTCTTTCACTAATGTATCCTATTTCTTCCATTTATCATGTAAAAGGAGTGAATGTTATTTCACCTTTAAAACTGAAATCCTTCTTCCTGATACAGGTTGATGGTTTCCAACCTCTTTTTTTGAAGGGATGAAAAAAAAAAGGAAATTGCTTTTCTGGCCAGTGGCCATGCCAAAGTTGAAAACATGTCTTTTAGTAAAGGTAAAGCATCCTAATGAATTACTTGCTTTTGAAAGAACCAGATTCAATCCTTGCAGTCATTCAGTACAAGCACTAACACACACACATGTACACAAACCACCACACTACACCACTCCTAGCAAAAGAGAAAAAAAAAAAAAGACAATTTCCCATGTACATGATGTAGTGCAGCACATATCTCACTGAGCATGGAAGACTTCAGTTTTAACCAGCTTTCTGAATCTAATTCACTAAAAGGAGAATACGCTGAGGTCCAAATTACATTCAGTTGACTTGTGAATATCAGGAATATCCCTGAGTATTGCTTAGAACTGAGGCCTTAGGTGGAGAGGTCACCACTGAGCCTTTGTTTTTCTAGAAGTTTAGGGAATTATAAATGGAAATTCTTATGTTTCTGTAGCAACCTCTAACCTTGGAAAGGTTATTTCTCTACTTAAGCAAAGCAAAGCTAGTCTAACAAAAAACATTGACATTACCTCCAAACTTGTCAATATTCTTAGATCAGCACATCTACAACCACATATTACACACATTACAGGCACTATGGACACTACAGACAATACACATGCTTTTAACTGTTTAGAAACAGAATGGTCCTTTCTAGCTGCTAGGATTTTAATATCAAATAAATAATTATTATTATGGCATGTACATGCACTGCATAGTAATTTAGCATTAAGGTCTGGACTATGCATTATAAAGCTGTTAATGCCAGAACCTTTGAAAAACAAGACTCTGGTCCTAAGGAGGTCCCCTGATAGCAGCCCTTTCCCAGAAGGAACTGCACAAAGTATCCACAGGCTCAGTTCTGCAGCTGCTTGTGGTTGGCAGAGCTCTCTGCAGACGTCATCCCTGGCCCTCCTGCTGGTTCTGTTGCCCAGCCAGTATTCTTTGTCAGCCTCCTACATTAAAAACATGCATAAATAGGAATATCAGTTTGCAGCCCTAACCATGACATTGACTTTGTTACGTCAAACATCAAGTTTGTATGGAGCTCAGAAGCTCATGCATGAAGTCCCTCATCTGTCAGTCTCACTAGGACATCTCTGATATTCTAGGACATCTCAAACATCGCTTTGAGTTAAACAACTGACTTATGCCCCTGGATTGTATCCTCAAAGAAATCTGTGGAGGACTCACTTCAAGTGCAAATAAACACCTACACTGATCAGCTGTATAGTACTTGAGAATACACCAATAAATTCTTTAGATCTCCACTAATTGTAACTGAAGTTGGATATTTTGTTCACCAGCATCTGGACACAATTAGCTGACTACCACCTGCATCTGAATCCCAGCCCTAGCATATTTCTTTGATATCTGCTGTGTTGCCTCAGAGTTAAATGGCTGCCACTAGATGTGAAAGCCAGTGGAGCACTGGCTAGATACTTTACCCCTTTCTAAATATTTCCCATGTGGAAGTCAGCTACATGTTCCTAAACATTAAAGAAATAATACATTGAGGATTCTTACTGCTCTTAGGAGCCAAGACATAGCAGGCATGTAATTTTGCAGCCACCGCTGCAGGATTGGTACTGCAGGATGTCTGATCTGTTGATACTGCAAGATGATGCCTGGCATCTTGTCCTTCCACCATCTGCCTGAAGAAGCATCATGATAGGATCTTGACATTTGGTTTTCTGTCAGGACATTCCATTCTTGTAGCAGAGAATGTTAATATTTACCTAATAGATAATAGACTGAAGTAAAAAGGGATAGTTGAGAGTTTTCCTGTCAGCAAACAATGTGCTAAATCTTTTAATATTTCTCTCCCAAAAGTTAAAAATTATCACTGGCTCCTCCCCTGTCCTCCTGTGTAGAGCTAGGAAAAGCCAACATGACATTTAATTAGTTTGGGATTTATCAATAGTCCTTCAGAAGATAAGGTGTGCCTAAAATAATGTATAAGTAGTTACACCTACTCTAAACCCATCCTGTAATTTTAAACTCTGCAGATATGGTCAGAAAGAAATTCAGCCATGCACTGTAGAAGTAGATTAGACAGCTTTGAAAGGTGTGCCCTTAAGCATGTGTAAATACAACAGTCTCTAACTACAGAGATAACAACAGTGAAAGTACCTAAGGCAGGTGCCATCCAATTCTTCTGTCACCTAGTAAAAGGGGGAATAAACTAAGAGAAACTCGAGAACAAGAAAGTAAGTACAGGGACTTGGGCTTAAATGCTGCTTAAATTGGTCTTGCCAGAGGAGTATTCTTCTATTTAGATCACTTATAAATACACTGTTAGAGAGGAGGACCTTTTTTCTCTTTTTATTTTTATTTTTTATTTGTAGTTTTTCTTTTTTTCTTTATTTCTCCTTTTCTCTTCTTCTGAAATATTACCTATATAAAACAAGAGGTGATCAAATAAATAGTGAACTTAAAGGGTGAATGATTCATGTTATCACTCTTACATAATACAAAAAACTCCATGTGTTAACTGATGTAGCACCTTTTATAGAAAGTATATAATATAAAGATCATTTTATCTATCCATTAAACTGTGCCATAAAGAGCAGGACCTAGTGATTCCAACATTCTTTGCTTTTAAGTACACAGCAAAAAAACTATATTTCAGTTAGTATTTGACTAAAGAGTTAAAACTGAATAACAAACATAAGAATTTTACACATCCTTTGGGTTGGATGCATCTTGTCTATGTGGCAAAACAGTGTAAACTCTGTCACAGTTGAAGAAGAAAGGTCACTATTGTTCTGCAGACAATTATGCTATTTTCAGCTGAGACTTTTGACAGACGTGGACTTGCTCCATGTCCTATTTAGTAAGCAAGACATCTTTCCATGGAAATATATTTTTTTTAAACTTGTGGATAGTGAAAGAACATATGTTACCTATGTCCTAGCAGCATGCACACATTCTCTTTGTAAATAAGCAAATAAAACAGTGACATACAAAAACCAAAAATACATTTTGGGTTCTTCCTCATAATCATTCCTTTCTCTATAGATAGAATTTCTTATTGACACAGGATTATATTTATCAAAAAATGGAGTAGGAATTAAAGTTGGTATAGGAAGATCTAGCTCACTTGGTGTTTTCATTCACACCAAGATATAGTACCCTATGTCAGTTTCTAGCAGAGTATATTTTCTTTCTCTAAACAAAAGTGTAGAATTCAGTCAATTTTCTGTATTTCCAGATGACTGATAGTCCAACAGGAGTAATCACATGGAATAAAGTGCTTAAAATCTGGAATAACTTGGCATTTTTTGTGTAAGGTTTATCAGCACAGTCTCAAGTCCACGACATACTAGGCACATGAGTTCTGGGGTGTTTTAACATCTCAAAGGTACATTAAGTTTATTACACTTAGGCGCTCAACACTGAGATAAGGATATGTCACAAAAGCTGCTGCTTCTTATAGGGACATTTTTCATCTGAAGGTAGAGACAGGAAGAAGACAGATCAGAAACAGGGACCTAAATAATATTGCATTTGGAAGGAGCAAATATTGAAGCAATGATATTGAGATGGCCACATCACTCAAGAATGATTTAGGCACAGAATTCCACAAAAAATTGACAATAGAAATCTTCCTGCACCAAGTATTTTGTTTATACAATGTGTTTAAAGCATTACAAAATGTCTTTAGGGAATTATAAAATGTCTTTAGAAACATATGGTCACTTTCTTATGTTCTTCCTACACAACCAAGCTATCTTTGTACCAAGACTTCTACTTTTGAGAGTTTAGACCAACAGAAAGTTAAAAATTACTGTTTTCTTAAAAGCTTTTAAAGGAATTTATAAGATTTTTTTTTCAATCTACCTGTTAGATGTTATAATCCATTAACATAGTATTAATCTTGTGGGGGGAAAAATTCTCCTACTGACATTGTATGTTCTTTGTTCAGGATAATGAACTTTATTAACTTCACAATAGTATTATTTAAGAAATGTGTCTTTGTTAATAGCCCAGATCAGAAGCTATACCCTCTGCAAACTACTTAAGTTCATGTTTAGATGCCGTCTACTTTATAACACCTAAAAACTGTTTCAGGATTTTGCTGAACTGAGGTATTTTCCAACAAATTTTAAAAAAATGTTCACTAAAAATTTCTCTACAGCTATGCTCATGTAATTTGGGAACCTAATATTAAAGCTTAGAAACTGCATTAAAAAGAAGTCATAATTTACTTGAATTTCTTTTAGATTTCTGAAATTGTTTTTCTGTCAAAAATGTAGCATACTCACACTGAAACGTCCATGACAGTATGTCACAGTGACTTTACTACAATCTGCTTGGGGTGACTGGAAAAATTTGCTGCTCAATTGCTTGTGAGTTTATATGGATTTCATTGGTGACAGAAGCCTCGGACTAAACAACACTGTTTTGTCTCATTGAAAAGAGGAATAGATGGTATACAGAAATTTTATTTAAATCATGTAAATAAATTTTCTCCTTTTCAGCATGTTCCTTGCCTTCTTAGACTTATGTTGTATTTGGATGCATCCAGAGATATATTTTATGTGAAAGATATGCATCATTTTGACAGATACTTAGTAAAGAAAGTATACATACCATTTATACAGTAAACCATGAGAGACAAATCTGTAAGAGCTACAGGTTCATAAGTTCATGAGAAATATTTTATTACAGTAACACACTTGCTTTAAGTCTGTCTAAAATTTCAGCAAACCAGACTTCTGCCCTAAGCTAAAGCTCCTTTGTGATTTACAAATAATGGCAAATCCATGTCTGATATGATTGCTGTAATGGAGACAAACAGGAAGGAGGACTATCGTGGTACTTGAAGAACTGGAATTAAATCCACTTACCAGCCAGAAATGCAATCCTCAACAGGGCCAGACTATGTTGTCTAAATTCTACTGAAATGAGATAAATCAGTTTAGTGAGATTTGTATTGTTTGTATCTCTTTTCAAACCAAGCTAGAACATTATCAGGACTTTCTTTTTCCAGGTTATTTCTGTGTATCATAAACTATAAATGGGTACTGTAAAACTCAGCTAGCCATTAAGATCAGTCTAAAATGCCATTGCAGATTCTGATGTTCACATACAGAGTACCAGATAAAACTACATCAGCACTCTTCCATCTAGAATAGCTCAAAAAAGCCCTTGACTTTCAGAATTCATTATTTCTTCTCTCAGCATTCAGAAGATGTTGGCTCATGCCCTTTTAGAAGCTCTCATCTTCTCCCCTTTTTTCTTTCCTGTCTTCTCCTGCTTCTGTCTCTTTCTATTGCATGCATTAGCATACACATGGAGAGAGAAACACACTTGCACACATGTCTAGTGATTAGCACACAAGGCCTTCTTACTACTCCTTTTGAAAATGTCAGTCATGCTCCATTGGTAGCAAAAAAACGTTGTTACTGAAGAGCTCATGTTGTTTTTTCACCACAGGGTTAGAGATGTTCTTGACCAAACCTTGAGTAATAGAAAGACTCCTAAACAAGTTAAGATTGACAAAATACCGCAAACTGGCAGAAGGCTTTCAAAATGTCTGCAGAGACATTTTGGCTCAATCATGGCCAATTCATTTGGTTGTGCTTTTTTCAAAGCAGTATGATCCCCCTTTATTTTCAGAAGTTCTGGTAAAAGCTATTTCCCCCTGCAAACAACACTGGTCTGAATATGCAAAGATTTTTAGAGAAAACATGCAGATAAAATAGGCACTGAAGTCTATTTCAGAATTCCTCTGATTAAAGTTTATCAGCATATCATTATTTTACTAAAGAAGTCTTTTCCATGCCTATGTGTTAGTGTGTTGATTGAGAAATACTCATTTAAACAAAAGAATACAAAGTCTGCATATACTTTACTATAACCTTTCCAGCAGGAACATCTAGACTATAAGGGATGTATTAACTTAATGAAAAGACACTATCTGTTGTGGTGCTTATAATACCAAGGGACTGGACTCTGATCCAGAAAGTTTCTCTTGCTCATACCTTGCTGTAATTTTTAGGGGACCGATCAGATCAGGCTATGGGGGACAATCAAAATAACAAAAATATTTTAAGAGCAAAATGCAGTCGGGAAATAGGGTGGTCCTGTTACATGATGAGCACAATCACCTCACAAACAGGGACAAAGTCAAGGCAGAGACATTTAATGCTTTTCTTGTTTTGGTATCCAACACCAGTGGTGTGCTTTGGGACACCCCAAGCCCTGAGCTGGGAAACTATGAATGTGAGAATGAGAACCTCCCAGAAAAGCCTGAACTTCGGTGGGATTTGCTGGTCCAGCTAGATCCCTATAAGTCTATGGGGCCTGATGAGACTCATCCCAGACTGCTCAAAGATCTGGCTGATGTCCTTATGAAACTTTTCTCAAGGACTTTTCAAGAGTCTTGGGCATCTAAGAGGTCCCAGGCAACTGAAAGCTGGCAAATGTCCCAATCTTCGAGAAGGGCAAATGGGGTGATCCTGATCACCACAGGCTTGTCAGGCTCCCTTCAGTGCCAGGCAGAATTATGGAGAAGATTATTCTGGAATAACACATGAAAGTCAACACAGGATGTTGGTCACAGCCAGCACAGGTTCACTAGAAGAAAGTACTGCTTGACACACTCAATTTCCTTCTGGGAAAAGGTTCCCCACATAGCTGACCAAGGGAAGCCAGATGAAATATTTTTGGATTTCAGTAAAGATTTTGACACTCTCTCTCACAGTATTCTTCTGCACAAATAGTCCAATACACAGTTGGACAACATATCACGGGGTGGCTCACAGATCAGGCACAAATGTTATAGTAAACAGTTTACATCAGGCTAGTGACCAGTCAACAGTGGGGACTGCAGGATTTCCATTCTAGGACCAGGGTGACCATGATCCCATCAGGGTAACACCACTGTCTCAATGTCCCTGGACACCAGGACAGACCCCACACTCCTCCCATCGCAGGTTCTCCGAGGTGGTGACATCCCGACCTACTGAATGCAGACATGGCTGAGCTCTCTGGAGGGTGGAAGCAGAGGCTGTGTGGGAGGTCTTGACTCTGGCCAGATGTGGCCAGTTTCAGATGTTTCCAGCTGGTTCCAGCAGGTTCCAAACAGTTCCTCTGTTGTAGGGGTACTGGGGCGTGGCCCTTTATGACAGAGGACTGCTTCAGGGTCCTTTGTGGTGCAGGGCCATGTTGTATCCAAAGGTTATTGTGACAGTGAAGGGCCCTGCCCCGACCATGGGGGGAATTTAGGGAGCAAAGGGCCCTGGGGTGGCCACTCACAGGACAATGTGTCTTCCCTCAGGACACAGAATCTCCCTTGGGTGTCTTTGTGGCAGAGGACACCAGAAATGCCCATGGAAGAGAACATAAAGCCCAACTCCTTGCCTCCAAGGAACTGCCAAGCCTGTGGAGGAGGTGCACAGTGAGGACAGGGAAGGAGAAAGAGGTCATTGGTGAGATGGGGTTGCACAGAGATGCCCAGGGACCAGGGCCAGGCTTGCAGCTGTGCCAAGCAACTGCCTCCATCCCATGCCTAAATCTTGCCCTCTTGCAAATGCAGGCAGTGCCAGAGAAAGAGCAGTACTACACATCTCTCACCCCCAAAGCACAAGAGGTGGCAAAGGTAGCATCTTCTCCTGCCTTTGGCAAGAAAGAGACAGCACCAGGGGCAGAGAAGAGATCCCTGCTTCACACAGCCCCACAAGCTGCAGGCAGGCTCTGCTGGACACAGCCGAACACATTGTACATGAGGTCCTGAGTGAGGCTGTGTTTGTGATCCAGGGATCCGTCTCACACTGTCCCATGGACAGTGCTCTGGCTCTGCTGTGGACAGCCCAGAGGAGTTGGACACACTTTCTGATGGAGGGAGGCATGCAGCAGCCAGCAAGTCCATTTCTCCATGATGAAGAAAACAGGGAAGTAAGAAAGAATGGCACTGGACACTTCATTGGACTTGGTGGCATGGGACAGGCAGTCCTTTGAGCATTTGCAACCGAATCCCCTACCTGCAACTGTCTCCACACAACAGCCCATCCAGTTCAGGAGGGTGCTCAGGGCTCTGCATAGGGTTTTCCAATGCTCCTGGATAGTGGGACACCTCTGCTTCCAACATCAAAATGTTAATCATTTTGATATCTGGGCTAAGTACAAGATTATATGACAACTAACAACTGCAATGTTGATAGAGTTGCATATTCCTCTATTATTGTCTTGCTTTTCTAGATTGTTCTATGGCCTGTCATCCTTTGGAGCCATCTATACAGAAAAAGTAGAACACAGGAAATTGTGTTCTGCCACATTCCATGCAGAGTGAACGCATTTCCAAGAGTTTACCTTAATGTTTTATCTATTTGTAAATGCAACTGAAGTCAGCACAAACATGGCAACATCACTGTTCTTCTTCAGAAGCAAGGTAAAAATACAGAACAATGAACTCAATAAAGTGAATGCTGAAGTTCAAATCTTCAGCAAAAGTGTGCCAGTTTGGAGTAACTAGCAGAGAAGTATAGGCTAGGACCAATGTTTAAATTGATGACAAACAGTTTAGAGACCTAATAAAATTAATGTATGATAGGGGTTTGTTTTTTGTTTTTTTTTTTTTGCAATTCTGTCAAAACTAAAAGCACAAAATTACATCCAATGAATTTTTTTTTTCAAATTGGAAAATGACACAATAAACAAGCTATTTATTGAACAATACATGATTAAAGGCAGGATGGTCCTTTTGGTTTTCCTGTTGCAAAAGAGGTTCATTATTAATCAGGTTCTTTTCTCACCTATGTAACCATTCCTTGAAAATCATACAGAATACCATTTTCCTTCAGCTCATAGTTATTTCTGACATGAAATATGAAGGAATTACTAGGAGGCAAGAAAGTATAGCTTCCTTTAAAAATACTCTATTATACAAGATTAAGTCTTAATATCCAAATTTGTACTGACATTAGTGATTTCTGATCTTAAATAAACCTTTTACTTCTATTTAAGACATGGAATTTTGTTTTTCTCTTTCTCATTTTAAAGCTTAGCTTTCTAAATAAAGTAAATAAACACTGAATAAAAGGTCTGGGGAGATGCAAGAAAGTGTGAAGTAGACATGAAAACTTGAGTGAATCTTTGCCAAATTTCCTTTTCTTCTAAGTGCTGTTAGCTAGGACGCTTGATCTGCCTGTCCTTCAAGTAATATCTTCTTGATTACCAAAATTCTGTGTTCACCTCTCACCTTTTAAGTAATGAATTTTCAGTGTGAAACTAAGGGCCATCTCCCTCCTATGAGTTACATCAATATGCCAGATTGAGCATGTGTGCTGTATTAGTAGGAGACACTGCACAGTGTCCTATGTTTTATTTCTAATTGAACTGCATACATATAGTTCCCTTTACACTCTAAAGCTCAGTGGCATTTTGTACTTCATTGGAGAGGCTATGTTGCTGGTTGCCAGCTTTGGGATGAGGTCCATATCATTTGCTATAAGTGAAGGATTAATGTGGCATCAATATATCTTTAGTTAAGGATTTGGGATGTCACTGGCTTTGAGCTTCTTCTACCAAATACTTTCAGAAAAAATCCTATTTAATGCCTCGTATGAAATTAGTCTCTTTAAAGCTTCATCAATACAATTGTGAGCAATTTCTGCCTGAAGTAGCAAATGTCCCAATGCATGTATTTTGCTTTCTGCTCTTTTGTGCTCATATTCAAATCCCTTGTATAAATATGCCCACACCTAAATCTGTCCCATCTTGTTGATCTGCATGTAAAATTCACAGACTGACTTGTGTAAATCAACCCGACCGTGAACACAAGTTGTTTATCAGTCACACAGCCTTGCAAATATTGAGGTAAATGCAAAAAAACATCCCTTGTTAGATTGAAGTTAAGGTATTAAATCCTGATATCATCCTGAATTAAAACTTTAGAAAAAAAATTCTTAGAGGTTTAAGGGGTTTTCTGAAAATTTTTAAGCATTGGCTTAATGGCTTCAGCTTCTCACTATGAAAAGACAAGTAAATACAGTTCTTATTCCATCAGCTATTAAAAATCATTTTCTCTGCAGCAGAGTGGCAAATGTGATCACTGATATTGGCAATATGAGCAATATGATCAGCTGGGATGGAAATGCAACTTCTGAAGAGGTCCTATCAACTTCATCAGAATCAAATCTGTACCTTGGTTTCTCTCTATGAGCTTTCCTTTCTTCTGACTGACACTTGTCATTAGAGTTGTTCACTATACCCAGGAAGAAAGTAAAAGGGTATGGACCTCAATCTTCAGTATGCAAATTAATCCAGTAGGCTTTAAGGTTGCCTAAAAAATAAATTGACATTTATTTTGTATTTTCATAACAAAGCCTTTACTCTCAGGCAGCCATATTCTTCTGGAAGGTTGTTGTTAGTTTATTTGTTTGTTTGTTTCTTTTATCTACTTTTTTTAAAAAGAAATCAGAATGGTTTAATTAGGATTTGAAGAAAACTGATTGAAGTTTTGCAGGTGATTGTGGACGGCCCTTTCAACCATCAGGAGCAGCGGGGGAAAGAATTATAAAATGCTTCCTTGCAAATGTACCTAATACAGGGAGAACTGTGAAGCAGCACATGGAAGTAAAAAATCTTTGTCCACATTCTAAGAGACGGAAGATTAGCAAGACAAGGCTGTGAGTCACTCTTACAGAAGAATAAGAGTTTGTATTTAACATGATAGAGGAGGTAGAGGCAGGGACCGTATGACTAGCAAGAGTCTAGAAACAGTATCTTTGACGGACCCTTAAAATAACTGAAATATGACTGCATGTAGTTTACAACAGTTTTATCAATGTCACAGTGATACACTGGCATATTATAGAACCATACATGTGAAAGAGGTGAAAACCTTCGACTAAAGCGCAGAGTAAATATACACCAGTTTTAGTGGAACTTCATAAGACTATGCAAGGCTACATATGGCTGCATGTCCATTTCTCAGTATTGGTGGGACAGAGAGTGGTATGGTTCTGCTCAGTGTGTCTTCGAGTATTCTGGCTATGAAAGAAGCTGTTCTTGTGCAAGTTTAGGTGATGCATGAAGAAATGTTCATAGATCCTTAAAGTCAGTGTCAGGTTTTTTCACTGAATGTGTTACACTAACACCATTGTATGACAAAATTATTTCCTAATACCAGTGTTGATGTTCTTTAATCAGTACCTGCCCTCCTCAACTCATCCCATGTAAAATAACTGCATATGATATAGAAAGATCATCCTTGGCATACACATATGGTATTGCAAGACTCTGACACATTATGTTTTATTGCATTTAAGCTAGATAGCCAGAAGTAGCCAGAATTTTCATTTGGATATTATCCAACCATTGTTAATCATGAAAGACATGGAACAACAAGTTGGCAGTCATATATGTGAATAATGGAATACTTCTTTAATTATGTACAAAAATCTTAAATGAATTAGTTTTCTCTCCTCATAAAGTGCCCCTTCTGCATCTGTTTCAACCCCCACTGAAGTCAAAGGAAAGCCTCCCATTGATTTTAGTTGAAGTCAGTTGCATTCTATGAAATTCTTTTACATGATGGCTCCTGACTTCCTTGAAGTGTGTTGCAAATTTGCTCTTGACATGGAAAATGCTTGCCTCACAGCCTGTAATTCCACAAAGCTGTGCTGAGGACAGTTACTTATCCAGCACCAAAAAAAAAAAAAACAAACTAAAGGCAGTCAGACAGAACAGACTAGCTTTAGAAAATGCTTTGTAGCTGCCCCAAAATTAGAATTAAGAGCCCAGGTAAATTAATAACACGCCACTGTCTTATATGAGGCTGGAGAAAAAATGTTTAATGCTTTCATAGAAGTGTATAAAAAATGTTTCTTTGAAAACCCCTTCCCTTGTAATAGACCAATATTATGTCATTGTTAAAAGCTAGGCTAAGAATTTTGAGAAATATCACTGTAATAAGCATC
Organism: Pithys albifrons albifrons; assembly: GCF_047495875.1. Taxonomy (NCBI): domain Eukaryota; kingdom Metazoa; phylum Chordata; class Aves; order Passeriformes; family Thamnophilidae; genus Pithys; species Pithys albifrons. The sequence continues at coordinate 42,547,308 of NC_092458.1, forward strand.
AGAAAGAGTCTTTTTTGAAGCTAAATTATATTCTTGCAAACCTGATTGTCAGTGATATTAAGATAGCATTCTTTGAGAATTGATTACAGAATAAACATATTTAACAACTTCAAACCTTGAGGAATATAATAAAACATTTATTTAATTATGTTCAATTTGTAAATGAATCCTATTCGCACTTTCAAAAGGGTACCCTTTTGTCTTTGATTCAGTTCTCACCAAATTGAAAGCTCAAGTATTATCGAAGATGGATGCAAATTTCACACTATATGAGATAAATAGGTTCAAGTATGTGTATAAATGATGCACAGGTAGAAACAAGACAAAAGACTTAATAAAAGGCTCTATATGGTTTTGACAAACTATCACATCATAATATATTCAAGAATTATGGCTACTAGATTCTTCCTTGAGGGACAGACTGTTTCGACACTTAACTTTAAGAATATTTTGCCTTATGGGTTGACCAAGTAGTTGCCTTTACTCCCTCCTCCACTTTCCATCTATGTGGAAAATGCATAGCATCTCTTGAAGGTTTTATATTTGTCTACACTGAAAAGTGGTTTTGCAATGTTTCCAAAGAGTTCAATTCATAAACACTTGAAAGATTGGTTTTGGTGGAAAAAAAAATCAGACAGACAAGTGATTATAAGATAAGTTAGATTTTCTTCTGAGGTACTGGAAGAGCAAGGAGCATAACGTGTGGGGAAAGAAAATAGATGAGGCCTACAATGTTAAAAATTACTTTTTTTTTTTTTTAAGGAAAGAAATAGTGTAGACAGCCAGGGACCACAGTTTTCAGTACAGAAACTGAGATTTATTCTGTTCCTCTTCTCTCATACAACATTAACTCATCTTGTTACTTTGTAGAGAGGTTTATTTTCATTTTATGAGTTCTTTTGCAGCATATGATTTTGGGACAAACACAAAAATTACTTTCAAAAGTTCAAAGTTTAATTGTGCCTCCTAGACTGTAGATCTTCCCTCTCACCCTAGGAATGACATCTCCTCCCATACTTTTGAGCTCTGAATGGAAGACATGCCAAATAACCTAACAAATTGATTGAGATGCCAAGGAGTTGGGGATACTAAGTGGAGACAGGGGAAGTCTAGTAAGTTTTCCCTTGTCAGCACCTCACAACTCACCCCAAACAGAACAGAGAAACTGGGAAAGTCACAGATGTCAGTGACACAAGAATGGTACAACAAACACCTTCGAGAAAATTAGATCTGCACCATATTTCTTATCCTAAGGGTAAAATCTGTAGAAATTAATTAAATGGAAAAGACCTAACTGCAGATATGAAGAAGTTTACTTTTTGCAGAGTCACTGTAAGAATCTGTTTTGGACTTCCCAGCTATTTTGAAGTCTTCTCATTTTGCTATTCAAATTCAGTTACTTAGAACTCTGTTCATAGAAAATTTCCCTGCTGTTCCGGCTTTCAAGGTTTTTAATTTAATTCCCATTACCTTTCTTTCTATAACTTTTCTTCCATTCCCTTCCTGAGAAGGAGAGAAGGAAGAGAGAAAATAGAAATCTGTGAAAAATCTACTCTGTATTCTTGTCTTGCTGACACTTCTGTGAAAATGCAGTTCAAGGAGGGGAGAACAGCTTGATGCACATGATATAGTACTCAAAATAGCTTGGCATTTTCGAAACTTTCCTGTGTCACCGAACATGAGCAATGAAGAACTCACATCAGAAATACCTAATAATATGAAACCATTTCCAAATATCTTTTTATATTGTAATTATTGCTTGAATTAATCAAGAATTGTGTGACTCCCAGTCAGTAAAGGAATACTAAGGACTCAGAATCAGTTATTTAGTAAAATTTCCCTCCTCCCCCCAAAATGGCTCTATTATTAAAAAAAAAAAAAAGTTTCTACCCCCAGAAGGGTAACTCCAGTGAAAAACTGAACATTGACTTTAGAGCAAAGAGCATAGCATCTTTCTACGTAATGCAGTATTGCCACAATCCCTAAAAAGTGCAGCACTAATTGTAACGATGATAATGATATGATGATAAATGATGAACATACAGGAAAAAATTCCAGCTAGACTTTCTGCTTGACCTCAGTTCTGTGTCATCACAGTGGTGCTGCTTTATGATCTGGACTTTTAGATGGAGCTGGCCACTGCCTCTAAATCTGTTCTGCTCATCTTGCTGTAACATGAGTTTGGGCCCTGACTGACTGTGCTGTTCCCTACAGCTCCTGTTCTTTAAGGAACAGCTGGCCATCAGTGAGAGTTTGTTTGTCACGTTCCACAATAAGTTCAGTCTTTACTTTCAGTCCACCAAATAAAGACAAATAGATTTTAAGTTGGATTTGTAAATTTGTGGAATAAAAAAAATAAAATTAGTGGGTAGCACAGTTTGCTTCTTGGGCGTTTAGTAAGTTTGAATTAAGAGTGATAGTGGAGCATAAAAAACCTTTGTTTTCTGAACCTAGCAATAAATACAGTTGTGTGCATCGATATAGCATTACTATCCTGGTGCCTTTTTATTCCCTATGTATGACATTCCTTGTGTTTCATGGGCACAATTTTTTGTTCTTTTTAAATCTTTAATTAAACTGTTGGTTATTAAAAAAACCCAAACATTCGAACACAGAAAAGAATAACATCTATGATTTGCAGATAAATTCTCTAACATCTTGATCTCTCTCAAAGAGGCAGAGATATCAAGATCACCTTAAACGTTCTAGAAAGTGTCCAGCAACAACAAACATTAACTAAATTGTCTTTCTTCAAACAGAGCATATAAATAGTATAGAAGCATCTGAAGATATATTCCAGCTGCTGAGCTATAAAAGTATTTCACAATCTTGAAAGAAGCTCTTGTTATATAAACAGCAGTGTTATTAGAGCTGATTAATCTTATCCTTTATATTCAACCTAACTAAGGAGTGATTGTTTCCTCCTACTTCCAGGCAATACTGTACACAATATAGAATGCACATAAACACAAACAGCCTACAAATGATTTCTTGGTGTATAGGTTGTTATTACTGTTGCAGCCTGCCTTGTAGATGAGATTAAATCATGGTGTTAGTTACACAGCTATATTCCTATTGATAGTTGTGCCTTGGGTTCATTTCTTCTAGTGATTTATTTTTAAACCAGCACAGTCCTTCAGGATGTTTTTCCTTCAGAATCAGGGACACTGAGGTGGCTAAAGCCAGGTGAGACTAGTCGTATTTGTTGTGTCACCCAACAGGCATATATACTGATGATGCATCGCACTGGCATTTAACAATAAAAACATATCTTTTTTTCTCTAACTTTTAAAATTGAATTCTTTGAACTGTAGCATGGAATCTAGATTGCTTATGGGTTTGTTTTTATAGGAGACTTCTTAAGAAAGAGAAAGAGAGAATAAATCTATAAAGGAAAACCAGATAACTATCAGTATATTTGATCAGCATGGATCACGAGAAGACATGTTGTTTGCCAGAATCCTTTTTCTGGTTTTCAGACTATTGATCCCACAACCTAATCAAGGAAGTCTCTTCTTAGAAGAAACTGGAGAGTACTTGGCCATGTTCTTGGTGCACGAAGCTAGTGGATGGCAGTTTTCTGAGTGTCTTGGGTTGAGCTGGCAGAATGCCAACTACCCAATACAGAGTCAGTTTCCCTCCCCTTCTCTGCTGAAAAAAGGGAGAAAGGGAAAAAACCCTCAAACCTGATTTAAACTTAAACTAACTATATATATATTTACACAGAAAAGAGAAAATTAAAAGCAAACTACAATATAACACACTTACACAAGTTAGATATAACAACAATTTTCTACCTCCCACCAAAACCAGATTCCATCAATCTAGATCCATAAGCACCCCAAAAGACACCCAGCAAGAACCAAAAAAGTATAACAAAATGTTTCTACTTTCCTGAAACTAAAACAAAAAGCAAGTAGCAGCAGCAGGGCCCAAGAAGCAGGGCAGCAGCTGCATGTCTTGCCTCTACTTCGGCCATGATGGAACTGAGTGAACACCTCCTATTCCTTTATTCATATCTCAGGTTTTCATCATCTGGTATGAAATATTTCTTTGGTTACTTAGTCAGGTGATACTTGTCTCTCCTAATCTACATAGATTATCTGAGCCTGCTAATTTGAGGCCTACCTAAAACTACCACACTGAGATATGTCTTCTAACGAAGGCTTTTGCAGTTCTTGTTCCTGAGATGAAGTACTATATGATAACAGTTTTCACTTCTGAAAAGAAATTTGAGTCTTGTTATACCTGTTGAACAATGAATGTTCAAGAAACTTGAATTTGGACAATGCTTTGGCCTAATGAACAAATTAGATAAGTAGTCATTCTGAAATTATAGTTCTTGGGTTTGGAGAATACAATGAGTACATAAAAAGAGAAACAGACTGCAAAGTCCTTTATAAAATGCATCAACACAGTCTTCCTTTCTTCTTTCCCCAAAATGAGCTTCAGTAACTGTTCATTTTCTGAACTAAAATGTATGGGCCTATGCTGTGTCTATCAAGTAACCATTAGGTAACCCTTGTTTTTAGGATCATTTTATTTTGACTTTCTCCAAATTTCACACAAGTTCAGCTTATCTGAAAAGTAGCTCTAAGGCAAATACCTGATTATTCCACAGAAAAGTAATAGGAATTAGCATACCATCAGTTGTCACTGGGTTTGCTAATTTAAAGACAAAGATGACAACAGAATATACAAGTAGATTCCTTTGAGGAGAGCTTCTGGCCTGCAGTAGGCTGCCTTTTAGCATCAATGAAAATGTATTCAAAATTTTCTTCCTCAGTATTTCATAGTCAATTTAGCAAAAACAAAACCATCCCTTTACAACAAACAAGGGAGGAGAGACAGTATACTATAGCTACATACAATGATTAGCAAATGGGCTATATTGAAAGCTGAAAGGGCTATGATTTCATATAAAAATTAAAAACTGCAAAAGTCTATGAATCTAAAATTAGGAAAACTTCAATTAAAAAAAAATCACCTCCAATCAACGTTATTTTCTGATGTTGCAAATAAAGCGGGAAATTTATAATTTTTACTTTGCTGAAAATATAACATATACTTAAGGACCCAATTTGCAGAGTCATTCCTTTAGAGTTCCTCATGGAAAAAAAAAATTTAAAAAAAACCAAGCAACCACCACACTCCAAAAACCCCACCCTGTTCTTTGTTTTCATGAATAGAATTACTGATGACAATGAAAAAGTCTTCTTTGCATGTGTATCTCCTTTAAGAATTTCAGAAAAATATTGGAACATAAAATCCACCAGAATGAACTTATATAGTTTTTTTAGACATCCTGTTATATAAAGCAATCCTTTCAAACAGGGTAACCTCTCATCATCTTATATTAAAATGCCTCCTCCAGTGTGTTTGCTTTCCCTATAAACACACTGCATCTTAGGATCTGAAATCGTCAGCATGATATAAGTCTAGAGCAGAGTGTTCTAAAAGACTAGACCATGATTATTTTGTCAGCTTCCACACAGGTACCTGTAATTGTCTGCCAAAATGCTTTCTAGCTCCGAGGTTCACTGATGTGGAACTGCCCAAGTGTTACATTCTTCTGCTCTCTGAAACATCATGGACACACCCTGGCAGACAATTGGAAATGGTCCCTAATCTGTGTGAATACCCACCCCTAAACCTGGAAAATGACTGGCAGATTGAGAACTTTCCTGCCAAAACCATGGGAGGGAATGCTTCCTGTAAGGCATCAAAAACAACTGTTTGGGGGCAGTTACAACACCATATTTAAGAAAAACTGCTCTTTTATGTTAGATACCCTTGCTTGGGCCACTTCTTTCTCTGCACATGAAGATTTAATAATATGGGAGCAATAATAAAAGGATGCACTCATTTTTATGTAACATCAGTAAACTTACACAGACTATTATATTTTATTTTAATCCTGTAATTAGAAACCAGTATTGCTTTTACCAGTGTCAGTGAGAATTTCATCAAGACTGATGCTCATAGTCAGAAACAGAGAAGTGCTGTGGCATGAGCTGCTAAAGTCCATCTGAGATTACGCTGCCCCCCAAAATGGGAAGCAGTTCAGGTACTTTATTTGCACTAGCACTAGCCTCCACTTGGGGGAACAGCAGCCACAGCATGAGCAGATATGCTTGAAAATAATAATAGTATTTAAATAATGTTAACTACCACTAGCTAATTAATCTGATGCAGTTGATTACGCTGTGAGAAGTAATGTAATTTTGGCATTGGAAGGATGTCAATATCACCATTTTTATGTTTTAAAGACACTTTAGAAATCACCTCTGATCTTATTTTCACTTTGATCTTCTCTAAATGTCACATTTCCAAAACTCCATTTAGCAAAAAAGCACAATTACCGAAAAAGATATAATTTCATTGACATTTGATCAAAAATACATTTCTAATCAATATATTTATTAAAGCAAACAGAACTTTAAGTAAAATGACTTATCTCCAACTAATACTTTTTTAATCCTTGGTCTTAAAATATTTACTATACAAAGGACAGGCAGTAAACTGAACTTTAAAAACTCAAGTTTGAGACAAAAACCAAGAATTCATAAGCATGAAAATACTTAATTTTAGTCTGCTCCATCTCTGGTCTACCCTATGGAGATAAGAAATGAAGACTGCAATTTTAATTGTTTCGATGTAGTTGACTTGTGTTAAGGTAAAGGAACATAAAAGCTAGATCAAAGCCAGCCTGTCAGTATCAACACTGAGACAGCAGCAGCAGTCCCTGAAGCAGAGCAGTCAACACCAGGAAAACAGTTTGCCAAATGCAGAGCCATCTTTAAACATTTCTCTTTATTGGCTTGAAAAGGCCTTCACCAGCTGAAGTTTCATCAATGTCAAGTACTCATCGTAGACATAGGAAAAAGCAGCATGGGAAGAGTACAGGGAAAAACAAATCTAATTCCTTCCCCTGTGTGTAAATGTTGAAATGGAGGTTCCAGAACTCTTTCTTATAAATTCTTGCATTCGCTTTTTAATTAAGTTCTGAATGTGCTATCTGCTGGTTCTGTCTTGTTTTACAATGACCTAAAAGTGAAAGTTAAAAACAAAATAAGGTGGCAATATATCCCTGGCAGGTGAGTAGAAAAAGCAGTGTACTTAAATACCACAAAAGCTTTCTTCATTCTGAAATAAAGAGAAAGAAGGTTTGTATATGAAGTACCTCTTCTTTAGGGCAGCTCCATGGAGTAAAGGAGAGAACTCTGGACTTTGAATCCCAAGGACCTGAGTTCAAGTCTCAGTGGGGACTGTCACCTGGGCAGTTAACTGCCTCCCTGCCATCTGATCCCATCAGATCTCGGATGCTAAACAGAGTCAGTCCCAGTTAGTACCGAGGACAGTCCCGAGAACTTCACTGTCACTGTCCAAGCTGGCTCGGCCATGGCAAATGGACCTTAGGACTTAAAAGGTGGGGTCAGTTCTGCGCACTCTGTACCTCACCTAAAAAATCCACTGCACACCCACGTGGGGACAGCCCTTCCCAAATCTTCATTCGCAAAGTCTGGCCATACAAATACAAATACGTCTTCTTCCATGTCTTTCAGTGAGGTCATCTCCTTATTGCCTAAATCTTGCTTTTAAGAAACAGCTTGGCTCAGAACTTGGAAGTAGCCCTGCTGTATAGACTGCAGAGATACTCTGAATTGGCTCTGGAAATCTCCCTGCTGCAGGAGTCTCTGTGTCCACCTACCTAAGTAATTTATAGAATCCCTGTTCCTAGGGCATGGCAGCACCTCATAACACTGACATAGAAGTACTACAGTAGTCATTTTACTGAGGAGAACACATTTTCATAGAAGCTGTTTTCTCCTAGATCAGGCAGGAATTCTGCAATAGAGCAGTAAAGGAAATCTAACTCTGACACATCTCAGGTTAGCACTCCAATGCCCAGCTCCTGAAGTCTTGCTGATTAATTCGTAAAAATGGCTAAAACCTTTACCTCCTGTGCAGTTTAGCTGCTTGGAACCCATTTTCCATACAACAGAACTAAGCTCAGCTTGAGATATAAGTGTTGCAGCCAGATTTCTAAGATTACATTTGTATTGCTAAATAAAGGCAGGCCAGAAATCAACCTCAAACACTGGACACATTGTTGTCCACACATCATTTTATTATTGCCTTGCTCCTACATCTGTTTTGGACCATTCAAAGGAGTTTTCTATATGATATAGCTTCTCCCAGGGGAACTACCAAGCCATCTGCACTGACTAGGGCCTCTTTGACTTAATGTTTAGACAAAGCCACAGTGACCAGTTCCAGCTTGTTAAACAGCTTTACCTTAAATGTCAGGAAAGCATAATAGAGACCATGTTCCACTCTGTAAGTTAATAAGGACACAATTCTGAGGATTTTCTCCACCCCATCCTAAGGTTCACACATACAAAACCCGCTTGATTGTATTATGTACCCCTTCAGTGTTAATAGAGCCTCCTTGAATACTTCTCACCTCATGGGAAGTATGTATACATTTTTCTGCTGCAAAATACATTTACTTATTTTCCCCTAAGAAAAATGCAACATTCACATTCAGCAATAATGCCCCATGCTTCATTGGTGTGCAAGTGTCTGCTGTAAGCAGCCGCATCATGACTAGCAAGAAGCCCTTTCCAGTCCTCAATTCAGAAGTGCTGCAGCAAGGCTGTAGCCTGCGTGCAAATAATCTCCACATCCTAGTTTCCTTGCAAAGCAAAGCTTTGCTCACAGCCTAGGCAGAAGCAAAAGCAAATTCTAATCAAAGGATAATCTGGATAATTGGGAGTTCAGGACTTCGGCTTGACCAGAGCAAGCAACGGAAAAGAAGTGTGAATGCAGACTTAGCTGAAAAGACGGAAAATTCTGGTAAAACAACCACAGGGAGAAGTAATAAGCTCCTACTTTGTGTGAGAAACTAGGTCTTATATGTGGAATATGTATTTACATCTATTTCAGAGGCAGTATGTGTAGTGCTCTCAGCATTTCAGATTAAGATTTGCCTAGAAGCAAAGCCCGTGCTTGTTACCTGTTTCTTTTAGGGGCTGGCATCACTGGGGATTTTTTTTTTAACTATTTTACAGTTGCAGCCATGCCTCCATCGTAACACAACAATGACATCAAATGAACACAATAACAGAAATTCAGAATAAGTGTAGCATAGAAATATTTTTCTCCTTCATTTTGAAGTGATACCATTATTCAATAACTGAGAATCTACAAGACAAAGCTACCAAATGAATAGAACAACAGAACAGGCACAGTGTTCGAAATTACCAAATGAAGGACAAAAAAATTGGAGCAAAGGGAACTAAACACAGATGAATGTAAAGGAAAACCAAACCTTATGAATAAGGTGTTCCAGTGTGCAGTCTTAAGTGCTAGGGCCAGCTTTGGCTAAAGTACACAAACAGAGCAGTCTTTGGAGTTCTTCAACAGTCAAGTCACTTGGAAAAACACAAGCAGCTATAAATTAAACAAACCATGTGCTTGTGGGCATATTTCACATAGAGGGTGCATTGAGATAGTCCTGCAAGGGCATGATTACAATAGCCAAGAAACTAAGCTTTTTTTTTTCTTTTTTTTTTTAATATTTGGAAAGCACCTAGAACTTTGTGATTGCTACCCAAAAGGACATAGAAAGAGCTATAGGAATTTAAAAGATAATATAATGATTCAAATTGTGTTAAACTGCTTTCTCCATTGTCCATAAAGTGATTAAATCTTCCTGGGTATAGCCATGTGCAATGTAAACTCTCCAGGAGTCTAAAAGAGACAAAGGTGCTGTTCTGGATTACACATCTCCTTCATCCTATCTCTGCTTCTGAAGACAGCCTAAACTGAGACATAGCCCAAAGTAAACACCTGAAATAATCCATGAAGCTGCAATATATATGAAGTAGAAGTCTCAGCTACTGTTACAAAACATTGTAATCCTATCACTTACATTTTTGCACAATGGTATGGCATTTACAGCACTCACATCGAAGATGGAAGTGTGGGTCTAGCTCCTTGTTAAACTTAAGATGATTTAAACCTACATCTTTCACCTCCAAGGCAACTGCACCAATTTTTAGACTAGACATGCTGTATCTTATTCTTAGTCAGGCACTGAAATAAAGAGTTGAAATACTGTCATATTTAATTTAGTAAAAGCATTGCAACTGAATTCTATCAGCCAGGGCATCACACATGTGGGCTGTGCATTACAGCTCAGAAAGAGATAATAGAAGCTTCAGCCAAAGCAACTAAAGTTAGAGCAATTTTTCAATTAAAACCAAGAAGTTCTGTTCTATATTGTATCATGCAGGGAGATCACACCAAACTGGAGTACAAAACTTTTGCTTTGTTCAGAACCTTTTATTCATACAGCTGAACCATGAAGGTTTCTGATCAAGAAGAAACTACACCAAAATCAACACTAAAATTCAGTACTTAGTAACTCTTTTCTGTGCCCATTCCTCCAGACTATAATGCTCTATCAAATTACCGACTTTGATCTCTGAATTCATTGCTTAGGCCTATCAAAGCGTGATACATACAGCACAACAGATGAAAAATTGCCTGTATTTTTCTCATTTTTAATTCAAATTTTAATCTGTTCACAAAACAATAACTGAGGTCTGCAAGTCATAATAGTAACACAAACATGAATGCCATCTTAACATTTCTAGTTATGTCATGTCAGATTATGAAACCACTAGCTTTAGAAATCTGAATAGGCAATACTTAGTAAATGCTTGGAGAGCTAAGGGGGAAATTGGTCTGTTCTAGAAAGTATTGTTTGCAATTCAAAGAAACTTGGATATTTTTGTTTGAAAAAAGTGAGTGCTCTTTGTAATGTGATGTTCCACCAGAATGAATCCAATGTTTGATATAGTTTGAGAGCATTTTCTCTCTTCTTTCTGGAAAGTTACACAAGAGCTAAAGACTTCAATCTGGCTCCACCAGAAAAGGCTAGTTTCTGAATTACAGCCAGAAAACTCTACTTAGTCTGCAAAAAAAAGAAAAAAAAAAAAAAGGAAGCCATAGTCCAAATATAACAGAAACCTATGACGTATGTTCTGATAAATCCTATTACATGATCTCAAGTGATCTCTGGGTAATATTCAGAGGTTATGGTCATGTTTGTTATTTTTATCAGAAATAATTTGTAGTAAATACTGCTTATGTGAGCCAAAGAATTTCCTTGGTATGACCAAAGCACGCAATAGCAGTGATGTTACTACATTGTTACTCTTACCCTACCATATCTTTCCTTTATCCATGAAAATAACATACTTTATATTTCCGTTTTCCTTCAGCAAAAGCCAGGCTTAACCCAATGGTTGTCATGTGCCTTCATTTCAGTTGGTACTGATTTTTGTTTTTCTTGGATGCAGCAAAAACTAAGCATACTGAAACATAGCTTATTTCACATCAAAATGTATTGTGCTACACGTACTAGCTGATCAGGAGTTGTTTTCTCTTAACACTGAAAAGATTTCCTCTTGTTGTTTCAGGATATTTCTAAAACATCTCTGAGCTTAGGGGTAGAGTTTGATTAATGCATGATTTCCCTTTTAAAATTAGAAACAGGAGTCATGAGTGATGGTTAATAATTTTCATTTGCTCTTCTGCTCTGTTTTCCAAGCAGTCTAATTAAGGCCTGGTTCCCAAGCTTGATTAGGCTTCTTTTACATCTGAGTGCAGTTTGCAGATAGTGCTTCCAGGCAGGAACTCATGCCTATTTGCAGTAAATGGAAACAATCTGGGAAGGAACAAGAAGATTGTTTTTTGGCTTCCCCCCCGCCCCCTTTAATTAGAGAAATTGTAATGTCTCTTACCGGAATCAACAACATCATTTAACTATAAATGTCAGAAGTGGAGACAAAGTAATGAGGCCCCAAGTCACATTTGCAGATCTGCATGTTGTTGTCATGCCATTAGAGACAACTGTTTTACACTTTTACCAGGTCTGTTAGATTGTAGGGTACTCAGTCTATGCTGTCTGAATTTCACATGTACCATAACAGCTATAAAAGGTCTGTACAAACAACCTAGTTAGTCACCAGCCCTCTGACCTTGTGGCTCCTCAGGATACTTAGCATTGCTGCCTATGCATCCTAGCAGTGGGGAAGGTGTCTCTCCTGCTGCCTAATGGCTATCCCAACAGGTATTCCTAAAACAAATTCCCATGGTACTACCATAAGATACAACATGTATGGCTATATGTGATACACAATGTGTGTTTCAATTACTTTCTCAGCCCTCAGAAAAGTAGAGTTTCTCCTCCCCACTCTCTCCATAAAGTGGCACGGCTCTCACTTGAGTGCTCGCTCCTGTCAATGTTCTTAGAAAGTGGAGTCTCTGCTCATCACATTTCTCTGACTCCACCTTCATCACTGTGCAATGCTACTCCTACTTTTTAAAAGCTGTTTGCCAGTGATGGTGTATGACATAGATTGTAAGCTCTACTGTGTTTTTGGTTATGCATACCTTGATCTGACACAGACTTTATGTCTATATTCTTGTTAATCCTGTGTTCAGTTGTTTTTGGGTTTTTCTCATGTGGTATCTTAAGATAGCTGCTAGATGTTGACACAGTGAAGAAGAGCTAATGTTAGTACTTTTTTTTTCTTTCTTTTTTTTTTTTCCAAAAGGGACTTGTTTAAAGGATAAATACCCTTTAAAATAGTTCTATTGGTCACCATGTTCTAAAAGTGTTTTTAGCAAAGGAAAACCCCACAATTTGCAGATGCTTGATGTCTGATTCAGCATCTCTTACTACTAGTTATACTTTCATGATGTAAATGTAATGAACCTTTGGTATAAATAAAATAAAATATCTTCAGTATTAACTGGATGTAGATGAAACAAATAGTGTGCAAATATATTACCTAAAGGGATTGTTCATACAGCAAGATTTAGATTATGTTCTGTCTACTGATAGAAACAGACTGGGACAGATACTGAGACATCACATTGCAGACACAACTCATTTCATGCCAAGTTTTACAGTCTTCTACAAAATGAAGTGGACATTGAACTAAAATGAGCTTTCATGACCCTTATTTTAGATACAGAGATTTGGTTTCAAGATGTTTTTCTGACCTCTTCCCTCTAGTTCTAAATTAGATTACTATACATCACAGTTCCAAGGAAAGACAGAGGAAGACTCAGTTTTCCCATGTTCACCCTGAGGTTAGTGGTAAGAGTAGTGCCAGAGAACGAGGAAGATCAGGACCCTATTTCCCATGTAGTTTGTACTTTAGATCCAGCAGGATAAGCTCTAGGCTGGGACAGAGAGCAGTACTGACTAAAGGGCCACATTTTCCTTTCTGGTTAACAGGATACAGACCAAGATATTTCTTGCTTTTCATCTCTTATTATCTGAACTAAACTTTGAGTGATTAATGAGGTAGATTTAAGTGTATTTTACAGATGAAGTCTCTTCTATGACTTAAGTGAAGCACAAATTAATTAATCAATTGGGCACCCACTTTTCACTTCCAGGTGAAGGCCATGCTCAGGGACTGAGCAAGGAGAATGGAATGGAATGGAATAGAATAGAAGTATCTTGAGTTGGAAGAGAGCCACAAAGATCATTGAAATCCAACTCCTGGCCCTGCACAGGACCAGGTACCATTACCTTTCTGAAAATCTCTAATGCTTACATACAGTTCTGAGAGAGTAATAGGAGATATTCCATGATATTTACGTGCCTGAAATTCACAAAAGCTGTATTCAGGCACTCAAAAAATGCCCCCAGAAAATCTTAGAATGCAAGCTGGCTATGAAATATCAGGATTACCTTAAGATCACTTTCCCTTTTTTTTCATGTTTTTTGCTTAACTCCTCTTTAACCAAATAAATACATATTGTTTAAATTTATTTCTATTTAAAAAACACAATTAAAATATATTTTTAAAAATACGAAACTATAGAGCTGTTCCACTATATTTGTGCATAGAAGAACAAATTTCATTACACATCTCCACATTTATCAATTTATTTTGGTTGAAGAACAACATAACTACCATGACAGAGCTATATTTTAGAGAGAAGAACAAATGAAATAGGAAATTAGGTTCTTCTTGTACTGGAAGGGGAAATTGAATGAAAAAGCAGTTGTTAAATATTTTGGATGACTTGCTGAAAGATTAATAAATTATGTTATTGTGTTCAGAACTTTCAATTGCCATCTAAATGTCTAAGTGGTTCTCCAGCTAAAACTTTGGGGGGGTGGGAGAAAATACACCATGACTTTTGAATGACTCAAGTAAGTTCTGAGCAACAAAGTATTACACACTTTGTTAGTACGCGTCACACACTTTCCTCTCTAATAGACATAAACTCAGGATTACATCTTATGCTTTGTTATTATTCTACTTCATTCTCCTTACATTTCTAAGCTGTAAGTTGGAAATGCTTGTTATATCTGGAAGAAGACTATGTTCCATGTTTTTTATGGTCCTTTGATACGTAAGGGCTTCATTCATTTAAACTAAGTATTTTATCGTAGAGCTTGGTACACTGGTTAGGATCGGTGCTGGCGTGAGGCTGGTAATTTTGCTGTTATTAAAGTTGCCCAACACTTCTCATTATAAAGCCTGTCTTCAGCTGCATATCACTTTGCCAAACCATAAATGTTTGGGCTGAAATTTTCCATGCCAGGTGTCTGCCTCAGGCAGAAATATTTCAGGAAGTTTCATCCAAAATGGTACAGCTGTTTCTGAGAAGAAGGTTAAAGAAAATCTGTTGTTTAGCAATGTTGAAAAAGTACTGGCAATCTTTTCCTGGAGAAGTTCAAGTGTTTTTAAGCAGAAAGTAGAAGTTCAAAGTTTGAGTTGACAGGAAAGCAGAGAGGGGAAGCTGCCTTTCTGTCAATGATGTACATCTTCATAGAAACATCCACATTTAAAACTTTCAGAAGTCAATCTTTTTTTACACATTCAGCAGGGATTTGTAGGCTTAGTGTCTTGGACTCTAATTTCTTTTAAAGTCCCTTTAGTAGTTTTCTTTCCTACTCTTCGGGTGACTTTCTGTGGCTAAACCCAAGCAATAAGGAGCATTAGAGAAAAGGACATGCAGCACCTGGGCCACATGAAGCAGAGCCTAAAGTCAGGCACAATGTTTCTGTGAAAGTGGGGTCCTCACTGGGCATGACCCAGTCCCTCATGACACTTTCTGCTCACTCAAATGGGAATGTGCTTTTCTGAGGGAAGTAAACTAGAACTGCAGGGAAAGACTTGAGCCACCCTGATGATCATTTCTTTCATCCATGCTAGATATGGACACAGGAAATGATGATGAGAAAAATTTAGGTAATGGTAACTTGGATGTGGGAAGCAGGAGGACCTGTCTATGGACACTCCACTACACACTGGCCAGACCATGGGATAAGGAAAACAGACTGGCCAAAGAGCCTGGAAGGGAACATGCAGGTGTGGAAAGCATGGAATATGGGGACTGGAAGCCAGAAAAAAAATCAAGGTAAGCAGAACCAGAGGAGATGAAAGCATGTGGCAAAACTGGGGGGAAAGGGTGAGGGGGGGAAAAATACAAAGAAAAAAGAAATAGAAAAATTGTAAGCAGAACGGGATAAGAGCAGAAAAAGAAGCTTTCTGGAGGGAAGGAGTTAGGGGAAGAGCTAGAACATGGACAGGTGAATGACTGAATGATAGAGATTAAGTGTAGAGACAAGCTTGAAGCAAAAGGAGTCTTGGACTAGGTGTCAAAAGCAAAAAGGAGAGTGTGACATAGACACGATAAAAGGTACAAAACTCAGTAGGACGGGATAGAAAGGGCTGTAGGCACTTACCAGTGTTTTCTTCTGAAGCATGAAATCCAGGTCCAGCTTGCAGATGGACAATTGGCTACTACATGTGACAGTAAAATTCAAAGAGCCAGGACATGGGCTCAAATGCCATCTCACAAAATATCTACTTAATCATTATTAGTTACATTCCCTCACAGTTTTGGTCTAAATACCAGTCTTCTAGACCATTCCCAGGAATAGTTTAGGGCTAGCACAGTCACAGATTGCTCACAGTTGTTGTACAGAAGCAGGGAACTTTCACAGAGGTAAAAGATTATTTTGTTACACGGGCACAAATTGTGCCACACACCCAGGGCCAGAGGATGGGCCTTGGTTCACATTATTTACTAGTATAGACACTGCTTAAGGCTGTAACTGTACTGTTAAATGAAAAAGGGCCATGGAATGACTCAAGTACTGAACTGCTGATTGCTCATGCAGATTAAGAGTTAGCTCAATCGCAGTCTCAGTTTTGGACCTCTACATCTAAGAAATTTTAATTCCAAGGGGTCTTTGATAGCATGAATGTGAGCTGTTTTGTGCCACTTGGTCTAGGGGTCAAATCAGCAGACTCTTTCACTTGGTGGTAAAAAGACAGAATGTTTCTGGAAATTAATCCACTATAAAAAAGAAAATAACCCCAAACAAACAAACAAACAAAACCCATAGATGAGTAAAACTGAAGTTAACATGACTGTCAGAATGCACCAAATAAATATAATTACTTTTACCAATTTAATATCATGCTTCTGTTTTGGCTAACAAGTTAGATTAATAAGGGAAAGGCTTAGAAAGAGAGGAAATCAAGGCACATATCAACAGGTATTGTGCCATGACGAACCATCCTTTCAGCTGCCCTTGACAACAAACCACAGGTGACAGATTGTTATCTCAGGTTTTATAAATTGTGAGCTTAAAATATAGCTTAAGGATATTAACACCTGCTTAGCTGGTCTTGTATTAAATCCAGGTAGAAGCTGTCAGAACTTCATTTCAGTGTAGGCAGGTCTATGCAGGAACTGAGGAGTGGCCTGTGCAAGCTTTTATGGCATAATAAATTGGTGTGGAAAGCTTTCAGCCCACACTCCTCTTGTTGCCCACTGATATAAAGCAAGTTTGGCAGATCAAAGCTAATATTAGAGCATGAATACTGATGGTTTTTTTGGTAGATTGGATCTCACAGACCTGGCTAAAAATATATAGTGTGTTCCTGAAAGCACAGGTACAATAAAAAATGCCAGAGGGCATAGAGAAAATGATACATGTGAATACAAATAACTCACTCTGGGTGAAATTCTAGTCCATGAACTTCATTAATTTGGTGGTAGCTTGACAGATTGCAAATCCCGCCAATAAAAATGTAAAAACCAATAAAACATAGGATTCAGTTATTCTCTACTGAGCTTTTCTTCTTGTTTTTCACTATTATTTTAAGACACAGCTAATCTACGTATCTTCATCCTCTTCCTGAGCAGTTCTTGTGAGGTCTCACCTTGTACCGTAAAGATAATAGACAAAATGCACAATTCCCTGCAAATTTTAGCAATGCTGCACAAAAATTGATGGTAAATTTGAGACAGCTACTAGCTAAGTCAATCTCCATTAAGCCCTACAGAAAAACACTTCAGCTACCACTTACAAAGCAACCTAGACTTTGTTCATATATGTAAGTACAAAGCTATGTAACTGTGATTCGTGAAAGCCACATCAAACCTAGAATAACCTCTAAAATATATGTACATCTATTTGAAACTTGGTGGGAGTAAGGCTGCCCATTGTCCACCTCAGGAGGAGCATACATACTTACTTTAAGAGGATGGTAGAGTAAAAGTCATGGAGGTTGAGAAAAGTAATACAGAAGTGCTGCTTAGATGATATACAAAAGACTCAACTGATTACTCTTGCTTTCCTTGGCTTGTATGGCAAGATAAGCAGGCTAGCAATCACGGCAATAAATTAAATGCATATATCATGGTGATAATATAAGTGTTCGCAAGTTTACTTTGCCATAGACCTAAAATAGACTCTTCATAATTAAGTAAATCTATAACTTACTAAATATCTCCAGTCACTAGGTCCTTGCAGCTGAGAGTTTCACATGCAAATGAGGGACATTATCAAGAAAAACAACAAAATTAAAGCTGCAATAAATAAGTTTTAAAAATCAGGCCATTTTCCAAAGATAAAAAGGACCTTATGGTTCACTGGGTTTGTTTTCCTACTGTTGCAGACATTCATATGATAGGATATCCTTCATGAACTTATGAAACTGCATTTAGAGAATGTTTGTTTATTCAATCTCTTTTGGAGCTTCAGTATTCCAGCAGCTAAAAACTTTCTGGATATTTTACATGCATCTAATTTTCATACCAACATTGTTCTCTAGCATAAGTTTTTCCCTTTCTGGCATTAAGTCCTTAGCACATTTAGAGACAGTAATGAAATCCTCATCTCAATCTTCATTTCAGTAGGTTAAATACCATGCCTATTCAGTTCCTTCTCAGAGGAGAGATTCTGAATTTCCGTATGTTATCTTTCTTGCTTCCTTCTTGTTTCAGTTTAATACATTTTTAAACAAATGCATGGTCAAAACTGTAAGTAATGTCAAAGAGACCCCACCAAAGCTTCAGCTGAGCCTCTTTACCTCTGATATATTTTATGTGTTACATGCCTTTTCCAGTACTGGATCACATTGCTGTGATTAATTAGTATATCCCGTCTTCCCTCTTGGGAAGACATTTTGCAGATGATAACAGCAATACTTAGAATCCTTTTCCTCCAAGTCTGTCAGTCTGACAGCTCTGCCTATGTTATTTCACTGTGTTCCCAATGCCTTGTTTTGTATCACACACATTTTATCAACAAAGAACAAATTAAAATATTAAGTAAATCCAGTCTCAAGCATGATCATTGTTACACTTCTTGAGGAACCTTTGTGAGTACAATTTTCCCTTTCCAACACTACAGGTTTAATTTCCTTAACTGATCCCTTCCTCAGTTCTTAATCTTAATCCTTAATCTCTAGATAGTTTAACCACACCTTCACTAACTGTTTGCGTGCTGGTGTTCTCATTGTGTCATTACTTCCCTGTTTCTTGCTGTGCAAATTTCTACCCTATTGTATTCCTTTATTAATAGACATGTACCAGAATTAGGTGTTGATTTTCTCCAATTATATTTCAGACTTTTCTCATCATTTCTCAACATCTAGTTATGGATTCAGACATTTTACCCTGAGGTGTTAATACTGAACTTAATACTTTTGAACAACATATTTAATATACTCATTACTGTCCAGTATAAGATGTTGGGGAGTTTGCCCACAGTTGGTTGATTTTAATGGAATGATTCCTGTCTTCCTTGGTCGTTGGGAACAGCTACACAAGATTAAAAGCAAACTTTTTCAGAAACTGTACAAGCTAGTTCTAAGTAGCTCAGCCAAACCACAGAATAACCTATGACCATCTGCTGTTTGGCTGGGCTGGAGATGCACCATATATTTGTACTGACTATATCAACATATGTAACATAAAAGAAAACAATATCAAAAACACTCCATTAGAGATGAGTATAAATATCCCACTCAGACACTGTAGCACAACATAAAATGGAGTACACCAATCACAGCATGGTTGAGGTTGAAAGGGACCTCTGAAAGGCATCTGGTCTGAATACCCTTGCTCAAGGAATGCCACCTACAGCCAGTAGATCAGAAACATGTCCCTACAGCTTTTGAATATCTCCAAGGATAGAGACTCCATAACCTCTCTTGCAATCTGGGCCCATGCTTGGTCATCCTCACAGTAAGTGTCCTATAGAATCCTTCAGGATCTTAAGAAATTGTTCTGACATCAGTTCAGGAACCCTTCTTTTCTTCTCTTAGGTTCTTTCAAGAAATGAGAACTACATCTTTCCAGATGTCCTGTAGTAATATATCATGCCAATACACAGATCTAGAAAAGATTACTGATCATTTAGGGGATTTCTACGTCTTTTTTTTCCCTTTAAACACATTATGAGGCTTTAATTGAATTAACAGTGAAGACTGAACTTCATCATTAAAGATCTTTTAATGCCATTCTTTATCATCTTATATATAGCAACACCAAAAAGCACAAAGTTATATCTTTTATGAATTAGCAGATTCAAAACTGCTAGTACATTGTGCACTATACCTGCTTTCTTCTCAACTGAAATAAGAGAGATGATGAGCAAGGGCAGTACTTCTAACTCCCTAATGGTATTGTGGTGGGTTAAAACTTTCTAGGATTGCTTTTTTGTGTCTGAGGTGTGTGACATAATCTTACTACAAAATCACACAGTCACCAAAATTGGGAAGAGACCTCAAGATCATCTAGCCCAATCATCAACCCATTACCACCATAATCACCCCTAAACCATATCCCCAAGTGCCACATCCAGATGCCTTTTGAACACTCAGTGACTGCACTACCTCCCTGGGCAACGTATTCCAATGCCTAGCTACACTTTCAGTGGAATTTATTCTTTTCTAATATCTAATCTGAACCTCCTCTGTTGCAAAGTATAGACATTTCCTCTAGTCCTTTCACTTAAACATGGCAGAAGAGGCAAAGCCCCACCTCACTAAAACCTCTTTCAGGTAGTTGTAGAGAGGAATAACATCTCCCACGATACTCCTTTCCTCCAGGCTAAACAACCCCAGCTCCCTCAGCCACTCCTCATAAGACTGTGCTCCAGATTCTTTACCAGCTTTATTGCCCTTCTCTGGAGACACTCCAGTACCTCAATGTCCTTCTTGTAGTCAGGGGCCTACAATTGAACACAGGATTCAAGACACAGCCTCTCCAGTGCCACGTACACTTCCCTCCTCCTACTGGCCACACTATTTGCAAAACAGGCAAAGATACCATTTGCCTTCCTGGACACCTGGACACACTCCTTACTCGTATCCAGCTGGCTGTCAAACAGCACCCCCAGGTCCCTTTCCAATGAGCAACTCTCCAGTCACTCTTCCTCAAGTCTGTGGTGACCTGCATGCAGGACCTGGCACTTAAATCTTATCTTGTTGACAACATAAAATCATAGAAATCCTCACAGCTAAAATGGGAATCAGATAATTCTAATGAGATTCCCTTACTTTCTGAGAGACAAAAATTATATTGAAAACTTATGTAGAGATCTGAAAAGAATTTCTCACTAAAAAATGCTAGTTGGTGAAAGTTCTTACAAACTGCATTTTGTTTTGACTTGAACTGTGTTCTCCTTTGAACAGACAGGCTAAAAGAAATACATCTTATTAATTAATTCAGTATGAAGCCTCCAAAGAAAACCAGAAATCAGTGAATTTGTAATAACAGTCATGGAATTGTAAAACATCCTGAATTGGAAGGGATGCACAAGGATCATCAAAGCCCAACTCCTGAACCTGCATGGGACAGCCCTAAGAATCACATCATGTTTCTGAGAGTGTTGTTCAAACACTTCTTGAACTCTGTTGGACTTGGTGCTATGACCACTTTGCTGGGGAGCCTGTTCAAGTGGTCAAGCACCCTCTGGGTGAAGAACCCTTTTATAATATCCATACTAAACCTTCCCTGACTCAGCATCACATTATTACCTTGGGTTCTATTGCTGGACATCAGAGGGAAGTGATCAGTCCCGGCTGCAACCACAATGAAGTCTCCCTCCAGTCTCCTCCATGCTGAACAAACCAACTGATGGCCTCAGCTTTTCCTCATACGACTTCCCCTCTAGACCCTTCACCATCTTCATAGACCTTCTTTCAACACTCTCTACTTGTTTTTTACCCTTCTCTATGTTCCTGTTTGTGAGGTGACCATCCTCATCAAGTAACAGGCCAATGTTATTTTTTGACTGTCTTTTGCTATTAACATATTTTTTTAAAGTTCTTTTTATTTTCTCATCAGTAGTGGCCAGCTTCAACTCTAACTGAGCTTTAGTCACATGAATTTTCTCTGTACCGTGGTGAACAGCATCTAATATCAGAAATTAGTGGGTTTTAGCTTGATCACCACAACTGTGATGTTTCAATGACAATGTAATAGGAATCTGACAAGACTGTAATTTTCTGAGCTAGGGACAGAACTGGCGATCCTGAAAAAAAATGAAAAATCTACAGTAACACTCTATCTCATACTTCACTGCAGAAACTCGAATGCCTTAGCTGTGATGGCTCTGTGGTACTTAGTATCATTATCTTGAAATATTTTTCGTTCTGGATCTGAAGATTTATTTATTTGTTTGTTTGTTCATTCATTTATTGTTCACTGGTTGGCTTTTGATAATGTATAGCTGGCAAAAGTTAATGTCCTATTGGCATTTTGTGTGCTCTTCTATGTACCAAACTAGTGAGCTATGCTACTCAGAAGTAACCATCATGTTTCCTAGGGGCTAGAGAAACACTCAGCCATAGTGCATTTCAATGGTCAACACAACAGTAGTCACTCTATACAAGAGACAGGAGTGCAGAAGGAAATATAATGTTATTAATACAGAATTAATTGTAGAAAATGATACAATGCAATGCAACAATAATAAAGCAAAACAATCCCTAAAAAAAGCATTTAATAATTTCTGTATCTTCCAGTTTACTTGTGATCAGACTTATTTTGTCAAATATCAGATTTTTTACAACTGTTACAAATCCCTGAAAACAGGGGGGAATAATGGAAACACTGACTACAACATCATAAATAAATGCCTTCCTCTGAAGGATTTCCAAGATTTCCAGTTCATAAGAAGTTTAATGTTTCAACTGAGACTTACACCAAACTTCAAATGACACACTACAAATTTGTACTGTAAGCAGTACAAATAAAGTAAATTTATTCATGATGCATTATTGGTAACTGCTCATGTGCCAGAAGTGAAAAATACTGAGCTCAAAGGAAGTATGATAGCCTATATCCCATAAAACCACACATTTATTTTCAAGAGGACTTCACTATAGCCAGAGTTCAACCAATGCCATGTTCTTAGTAAGAATGTTTCTATTGTAAAATAAATAGTATTTTTTTCCACATCACTGATTTTTATGTGCATTTTACATTAATTTTTGTTCCTCCCACAAGATAGTTTTGTATACCTCTATTCTTTTTTTTTCCTTAGCCTAAACCCACTGAAACAGCTGTTCCATTTGTATTTTCCTGTGTTTCAAAGGCTGAACTAACTGAACAAATATAGACACTGTATGGGAGAATTCATATACTTGTTTCTGTTCTGAAACTGCAGATTTCTCTGAGGTTCAGTAGGGTCTATGACCTAATAACTGGTAATAGTTTTCTGAAATTTGTAATTTTTTGTTTCCTAGTGCAAGACAGGCTTTAATAATTAAAATGATAATGTCACTAGTTCTATTTTTATATATATATTTAGGTCTAAACCAACATTATTTTGATCCTGTGCTGTTATCATTCTATGATCTGGTACCATTCACCTTGTGCTGAGCTGCTCTTACTACATTTGCTTAAAATACTCCAGCTAAAGAAAAATTAATATAAAGCATTTGCCTAATGATTTGCAGCCTTGGACTTGGAAACAAAAAATCTGAACTCGTCTCCCTTTGGCAAGACAGTGCTTAAATTTGTCTGTCATAACAATAAGGTTGCTTTAAGATGTCAGTAGACCAAAGACAGACCAGAGTCCATGTCCCCATGCTTAAAGAATCATAGAAGCATTAAGGTTGGAAAATACTTCTAAGACCATCACATCCAACCATGAACTTAGCACCACTATGTTCAACACTAAGCCATATTATCAAGTGCACAGTCATACAGTTTTTATAAACAATTGCGGAGATGGTGATTCCACCACTTCCCTGGGCAGCCTGTTCCAATTCCTGACCACCTTTCAGTGAAGAAAGTTTTCCTAATATTCAGTCTAAACCTCCCTGGCACAACTTGAGGCCATTTTGTCAAGACTGTAATCATCAGCACTTCAGCTAAATATCTAAGAAAGGTGAAGTGACCTTGAACCTTGAACAAGAGCTCACCAAACTCAAGTGGATTGTTAGAGAGGCACTAGACCAGCTTCCAAGGAGTGTCCCAACATTAGGAAGGTATTTCAACTCAGTGGATAATACAAACCATGCCAGAATGCCAAGCTGCCCCACGGACTTCTCATTACTCTATTCTCTATTTCTGTTTCAAGTCTTCACAGACAGTGATACTCTTCATGACCGATTGTCATTGCAAGAAAAATGACAATCCTTATGCTGAAAGGTGTTTCACAACAGCATATTTGGAAACCAAATGAAGTGGTCTGAATTGAAATTCAATGTACTTGCAGTCAGCTGGAAATTAATTTTTCCCATTTCTTTTTCTTTCAGCATTTAAAACTAAATGCAACCATTCTTCTCTTGAGATGCATAATGATTCTTTATTGTCCTTCATTGCCTTCTATCAGTATCTTCAAGCAGCTTATATAAATCAGTGTTTTCTAACCTTTTTGAAGTATGCAGGTAGGATTTTCAGAACTCTGGCAGGTATCTTTCATGTTTATAGTCAGAGAAGTTACTGCCCTATGTTTTTAACTTGGTCATCTGTCTTAGGTCATCACCAATATTGCAGAACGACAGAACAGGATATGTGTCTTTGCCCCAAGTGTCACATTTTACAGTTGTTTATTAATGAGCACATACCTTCATGGCAACTTAATCAATATTCTGTATAGCAAACCATGGTGACTGACACAGGGCTCATATCCTATCCTTCCTTGCCTGCTGTTGAGGAAGTAATCCTTTGAAAAGAGATAGCATCTGGGTGCTGTAATGCTTTAAGCTACAACAGCTAATCTGCCAGTATTTATCTCTCAGTGCCCACATTGAATTTAGTGGGGTTTGGATTAGCCTTTAAATAAGGAAAGTACAGTACAGGGAATTTATTTGATCTGTCTGAGGTCACAGAGTGAGGTGACAAAACTGATGTAAAACAAAGAATTTCCAGAATAAGAAAATGCAAAGCTTGTACTTAATTAATAGTTTATTTTCCAACTATATGAAGAGAACATTTCTTAAGATGTATAATTTTGTATTGAGCTAGTTAGACTTATTTTTTTTAATACACATAAAGCTAAATTTGTCCTTTAGTTAATGTGTTTATTAACAATGTCATCGAGTTAACTGCACATATATACCCCTCTATTTCATAGACAGAGAAATTATGTCAGGGTAAGAGAAGAAGTAAGGAAAAAGTAAAAATCACAGCTGATTTTGGCCAAAGCTGAAACTTCTAACTGAAAGCTGAAGCACTGAAGCCTGCCCTTTCACAAAGATTTCTCTTCTGTAACAAAAGCAAAATTCTCTAATTTTAGCCCTATGCCCCTCTCAAGTAATTTATAGAGCAAATATACCTTACTCTATTTCTGCTAAAATTCTTTGCATTCACAACATAATTATTTTGTTCTAAATTAAGCTATATGCTGATGTGATCTAAAAAAAAAAGTTCATCATCATTGAAATAGATCAAACATTCACATGATAGTAGAGGGTTTTTTTTGTCTAGCTGATCATTTCTTCCTATGAAGAATTGATGTTTTGTCTCTGAGAACAGAACTTATTAGCAAAACTAAAGAAAAAAAAAAAAGGATAGTTTTCAGCCAGAGCTTCCTCTTTGCCAAACATCCCAGGGTTTGTCTCTAAGGACTTTATAAGAAAGGAAAGAATGAAGAACGGAAACCATAAAGCATGCATTACTGCTATCATCTAATTGCTGAATGAATAGCACAGTTGTTTAGTCTGATTGCACTATGCTAGTTATCCATTGCAAGCCTCATTGACAAAAAGGGAATCTACACAAATTATAGGGAAATTCAAGCACTAAAGGAATGTTTTGGTTCAGAGGTTTGCAACGACTATTGGCTTTGGTTCCTGGCACAGTTTGCCTTTGCCATATGAACTCTGTTGGGCTGGGTCAGCCCAAAGCTTTCCAAAAAGCCTGAGAAGAGGACAGACTTCCTTGTCATCTGTATCCCATAAATAAATTAAAGTGATGTTCTCCAGTTAGAGTTGGTTTTTTGGCAGGCTAATATGCAATCAGAGAAAGAAAAGCTTTTCATTTGTGGACTTCAAATAAAGGAAGTAAGTTTTTTATGTGGATTCACCAGTGACCAAAATATTAAAAACTGGAAGAGGAAAAACATATGTTGCAGTCCTCCAAAAAATAAATGGATCAAAAACATGCTTTAGAAACATGCCCTCAATTGATGATATTGAAAAAGAAAGTATTCTTCTCCAAGGAGCAAGTAAAATAGTTTCACCACCACCTTATTACAGCATAAGAACAAGTCTTTCAGGCATTTTTTTCCCCTAATTTATACCCTTTATACAGAAATAGCAAAAAATGTAACAAGACTAATATGCCAGGTTCCAGTGGGCTTGCATTTTCCCTTTTATCATATTGCAAAATGCATGCATAAGTATGCAGAATGACAGAGGTATGGCTCACAGTTTCCTGCTATTGCTATGACATCACAGCCAAGAAATAATTGCAGCATGAGCAGTGACATAAGCATATTCAGCATAGTCTTCTGAATACTTTATTTTAGTCAGAGAAGACATTGCAGCACAGCAGCTACACTTCTCATCTTGCAGCCTACTGCAAAGCTCCATCAGATTCTCCTTGCATGAAACTACTAGCATTCAGGCTCCTCTCTCACATTCTCAGACTCTTTCTTTCAAATTTTCTTGCAATCCTTGCAACCCTGAAGTGAGCTTTCAGTAGCTATTAATTCCCTGTTGTTAAATAGTTAAATATCCATGAAACCTCACTACAGCAAAATAAATATATCTTTTTTTTTCAGCACTGAATGGTTATAAAATAAAGTGAAAGTAGGAAGATGGTAAGAGGCTGCAGTCAGAAAGAGCCCATCTCTAGATGGACTTCTGTGAGTCTCTGAACTTTGTAGAAATCATGAACACTCTGCTGCCAGTTCATGCTTCCCTTTTCTGGGGACTCCCTGCGCCTGGCGCAGCTGATATGGGGTCCTGCTCTCCATTGGCCAAAGCAATGACACCTGTGTTACAGATGCTGCAGTGGGAGGTGAGAAAGGGACTTCACTGAATGAGTCACAGAAAACAAATAACAGAAATGCTTAATGGCTATTGACTTATAATGCCTCGACAATCTTCTGCTAGTATGACTTCCTCTGTCTGGAAAATAAGTTTAAGCTTTGCCAACAAAAGAGCTGTTTAGCTGCACCTCCAGCAGCCCTTCACAAACATAGCCATATCAGCCACCCAAACAAGCTATTCTAAATATCAGCAAGCTTTGAGAGCTTTTTCTGACATCTGTATCAACTGTTATAATATACCTCTAGGGAGAAGTATTATTTCAATATTAGTTGCATCATATTTGGATATGTTTTATCATCTCAAATTTGGAGCCTCTTTACACTACAAAATGCTTTATGAAAAATGGCAATTAAATTAAATAAAATTTAGATCCTATTAAATGTAAGTTAATGGGTAAGGCATTAATGGCTGTACTCAGATCTCAGTAAGACCACAAATGTCTCATTTTCTTTCCAAATTCTATTGCTAAACAATTTAGGTACTCTTTCTCTTTATTCTCATAAATGAGAAACAACAAACAAAGTGTAATGATTATAACCAGGAACTGACTCTATGAACACAATGAATATACAACTACAGGGTTTTACTTTCCTATGTTCTTGTTTAATGGAATTTGCAGGTATATTCATGTCATTTCTCCTTTCTATCTCCAGTTGAGAAAACTATAATTTAAATATTTATATTCACCAGAATCTTTCTATGTAAATTGTCCTTGAAATTACCCTTATTCATTCAAATAAAATTTCATTAGGATAGCAAAGCATGGCTATGAAAGACCAGATATTAAAATTGAAACCAATTAACTGTAGGTGCTGGGTTTCTGTGTGCCTTACAGACAACCAAGCATATATTCTGCACTTAACAAGGAAGAAATAATAATTAATCTGATTTTTTGGCAAGATCCAATCTAGGCAAGAGCTTAATGCATTTGAACCACTGCTCCTTATTTTTGGAACAGGAAATTGGATTTCTGTTTCTCATGTAGAGACAATCCTAAATAAACTCTGGCCAAGACTGTGAAGTCAATAATACTTCTCAGGGAACTAAAAGTTGTTCTGGTGATTCTGATGTTTTCAAGAGAAGGTTCGTATGCAGACAATCATGGTTAGGGTATATCTCCTGTGCTGCATGACACCCTTTCCTCATGTGTATAGTCTAACAACAGTTGCCTGACTTCATCCCTAAGCAGTTTGGGCTTACCACTTCTTTAACATGTCCTGGCTCATGATCCCAAAGGTTTGGGGCTTAAAGCAGGACTGTTTTAATGATTTTCTGTGCCACTTACCTAAGCTCTGGGTAGCATTGTATGCCATCTTCATTAGAGGGTGCTTGGCACTTTGGGATATGTGCTTTCAATCGTCCCCACTAAAACCCTTTTGCTTCCTATTCCAAGTATTGTACTGCAGGGTTTGACTGAAGTCTAATTTCATTTTCCTATGGATGAAAGTGAGAAACACAACACTTTGCTTCCACAGTGGCAGAAGGTTGCATGTCAATAGAAGGAGAAGGAGGTGGGGTTGTGGGGAATGCCATCATCTCCTTTGTCCTGCTGATAGCTCCTCCAGGATGGCTCCATCTCCTGAGCCTTCTTCCTTCTTAACCTCTTGTTTATATGAACATTCTATGCAGGGGAAAAAAAATAAAATAAAAAAGAGGAAAATATCGACATTATAACTAGCAAGTAAAGGCTTCTAGGTTTGCAGGCAGTGACAGAGAACATCACTGCCTCAGCACTACATTTTCTGTGCCAGTTTAACTCTGCAGTTGCCCTCAACTTCAAGTTTTCCTCCCTGTGCTTACATTCTGATTTTAATGGTCAATAAAATGTTTCTCAGAGTAATCAAAGTAGATCAGTAGCACAGCCGTGGCAGTAGAATAAATATCATTTCAGTCTCTGTGACATCATAATCATGAAAAAAATACTTTTTTGCATTGACCAAGTGTCACAAGAAAACTCACTTTGGTAGGGTACTAGGAATATCACCCCTTGTACATGATTTTGCACACAAACATGCTTTTCAGTAAATCCATTTGCTGTTCAAATTCACCTGAAAAGCCTCAATTATTACTCTGTAGTATACCATATTTCTTACATTTTCTGGTCAAAAAAAGAACAATTAAAGAGCATGTACAGCCCAGAATTATATTCAGTTTTCTCAGAATAAGGTTTCTAATTGCTGTCTGAGCTACAGAAAGGAATATACCACTGCCGGTTTTCAGTAGTTAGCTTCCAGCCAAACTTATGAACTCAGGGATACACAATTAAAAATTAATACATTAAATGTGACCCTTTCAAAGTCTTCAGAGAGCTTTCACTTCTGCTTCTGTTTGAAAATTAAAGAAAAACCCATATAAAGTTAAACATTTCTTTTACCTAATTGCATTAACTCAACTCTGTTATTAAGATACCTAATGATTTTGTTGAGGCTTATACAAAAAAAAATAACATCCCTTGAAAACATCCAAAGAGCTGGAACTTTCCTGTCTCAGAAGCTAGAGTCCTGGTTTCCACACTCTGCTTCTGAAGAGCAATGTGACTTGGACATCTTAAATAATCTATGATGCCTCTATTTTTCACATGGTTAGTGTTATCCACTTTTAGACTCTTTTGAAACTTACAAACAAGAGAAGATGTAGTATATATGTTAAGTATTATTAATCTTGATTAAATACAATTACCACATGAAAAATTTCACTCTGATATATTTTCTTGTTGTTGCTTGTATTCCAATCTGAAATTACCCAGGGACACAGTCATCCAAGATGCTACCTCACATTTTTTCAAATGGAAATGATCCCATGATGATAGGAGATAAGATATATTTCATGCCCCAAATATGAAGAACTGCATTTATTTAACTGATTCAGTTCTCAGTTTTGAGTCTGGGAGTATCCAAGCCAATATAAAAGTGCATAGTTCAGTAATTAATTGTTTGGAAACAATTCATTCTAAATGCTTTTGTATTTATAGCTACAATGAAACAATGAAGATGACATCTGAGAAGGCTCCAAGTGAAGCAGGAAGAGGCTGCAAAGGATGTGCCATTGTCATTATTAATAAAGCTTCTGTCTGATTGCAGCACAAGGTGCAGAGATTAGTATCAGCTGTGTCCCTAAAGGGACAAGACAATGCAGAGCTGTAGTGAGAAGAGTAACACACCCTTCTGGCACAGAGTATGTGGAGGATGCAGCATCCTTCATGGTTTGTTCAGTTACATTTACACAAATGTCATGGCAAAAAAATTACCTTTGCTATTCATTTTACAAAAACCATGCACAGCATATCTGTATTTCTGTATGAATTCCAAGACCAGACCTTTTGGTCAAAATATATTTATTCAGTATCAGAAGAAATGCTTCTGCCCCTTGTGCATTAACACCACAGGCTTGTGCTGTGACTTTATAATGAAGGTAAAAACACTTTTTCACAGAGACACAAGGGAAAATAAATTCTGAGTAACTTTCAATCCCTTCAGAAAATGTCTACGACTGTAATAAAGAATGCTGTTCTAGGACAAAACAACAATAAATAATCCAAAAATAGCAAGGCTGATGCGTATCTCTTCTTGATTTTCCAAAAAGAGATTTAGTGAAACTAACTGGATAACAAAACTATTACTGTTTCTGAGAATAAACTGTAATCCAGTCCCAATATCTAGAAGCAAAATTGCTGTTGCTGTGAGTATACATTATTTTAGCCTCCACATAAACAATTCTTAAAGAGTGACTGGATGTAAGCACACCCATCCTCTAGTGAGTACATTAAATCATCATGCCATATTTTTGCTCTAGATCAATAAATCTCAGATTCTGTAGATGAATAAATACAGCAGGGAGGCTAGGAATGAGCTCTTAGGGATCGCAGTTTCTTAATCCAACACAGTACAACCAAAACAGAACAACTCAATATTTGTTCAGTAATCCTCCAAGGTCACCCATACTCTATCTATAGTGTCAAAGCAATGAGAGATCTCTGGTCTTGGTGGCACTGACTGGCTTGCACCCTGATTGCTTGAATGTCATCCTTTCTATACCATATGTGTACCGAAATGACTTGGTATATTCAGAAACAGAGACAGAAAATGAGTGCAGGCAATCAATAGTCAATTTAAGATATGACTGTTAAGGAATAACTGATTTGAATATGTAATAATGTGATTACATACAAGAAGGAAATAATAAATTGCAGCGTGCTTTGTTTATAAATATCAATCCAATAAAGTCATGT
Source organism: Pithys albifrons albifrons (assembly GCF_047495875.1). Lineage (NCBI taxonomy): Eukaryota > Metazoa > Chordata > Aves > Passeriformes > Thamnophilidae > Pithys > Pithys albifrons. The sequence goes on from NC_092458.1 coordinate 42,578,397, forward strand.
TTCAAAGACTATTCAGTCTTCTAAATAACCCTGTCACAGTGACCTCTAATTCCCTGAAATATAAATATTTATATGTTAATATATAGATACATATATTGACTTGCGAAAAGGGATTCAGTGCTTCAACTTTCTCCTTGGCAAGCCTTTGTTTAGCTGCATAAACATAACATTTGTTCTTTTGAAAGTGCATGCAAAAGATAAGGTATCATACAAAAGTGACAATACCTAAATGGCAAAGAGATTTGAAAGGACAATTTCAAAAAACAAAAAAGAAAAAAAGGACTATACAGAAATACACTGTTTGTACCTCACTCTACACATTATAATGTGTATTATAGCACACATCTTATTTCAGTTTTTCCATTGCAAGGTTCCTTCTCTCCACATTTCACATTCCTACCTTATAATTTATAGAAAACATACATATCAACAGCTTACATGACAATCAAGCAAGAATTACTATACTCAAATTGTTTGAGAAGGGTGGTGGGGACCATAACTCTCATAACAGGGTACAGAAAAATCTTAATATCTTGTCTTATTATGTTCCCCTACCCCTGTGTCTCCTTCCCTGTAAATTATCAGGTATCACTGATCATCTTGCCTTCACTATGCTTCCTAAGTCCCCATTCCTGTGGTTCATCCTCCCTACTACACACCCAGTCCTCCTGTGGCCAAATCTTCTTTCCCCTCCCCTCTTGCATTTTTCCAAGTCATTCCCAGCTCCCTGATCACAGCCCAGTCAGTTCTTTAATCCTTTCTTTCCCAACTGTCAGCCTTTAATTGACCTTCCTAAAGGAACCACTGCCAGCCACCACTTCCCCTGTCCTCTCCTCCTCCTCCTCCTCTTCTTTTGCTGGTCAATCCGGCTGGGAGAGAAGTGGGAGATAAGAGTAGGAGACAGCCTGTCTCCCTGACAATAAGCCATGTGGAGGCAGAAGCTGTGTGGTGCTGGTGGTGGGGGCTGAAAATCTGCTGAACACATGAGAAGCTGTCAACACTCGATGGGGGACGTGACCCAAAAGGGAGACCAAATGTGGACGTCATCGGTGCACACCCTTTGGCAAAAGCATAGATGCCAAAAACTGAAAAGCAGGGGGAAAAGCACAGGTCTGAGTTCTTGCTAAGTCATCTTAGGCAAAGTATGTGTCAATCACTACCTGATCTTAAATCACTACCTGATCCTAACAGTAGCACCTTGTAACTGCTTTGCATTTAGTTCTCCTTACTCCAAGAGAACTCAGGCTCATGAAATAAACACATGCATACTTTAATATATTGTTATCAGTGGGGTTTTTTAAACCTCTAAAAAGATTTACCTACCTGTCACAGAAAATGACAATATGTCCTTTCTCTCTGACTGAAACATAACATGTCTAAGAGGACTGAGAGTCTGTTTTCAGGTTTATTTATTATTCTTTTTGATGAGACGTGATTTGAAATTAAATGACTTCTGGCAAGCTCTTTTCTTTTGATTTGTTCTTACTTGGTGAGGGGGCAGGGAGTGAAATCTACATCAGTAGATTTTGTTTTGACAGCAAAAACCCTCTCCCCAAATGAGAAAGAAGGATGTTGGAAATTAAGATTAGTCCCAAATATGTGGACAGACCATACAGATATCAAGAATTATTCTACATGCAGAAGTAACATATCAATGACCTAATTTGTTAACTGGCAACCAGTCAAACCTCAGAGGCACCCAAGGTAGGAAAAAATATAACCAGTTTGCTGATTCTTAGCCAATCTTGCTTTGTTCTTTTTTCATTCAGAGGAAAGGCCTTTCAAAATCACTTCATTCCTCTGCTATATGTATTCATATTTTGTTTTTATATTCTTTCAGTTGGATAGCAAAGAATTTTATGTTCAGCCATAGTAATACATGTGCATAGACAAGCTCAGCAAGAGTGCTGTCAACACTGGACAATGCCAGCCCTTTTTAAAAAATGAACTTTATACAGTAAAAAGTTCAGACCTTCCGAGCAATTAATATCTAGTGATATCAACTGGACTGGAAGCTTTCCACTACATTATAAGGTTAACAGCTTGTAAAAACACTGATTCTGGGATTGGAGGTACCACCTGTGCATGGACACAAAAGCACACAAATGTGTGAAATATAAGAATTTCAATCAATTATTAATCCCAGTGCTATGATTTTGAGATCTTCTTATATATTTCAATTAAATACTCTTGAGCCTATCACATCCCTCCACATAGTTCTTAGATAGCTAATTGTGTGCGACAAAAGATGAATTGAGTAAAATATAAATACAACAGAATTTCTGAAGTGTGAAATCCCAAAGAATATGACTTCCTCTGTAACACCTCTGTCAAACAAAGGGTTTTTTTCTCAATATGCCCTAAATATTTTCTGAAATTGAGGAACTCAAAACCAAAAATAATGAATAATTTGACCAAAGTGTAACTCTTTCCTGCTCACATATAGATCAGTCCTCTCACTTGCACAGAAAGCTAAAGATTTGCCATTAACTTTCAAGGAGCTTTAGTGGATTGTGTGCCAGTACAGCTCTACATGCTGCTTCCTGGAGACCATTTGCAGCACCAGAGTTCTTCATCATATTTACTGTACACTTGCAAGTGTAGGTATGAAATTTTTTCTGCTATCACAGATACAAATTAATTCCTGATTAACATCTATATACAAAAATGAAAACCAACTATGCGTGTCAAATAACATAATACCTGAAAAGATCAATAGAAAATAAAAGGAATTATGAACTGCTCAAAAAATTAGATGAGCCTTAGACTAGGTATGACTGCAAGAGACAGGTGAAATCCTACAGCCACAGGGTGCCAAAAATAAACAGATGCAGTTAAAAGACCAGTTTGAGTGGACTGAGCTGGTTTATCCTTTCCATAGTAGATGAATATTCTCTCCTTTCTGAAGGAAAATATGCCTAATTTCAAAAAAAGAAATTCTAAAATTCTGAAGAAAGGTGTTTTCCTAAAACATCATGAGGCTGGTAATACCTGGTAATACTTTCCGCTGTATATGCCAGTGCCATGAATGACTACACTAACAGAAAATTGCTGAGGCCAGGTATGGCTACCATGTGTTTTCTTCCCTTCCCTAAAGAACTATGGAAACTAACCGCTTCATTAACTGGCTCCCACTCATCAAGACATCAACATTTATCTTGCCCACATCCATATATAGTTCTCTCATGCCAATGCATAACTTACATTCCTTTAATTACAAGTTCATTGATTGCAAGACCTTGCTAGACCACTTTCCAGGCCTTCACAAAGCACAGTTATATCCATCAAAGATGTGTTTTCCAACCTTCTTTAAAAGGAAAAATCATCTTTGTCTTTGAGATATGTGGTGTCCCTCCAAATCAAATTTGTTTCATTAAAAACACAACTGGATGCTGCAAAATTGCTAAGTCTTAAGCTGAAAACCTTAGCTATTCTTTTTATGTTTCTTTTAGAAATTAGTGTAAGGTAAAGGACTGACAGATAAAATATATTTTAATCTTTTTTTTCTGCACATACTTAAGTATGTTAAGTATGTGAAGTTAAGCTAGTGAAATCAGTTTCACCAGCGTACAGATATGAAAAAGATGCATGAGAAGGAACTTAACTCTGCTGGGTTTGTATTGAGTTCAGATCTAATTTCACAACAACAGCAAATCAATGCATAGGTAATAATAAAAACTCCACAAAACCAATAAAACAAAACAAAACCAGAAAACGCAAACCACAAAGATGATCATTTGAATAAAACAGTAGATCATGGGCATTTGGAACTTTGCATATGCTGGCTAGAGGAAATATACTGTAGGGAAGATGGGTATTTGGGCAGACTGGATTTTGAAGCTGATATTTGATGAGATAAAGTCACTGAGAAACAAAATCATCATGAAAAGATTTATAATAGCACAGGCCAACCCAAACCCAAAAGCTGTGTTATGCTGGTAAATAAAACAGGGCCAGAAACCAAAAGAAAATGTGACACTGTTTTTGGAGGTGGTCCCTGGAACAAATTATCCCCAGAACTGTGCCATATGTTGACTCAGAAACAGTTGTTTGGAGAGATCCTCCCAGAGCCTGGGACTGAGCCAGCAATTAAGCAGTGTCTACAATGAAGGATCCAAAACTCAACATCTATTCCGTTCCGCCAATGGTGGGAAGTGGTTATAGTGTCATATCATCACCAGAATAGATACAGTACAGTCAAATGAAGGATTTCTTTGGGTTTTGGAGCCTAGAAGAAAATGCTATGTTATAGACAGCTTTAGCTGTCATTTCTGTTGGCCACTGTTGACACAGCAAATGATGCGGTATGGCTACACACTCAAGGCAAGCTTTCCTGAAGCTTTCTAGCCAAGCCTGGTGTGTGTACATTTCCCACTTTAACCAGCCAAGCAAGCACCACATTTGTCTAGTTCAGTTTTGAAAATGTTCCCTTAACCACATTAGCAAAGTATTTGAGGACATTTATAGAAGTATAATTAGACAGACTCTCATTTCCTTCCTTCTCTCCTGCTTCTCTGATTGCCCATTCCAGCAAAATAAATAAAGTACTTTTACAATGATTTTGAACTGGCAACAGACGGAACTAAGGACATTTCCCTAGTGCTCTCCATATATAGGGCCAAAACTAAAACTTTCTTATTTGTGTTGATTTCAAGACCTTTTCATAACTAGGTCTTAATCTTGCATTGCTGGCTTGATGCCCTGGGATAGGGATCCAAAATTTCATGTAGGATGTAGGGCTTTTGTTAGATGAAACAGTTTTACTAAAGTGAAGATTTAAAGTGGAGGCTCTGCCATGTCACTGATAGCTCCATCTTGTGCAACACGAAGGCACTAGTTTTGAAACAATGCCATAGGAATAGCATCTAGTGCCAGATACATTTATTCAGGGGTACTTGAGCAGAAGAAATGAGAAGTATTAAAGCAGTGTTTACATAATGAAATGTAATATCAAACACACTATGTACATTAGTGAAAAGAGTAGAGACTGAGTTGTTCTGGACAAAACTTAGCCTACTTCTTGAGAATGGAAAATTACTAGCAGACTACAAAATTACTCCCCACATTTTAATGTTATTTTTCACCTAGTATAAATTCATTTGGTTGTAGCTCACTTTGACAAAATGACAAAATTCTTATCTAAAATGTTTGTTAAAGTCTTTTTTGTAACTATTATGCAGCCACCTCATCCTAAAGAGGCCTGTAAAATTTATATAGCCATTTAATAAGATGAGAAAAAAATCTGAGGGAATAAAAATGCAAATCATCCACAAAGCAGAGTATCAACAGAAATCAACAATCCATGATAACAAAATTAAATAATTCTTTTAGAAAATTGTATTCTGATTTAACACTCCATACAGAGAAATGAGACTAAACACCTTTGCCTCCTTAAGGAACCTGCTCCACAAAAAAATGGTCTCAGATCTCTCTTAAACAAAGTGCTTTTAACCCACATTATGACTTCTGGTGAGGAATTCATGCTTGAAGGGAGTCACTGCCAGCAAACTCACATCTAAAAAGCTGTAGGGCAAAATGCAAAATTCAGAGCCTGTGTGACCTATGTGCACTTTCTATGAATGGTCCCATACCCCACCTATGTAAAGAGCTAGCATCAGGAGTCCCAAACCTGCTTCCTATAAAACTTGCAGCAAGGCTAATCAGCCTTGAACCAGAAGGAAGTTCCTTATATTTCCACCATTTTCTGTTATATCTGGCAGTAGCTTGGCCATATGGAGAATATTACCTAAGCAAGGTAATTTACACATGGGTATAAGAAGGATGACCGTTAATGCAGAGAGGACTGGACCTGCTTCAGAAGGAGGCAGGCAGCTCATCCCCTTCCCCTGCCCACCTCCAGGCAGACAAAGCAGTTGAGGCAGCTCTCAGGGCACTGATATGGAAAAGCACCCTGCTGGTTCTGGAACAATAATGCCTGGGAGGCTTTCCTGTTTAAGCACCTTACTTTTTCTTTTACTGGCCCAAGAAAAGCTGCTGTTTCTTCATAACTGAAGCAGGGTCCTATGTGCATTGCAGGGGGTTTGGACTAAATAACCTTTAAAGATTCCTTTCAACCCAAAACAAACTATTCTGCGGTTCTCTAACTAGGACATGGCATTGGGTGTTCTGTCCTCAAACTAGATGGCTGTACTTCTTACACAAGGCTGTGCTCCCTGCTCAGAAAAATTATTTGAAAGCAAAGTATTATGATGACTGTTGTATGGATTACACACACTTAAATAAGGATGTTTTCCTTTACTTTGATTACCCATGGATAGAACAGAACTCCCAGAACTTGGCAGCAAAAGAGGCCCAAGCTAAGAGAAAGCTGTGACCAGCCTTCAAGATACCTGCAGCAAGAAGATGGGTCCCTCACTGTCCTGTATCCCCAGTAAAATACAGGTCTACTTTTTTCCTACTTTTGCCACTCTCATATTTTCAGTCATATGTGCTAGCTAGGATCACCTCAGGCACATGGTAGCACATGGCAAACCAAGGCAGAAAACTGGGCAGTGTCTGGAATCATTAGTTACAGGATAGAGGCAGCAACTCAACAGCTCTTAGAAAGGGTTGCAAAGGGCTGTGACACTGCAAACCAGCCTGAAGAACAGGATGAAACAGCTGTTCAAAACTATGTCCATGACCTTTCCATGACAAACCAAGTATGAAACACATGTATTCTATTAATGATAAGGGAACAGACAACTGCATACTGGAGAGGCAGACTGAAAGAGGGACTGCACAAAAAAAGAAGAGATTACAAAAAAAAAAAAAAGATGAGGCAACTTGGACCCCACATATAGAAGAAAAGCAAAGCTTTGTGCCAAGGCAGAATCCTAAAAAAGCCCACAGGAAAAGCAGCTTGGAAATATGTGTAGAAACAGTGCTAACACCTGCAACACGTGTGTTATTCTTTTGATATGAAGAAAACAGTTCTAAGCACTTATGACCACAGTGCAATTGAAAGAAACCTCTCAGAAAGCAAAAAGGATGATCAGTCCCAACTGGTTACTTTGCATAAACAGAAAGTAGTTGAAAATATTACATAAGAAAACATGATAGATAGCCAGGATGAAAAGGACTATCATAATAAAGGTTTTGCTAGATTTATTGACTAATGCTCCATAGATTCTAATCATCATATTCCATATAGGAACAAATGACACCAGTAAGAACACTGACATATAAGCAACTGCTTAAGATGGTATGGAAAAGAAAATTAATTGGAAATGTGTAGACAAGTAACTTGCAGAGTTCCCCATGCCAAGCATGGGTGAAGAAAGCAAAATGCTGATACTGGAAACTAACCAAGGGAAGATCTGATAGGGTAGGTTGGAGGGGTTTGAATGCAAAGATCTCTGGAATGTCTCCTGACACTGCAGCCAACCGTTTGGATTACACTGTCTCCACTTATGCAGACAGGTTGCCAGCCTCTTGGGCTCAGAACTGGCAGGGCCTGTTAGACAGGCTGCAATCCTTCAGGAGAAGGAGGGAAAGGGAAAGCTTTCGCTTAATTTGAATAATCCAGCTTGTACTTCCAACACACAAATTAGGCACTGAAACTAAAATTGTTCTGAAGCAAAAGATGAAGGATAACAGGAATATAATGCCTGACGCAAATATGTGGGGAAACAAGCAACAACTGGAAGGTGCTGTACTAAATAAAGGAGATTATGATCTGAAAAGACTAACTGAAACTTAGTGGGATAATTCCTTTGTGTTGAAAAGACAGGATGCAGTATGCATGGGAAAGGCAGAGTTGAAAAAATCAATAGAGATAAAAAATGTTATATGATGTTTTCAAAGCATCTATTTTATTATCTTGACAGTGACAACAGTAAAGTGGAAAAACTCTAAGCAGCATTCACAAAATTTTAAAAATAAAAAATAAAAAAGAAACCTATAGCAATAATAGCATACATTTCCTTTAGGCCAGAACTCTGGAACACAGTCAGGGAAGGCAAAAACCTCTCAGAGGACTTTGATTGATCAAGGCTCTAGTTTGTGTATACAGATGCAAAGATGCAAACAACACAAAGTGAATTCCAAAAGCTGAGGAGTTGGGTCAAATTTTCACCTATCATGAAGTGGGCACTGAAACTATGGAAGCAGAGTACTTGAATCCACTACAGTAAGAAAATAATTCAGAGAGCAAAATAGTGAAAGGGTAAAAATTTCAGTTTCCGAAACATTTTAGAGAACATAAACTACTGAATATGGGATGAGAGTGAATGCTTAAAACTTATCTTTATGAAAGAATATTGGAGACTTTTGGGGAAATTGCAATAGGATTAAAATTCATCTTTGGGGAAAAGAATCCAAGAAAACAAACAAACTGGGAGATATAAGGCAAAGCAATGGTCAGAGTGTCTTCACAAGGGCTATTCAGAGTTCAAAGTACATATACAGGAAGGAGTGGCAGGAAAGGAATCCAAGGACTCTTAAGTCTGCATAGGTCAAAAAGGGAAAAGGGAAAAAAAACAGGACTTACATAGCTACCAAAGAGGGAAAAGAAATACAAATATTAAAAGAGGCTGTACCAGTGAAAGAAAGAGGAAAGACAATGAAATTTAAGGTGGAACAATAAAACAAGATACCCGTGCATTTTATTTAACATTAAAAAAACCCCAACTTATAATAATTTAGACCCAGTGCCTCCAAAACCACCCCCAACTGTTTGGAACAAGTCCAGAAAAGGATCACGTTAAGACACATAATGTACTTCTGAAGCACTGAAGAATCAAGAGTAATCAAGAGGCCTATCTTTGGTGTAAGGAGCAGGAAATTTAGGGTGTGGTTCATGCTCTGTCTTGGGCAATAAAGGCTCCAATATGTTTGAGCCAATCCCTCTAGGTTTTTCATGATACACAAAGTAAAACAGGAAATTACCTGTGCTGGTTTTGGCTGGGGTAAAGCTAATTTTCTTCACAGTAGCTAGTATGGGTCTGTGTTTTGGATTTGTACTGAAAACAGTGTTATTAATACAGGTATGTTTTCATCATTGCCGAGCACTGCTTACACAGTCAAGACCTGTTTTGCTACTAACACCACCCCACCAATGAGTAGTCTGAGGGTGCACAGGAACTGACAGGTAGAAAAGTGGATGTTCTGAGTTATGGCATTTTTCTTCTCAAGTAACTACTACGCATGAGGGAGCCCTGCTCTTCTGGAAATGGCTGAACACCTGCCTGCCCAGGAAGTGGTGAATTAATTCCCTGTTTTGCTTTGCCTGTGTGCACAGCTTTTGTTTTACCTATTAAACTGTCTTTATCTCAAACCAGGATTTTTCTAGTTCTCTCCCTGACTCAGTGGTGGGGGAATGAGAGAGCAGCTGTTTGCTGATTGGGGTCAAACCACAACACCAAGTCACCACTATGCGTGGTGGAGCCCTGCTTTCCTGGGGATGGCTAAACATCTGCCTGCCCATGGGAAGTGCTGAATGAACTCTTTGTTTTGCTTTGCTTGCATGTGAAACTTTTGCTTTACCTATTTAACTGTCTTTATTTCTACACGTGAGTTTTCCCTTTTACTCTTCCAGTTCTTGTCCCCATCCTACCAGAAGGGTGTGTGAGTGAGCAGCTATGTGAAGCTTAGACACTCAGCTGGGGTTAAACCACGCATAAACTCTGCATCTTAATGTTGGCTTCTGGAATAACATCAGACACATCATGTCCACAGATACCTACTTTTCTCCTGGGGGTATAAAAAGCAGCCTAATTTAGATTTAGACACTGAATTTGTGTATGCTTCAAGTCATATGAGACAAATCGCACTCTTGCATTCCTAATATTAGGAAATCTAGGCAGATGAATTAATGCATGTAAGTGATTTGCAAAGTTGATTTCAAAATAAAAGAAAATTCAAAAATTCAGATGACAATTTTTTAAACTCTGCTTTTTGTGAACAGTAGAAACGACATATCATCTTTATAGTACGAGTATTTGTATTAGGTCCGGACAGTATACTCTGTTATTCTAACATATGCTGAGTTTTAGTCCAGTGCTACTCTCTCAAAGATCCATGGTAAGTATTGAATATAAGATTTCCTCATACCAAAAAATACAAGTACACCTTGATAAACACAAGTGTGAGATCCTACCCTCTTTGTAGTTGATGCCAAAATTCCCATGAATTTCAGTATGACTAAGATTTCACCAGAAAAGTGCATAGAATAATATAGGCCTCTTTAAAAGAGCAAACTGAAGTACAAGAACAGTATTAACAAAGATGAATGTTAGGTTCACCATTGGGAAAATATACAGGAGTCAGTTTTAATAACCTCTGAAATAATATCTTACTAGAAATACCTAATATTGTCTGGTTAAGCCAATAAAAAACAGAAAAAACAGAAACATCGGTAGAAAAATTTGATATTGGCAAGGAAAGTAAATAAAAGACCTAGGAGGTATCGTCAATGTCTAATCTCTTTAATCAAAGGGGATGAAATGGAAAAATGTAATCCCAATTGCTTTCAGAAGTTTTGTATTGTATGTGTTAAGGAGATGTGAGCAATCGAAAAGGTGCATTTGCAGAAGTATTTTATAGTCAGAAGAAAATAAATTATTCAACACCTTTAGTGGCACAGTGGGAACATGAGGGAGCCATCAAAATGAATGAAAATGTAGTGCATATTCATTGAAAGATTTAACTGCTGCTAACATACCATCACCCTAGTGGGCCCTCCAAAATGGAGCACACTGAATGCCTATGGGCCACAAGCTGCATGAAAAAATCTGCAGGAGACTTGTGTCTCAGGTTGACTGAGACTGTAACGTATGCATGTATGTCATATTTTTTAATGATGCCACACAAAATTGCTTTATCTTCCTTGCAATCATTCTCTTCTAATGAAAAGGACAGTATAATCCATCTGCCAGCAACAGGAAAACTGTTATCAATGAATTTTTGAAAATCCAGTCTAGAATTAACAGTTTTAATTTCATGTACTTTGCTCAATTTGAAATGATCTTGTTAGAATATTCTGCATTACTCAGTACAATAACAACAAATCCAAGCTTTGTAAAATAATGGTTTTTAAAGAAAATACTATTTTGTTGGATAAATTATAATAGAAACCATATAGCATCCACCGTGCAACTAAGGTAATCCCTGCATGATGAACACTGTTCACTAGTGAAAGCAATATAAAATTAGCCATCTCACTCTACATGCAGAAAAATAATGGAAGTCCACATCTACATTCCTGTCTTGATAAACTACTACTGTGGCAATTGGATAGTTCATTAGTAATGTGAGCCCATGAGAAACAGAGAAAAATTATTATGAACTACCATTATGAGAATATATATATACTTTTATATCTATGCTTCCCATTACAAATAAAACATTCACTTCTTTCCTAATACACAGAAAATGCCTTTTTATGTCTCTGTTCTTTATTTTTGTAGTGACAGCAACTCTAGAAGAATATTTAAGACAGTAGTTGTCTCAGTGTTACAGCACTGTGAGTGAAAGAAAAGACCACTTGAAAGTCTGCAAAGAAAACTAATGATAGTGTCTTCCCACTCATCCATATACACTGAACTTCTTTACTGTCAGGTAAGACCTTAACTTCTACAGATGTGACACCTACAACTGCCACTGATGTCAGTCACTGAGAGAAGAAACATAAAGACAAGAATGTCAAAACTGCAATACGTTCATAATTAATAAACAGCAGTATGAAGTAACACCTAGGAAACGTCAAGTTAGAAGAAAATCACAAAACATGATCTGTGCTGTGTATTAAATGAGGCAGAGAATCCCAAGAAAAAAAAGGGTACATAATCATATGACTAAATGTTGTAGCATAATGAGAGTGCTAATATTGCCTAGAAAATAAAGCTTGTAACTTCTGTAGGCTTAGTTTTTATTCCTTGCAAATTTCACCACTGGAGTTTCTTTCGTGGGTTTTTCTTGCTGGGGTATTTTTGATTGTTTGCAGGTGGTGGGTTGGGGGGCTTTTTTGTTGGTGGCTTGGGACGTTGTTTTTTCCTTTTTTTTTTTTTGTTGGTTTGGTTTGGTTTGGTTTGGTGTATGTGGTTTTTGTCATTGTTCTTTTAATTTTATTTTAAATGTGAGTTTTTGGACTAGTGTAACTGCTCTTGGAGGTCCACAGCACATGATTTCACTGGCAGTGACCCTGCAGAACAATGTATTCTGCAGTGAAGTTATTCTCAGAGACTAGGAGAGAAGATGTTCTCATGTAGGCAGTATGCAATTATACATTGCTATCAAGTGACAGCTGATCCAGCAGCCAGCATGTTGCAACACAAGTCAATATTGTTTCTAATACAGAGAGGATAAACCTCTCTACAAAACAGAGGTTAAATATAGCAAAAATATTCAAGGGAATAATCAATTTCTCTTTTCGCAGGTGTAAAGAAGAGGTTTATGACCACAGCTGTATAGTAATTTGCTCTAATATTATCCTAGATTATATTAGTTGCTCCAGTATGTGTCTCTGATATAGAACTAACTTAGAGAGATAGCTCTTTTCTGTCTTATACCTACATATTGTTCTCACAGCAATTCAACATATTTATATGAAACACCAGTTTATCACCAGTGCTCTCCTAATCCAAGGGTACAAACAAACATACAGACAGGAGTTGAATTACAATAACTTACACTTGCCATAATAAAAATCTCCATCATGAAACTGTCATAGTGCTTAAAGTCATCTACCTCCAAATTAGTCATCCTGGTTTCCTTTATATCTACTGGAGAACACTTGCCTCATGTCTTTCATCTTAACCTGTAGCAGCCCATCTGAAATACTGCACAAGTGCCTGCTTCTCTCCATTCACCTTATTTCATTAATCAGAATCATAAGTTTCTAAAGATAAATTCTCCCTTTCCTGTGTAGCTACAAATAAGGATAAGTGTCTAAGAGATTATTTATGCTATTGAAATTGCATAAAAAATGGGGGGGGCAGGAAGACAAGAAGGTAGGCAAATTCTTTGCAGCATGCAGATTTTTAAACATTCTTTTAACCCTTTAGCCTTTCTCTGATTCATTCATCCCTACTTACCTTAGCGGCTGTTCTTGAATAGAACATGCTGTCACAGTCCATCTGCCTTAGCATAGTCCTCATTTCTTTCTTATGTGTGCAAGCATTTAAATTTCATTTGTGGGCATAACACTGTGTGAATCTAGTATTTGGATAAATTTTTGTTAAAGGGTTCTCACACCTGTAGGTAGGGGGCAATTTGCAGTAGGATTGGAATCATCTGTCATCCATTCAAACCATAATAAGCCCATTATTTTTCCCCACTGTGCATATCCAATACATATTATGTGACCTATTCAGACTCCCAATACTGATTCACCTTTATGCCACACAACCTCTTGATTAATCTTGGCTGGGTTATATCACAGACGTTTCCTCAGGGAAAATAATTCTTATCTGATGCTGTAGTTGTCCTGAGGACTAGAACTGGTCTATGGGCTACAATATCCCTTAGGCTATCAATTGGATGGCTTTGCTGTACATTACCCACAAAGAGCATGGTACTAATGAGCATACAAAAATAATGCTAAATTAAGTATCATAACAAAATAATGTCCACAAAATCCACTTTCAAAGGATTTTATTTAAGGTTATGCTTGAGCAGCTCCTGCAAATCTCAACATCACTCAAAAATCCAGTTACCAGTGGTGCAAGATTTGCGTTCTGAGTGTGCACGTATAAAGACAATTTCTTTTTTTTTGTTGTTTAGTTTTGTGAGATATAATATTGTCTGACTTTGAAACCTGTGTATGATCACATTTCCTCTCATAAGCTGGCACAAACCTTTAAGACAGACTTACACAGTACCTGTGGCAGTTGCAAAACTGATCAGGCTGCTAAGCAAAATTATGGGGAAGAATAATTTTGGCAGTTATGTTTGTAATTTGATTGATGAAATCAAGTTACCATGTGCAGTGGGTTTACCCTGGTTGAATGCCAGGTACCCACCAAAGCTGCTTTATCACTCCCCTGCACAACTGGATAGGAGAGAGAAAATATAATGAAGGGTTCATTAGTTGAGATAGGGACCAAGGGACATCACTCAACAATCACCATCACTGGCAAAACATACTCAGCTTAGGGATATTCACCAAATTTATTGCTAACAAAATCAGAGCAGGATAATGACATATAAAATAAATCTTAAAAACACCTTCCCCTTACAATTCCATCCTTCTCAGGCTCTACATCCTCCCTGCCAGCAGCACAAGGAGACAGCAAGTGATGGATTATAGTCAGTTCATCGCACATTGTTACTCTCACTGTTCAGGGAGAAGAGTCCGTCCCACATGAGACAGTCCTCCATGAAATTCTCCAATGTGAATCCATCATCCCACAGGTAACAGTGCTCCACAAAGTGCTGCATCATGGGTCACTCTTCCATGGGGTGTAGTGGCGAATATGAGTTACTCTACAGAAGGTAAATAAGTTTCTTCCTGTCCCTCAGGCACAAACTGCTCCAAGGTCCCACACGGTGCCACAAGTCTTGCCAGAAAACCTGCTCCAGCATGGGCTCCTCTCTCCATGGGTCTGCAGGTCCCTTCCAGGAGCCTGCTCCCATATGTACTTACCACAGGTTCACAGCTCTCTTTTTGGGCATTCACCTGCTCTGGCATGGGTCTCCTCCACAGGTTGCAGGTGGATCTCTGTATCCCCGTGGTCCTACATGGGCTGTAGGGGGACAGCCTGATTCACCATGGTCTTCCCCATGGGCTGCAGGAGAACCTCAGGGGAACCTCTGGCACCTGGAACAATACCTAGCCCTCCTTCTTCACTGACCTTGGTGCCTGCTGAGTTGTTCCTCTCACATATGTTCACTTGGATCTTCTCTGGCTGCAATTATATCTGCTCAATAACCTTTTTTTTCCTTTTTAAATATGTTATCACTGAGGTATTACCATCATTTCTGATTGGCACAGCCTTGGCCAGTGATGGGTCCATCTTGGAACTGCCTAGCATTGACTTTGATGGACATGGAGAAAGCTTTAGGAGCTTTTCTAACAAAAAAACTCTGCTAACCAAAACTTGACCATGCAAACCCAATACACCATAACACCATCATCAATTATAAGAATTTTCTGAATGGCTTTAGGAAAGGTGGCATTAAGACTAATATAAAAAAAAAATACCAGAGAAAGTAGTTGTGGTGTACACTGGAAAGCCAGGAAACAAGCAAAGTGTTTTAATGATTCTGTTTCCAGTGAGCTGCTGTAAGGTATATTTAAAATGAAGCAGCCTAGGGGGAAAAAGAATATGAATTGGAAAGCATTTGTTGGTTAATAATGAAGGTCATAATGTTAAAGCTAGACAGGAATGTAGATAAAGCTTTTTCCTATCAGAAAATATTTTGTGGGATTGTAACATTTCTGATCAAATTATTGTTAAGGAATTCTCTCAGATTTAAACAAAAGTTACTTCCATTCAAATTCTTATTCATATTTAAATTCTTATTTATATTTAAATTCTTATTTATAAAAAAACATTAACTGCTTTTTCTGGAGAGAGACCAACAGACTCAGTACATGGGAGAGTACAAATACCCCTTCACCTCACTTAACTTGAATCGTTAACATGAATAGTTACCTATGCCCTCCCAACTCATTTTATCAGAAGCCAAATTACAGTCTGCTCTGAGACTGCATAAGAGGGTTGATCAATAGAGAACTCATGTACTTTTTCACATCACTTTTTGCATTCAGAACAGAGCCCTCAATCAGACTTTAAAGGAAATTGTGTACTTTGGTCCACTATTTGGACCCAAATTTGGGTTAAATTCAGAGAAACTTTTATGCCATCTCAATTCAGAATTCCCAATCTGCCTGCCTCCTCCAAATTAAACAGAAGTTCATACTATGAGGTTTTGCTTTAGGTTACACAGTCTACCAAACCCAACCCAGGCTGAGATTGCATTTTTCTTCATTTTACTATTCTTTGTCTAACTGCTTAGCTTCAATAAAGGTCTTCCACCCACATCCTCTTCCCTTGGCTTCCTCTGCTTAAATGACATGCAATTCTTCCCTTCAGTCCTTCTGCGTCCTAGCTAATCCCCTGAGCAGATGGCAATGGCGAAGCTGCCACAGCAATACTAGAACTCATCTTTGAAAAGGGAGAGAGGTACTTTTGTGTGTTTTCCATATATAACTTTAAAAGTCTTGTCCATAGTGAAACAGGAAAATAATTTCCCTCCTGCTGTAGTTACTTGTCAGAAGCTGTCTAAGAAAACTGGCTGAGAAAGAGAGAAAGAGGAAGAGGAAGAGGAAGAGGAAGAGGAAGGGGAAGGGGAAGGGGAAGGGGAAGGGGAAGGGGAAGAGGAAGAGAAAGAGGAAGAGAAAGAGAAAGAGAAAGAGAAAGAGAAAGAGAAAGAGAAAGAGAAAGAGAAAGAGAAAGAGAAAGAGAAAGAGAAAGAGAAAGAGAAAGAGAAAGAGAAAGAGAAAGAGAAAGAGAAAGAGAAAGAGAAAGAGAAAGAGAAAGAGAAAGAGAAAGAAAAAGAAAGAGAAAGAAAGAGAAAGAAAGAGAAAGAAAGAGAAAGAAAGAGAATGAGTTCATGGCGAGTGCTGATGTTTGTTAGCCTCTTACAGATTTAAAGAAAGATAACCCTCAGGGAAAATAAAGATTCTGTTTTAAGAAATTTGTCATATAGCATCAACCACTGTCACTGATTTTGGAGAGAGAAGAGTAAGTCGAACCTTCAAAATTAGTCATAGTAATTTTTTAATTAGTCATAGAGTCTGAGACTGTAGCTGAAGATGTTGTTTGAAGGTGCAAGTGTCCCTGATTTTTCCAAGAGTTATTTATCTGTACTGTGTGTTTACACTGATATTTTGACCTTGACCAGCCTTGAGGTTGGCTTTAGCTACGTCTGTCTGCATGCGATGTGCTTTCGCCACCTGCACTACACCAAATCCTTTCTATTACACTGAAACAGACCCTGCTGTGTTGGCAGAGGATCTGCAGTACCAGGAATGGAAAAAATCTTTTAAGTACGCTTGTGAAGATGAAGAAGCTAGACCAAATGCCTTACAAACAGAAGCTTTTACTGTTGTGTAAATATATTACACAAAATGTAATCTTTTGTTCTTTTTTCCCTTAGTCACTGTCTTATTCCCAAAATCCCTTGAGAAAAGCATTATCTCACTAGTTAGGACTGCATGTAGTCATCCTTGAAAAGGTTTCTGTAAGTTTTCTTATTGGCCGTTATGTACTCTTTCCTATTGGTCATTATCCCTGGATTCTTATTGGTAATAGTTATTGGAATCCCCTCTGGGCTTTTATTGCTAGTAGTTTCAATCCCCCAAAACCTTTACATACCCCTACCCATGATTAATAAACTCGTTCCTCTCCTGTGGTCTCTGTGTGTGGCTCTTTTCGGGCACCCTGGGGCCATGTGATGGGGGACAAAGGGAGAGCACCTCCCCTCCAGGTAACAGGTTAGCTCCCGGGACCTGGAGCCACACAACTGTTGCACTAATGCAATTTTTCTTCCTCAAGAAAAGCTGTTGAAGATCTGGTTCTTCTTCTAAGTATGTTTTTCTTTGCAAGAAGCAAAGCAGATAAAAAAGAGGCAGAAGACAGGAACAATGAACTACAGTTGATGGGTAGCAAGCATCTTCATCACTTCCCTCCAGCAAAGAGAGCACAGAATCACAGAATTCAACTCAGAATCACAGAATCACAGAATCACAGACCATTCTGAGTTGGAAGGGACCCACAAGGATCATCGAGTCCAACTCTTAAGTCAATGGCCCACACAGGGGATTGAACCCATGACCTTGGCATTACTGTAGAGCCAATGTCTGCACATGACCATCTCTCTAACTTCTGCTCCATTCCTAAAAGGGAGGTTTGCACTTCTTCCTCCAGATGTATCTGATCAATGATGGTTCAGTCATTCAATGAAAAGTTTTGCATTGTTTCTTAGCTAAAGCTAGAAAAAATACAGTGGAAGAAATAAAAAAACCTCACTCTACAAGACATTCTTGTTCACTTTCATCAGCTTTTCCACTGCAAAAAAAAGCCTACCCATATAAGAGAAGTAATAAATAAAATATTAGTGTGTTGCCAGTTTTTTCCTTCAACATCATCAAAAAGTATTTTATTAAAAAAATTAATTGGAAAATAATTCTTCCCTTCAATTTGACAGTTGAAATTAGATAAACATAATTTCACAAATAAGAGACTTTGTAAGTCAGCATAGTTAAAAGAAATAAATTACCTGAGATAAACTGCAGCTCATTAAACCAGTGGAAATGGCCATTTACTAAAAGATATTACCATGTATTACCATTTGTCAAAGGAGAAAGAGCCTTACTTAACACTCGTTAAAACCTTGCCTAGTATTCACTGAATCATACAAATAAATAGGCTAGCTATATTAACAACCTAAAAGCCTCCAAAACACCTAGAATGAAGAAGTCAGAGAACAGCAACAGTCATCCTACCTGTGGTTCTCATGAAAAAAAAAAACAAAACCAAAAACAAAACAAACCAACAAACCAACCAACCAACCAACCAACCAAAACAAAACAAAACAAAACAAAACTGAAAATAAGAATAATATAGTTCTATGCCTCTGTTCTCTCACTTAATGATACCCTAAATATGTCTGTTTCCCTATTTAGCTATAGCTTATGTTACAAGAAGCAGTGCCTTCAGGCCAGACATCGGTATAAATGCAGAATCATGCAGTCTAGCTATACCTTCTGTTTCTTTCCCAAACCCTCGTATCTGAAAAGCAGACTGAAGAAAAAGAAAACAAACCTCAAATGGCTTATTATTTATTACACCTAACAAAAGCAGTACCATAAAATGTATAAGTTTTTACATGCTGAAATAATGCCAGTGCCTTGGTGTGCTAATTTGTCTAGGAGAGGAAGGACTGACTGCCTTGGTGCCAGCAGAGGGAGCATATAGCATTGCTTTTTGTGGGCTTCAAACCTGCAAGGGGAGCTTTATCCTTTTCTGTTCCGATTTCCCTCCCCAGCCCCCAGTTAAATGTTTTTAAAACTTAACGATCGAATCTTCAGTGCTAAAAGCACCTTTTTAAGCATCACAAATACATCTGTCAGGTAACACAGGTGACAGATTGCTGTAGGATAATTAACTTTTAGCATCTAGAACACCAAGGCAGACACAGGTAGGGAATTTCACCAAGATGAGATGTCAGATATCCCAGGGCATGGTGGCTAAATTGCCGCCCAAAAACATACCTTCAATCATCCTCACTGAGTGGCACAACACATGCTGACACACAGCAGCCAATGCACAAAGGGGAGACTGCTCTGCAAAGGGCATGTTTGTGCACATCCACATGTCCAGTGCATCTGTGCCCAACAGACTGCGGAAGGGGTGCGACCTGGGCGTTGGGAGAATTAATTAGCTAATGAGCCTTATCTTCCTGTCATTACTCAGGTAAAACTTTCAAGTGTCTGAAGCCAAACAACCACAAAACTTTTGAGGAGGAAATGTACGATATCTGTGCTACTTGCACAGCTCACAACAGCAGGGGCTTGTTCGCCCCCTGATTCCAGACTGAATTAAAATGTGTGTTAAGCTCTTACATGCACTAGAAAATCCATACAAAGGACTCCAGAAAACTTACAGACAGAGACAATTAAGGCCTTTTCTTTTCCTCGAGATTCTCATTATCGGATTCTCGCAAAATTGGATCCTACTTTACCATGCCTTCAAAGGGATTCTTGTTAAAGCTAACAGCAGCACTCAGCATCTTGAAGGTTTTATTCCCAAGTAAAAAGCTCATTGCAAAATCTAGCAGACAGACACATCCCTTGGCTCCCTGACTGTCTCTAAAAGACGATGGAACTATAAAGGTTCCAGAATCAGATTTTCATAAACTGAGGCCTAAGGTTGTAGATGATCTTCTCATGCACTGAAATTACATATGTATAGCTGGCTTTTGTACATACAAATGGAGCCTATATGCTAGTGCATAGCTCAAAGGAATCTAAACAGCTATACAAAAACACACATGGACCTCAGCTTTTGTTTTATGATGTGAATTAAGTGAAGGGGGAAGAAGAAGGTGATGGGAAAAAGATCAAATTCAGACCTCATCAAAGTAAAGGGTAGTTTTCTTACAGACTTCAAAAGATTCAGTGCTTCATCTGTTACATTTATGTGCTGCTGAACACGGAGATATATTCAGAAACAGGTTTCAACCTCAATTCATTTGGCAGCTCAACTTCTTCCTGGTTGAATGGTGAAAGCACTGACAAGAATCTCAAAAGAAAATTCTACCATGATCTAAATCAGTAGTCCCCGATTTTTTCTGGCTGTCTGGGCAGCATACCTCCTTTTAAAAGCCAGTGAGAGCCTTATATCCCAGCCTTTATGACTCACATAGCCCAAACTCGAGTGTACATGGAGGTCTCCATTCAGCTGGCATGCAAACTACCACCATGTTTCCCAGAAGCCATGAATTGGTTTGCAATTCATTCTCAAGCTGCTCCTGCAGAAGACTGACGGGAGTAGGTTACAAGCTGGATACTTGAGTTTGCAGGCTGTGCTTGGCCTATACCTTGCAGAATGGATGTTTTTCCTTCAAGTTCACAGTGCTTACACAGATCTGACTAATGATCATTAACTGTCCTTCAACAGCCTCTTATATCTTTCTTTTGGGAAGCTGGGGGTAGGGTGGAACATTCAAAAGGTTCTTGTGGCCAAATTTAACCTTGGTCTATGCAAGTATGGCATTGGTGAGACTACTGGACTTACAAATTGGGTAAAATCCTGGCCACAGTAATCTTGACGGCAAAACTCCTATTGACTTTATCAGAGTCTAGATTTCACAACAAATGTTAAGGGAATGTGACTGCAAGACTGAGGCAAAGGCAAAGTAAAAGCAAGAGCGGTTTCCTCACTGCAATCCAGGGATGAGGCATGGTTCTCCATGGTTTTAAGACTATAAACATAAATATAAATATAAATAAAATTTATTGTGTCTTCAAACCGTTACTGGATTTTGGCCTTTTTTTCCCATTGCCACATATACAAACACCTGTCCATCTGCACTTTCTTCACATTCAATTGCCCAGTTAAGCTTCTCTGTCAGCCATGCTGTCACTCCTCTTTCAGCACATGATGTCAGCTCTCCTGCCATCTTGTTGTCACTCTTTTCAGATGGCAAGATTCACAACCTTAGCTCACAGACCTGTTTGTACATTGGAAGGCAAATATTTGTTACACTTTCTTCTCATCCCTTATTAAAAATTAGCTTAACTACGACAGACACCCTGTCAGGAAAGTACTGACGCTGACTGTCTCTGCCAGCAGTGTTCCAAAATATTGAATTTTGTTTTGCCTATCCAAAGAGAAGAGAAGAACTGAGATGTGAAGGATTTAGCTCTGCCAGGGAGTAAGCAATACATATTCTGTAATCGTTTTTCAAGTGCTTTCCTACATGTAGGTCAGTGAACAGTAGAGGTTTTAGTCATTATTATTGTTTTATTGTGGAATTCTTTTTCTCCACTGATCTAATGGTGGCTAAGCAATCATTTTGCACTACTGGGCAAAGGCAATAGCAAACTTGCTAACTGTGCATTTTTATACTGCTCCCCAGCACAAAACACACACCTCAGAGCACACAGGGTGGCAGGTTCTAAAATGCCACGCAGTTTAACAGCAAAATATTGCTATACACACAGAGTGAGCAGACCTTAGGTTAGTATTAGTTGGTATAATGTGATATATGAGAATGTGTAATTCTTGATCACAGCAAAGGAGAGCCAGAAAACAGGTCCTTAGAGCAAAATCTTTCCAAGATGGGTTTCCGTTGCAGAACATGGATAACCTCTGACATCCATGTGCTAGATTGTCAGAGGATGGAAGTTAGCAAGGGTAAATCTGAATATCTCCTCCTCAATATAATAAATGGTTTATGTATCCAGCTGCAAAATTGTTCTAGGAAGTTGCCAAATAGGAAGGGGATCCTTGCCTGAAGTCATTTGCAATCTAAAGGCTGGATCCTAGGAAAGCATCTGGTCTGAGGTTTTGAACAGCATTTATTCCCACAAGCTTTCAAAAGGTATTCAGAGAGGCCATGTCTTATAGCATGTTGTAAGGTTTGGCTGAAATTGCCTGTAAACTAGTCTCAGGCACTTAGCAAGTCTGTGTTACCTTAGTCTTTAAAACGTGGCAGAAATGTGGTGTGGATAGATGAACTGAAACCAGATCAACAAGGAGATACAATTATATTAATGGGCATATAAACATATTATATTGCAAGTGAAAGACAGACAGTAACAATTTTTTACAAAGTTAAAAAATATGCAAATCTTCCTTCCCATGGGCCTGACCCACAAATCCAGTGCTGTCAGATTGGATCGGTTAGTGCCACAGAGTGAACTGTGCAGGAACTAGAGATCACAGACTTAAACCTGCTGCCACACACCTCCCTTCTCATGACCATTTGTTTAATTAAAATGCCCCCTGTCACCCTTAAGCCAACAGTGATGTTCTTTATATCTTCAGAATAGGTGTCTTGATAAAGAAATGAGAACGTATATCCTATGTTATGTAAGGAGAATTTAATGCTGCTGCAGATTAGCTAGCTTTCTTTTTTACCTTGATTTTCAGAGGCCAGACCTCCAGAAAAGGTTGATTTTTCTCCTAAATGCAGTCTCTGGCTTTTCTGTAAGATTTTTTTTTAAGAGTTACATTTTTGGCTGCAATGCAATGTTTCAGTCACAGTGTATGGACACTGCAGAACATTACAAAGAATACTTGACCCCTGACTTTTATTTCCTAAGTGTATCATCAATGTCAAGTACTAAATATATTAGCAGAATTGGGCACTGCTAAATGCCAACTAGTCTAACAGATCTGGATTTTAGTTAGCATGCACTAACTACCTCAAGTGATGGCAGGAAATGACAGCTCCAAGGCTGAAATCACAGCCAGGCAGGTGGACTTCTAAAGAGGTTTGATGCAAACACAAATGTTGGCCCCTGTGGATCCAGCTGCAGCAACACAGCCTAAGGTTCCAGAGACCTTTGGAGAAAAACCTCTAGTTGTATTTAAAGTCTAATGCATCCTAAACATTATTATGCACATACATCATACATGATGTGTCACATGTGGTGATGCATCAACACTGCCTGCATCAGATAGTTAAAGGAAAGATAGTTAAGTGTTGCCTCGTAAAACACTAAGTAAAATACAGAGGTTCAGACTTGCCTATGGCAAGACATTTCAGTAATTCTCAGGTTTCGGGATTTTGTTCCTAAATAAACAGATGGACTATGCCCAGGACATCTTTTTGAACTCCAGGACTCCAAGCTCCTGTGAAAGAGAAGAATCGGAGTGAACGGCTTTTCCTTGCAAACCACACAGATCGCTTCCCTTGCTGTGCGGAAGACAAGGGCTGAGTTATCCCAGCCATAGGAGCAGATGCAGAAACCAGTGGAAATGAGGAGATAAAAAGCCAAAGCGCAAGGATTGGCTCACAGAGAAAGAAGTGTTGTAATTGCTAAATCACCCAAACTGCTTTGCCAAACTTTGACATGCTTGATTTCCTGTGCTTAAATAATTTTTCGGCTAAAAAAAAAAAAAAGGCGGGTGGGGGGAGGGGAAGTGCGGAAAAATAACCAGCTGTTCCTTGTATAGTGCAGGAAACATGTATGATTTATTGCTTTAAGGTTATTTTTGAAGGGGCTGCCTGTGGCAGCCGGAGTGCCGGAGAAGTCACTGAGGCCTGTCCACTTGAAGGGCTCAAACTGTTTCCTGAACAGCCCTTCTTCACTCGTCACCTCCGACAGCTCCCTTTGACAACGTGTGACTGGGGCCCCGGAGTGTTTTAAAGCCGCGGGGGGCCGCGTTGGACAATGGGGCTGTCAATTACCTTTTCCCCCTTTGTGAAAAGGGCCCGCGGACAATGCGCGGGGAGGCAGGGGGCTGTGCCGCGCCGCTCCGAACCCGCCGCCCCCGCCGCATTCACCCCGGCCCCGGCCCCGGCCCCGCCGGGACAAGGTGTCGTAGGTGTCGCCGTGCCGAGCTCCGAGCTGCGGGCCGGGGGGGCTGGCAGGGCAGGGACTGCCTCCCACCCCATCCCCATCCGCATCCCCAATCTATGCTACCCATCCCGCGGGGGAACGCCCAGGCTGCGCTACCTAGATTGTGCCTTTAAAAACTTCCTGTGTGCCTTGATGGCTTGCTGAGAGGACTGTCCGTCATACAGGCGCTTTGTCTGGCAGTCACTGCCATTTGAATTTGACTGACTGAGGAAGCCCGAGTTATTTGTAAAGAACAACAAGGCTTTTCATTCATAATTTCAGTGAGGGGACAGGGTGCTAATGACTGAGCTTGAATAACCAGGGAATGCGGTATTCAAGGCAGGAAGAAGCCCAACTGGCTGCCAAATGAGAGGAAGGGAGGGGAGGGGGATGTAGGTGAAAGTGCTTGTGTGAAAAGGCAAACAAAGAAATCGGGATCACACGCATGTATACAAATACAAATCAGTTTTCAAAAGGTGAGACAGGCAAAGACAGAAGCAGGAAGGAGAGATGAGGAAATTCCCGTTTCTATTTCATTGACTTGTCTTCACAACCAGCTTCTGCAATGCTAAATCCGAGACGGTCTCAGCAAAAGGCTCTCTTCCCTCCTGCCGCCCTCCTCATCACAGAGAAAATGCCTTCCCTTTCCTATCCCTTTTTTGCTACAAAAAAAACCCCTTGGGTTTGAAGATGGGCTGAATGAAGATTTTGTCTTTGCAGCTTAAACTTCAGCTTTGACCAAACCTGAAAGCTAGCCCAGACTGAGGCCCAGCATCTACCATCCATACATACCATTTTACATATTGACCATCTAAATACATATATTCTTTGACTCTACAAATACCTTATCTTCACAGAAGTAAAACTTTACCTGATGCAAAAACTATTCAACTAAATAAAGGTTGTTGCCTTTATTGTCTGCAGTGGGATTTTGAATAAGGCATTAACAGAAATTTCCTGAGCTGCAATGGATTTTATAGAACCATAATTTGTGTCCTTGTGGAGAAAACAAACCTACAGTGTTAAGAAGGGAAATAGAAATTGAATGACACATACTTTGGAAAACACAACTGCTTTAACACAACGTAAACCATCAGAAATAGATACAATTTAAGTCAATTTGAATTGCATTGCAAGTAAGCAACAATAAGAAAAACTTAAAATATGTTAAATAGTTTAAACATTTAACCTCAAGAATGAAGGAAGTTTTACAGTGGGCTTATTTTGCAAGCTTGTTCTGTCAGATGCAGTTGATTTATTGTGCATGTTGGTAACGCAATTTCTAATGCTTCCTTTAGCTTTCATTAATTAGAACACCATCCTGGGAGCTTCTCTGGACAGCTGAATTCCCCCTCTGACCTGGAACACCGTAGACTTTCACTCGGGCTTCAGGAGTCAAGAGCTTGTTTAGGAAGAACAGCTCCGAGATTCAGCTTCTCTGTTAGTTACTGCCTTTGTTCCTGTGGGGCTTTTAAAAGTACTAGGCCTGCTTAAAATACAGGAAAAGATGATCAGAAAACCACAAATGAGATAGGAGTAACTACAGCAGATGCAAAGACTGAAGTTTAGAGGAACTCTTTAATCAAGGGGTGGGAGTGGATGCTCCTGCAGAGATAACCTTGTTTAAATAATTAAGCATTTTGTCCTCTTCCCTCTCAAAATAAGATAAATATAATTATCTAACAGTTCATACTCTTTTTTAAGGTGTTCCAATTCTATTAGACATAGATTCTGAAATTTCAGTTGTGCAGAAAGACTCTGGAGCCCACAAGGAAATCAATGCCAGGGGCCTCCATGTGAAGCAGCATGTACACAGCACAGAGAGATTGGACTGGAATCTGAAACTCCAAGTTCTTGCTTTTTGGATAAGTTACTTCTTTCTTCCCTGGTTTTTCTCACCTCTAAAACTGACAGAGCGACAATTCCTGAAACTAGTTTAAGATCTGTGGAGAAAACTGTGATAGAATATCCAGCATTTTAACTATTGTCATTGATATTGTCATTATAATCAGGACAATAAAGACAGTAACAGATCTGACAATAGGATCAGGGTATTTTTTCAATTGATGTAACCATATAAACTTTTTTTTTCAGTTGTGTTCTGATTTTCAGAATGGGGAAAGACCAGGTTTTATTTTCCTTTTTGTGCAAAAGTCATTCATTGCAGGAAACATTTCTGTCTTGTAAACATCACCTCTGATTTCAGGACATGCTTGTATACTACTCAGATGAACTCAAGTCTTTCACAACTGAGGAAAAAAATAATCTCAGTAAATGGGAGAAAGATTTTTTTAAAAAACCAATTGCTAAATCTGTTTCCTTTTGTTTGCAGCAAAATCTGTAAGTCTGACCTGTAGATATGTCTTGACTGACTGCCAAGCTATATGCTAACAGTTGCTAATCTCTTGGAGTATGTTTCCCACTCCAGCCTCCACTGAAGTACCTGGGACAGCAGTAACATCATGGAGGTCCATGTAAGCTACCTCGCACTTCTGAGAAGAGCAGGCATCTGTGTTCTTCCAGCTCCATTGCTCACAGTACCCCAGATATTAATTTACCTTTCTACTACATTGCAGTTTAGAGCTAGTTCAGGTATCTCTACATCAGTGGTTTTCTAACTGTGATCTGTGGATTCCTATGCACTACCTTCTAAATGGGAGGTCTCATAAATTATAATTTTCTAAAAAACGTCTGCACTTCCCTTATAATTTTTTCCTCTTCTAAAGCATAGAAAAAGTCTAAAGTCTACCGACTAAAGAAATTTGAAAACTACTGCTGCAAACCACAGTAGAGATATGATAACTCTCTTCATAAAACCTTTCAAATTTCCCATAACTTCTAACGTCGACCTCTTCCATTTCATGAGTCACTTTAATCCCAAGTCAACACACAAATGTCTGCATCCTGCTACAAAATCTTTTGGGAATTTCCAAACTAACACTTATTAACATTATAATAGGCAATCAGTTAATTTTTTGCATAAAATTCTAGTATAGTCAAGCCCAGCCAGCATTATCTAGCCTCTAATGAATGCATGTAGAAAGTGCAGTGTTTCAAACGCTAACAGACACAGCTTGTCTGTACTGTCATTCTCATGACTACTTCTACCAAAGAAGTCAAAAACATTAGGAGGAATACCCTAGGACAAACAAATACACCATAAAAAGCCTGCTACCATACCAGTACAGCAAATAAACTGCACTTAGTCCCATCCACACCAAGTTGTCCCACTTTTGAACATTTAGACTCAAGGCACTTGAGGAGAGAATTAGTTATAAGATGGATTGTATAAGATGAAAAGGTTTATGAAGTTGAATTTGAAGAAAACAGTGTTCATTTTATCAAGGACTAAAAAATAACCTAATAACATTGAATGACATCAAAAAACATACTAGCTTTATTAGAACAATTTACATGACAGAGCTCCACACTATATTACAAGTACTAAATGTATGTATCCTTCAGTATTATTTCAGAAGGATCAGGAAAGGGATTTGTTTACTTTATAAGTTTACATAAGTGTACTTGGTATTCAACAAGAAAATATTCTCCTGGCAACTGTCCTTCTGTATACTAGGGCAATCACCAGATGGGATGAAGTTAGCCTGTATCACCTTTAAGAAAGATGTCTACCATGAGCTAGATCTGAAAAACAATAGTTTAAATCCAGCAGATGTGAGCATCTCTAAAAACAGGAGATCAAATCCAAGCAGCTGAAGAGTATGTGCATTCCCAACCAGAGTGGCAGGTATTAATTCTTTCTTTCACATTTAACAATGCTGTTCCTTGTCCCACCAGACTGTATTCCCAGAAGCCTTCGTTCACTTTCCCCCTCTTCAGGGAGGTAAATTCCAGGATTTCCTTCAGGTAAACTACAATAAAAATTACAAAAGAAAAACTAACAGTACTGATTCAGGAACCTTATTTATTTTCACAAAAACGTCTAGCTGTTTACAGTGCAGTGTGTTTGTCTTCTCTGTTTCTATGATATATCTAAATGGCCTGAGAATCTCAATGAAATATCAGTAGGCAAAAAAGCTTTATAGATAATCCCTTTAAAAAGCTCTGTAATTCTATAATGTACATTAGCTTTTTCACAGTCACAAACACAGAAGATAATCAATTAAAGGTTTACGTTTCTAAGGAACTGGGCATTAGAAGCAATGTACAGCCAAACTTAGTCCTTTTAGGATGTGCAGAATCAATATTTGCATATAATTCCATTAACTCATGGGATAATGCACCAAATGTTCTCAAAGTCAGCAAATTTACCACACTTTCATTCCCTTGCAGAAAGAATTCCTTATGAATGAACTTCCCTTTCTTTTCAAAAAAAGGAGGGGACACTGTTTTCAGGTCCTGGGTGTGAAAATCAAATCAGGTAAAACCTCGTGGAACAATTTGAGGATGATGCAGAAAAGTTTCAACTATTTCAGATGGGTGTCTGTCATGTCACATACTTTTCAAGTGTCTATGCCTCACTTTTCACTTGAACTCACTGGTACTATTTGAATATATCATGAACACAACACTTATATGCATATATAAATATATGTGTATGTTAGTGTGTGCACAAATATACACATACACAACAATTACGTTTCTCTGCTGAGAATAAACAAAAGAACTTGATCTCCAAAAACAAGGTCTACTTGGGTTACAAGCAGAAAAAAACCCATGCAGTGGTTAGAGCAAACCACTAGGGGAAACATAATCACATGCATTAAGCCATTCTCCATGACAAAAAAAGTGAAATGTGAGTGATACTCCTCCAAAAGCTAGTTCCAAGCTACCCTCAGATTAGAAGCCTGAGAAATCAGCTTTGAGGTTTCAACACGTAAAAAAATACACAAGAACAAAAAAAAAAAAGAAGAGAGCACACAATTTTTGCAAATTTGTGCACTATTTATTGATTACCTGTCTACCAGTTAGTGCACAAATCTTTATGGGTTTGATGCCTCTCTTTCAAATTCGTCAGTACCAGGATCTTCTATCCTTGGGGTTTTGTTTTTTGGAGGTTTTTTTGGGTGGTGGGCGGGTTTTGAGATGTAAGACATTGATGCTTTCACCATTTTGCACACATGACTGGCTTTGTGAATAAAAATACTTTCACTGTTTTCAGATCTGTCTCTGAGACTACTCTCTATATTAAGTGTATACACCTGTACTTGAGAATAGGCAAATAAATTGCTGATTTCACTCCTGACCGACAGATTTAAAAATGGTATAATGAACCCTCTGGTTCAAAACACTATTTTTATACTCAGTACAAACACTTTTAACAGATCTTTCCTATGTGTATAGGCTTGCACAAAAAATTCTTAAAGTATTTTGACGTTGCTATGTGGGAGGAAGTGATTTTTGTTCTTTCCACAGTGAGGTGAATATCATGTTTCTTTCTCCCAAGTATTTTAATACATGCATTCCTCACAGCTGAATTCCTTGGATTGTCTTGCTGACACAGAGTGAGCAGCCTGAACACAGGGCACACCTCCGAGGATGCTCTGGTCGGTCCTCGGTGCATTCTCATAGAGAAGCCACGCCGCTTGGTGTCTCTTCCCGTGGGGAAGTTCAGGGGAAGGCCCGCGGCTTCCTCTAGCGCAGCCCGGCGCCGGGGCTGCTTCCTCCGCGGAGCCGCCGTGACCCGCCGCCCTCCGCCCCGGCGCCGCGCTCCCTCTGGCGGGGAGAGCGGCCACGCCGCCGCCGCTCCCTTGGAGCCCCGAGGGCAACCCAGTCCCGCCGGTCTGCGGCTCTATTAGAGGGCAGCCCCCGCCCCGGTGGGGTACGCTCTGTCTGCAGGCCCTGCGGGTCGAAGAGGGTGGGGAGGGGACGAACGCCGGGGCTGCGGCAGTTCTGTGCGGGGTAGAGAGCGGTGAATTCCACTTGAAAGGAAATAAGTGAACCCCGTGTAACTCCAGCTGACCTCCCTGTCAACCAACTATGGAAAATAGTTTACAACTTCAGAATATTATCGTGGAAGCATGGATACTTGCGTATGAAAACACGAAGACTCGAAAGCCTGCCGTGTCAGACACTGCCCTCTTAATTTACACGGCTTTTATCGGGAATGACCACCTCCTCCACAGAGCGGTGACCAGCAGGTGTAGAAGAGGAAGTGACTGTGAAATCGCCTCGAGTAGTAAGGGCTGGTGGGAGTTTTGAACCGAGGGCTGTTCATGTAAATAACACAGCGCGTTACTCATACACACTGTGTATATTTTAAGCAGTGCCACACGTGGCGCGGGAACACTCGTGCTCGGTGCATGCCTGCGGGGGACGTGGGACGCTTACAGATAGGTGTTGGCGCAAGATGCCCAGGCCCAACCAGTCGCAGTTGGCCCCATCGGAGCTTCCAGCTCGTACCAAAGGGACAGAGCTGTGGCCGTGTCAGGGAACGCCCAGAAGACAAACAGTCACGTTCGCAAGCTGCTTGAAGACCGCGTCTCTCTCCCGAATGGGAACTGGTTAAAATAAAGTTTAGGGGTGTGCGTGTGTGTGTTGTTTTCTAAAAATCCCCAGCCCCTGCACAGGCGAGGGGACCCCGCTGCTGCCAGGGAAGCGGCGCACCCCGTGGGCAGCGCCGGAGGCACGGAGAGCCCCGCCGGCCGCTCCGCAATGCCGCCCGGGCACGGGGGCGCCCTTCGCGCCGCCTAATCGCGTTAATCCGCGGGACAATGCCCCAAGTAATCACCCTTCCTGCTCCCCGCGCGGCTGGCGACTGGAAAGGGCGAAGGGGGTGGGGGGGAGGGGCAGAAAATGTAAGCCTTCATTCCACTCGGTTAAGAAAAACGGGCGGGAGGGAATTGGGAGCACTTGAACACGGGTCTCCCAAAGGCCCGGAGCGGCGTGGAGAGCGCCCCTTCCTCCCCGGGAGAAGCGCGTTCCCCTTGGCTTCCCTGCAAACCTATCGCCGGCTGCCTCTGAGTAAATACACGAGCACAAAAGCAACCCCGAGCGGCGTGAGCCTGTGCACGGAGCAGCCCGCCGTAAGCACAGGCTGCGGCGAGGCCCCGGGAGCGGAGCTGCCGGTCGCCCCGCGCAGCGCAGCCCAGCAGAGCGCCGCGGACGGGCCGGGGCCGCGGGGCTGGCTCAGCGGCGGCGGTAGCGCTGCCCTTTTGAATGCCTCCCGCAGCTCAGAGTGCTGGCAGGGCGCTGGGAGCGCCAGTGAATGTAGCCCCGCAGAGCCAATGAGCTGGGACCGGATGCGATATATCCTCTGGGACAACAACTGCTCTGTTCCTCCACAGATCCACATGACGCCATTTACTGCTGCTTTTGCAGAGATCACCCTACCTTCTCCGGAAAGAAAAAGAGAGAGAGGGAGAGAGCGAGCGAGCAGAAAAACGCCGAGCCCCTACAGCTCAGATCTCAAATCTTCCTCCTCCTCCACCTCCTCCAAACACACAACAACAACCACCACCACAAATCCGCTGCGCTCCCAAAACACCCCCCCACCCCCCCCGCGATTGCAAACCATCGAGCTGCCTGCAACACACACACGCTCGCAGAGGGAGCGAGAAAGCTAAGAGGGAGAGAGGGGAGAGGAGCCTGAAGCAAGCAGCTTCTCAGCAGAACGGCTACATTGCACAAGCTGCTTTTTTGGAGGAGCTCAGTGGAAGAAAGCTCTGGGATTTTATTTTAGATCCACTTTATTTTGTTTTCTTTGGCTTTCCCCTTTCCTCTTGATCATCTGCAACAGCAACAAAAAAAGTGACTTGGTATTGGCGATTTGGCCTCCTGTTCATTGAGGGAAAAAAAGGAAAGCGTGTGTGCGAGACTGAGTGATCTCTTTTAAGGAGCAAAGAAAACCCACCTCGATCCGGAGAGGTGTTTTGATTATTATTACAGTATATACGCGCACTTACGTATTTATAATCGATCTGGGGAGAGGGACCTAACTTTGCTCTGGACTTTTTTTTTTTTAACATGGTGATTATTCTTACTCTATTTTGCAAGTTGGACTAAAGCAGAGTTTGGAAAAGAATTTTTTTTTTGCTTTAGGGCTGGATTTATTTGCAAACCGCAGGAAGAAGAAAATACAAGAGAGAGAGGGGTTTGGTGCAGCGCCGCGATCACGGTGAGAGCCTTTTCCTTCTTTGCAAAACAAGCTTTTCAGTAACCTCCCCCCCTTGGTTGCTCCAAGAAAACTCGTGGAAATGTTTGAGGCCGATCCCTTTTCCATTTGTACAGGTTCTCCCCTCTCCCCTCCTTCCCTTCTTCCTTTCTCAGAGACGAGCTGGAGGTGGGATTTCGGAGCTGTTTCTCTCCGGGGAGGGGTGGGGGGAACTCCTTTGGGTTTTGCGGGCTGTGCCGCGTTTGCGCCCCGCCGGGGTGCCTTGGGGGTGCGGAAGGCTGCGCAGAGGGCGGAGGGCTGCGCGGGCGCGCAGGAATGCCTGCGGGGGCTGCGAGCTGGGCCGGGGGTGGGCTTGAAGGCGACACACTCCGACGTGTTCTCGCTGCTGTGGGTAGCCGGGCACGGGACGTCCTGCGCGCTCCTGCCTCTCGCTGGGCACGCGTGGGTTTCCGATAAGCCCCGGGGGGCGCTGAAGGAAGGGCGCTGCGGGCTTGGCGATCGTCGGGGTTGTTTGGCTCCCAGTCTTGCGGGAGGGCGAGCAACCCGCCTTTCAGTGCGTAATTTACGCCCGTCGGTAGTGGCGTCGGGAGATCTGTGCGATTCGGAAGTGAGTGCACGTCTGGTACGAATATATATATATGTGTGTGTGTACACTTAGATATTTCTCCTGTGATGAAATTGATTCGATCTGTAAGACGAGGACAGTGGAACTTCGCTAGGTTCTTCTAGGAGGAGGGCATGTGTGGAAGGGAAGGACAAGCCTTATTTTTTTCTTTTTATGGTGGGTCTACTTTGTAGCAACCCCCCTTCCCCCCAAAGAAAAAAGCTGCTGGTGTTTTCAGCAAGATATTTGTGTGTCATTTTGCCCCACCCCGATGGTAAAGTCCCTTTTGCCCTAATCCATAGTCTGATCACACACTCGGCCCTTAATGGGGGTTTCAAAGCACTTTGAAAGAAGAGGAGGTGGTTGGTGTGTGTGCGGTGGGAATGGGGGTGGGGGTGCCTTGCACAGGCTCCGGCCACAAACCAGAAATTCATGGGCAGAGGACTTCTCTCCTTTAGGCTTCGCCTTTCCCCGGCCAGCGGAACGCGGGGTTTTTCCACAGCACGTAAGAAGCCCCTCGCGTTTTAAACTTCCCCAAGTGTGCCGATGCGAAACCCGTCCCCCTCGCTCGACCTTTTGCCAAGCCCATCTAGAAGAAGTTAGCAATCCTGACACTTGAGCTCGGCGAGAGTGGACTTTGGCTCTTAGAAGTGGGGAATCGTGTTATCACACATATGCACACACAAAAAGGCAAATCTGCTTCTCTGCTGTTGGCGGATGCAAAGGGGAGAAGTACTAGGTCAGGGGAGGGAGAGACATGCCTTCCCGTAAGGATTTTTAGGCAAACGTAAGTTTGCAAATAAATGTTTTGGCTCTTTGCATTCTGTCCTGTTAGCGGATCTAATAAGGTGAGAAAAAAGGAGAGTCGCCCGGCTCGGCCCGATGTCCCACTGAAAATGCCTCCTGGGTTCCTCCCGGCTGGGGCGGAACGAGGCGTGCTGAAGGTCAGGCAATTTGCAGAATATGCGTAAAATAAGAGGAGCTTTTCCAGAGCCTGGCTTTGTGAAGTTGAATGGGTGCTTAGGGTAAGGCGAAAGGGGGTAATCTGCCTTTTGCCCAGCTTTCCAGGAGGTGTTGGCTGCACCGTCTTCAGGGCGCCTGTCACTTCCCGGGAGGGCAAACTCCCTTAGCATCTCCTGGGGGAGGGTAAGGGGAAAGAGTTAAAAGGAAACATGGATTTGACTTTCTGATAAGGCGTCTGCAGCAGCCCCCTCCCATCTCCCAGGTCAGAGGATGTCTCCTGGTTATCTCCAGGTTGTCTGCACTCTCCGGCGGGCTAGGGGTCGTCGCCTCCCACCTGCTGCGCCCCCCGCCCGGGATGGAGCAGGAGGCGGGGAGAGGAGCAGAGACCGGAGGCTGCTTCTCCAGCTCCCACCTTGGCGTCTGAGGGGGGCTCCACCACCGAGCCCAGGGTCGTCTGAAGCGCCTTCAGGTCAGGGTCAGCTTTGCTTTTGCAGTGGGTTGTCATTTCTGGAGAGGCAGGGTTTGATCCGACGTACCCTCTAGGCTGGCTGGGGCTGGAGGAAACCTGGACATGGAGGGCAGATAGAGCTGCCAGTTCCTTTCAAGGATGGGGAAAGTATTTTATTTTCCATTATTTTTTATCTCCAGATATTTTCTTATGAGGGGAACATCTACTTAGGCTGTTGGTTGAAACTTTTGATATGGCAGAGGTTTTAAGTTGATGAAGACTTTATTTTTTTTTTATATTTCTGAGGGATGGACTTCATGGCATACATCCCATGTCCAAACCCGGGATCTGACAGTATTTAAAATAGGTGGTCACTCTCTTAAGTTAGATTTTATTTACTTTTTTTTAAGGAAAAAACACTTGAAGGGGGCCAGGAGTTAAAAGGTTAATGTTTTGCATTGCACTTGGAATAAAGACTATGTCTTGAGATATTCATTGTTAAACTGCTTGGCTATATTTTATTATACTCTGGTACAGTATTATTGTTGGTAATTGATGTGTACAGAATAACACTGTGGTGCTTTTTCTAGGTATAATTGAAGACATTGCATGGTTCTTGTTAGAAGCTTGATTTCTGCTTGGGTGTTTGTTGTAAAATATTGTTCTGCATTTTTGTATAGGTAATTGGATTTTGGAGCCACTTTTAAGATATGATAAAGGCAAAACAAGTATTAACCAATTTAGATGGCAGTATTTGAAACTTGTGCATATCTGACTGTGGAAGTTACTTAAAAGTTCTCCTCTTTTGTGTCTTTTACTGGATTTTCATTTAAATTCCTAAGTCTGCATTTCTACTTTGTAGTTAATGATCCCTTAAAGTAATAGTCACAATCAAGTAGACTTCTTGGATGTTGGCATTATTTGATTACATTAGGCATGCCTCTGTCCCACAAGCCACTCTTGGTAATATTTACATTTTGAAATGTAGTCTATGGAATTTTTTCATGTTAAAAAAAATACCCCAAACAACTGTGGTAGTATTGCTTTTGTAGTATTGAGCCTTAAAATAAAAACCACGGTGTACACAAGTATGACACACACTAAAATACTGGAGAGAGATATTTTTACTTGTGCTGTTGAAGTTTTTGGTAGCACTAATTAATTTAATGTCTAACCTCAAACATTTTATTACTATTTAGTGTTTTTCTTGGGACCATTGGTATTAAACTAAAATTTCCTATTTACATCATGTAAAATTTAATGTGTAAAGAGACTAGCCTACCAAAATATTACTCAGTTTTAAACAAAATTGGAGAATTATATGTCTGTCATCAGCAGGTCACATTGCACATGGCGAATACTTGCAGGCTTTTCTTTTTCATATAAGTTTTTCAGTAGCCTGATGTGAAAAGCAGTGTCACTTCAAGTGACTGAAATGTAATCACTTTAAAGGCCATCATCTAACCAGAAGATGGCCTGGGAAGCCTTAGTTAGCAGGAGCAATACCTAAACTTTCTAGAGCCACAAGTTAAGCTGCATGGTCCTAGAAAAGAATCCCCTTAAGCTCTCAGTGGAAGAAGGTAGAACAGGCCAAGGGAGGTGCATTCAGCTCGCTAGTGCCCATGCTCTGCCCCAGATGTGACTTCTGTTTTTAATGGCTGATGCATTACTTGATTGTGTGTGGTGCTGTGGGGTCCTGCAGGCTTGAAAGGCTACTGGAGAGAGCATGAGATGTGTTGCAATAGTGAATTCTCTCTTTGTTGCTCTAGGATTTCAGATGTGTTCTAAGCCTGCTGGGGTGAGCACGCTTCCGGGCACTGATGGAGACAAGAGTTCAGCACAGCAGTGGGTCACAGCCCTTACTACAGGCTCGGCGTGACAGTGGGAGACCGCATGGGGAGCCTGACCTGCGAGATGTCCTGATGCAGCAGGTTCATGTCTTGTCATTGGACCAGATCAGAGCCATCCGGAACACGAATGAATACACAGAGGGACCTACGGTGGCTCCACGGCCAGGGGTCAAGTCCGCTCCTCGGCTAGCAACCCAACCCAAAAATGAAAGGCCCCATGGCTTGCCCGAGCATCGTCATTTTAGCCGGATTCAGCACACACAAACACATACATCTTCTCGGGCACCTCTGTCCCGATCTATCAGCACGGTCAGCACAGGTTCACGGAGCAGTACGAGGACAAGTACGAGCAGTAATTCATCTGAACAAAGACTTCTAGGATCATCTTCAGGGCCAGTTGCTGACGGGATAGTCCGAATGCAGCCCAAGTCTGAGCTCAAGTCGAGCGAGCTGAAGCCACTGAGCAAAGAAGACTTGGAAGCACACAGCTACAGGTGTGAGGACTGTGGAAAGTGTAAGTGTAAGGAGTGCACATATCCAAGGACCCTCCCCTCATGCTGGATCTGTGACAAGCAGTGTCTTTGCTCAGCCCAGAATGTAGTTGATTATGGGACTTGTGTTTGCTGCGTGAAGGGCCTCTTCTATCACTGCTCTAATGATGACGAGGACAACTGTGCTGACAACCCCTGCTCCTGCAGTCAGTCACATTGCTGCACTAGGTGGTCCGCCATGGGTGTAGTGTCCCTTTTTCTGCCTTGCTTGTGGTGTTACCTACCAGCCAAGGGTTGCCTTAAGTTGTGCCAGGGCTGTTACGACCGGGTAAATCGGCCTGGGTGCCGCTGTAAACACTCCAACACTGTTTGCTGCAAAGTTCCCAGCATCCCCCCCAGGAACTTTGAAAAGCCAACATAGCATCACTAGTCACAAAAATCTAAAGTAATAAGGATTATTATTTTAACGTACATATGCAACCAACTAAGCAGCTATGGTCTTGGCACTGTAGTAGAAGGGTTGGGGATGTACTTTGCTGTTTGCGGTGAAATGCTTTTCTCTGTGTGTACCATCTTAACTGATACGCTTGTTAGGATCCAGCTAGTGGCATACAGGAAAAAAAAGGGATGCAGTACATTGTGACCCACATATTGCATAAGCTAAAGCAACACAGACACTCCTAGGCAACTCTATTGTTTGTGAATAGTACTTGCAAGATTTGTAAATTAGGAAATGACTCCTTTTTTCATTGTTTTCTGCCAGAGATAATGTGCTATATTTTTGTATATACAATAATATTTTCAACTGTGAAAAGTAAGTGGTGTCATAAGACATGGCACAGTCACAAAATATTATACTAATATGTTGTACATTCGGAAGAATGTGAATCAATCAGTATGTTTTTAGATTGTATTTTGTCTTATGGAAACCTATTACAAGACTTTGATTTCCCTTTGGACTTCATGTATATTGTACAGTTACAGTAAAATTCAGCCTTTATTTTCTAATTTTTTCAACATATTGTTTAGTGTAAAAAATATTTATTTGAAGTTTTATTATTTTATAAAAAGAAATATTTATTTTAAGAGGCATCTTAAAAATGTCACCCCTTTTTATGAGGACGTCATAGTTGCTGCAAATAAGGGGTGAACGATGCATATGTTCACTATAAAATAGAAAATATATTAACGTTTGAAATTAAACTGGGCTACTTGTCATTTTTTCCCCCCATTTATTGTATTGAGTTGGGAGAACTGGTAGTTCTAATTGCAAACTTCGCAGTGCTATAGTCACAGTAAGCCTAATGTGAAAACAAAAATAGATTTTTCAAGTGTATTCTTTTGTTATTGTTTACTTTGTCACCTAAAAATTATCCAGGCTTTTTGTTCCCCTTCTTTGCGCAAATGTCCTATATAGTGTTCCTACAACAGAAAAGGAAAAGGAACATAGGAAAATGCATTAATTCTTTTCAGACTAGGACTAATAGGCACTGATAGCTTGACCTGTTCTAAACGTGATGAGCTTTTGTGCTTCAAATAGAAAACAAGTAATCATTCACAAAAAATGTTAGGCTTGCTGGCTTTACTCAGAGAGAGAGAGGAGAAAAGGTAATTAATACGGTCAGTGCCAAAAGATTGCAGGATT
This sequence comes from Pithys albifrons albifrons, assembly GCF_047495875.1. Classification (NCBI taxonomy): domain Eukaryota; kingdom Metazoa; phylum Chordata; class Aves; order Passeriformes; family Thamnophilidae; genus Pithys; species Pithys albifrons. Next base: position 42,616,491 of record NC_092458.1, read on the forward strand.
ATTTGTTAAAGGTAGAAGAATATGCCACAGGGAATGATAGATCTGAATGCAGTCCAGCCTTATGTCAAACATTTGCCTCACTTGTAAGAAGAAAGTTGCTTGATTTGTCATTTGTGGCAGTTACCTTCCACTGGGGTCAAAATCCTTTTGCTGCCAAGTTTCCCACCGGAAGCCTAGAGAATGATTTACCTTTCTTTATTAACAAACCATCATTTCCTGTTCTAAGCATGTCTCTCCAAGTTTAGAGGTCTTAATGTTCAATTTTATTTATACATTTCTTAAGCTAGCATTTAAGAATAGTTGTAAGTATTTTTAAACTGACGCTTAGAAAAGTCTCCCAACCTTTTTTGAACCCTCTCCAAGAAAAACAAGTTATTACTAATAAATTAAGAACTCACTAGAAGTTGAAAACCAGAGCATTGAGTAAATGTTCTGTCTTTTTACCCCATAATTTTAATCTCTGATCTGGTGGTTGGGCTATTTTAGGTAGTACTGTAGTACTCAAAAATCTTAAAACTGTGTGTTTGTGTGTATTGGTTATCAACCATCAAGTGAAATTAAAAAGTGCTTGTTCTCTTATCTTTTTTTTTCCTTTACCTCTCTGGTGAAAAATGTAAGCTGTTTTTTTTTCCTCTCTGCACCAGCTGTCAGGATACTTTTGTATATAGGGATGGACAGTATATATTTACCTTTCTGAATGAAATTTGCCAGAAAGAAGGTTGCTTATGTTACATGAGCAATTTGTCCATATTTAAAACATATCAGTATATTGTGACTGAGTATTGGGGTATAAATGTGAGATTGTACTTAGCTGCTGATAAACAGAAGGGGTTTTTTTATTTTTTATTTTTTTTAAGAAATTTTATTCTTGAAGGGGTTGATAGCTATCATGTGTTTCCATTCACTGAATATAGTTCTTGAATTAGATTAGATAGTTATGCCAAAACTGCCCTGGGTTAGTCTTGCTGATTAAAAACAAACATTGGAATAATGACATAGTCCATTTAATTGCGGGAATCTTTATATATAGGCAGTAAATCTAGTGTCTTCACTGTATTGATGAACTTGACAAAACTGAAAATGAGCCCTGTCATAAATCAGTGATTTATGTTTCAGTTGAGAAAGATAACTAAGGAAAGCTGAAGGTGAAACTGGAAAACTGTGGTCTGGCTGGCTGAACAGTGTAGTAGCCAAAGAGGGTGCAACTCAAAAATCCTACTACCTAAAGTCCAATACTAAAATTATAGGTGTGATTTCTTTCTGGAGTATAGTAAGTGCTCTGACTACCTAGTTAGATTCTAAGGAAAAAGGAAAATGATCATGTTGGTAATGAAATTTGAATATGGTCTTAACATTAAATACTGGTTGTCACCTTTCACTTGGTTCTTAATGAGGATAAATAGTGGATCCCCCTCACCCCAGGTAAGCCCATTACTAGTGAATTGGGTTGCATCTGTGACTCTTGGGAATGGGGATGCAGGGGAAGATGCCTGTTGAGCTAACTAGAGCACTTGGGTCTAGGCTTCAGTTAATGTGAACTGGTGAGTGTGTGCACTGGATTCCTAAAAGCTGGCTTGTGTATGTTAGTTAACATCCTAATATTGCACTTTATTAGATAAGGTTTAGTATTCTAAATAAAACAAAAATTTTGTCTCAAACAGATTGGATTGTTTTAATAAGAATTAAGAGGGCTTTTCAAGTGGATTGAGATAATGTTGTTAAAGCAGACCTACTTTACCTTGGGAGATAGGAAAGTGGAGGTCCAAATAAGGAAAATTTTCCATACACAGGTTTTGAGGATAACCACGAAAAGTCAAGCCATCATACAGAACTTTGGTTTAAACTACTGTGAATTCATGAGACACAGCAAAACCCTTAATATTGCTCCATTTGTTGTGTTGTTGCTTTAGAATTTTGATCTGGTAACCTATAAATTCTGATGTCACTGTAAGGTTTGTTTAAAGTTAGAGACTTGCAGGATTGGACTGACAGTTGACTAAAGTAACAATGGAAAAATAGCTTTTTTTCAATTTTTTTTCCATATAATGTGAGCTACAAATAAATAGATCAAATTCACTTGTAAAGAAATTTAGAAATTCTTCTATTAATATCCTCAAGATATTTTATATTTTGCTTTTTAATTGTTTGAAACTTGATTAAAATGTCTTTTTTGAGACAGTGATCATAGAAGTAAAAGAAAAAAAAGGAAAATAGACTTGATTCAAATGGAGAATAGATAGTGCTTTACATGGAAATAAAACATGTTCTTAAAGGATTTGAAATCATATTGAGGTATTTGCATATCCAACAGATACACCAAATCAGTCTTCAAAAGCCAAAATTATCCAAATGTAGAAGTACAGTAGTTAAGTGACCATAGTGATTAACACAGTAGTTTTTTTACACTTTCTTACTAAACTCAGCATGTGTGAGATTTAAGTGACTTGACAGTAGCAAACTGCAAATCACTTATGCACCATGCATAGCTTGCTCTTTTTTTTTCTTAATGTACAGCATTACCTGTATTACTTTTCCACTGTTGTCAAAATAATTCATTTTTTGTGATGAGGGAAATCTTAAGGCTTATTCTCAGGTGGCAGGAAGAGAACAGAATGTATTTCTGTACTGTGGTGAAACATTTAATTATTTTTAGGAATTAACAGTTGTGAAAGATGAATTTGAATGGTCTGTCTTGTCTCAGATGTTCCTAGATGAATGCAGGTACAGCAAGTAACGATTTCATTTGCTGAGACTAATTTCTCAGTCAGGCACTGAAGCAGAGTCCCAGATAGAAACTGGCTGAATGTGAGAGCACACTTGATTGGGTAGTGTCTGTATGAATAGGGTTGGATAGATCTCTTACTGAAAATGTCAGCGTTGTATTGGTTCATCTTAAATAAATCAATTACAGACTGAGATAGAGTACATTGTGACAAACACACCGAATCCTTACTAATGAAAATACTTGTGTTTTTTTCTCTTTACATAATCTGATTTTAAACTGAAATTTTAGAAATAAAAATTAATGTCTCATTGGAATCAGGACAAGTTAACTTAGAAAACACATACAAATATATATCCTGAAGATAAATATAGTAGTTTTTATTTTAAAAATATTGTCTCTTTCAATCTGTGGAGACTTCTGTGTGGCAGTCTTAGTTATTTCTCTTCATATTTCTTCTTTCTGGTCCCTGTCCCTTCCCTTGACCTTTCCAAGCCATAATACATAACTGATAGGACAAAAGGTGAAGGAGGAGGATGAAGCATGCTTTTCTCATTAGTATACTCTGTCTGTAAGTGTAGGACAAGGTGGAAAAAGTGATTACCTTGCCATACTTACCCTGCATTCATAGAAATATAAAGTGTTTTTTCATTCATATGACATTGAAATCCAAAGTTTCAAAAAACATTTTATTTTCATTGCTTTGGCATGATTTATATTTCTCAAGAAGGCTTTATGTTTCTTTAAGGAGTTCCCCTTTGTACTAACCCCTCTGCACTGTCTTTCAGATGAAAGAGACAGAGGTCATCCTGCTATAAAACATGATCTGCTGTTCCTCTGCCACAGGGATTGTTCAGTAGTGAGCCTGTGTAGTTACCTTTGTCCATGAGTAGCAATGATTTTGCTTGAAACAGGGTGAGAATTCAGTGTTTTCAGCCTTGGGAAAAGGCAGCAGAAGTTGTACTATATATCTGAAATTCTCTTTACCTGTGCTGTAGAAAACTTTATTTTTTTCCCCTCATCTGACTTAACCATACCTGCTGATTACACAAGCTTATGCCTAAAGTGTTCATTCTACACTAAAATGCATGGATTCCCATTACTGTAGAAATTATCAATAATCAGAAGCTTTGGCAATGTAGTCTGCTCTTATATGGGAATATTTATGGATATTTTAATACTTAGGAATTTAAGTTACATTTTAAAAGAATCTTTCCAAAGAGAGATAATCTATTTCAAAAAGGTAAGAAACTATAATCAGAGGAGCTCTGCTTTCCTGAAAGTCTGTTGTATTATAGTTATAAAACTACCTAGTGCAGCTGAGATAGGTTACAAGAGAAGGCAATTAATGTGATTTAGGGGTTGCAGGTGTAAGTCTCACTTGTAGAGTCTGAGCCAATACACAAGGGTATATCAGGAAGAATAACCAACTTATGGACATAGCCTCTTGAACAACAGGGAGGTTTTCCTTTTTCTTTTTTACCCTAATTTTATTTTGATGAAGAAGCAATGTACGTGAACCAATCATGAATCCTATTGTTGATGCATTTACTAATAAAAAATATATTTATGCTCTTACAGTGTGTCTCAAAAAACCACACCAAAATGGAAGATTTTTAAATGACCATTCAAACTTAACACCCTTATCTTCAGAAATGAATACAAACATCAAGGCTTTAGCAATTCATGTTTCAAAATTAGCTGCACTGTCAGTAAACTGCACTATTTGGTTATGCTTAAAACTGATACTATAATTAGACACAGTTCCCCTTTAGGTCTATAAAAATCTATTCAGACCTTTGTCAGCTTCCACTGTAGGGCAGTTTTAGTAATGAGCATTGATGTTATTTCTTGTTATCTATAAGACACATGTAGAAGCTGGTGCATCACAAACACTGTTAAATGCACAAAGTAAACAGTTATTCTTCCCTCTCATTTCTCTTGTATAAACTGTTGCAAAGAGGAGAAAATTTTGAAATTGTTTGGTTTGGGTCATTTTGTTTATGAATTTTGTTTAATTATCATAGCCAGAGTGCTGATTTAATGAAGTACTGTTTTGTGATTCCTCCCACCTTCCGCCGAAGTATGTGACAGTATGAAATATGTAAGAAGAGCAGTTAAGGGACAAAGAATGCACACAGTTTCTGAACTTAACCTAACTGTAGTTGCACTGAGAAGTAAAGAAAAGTAGGAGCATCAATGCCTTCTTGCACAACTAATTGAATGCATTGCATCTTTCAGCAGTAGTCTTACTGTTTTCTACCTCTGCTGCTCTGCATATGAAGGTTATGCAGTTGTTTATCATGTATATGTTTTTATTCCTCAGTGATTTTTTTGTTGTTGGAGAAACACTGTGTTCATACTTTAAAACCAGTGCATGAGGATCCCATAATACAGCTATATATCAAAAGAACTAGCTTCATGTGAAGATTATTATCACTGTGCACTGCCTACTACTCTCAGTATTGTTCCTAGCATTCCTCAGACCCCTTCATCATAGAAAAAGACTAAGTTATTCCAAAAGTATGGTCAGGGGGATTATGGTATAAAAAGTGAACTTCACATCAGGACTGTCCCTGAACTGTTCTCTCCCACATACATACAATTGCAGTACAAAGTCTGAAAGTGTGCAACCGTGTCTCTGGGCACCTCTGTACTAGTAAATCAGACGGTAGGTGGGAGATGCTCCTGGACAATGGGTTGCAATTGCCTACACTAGAAGCATTAAGACTTTGCCTGGTGTGAGTGAAGCATGAGCCCAAAAGTACTCTCCCAAGCTATTCCCCAGCACATTTCAGGAGCTAAAATGTTCCAGGGTCTTGTCAAGAGTCAGCTGCCATCAGCTCCCCTCTTTTAGAGGTTAAAGGAGTTGCCCAGCATGGAGACTATCTTTTTAGGGCCAGCTGAAACATAGTGCCCAGGAACATTCTTGGACACATTTAGTTGCAAGTACAGGAGGAAGGAGTTCCCTCCCATGTATCTCATCTCAGGGTAAATTCACTCCCAGACATCCTCATAAGTTCCGATGACACAATAAAGTCTCCAAGTAGTAACTTAATTGCACAGAAGCAACATATTTTTTATGTCAAAGGAGTAAGGCAGTTGGCAATGTAACTTGTTAGAAGTTTGCAAAGTTTAGGTGACTTTATATCTCACTCAAATGCTAAGTAGCTACCTAAAACTATATCTTGATATTTTATATCTAACCAAAATCTGTAATTTTTTTTTGTTTGATTTGGGGAATGGAATTTTTTTCTTATAGCAAAAATATTTCTTAAGTGTCTACTGACAAGTCCTAAAACTAGACTTTTTCCTATAGTTATCTTTCACTAAAAAGCAAGCTTTAGTTTGTCACAGCACTTGATTTGTAAGAATGAATCAATATGGTATTTGTCGCTTTTGGAAGTTGCATACATCTCTGAAGAAAACAGTCACAAAAGATAGTTTACTCTCATGATAATCTCTATAAACTCATCTTTTCATAAGATGTGGAAAATGTTCTCTTTTTTCCTTTCAGCCCTGTACACTCTTAGCCCCAGCTTATAGAGTGAGTGGCTTATGGAACCTTTTGATTGCTAAGTGATTTTGCAGACTTTCATAGAGAAAAACTGGTGTGTAAAATATTGCACTTGAGCCTGGCATCTGAGAGAATGGATCTCACTAAAGTATTTTAAGTGTGTGCAAAATGTATTTCAATATTCATGCAGTCTGAAGGATGTGACTGGAGAGAAAAGGAGTGTTACAATTCACCTATCAAAATCTCTGCTTTAGAAAAATGAGACAATGTCAACTGGTGTTTTTTGGAATATTTTTTTGTTTGATTGGTTTGGGGTTTTTTTGTTTTATTTTTTTTTTAAGTTGATAAATTAAGCTAAGTGAAATATTAGATGAAGAGACATCTTGTTCAGTTTATTAAAGGACTTGTGCTGTTACATTTCACATAGTTTTTATCCAAAGACCTCAATTTAGCTGCAGGATCGGTGGGTGAAACGCCTGGCCTCAGTGGAGGCAATGACAAAATTCTCCTTGACCTCCTTCAAACTTTGTATAGACAAGAGGTGAATTCCTGAATATGTACCCATTTGAATGGGTATCCTGGGAAAATCCCAGCTGCCTAGGGGAATAAAAAAGTCTATAATTGCATGAGACACACTTTTGAATCAAGGAATAAGCTACCTTACTTTAGGATTTTTAACCTTAGTTCTGATCCCACTTAACTTAGTCTACTACTAAGATAATTTATTCCTACCACTGCTGTAGAATAGATATAGTTGCTTCCATTAGGCACCAATCTTTTAGATTTTGCTCAGATACTCCGTTTTGGGGATTAGTTCCATTAATGGTGCTGCAGGTTCCTGTTAGTTTTTTACTGACAGACTTGTGCTGATACAAGCTTCTGTGTAGACTCTTCTTTCCTTATTTCAGCTTATTGTTATCAAGCTATTCTTGTATATTGAAGCTGCAACAGTTTGAATTCAGTTGAGCTCAGTTCTTGCAAAAAGTCTAGGGAGAGTATTCATTTGGTGTAGTATTCAGTCTGGTTAATTGGAATAGGGTCATTCATACTTAGAGTATCTGCACAGTGTTTTGTGACAGTATTATTAAATTGGCTATAAGCACTACCTGAAGTTAAATGAGTGAAAACATGCTTAAACTACGGTGAACTAATCTCAGACAGAAGTGTCTAGCATTGCTTTGATCTCAGATGCTCATTAAGATGGGCAAGATATAGTTACACTTACATTTCTGTATTGCACATTATATCTCCTGTAAATATATGTTTACACATCACAATTACACCTTTCTTAGCAGAAATGAGGAATTAAACTACCATATTTCATTGTTACTAATATTCGTCTTTCAGAGTATCAGCTTTTGCTAGAACATTCTCCCCTGCTTTTCAAATGAGACTGTGAAAGGCAGTCCTTTCTCCCACCCCACTGAGAGTACATCTGCAGAGTAGAGTGCATCTACCTTTTACTCTTGTACTTTATATTTTGAAGTCTCCAAGGCGTGTCATGTTGGTCCAGTAACAGCTTTTTTCCACTTTGTAATTTCAGTGACAAGTGATGAAGATGGTTGTTTTCTTATTACTAATAATACCAATATGGCAACTTTCAAAGCCTTTGTCAAATCCTGAATGGCAACTGATAGCAGCTCTCATGCAAATGCACAGAAAGGTAGAGATACTGCTTTTTGAGAAGATATCATCACAGCATGAGTGATAAAGGGAAAGATAAGTGCACAGCTGTGATATGGTATAGAAACTATACCATATAGAAACGTTGCATATCCTGATGAAGGCAAATCTTTTACATATTCTTTAAAAGCGTAGTAACTTTTAAATGCTGAATTTTTTTAATGTGTATAGAGAAGCAGAAGAAACCAGTTGATGAAACTTTTTTTTGATAGGCACAATTTTTTTTTTCAATTTTCCCTCTATGGCTGCAACTGTACTACAAATAAAATTATTGAGTTACAATGAGTCAGTTATATCCTGGGTTTCAGAGGGAAAAGGAAAAAAAATATCCTGTCTAGGTACATGAGGACTGTAGTAGCAGTAGCAATGAGCAGCAATGGCAGTGGAACAATGACAGTTGGGTTTACTGTTGTTTTGACACTACGAGATTGAGTCCCACAGTAGCACAGATACTAAGATACAAAGAGCATTCATTTCTAAATTTAGTGACTTAAATTTGAATTGTCCACATGTGATTTAGACATCTCAATATTGAGGGCATGAAAGGTACTGTTTTATTCTGTGATTTGTTGTTGTTGTTGGTTTTGTTGGAGTTTTTTGTTTCATTTTGTCTTTTTTTCTTTTTACACTGGTGAAGGCAGGATGCAGCATGCACGGCAATTTTAAAAAACTCTACCATTCTAGGTACCCATTTCAGAGATGTAAGTAAAGCTTACTGGGACAAGGAAACAGAAGAGACCAAAAAACTGTTGAAGTCAAAGTTTTGTGCTGTTTTGCTATTTGCTTCCTTGGTAGGGTGGGTATCTTTTGGTGGTGGTAGTGATTTTTTCCCATTGTTTGTTTGTTATAGTCTTTTTCCTAGTCCTAATTTCCTTCAGGTCTCTTCGGGGCTGCTAGTCCTGCAGTCATAGATCATGCATTTACCTAATGAAAAAACATGGGATATGAAATATGAAAATATAACCCTATAGAAAATTATGTAAGAACATTGCAGGACAGTGGTTGCTGTCATTGTAAATGTTTTGTGATTTTTAGTTTTTGTTTTTTACTAATTCATCTGGGACCAAGATTCTTGATTTGGCTAAATCAACTTGGCTCTGCTAAGGACAAAGATGTTCTGGTCCTTTGCACAAGCAGAGCATCTGAACAGTAACTTATCACCAAAAAAAGCCAAAGCGTTACACAGTAGAATAATAATCTAAAGATTTTATCAGCTTTTGTTTCTTTTTGCATCATTGCTGGACAATAGCTTTCACTATAACTCAATATAGTTCAGATTTCTTATTTATAATACTTTAAGAGCTGTTATTTATTACATTCAAAATGCTTGCACAAAAGGAATGCTTTCAATTCAGTCACTTAACTTTAGGATCCTAGGATCACTTGAGGGTTCCCAGACTGGCTATGAAAAAAGCAGAACGCCTGCAAATGGAAGCAAACTGACCATTTCAATTTACATGCAACAGTGTTTTAAGTTTTTAAAATGTACTTAAAGCATGCTTTGTGTAGCGGACATTTATGCTGAGCCTATTTATTATAGAGTGAATAATATTTTTCAAGAATGATTCATCTGGCTTATTTTAGAGGCTGACTTGAATTCTGGTCATTTCTATAGATACTGCAATTCACAGTCATTAGTAAGCCAGTGGTTTGATCTAACCTCAGCTACCTGTTGCTGGCTGTGAATGGAAGAATTTATTTTTAGTGTGAAACCACAATATGAATATTTTCCACTCTGAAAGTATAAAACCCCTTTAAGTAGAAATTTTACTCTTTCACTGTGATGTGCTGTGGCTCTGAAGTCAGACATACTGGGTTCTTGCACAGAATCCTTTAAAATGCCTTATTCTCTATTGAAGTTGACAAGAATTTCCTCCACTTAACCCCTTCAGTGCCCCAGGCATTCAGCTTGCATCAAACAAAAGGGAGCTCCTATACCTCCTAGGCCAGGATGGTGGGATGTTGACAAACTCAAAATGAAAAGAAGGAGACAGAAAAATATGGGCCCTTGGGCAGTCAGGGAGAAGGTTTGTGGGCAGGCTCACAGCTGTGTTACGTGAGAGACAGCATCTCTGGAAGCTGTGACTTTAGACTGTGCAACCACTGCAACTACCCTGGTGATACAGGAGCCTGCATTTTGGCATGATGTGGGCTTTTTTGTTTGTTGGGCTGGGGTATTTGGGAATAATTCTGCTATTTCTGCAAGATTCAGAGGCAGAAATGGTCTCTAATTTCAGAAAATATCAGCTTTGCTTCGTAAGAGTCAAAGGCTTAATTGTGGTAGAGAAAGCATCTAGAGACCTTGAGCACCTGTATCCCACAGTTATATCTGGAGTTATGAAAACTGTTATTTAGTGTAATAGTGGGTGGATAATGCACCCACCATGGACTATATTCCAGAAGAATAAGAATCTGAGGCCTACATATTGCCATTGACCTATACACAAGCTTCCCATTTTTTTAACATAAAACATTTGAATTTCATTAGAGGTAAGATGAAGAAACAACTCTTAATATCCTGGCGTCTTTATACTTACATTTGGTTTATAATTTTGCATCCAAATCTAATCTATGGCACAGTTAAAATCAGGGAGATAAAATTGAAAACAAGAATGTAACGCAGTTTAAAAACCAGCAGTTTCTAGCTCATGCCCAAAGCTCAGTTCATTTTAAGGACAAGAACTGCCTCCAAAGGTTTGACTGAGAGCCTGATTTCCACATAATATTAGGGCTTTCAGATAATTGGTGGGCTTTGGTCACTGTTCACCACCAAGCTTTTACTATTCCAGTCAGAGAGGCTATTGACCTTCCGTACTTAGATTGTCACCATATTTCCACAGCTTTAAAAAGATTTTAAAGTAGTTTGTGGATTTCTGTGATGGAGGTCCTCCTTCATGTTTGCGATGCCTTAGAAGCTCACTTTTTCTTCCCTTTCTTAACAGGCCAAAAGAAAGAAGTAGTATATGGTTTGATTCTGTCAGAATAATTAATTTGTTTTACGTGAAGAAGGCTATTGTATTTGTGTCCACAGTAGTAGTAAGAAAAAAAGTGTATGTTTTTTACCAACTGCTTGCTCACACATGATCATTAGCATAAGGTAAAATGTTAATGTGGCCACAGCTGCTGGAATTTAAGTGCATGTGGTTTGGTCATTTGTGCTACCAAGAAAATGTTTACCATCTCTACCAATATATGTTAAAAGCTACAGTCACAGTGTTAGCACTGTGATTTTAACATCTGATAAGTAGAAAATGTTTCTCTAAAAAACACAAGCAAATAAGTGTCCTTGCCCAACCAATTTTCTTAGAGAATATAAGACCTGAGCTTCTGGTTAACATCTTCAAAGATGTTACAAACTGTTTTGCAATTCACATCTGTGCTTTAAAAAGCAAAAGACCTTGCTTTTATAAATCCAAACATTTCTTCTTATAATCAGCTACAATGAGTTTTTCCCAGTACTTACCACTTCATTGCCCAAGCAGGATCTGTTTGATTTTTGGTTTAAAAGAGGGAAGGGACTGGGAGAGTACTTCAGGATATAATTACATTTATTTAATCTTACTCTTTAGTATGATTGTGCAAAGAGCCACCCATGCTTTCAGATCTTGACTGCCCAGCATAGAAGGGAATCTTGACCATGGTTAAATCCTGGATTCAACTTCCTCCAATTTATAGGGACTATAACAACAAGATTTTCAGGGTTTATATGTTTGTAAGGACTGTAGTAGACTATTATTTTGCATTCCCTTGCTAGCTAAAGACTAGAAAGGGCAGGACATTCAGTCAGGTTAATTTAGGAACCTCATAGGAAGCTTTCAAGAAGTGGCAGCCAAGCTGAGATGATAATCAGTAGCTATTTGAGAACATGTGTAAGGCAATCTCCAGGGACAACGAACCTCCACAATTAGATGTAGTCTCATCACTTCTAATGATAACTAGCTTCAAGAGCCCAACTGCAACCTTCTTGTGGATTGGCTTAACCTCCTTTATTTTTGAAAATTTCGTGTTAAGAAGTGAGACATGCACGTTGTGTGTATCCGTGAACTGTTTGCTTTATGAACCATGGATCCTTGAGCAGAAACTAAAACAAATGGGTAGGTTGGGTGTAGTGTCTACTATCCCAGTAAGACAGCGGTGGATGTGAGAGGGATAGGACAGGAATGGACTGCAGGCAATGGGCACATCTGCATATTTTCACTAAATAGCATCTCTGTTGTCACCATCAGAAAATACATTCTGGGCTTTATGAACCACTTTTCTCTGGCCATAGAAAGTCCCTATATTCTTAAGACATTTTTGAGAAACAGAAATCCATACCAAGTCTGAACTGTCTTTTGTTTCCCTGAAGCAGGTGTAGGGGAGTTGCAGTGACTGCCTATGTGTCACTCAGCTGCAGTCTACTACAGCTTTTCAAGGCTCAGATGGTTGTCCATCTTCTCTATCTGGATTATCCTGGAACACATGTAGAAGTAATGAAATAAAAAAACCAAACCTCATAGAGTTGTGCTAGATCTATGTTTTGGCTGTTTGGGTTTTTTTTAGGTGTAAGTGGACATAGCTGACAGTGGGGAAAGATGAAAATTATTCTGCTAAATATGTTGATAAAGTAATTATCTACAGTAGTCTTCAGGAAGATTTTTCACTAAAATTCAGCTTTTCAAACAGCTAAGTCAACAAGACACCGCAACTGGTATCCCTCAGGAAGCCCAAAAACACAATCACAGATGTTTAGCTGCACCTTATGGATAGTTCTGCACAGTCAGTAAGTTGGCTAGGTGACAGCAAGCATTCATGCCAAGGAGATCAGTCCTGGAACATCCAGAAAAGATGTAACATTGATACTTAAGGAATAGCAAAGTACTTCTTTACAGCTTTGCTGAATGAAGGAAGACCCATTGGTCACAATTTTAATATAAAAACCTGTTTACTGGGGTGATATTGTTGAAGCATAGAAGTAAAATACTGGGAAATATTTTAGTACAGTCCAAGTGGTTTAAAGGCTAAACTTGTACACATTATCTTCCCTAGGCAGAAAAGTTGTAATGTGGTGTGAGACAAAGTTAATGTGCAGACATACCAGGAGATAAATTATGGTTTCTCGAGGTCTAATATTGTCCAGGTAAGAATCACAGCTGGACTTTGATTTAATCACCCAGTGCCACCTTCTCTGTAAGGCTGGCTCTAAGCCTATTCTTCCCTTTCAGCAACAGTATTTTAATAAGTAAATATATAGTCCCCAGACTTATCAGACCTTTAGCTGAGCTGACAAAAGCTAAAAAGATTATAGCCCAAACTTTTTCTTCCTACACCTCAATTAGAAAATAACTACATTTTAGATAAAGATTTTTTTCTAAAGTTAGACTTTTTTAAATACTAAATATTTGATAAAGGAATTGTAAATGCAGTGTAAATTGAGGATCCCCTCCTCTCATCTATGCTCCTCCACTTTGCTTTTTCCTTTGCATTTTTTAAGAAGTCAGGGCACAATGAAGCCCTGGATGCATGAAAATCATCTCACTTCACACATCCACAGCTTTTGGATCTCTTTCTATACTCACCACCCCTGTCTCCCTTGAATTTTAGTGTATGTAAATGAATAATCCTAGAGTGATTCTGTATTACCCGGTGTTACGGAGCAGAAACTGGAGGACAGGGTGGGGTTTGTTGTGATCTATTATGATTTCAGGTCTGTATAGTCACATTGCTTTTTTACTGGCATGACGCTGCTGCCAGTTGCTAATTCACAGCACATCTCTATCTTATGTAGAAGAATAATTGCTGAATAATCTTGAATTCATTTTGCAGGTGGGGTGCTGCAAATGGCACCCCATCACACAACATCCTCTTTGGCTCTATCAGGAGTGAAAGCACTTCAAGCACACCAGCTGTGTAAATCAGAAGAGTCCAAATATAGATTCAAGACAAATTTGCATCAAAAACCCCTGCCTGTCCAATGTACTGAATAACTCTTGCAGATGCACCTGTACAGTACAAGCTGTATGGCCTATTTAATTTTTATTCATCTACATTAGGATGAACTGAATTGATTCAGAGGGAGTGTGTGTGACTTGACTAGCCCAGATGGACATACCTGTGCTTTGGGTTTGGTTTTTTTTCTTTTAAGATTGATTAAAACGAATCCAATGATGTGCTTATTTTTATTATAAGATTTATTCTCCATATTCAAATGTATAAGATCTTGTATTGAAACTATTTGTCTAACTCTTAGTCTGAACATTTTTTGGATATGTAAGCCCTGTCCTTTTTTAGATATTTTATCTGTTTGATACGTCATATAATTCCAAACCCAAAAAACTAAGCAACATTATAAAATTCTATTTTTTTAAAAGTGAAAATGAAGAGATGACTATTTCTAAATTCTATATTAATTTAGAAATAACTAATTCAAGGCAAGCTTCTCTATTAAATGCATATGCCTGTACATGAAAGAGTTATCTAAGCTTCCATTGCAGTAAACAGGAGTTCTACTCAGTTGTTCACACTTGAATGCTTTGTGGTCTTTAAGTAGTCCACGTGTATTTGTGATATATTCACGAGCCTGGCATGACCACCAAGAGTTGTAGGTGGAGTCCAGATATCACACTAGGTATCTGTACACAAGCACCTGAGTAGTTAGAGGATCAGCATAGTCAGAAGGCTCAGTGTGTGTCTTCTAAATCATCCTGAAGGAAATATTTAAGCTTGACTAGAAAAATAGCACTCTCAGCTCCTTTGACTGTGTTGACTAGGTCTCCATTAATTTAGTTTAGACACATTTAATTACTTCATGAATTCAGATATATGAATCTTGAACAGAATCCTATCCCTTGTTACTGAGTTAATGGATCCTATTCTTACTCAGTTAACCACTACATAAAAATTTCAAGTGATCACATGGAATACTAACTGAGAAATAGAGTGTGTATTCCTTCTTTTATCCATTTTAATGGCACTGCCATTTTTTATCTGTTTGATATATAGCTGGTTTATGGTTCTGATGGTTATGTCAGTTTTTCATAGTCCTTTATTCATTATATCTAGTGTAATGTACTAAACATACATGAAAAATTCATATCCCAGTTCTACTTACAGTCAAATCTCTGGATTTGAACAGTCCTGATATTGTCAAAAAAATTCCTTGAGCATAACTTTCATGCAGTGTAACATAGATCGTTGGTAGAAAGTTGTTTCATGGTGTATAAAATACATTTTCCCATAGCAGTATCAGTGTGTAGAAAAATGAAGGACTGTACAGAATTACTGAAGTCCATTTAGTGTAATCATCTACAGTAAGAAGGAATAAATGTACTGTAACCATTTTGTGTAGGTGTTTGCATGATCTGTTCCCAAAAAATTTGTACTGAAGGATTTACTCTGAGTCCTTGTTCTAACATTTTACCTACTATATACAGGAAGATTGTTATTGCCTCCTTCTACAAGCTTCTGATTCATGAAAAAAAAAAGTCTTTCAATAAGTACATACATTCTATAGTGATTACATCTAGAACATCCTGTGGAAGTGTTTATGTCTGCACTGACTGTAGTGGAACACAATGACCTTGTCTCACCACAAAAATATAAGACCAGCCACAGTTGGTCAGAAAAAAAGATCCATATCACCCTTTATTCTGCTGTCTACAGAAGTCGATGATACATAAAAACATGCTAGCTGGTACAGGCACTGCCCTGGGAGGACTGTCCCATAACTGAATAACTTTCAGCCCACAAATGTCCTGCACCCAGTATAGTGTTTTAATGACTTTTAGTGACCTTTCTGTTCATTTCTAGAGTCTACTGTTTTAAGCCATTCTAAAAGGTTGTCCACAATATCCTTCAGCTAAGAGTTCCACTGTTAGACTATAAATCTAGATTTTAGCTGACCAAAGAAGGTAAGATTTATTTCACCCTTAAACACTTGCAAACTGATTTTATAGATGTATTTCACTATCTTTATAAGGATTGAAGGTACACTGACTGATCTATACTTTGATCTATAATTCCTTGATTGTATTGCAGCACTTTATCATGAACCCTCAGGGGTTATTAGCTCAGGTGCACCACAAAGCTAATTGTTCTAACTGGGTACATATGTTTCTAGCGCCTCTGCACCAAGCTTCACTGTTTTCTGTAGACATTTGTTAGGCTGCTAATGCTTTTGTCAAGTTGTGGAAAAGAAATATTACCAAATGGTTTTCTTGTCTTTGCAGCTGAAATTCCTGCAAGAATTTTAAAGAACGATGCAGGAGACAAGAATCACAGCAGTGTAATCTTTTTGTTGTAAGGTAAATGTATGAGTAGCAGCTAAGTTACATCTTTAGAGTTTCTCCTCATGGCAAGGGAGGCCTAACTCATCATGGGGGCATAATTAGATTTTTCTATCAGTATTTGGTGAAATGTTCAAGTCTCTTTGTATCCTGTTTAAGTTTGATTCTTTTCAGTTTTATTTTGCATCTAGCAATAAGAGTGTGGTACTCTCTGAAGCTTCCTATAGTCTCCTGTAGTATATAAACTTCTCTTTGTTAGTTACTAGAATCAGGTGTTACAGCAGCAGCCTTCTCCCTGCTCCCCACCCACCCCTCCCCCCAATCCAGAAAGATTAGAAGTGCATCCTGCTTAGGGAGGAACAGATAGGACACTCATTAAATATAATGTCAAGCATAAACCTAAAATGTACTCTCTGACATGAAATACAGATAAGGTTAGATGCACTGGTGGAATCTGGCTGGTTAGGTCATGTTTATAACCCCTTTGCACAGCAGCAAGGAAGATAAACCAGTTTATCTGGTCTATTGATTTTTTGTTGCTCTGAATCCTGATACTTTGATTTTTTTGGCTTGAATCTTTATGCTGCAAAAAGGGTGAAACTGATGCTTAGGGCCATCTCCCTGGGGGTAATATATGTATCAGGTATGCAGGTTGCTGGCAGAGGATTTTCTAAGGTAAGTCTGCAAAACATGCAGCTACAGGTCTTCGATTAGGAAGGGTTTCAAACCCACCGCTCTCATTTTACATGTCGAATGTGGCCTAGAGGAACATCCACCCACACCAAATGGAAAAGCCAAATTTCCTTCCAGTTCCAAAAACATAGACATCTGCCAAATGACATTTCTAATTCTTCCCATAAAAAAATGGAAAGCTAAACAGAAGCATCACCCTTCCAATAAATCTGTTCTAAATTCTTCTTGATTTATTCCAGATCCTCTGTGTTTTGGTGAGGCTGTTAAATAGTACCTGCTTTTGTTCTCCTTATGGGGCTTACCTCAGAAAGTATTTTATACAGTTGTTCCTTCAGAGACTTTTAAAAATGCTCTAGAAATCATAAAGAAGGGAAAGTTTGACTTCTGATACATGTATTCAGTTCCTATTGACTTCAGTGGGGAATTTCAAGCCAGAACAGACCACAGTGTTGGAAATATTTATTTAGGCATGGTAAGGAAAATGAGCAGTTCTGAATAATTGTTAATATTTCAGTCAACTACAACAGAACTTAAGCAGTTTAATTTGATTTTTTTTAATATAAGAAAGAGACAAATCACGAAAGTATGCTTGAGAAGTCAAAGGAATGGTGAAATGAAGAAAGCCGCGTAAGCTTCTTGTCTGAAGGGTTTTTTTAAAGACTAGTTAATCACAACATCTCACAATAGATGTATCATCTCTAAGATGTAAATAAAGCATAAAGCAATAACTCACTCATTTTTTACTGTGGTGAGATTGTTGACAAGCATCCAAATTCACATTACCATAAAGAAAATAGGTCTTCAGATTTTATTCCTTTACATTATATAGATGTTGAACGGGCTGTTTTCAGCCATCACTGTTGTCCATTGTTCTGTTTTGGAAGGTTTTTGCAGCCTGACTACCTGGACAAGCACAAACCCAAGGTCCTCTGGCTATGTCCTGACCTGGTCAGGCACAGCCAGATCCTGTCCAAAATCAAATAATTGCACTCAGGTTGCTTAACCCTGCTGGTTACCTTAAAACACAAGTGCCATGTGAATGTGTCTCTATATGACTTCAGATCAGAGCTGGCTCATGTCTGGCCATTTGAAGACCAGACAGACAAGCTTCCATCTGTCTGTACCTGTCCCTGGAGACATACCCTAGAGCTGCTAAATAGCTGATTTTTTTTTTATGTCATAGTAAACAATGAATATGGAATGTCAAGCAATCATTATGGAGCTGAAAAATCCTCAACAAAGAGAGCAGGTAAAACAATGCAAATAAATTGAGATTTTTTTTTCTTCCCACACCCATAAACTGTCATGCAAGTGCAATAGCTGGGATTGAAGTACTCTTTTGGAAAAGCTAATTTAGTAGTGTGCAGTCACCTTCAATTTGTTCATTATTCTCTTAATGTTTTTTCTTATTTTAAGAAGAATTTTGGTATTTCCAAAATCTAATCAAGAAATACTGGGTATTAGTATGGGAAGTATGAGAGAGCCTGTGAAATTTTTAATTTTCTTTCATAAAGTCAAAGATCCTAGTAAACTTTGGATAAGATTCCTTACTTTGAGATCCTAAGTTTTGCAAGAATGGGTCTGTCAGCAAAATGTTCCCAAAGTATATTGTTAATAAATTCAGTAATGTAACAATGTAAAAATGGCCATTGCAGTGTATGAAAAATTATTTACTTCTTCAGTAATTAAAAATAACACCCCAGGTCAAAACAGAAGATGTATCTGTAATCCTCATGTCATTTAGAGCAGTGCTGTGTAATATTACTCACTTAACTTTTTATCATAAATATTTCAGGGTTTATTACTTACTTTTATTTCTGCAGTTTAGTTTTTCCTTCTCCATCTTCAAAACACATCTTTTATAAATTCTACTGGTTACACTGTTGTTTAAGTATTGATGCATTCTTATGCCAAATATTGCACTCCCTAGTCTGTGGATCCATCCTACATGGCCTGATACAAGCTGCCATAGTGATGGCTTATCTTTAGTTTTGTGCTTTTGTGAGTGAATACAGGGGACTGATGAACACATTTTCTCTGGAAATACTGTAGCAGTAATACATGGGGAAGGGATTTATGGAACTCTTTCAAAGGCCTTTTGCAGGTTTTCTGAGAAGCTCTAATAACTTAAAAGATAGGAGAAAATATGGACGAAAGCTTTTGCACCTCTTTAGGTCCCAACCTCCACATTAAGATGGATAAGAGCACTGGTTTAAAGAATAGCTTGTCCTCAGTGTGATCAAACAGCCATTTGATTTTACACTGACAGCAGTATACTATATCCACAAATAGCATATTTTAAAGAAGTCTTTTAAAGTCCTAACTCTCACCATGACTTTAGTCATAGATCTATGCTATAAAATGGAACTTTGTTAAAGCAGGGTACAAACAGGTGGCAGTCAAGTCCAATGGTGCAGCTGAATCTGAGAAGATGGGATTTATTTTCCAAAAGGCTTTGCATAATTAAAGGACAAATAACTTTAAACATACCAGCACCTTACACCTTAAATATCCCCTATTTCAGTAAGAAACAGTAGTATGTCCCCAAAGGTAGAACAGAAAATGAAGTAGCTATGAGGCTTTATGAGCAGATATAAATTTAGAGGATATGATGAGCTATCTCAAACTCTTCTCCAGCTGCTTTGATGACATCATTGATTTCACTATCTACAGTGGCACCATTGTCTCATTAAACAATGACAGTTCTAAAAGTATCCCGTCTGCTTTCCTGACAGATATTCATATGCTATATAAGGGAGAAAAAAAATAATCTTCTTGTCATAATTTTTCTTTTTTGTCTTTCCTTTTTTTTCTCCCACATAATTCTCTTTTGTCCCTCAGGTCTTAATTGCAATTCATTATTATTTTTGTGAAGAGCAGACTCATGAAGGCAAAGAGTTAAAGACATCACTTTAAATGACAAAAGCTGAACACTTTACCCCACTTTCAATCTCTCATCTATTCATCCTTTTCATTGTGAACTTCGCTATTTCAGCTTTCTAAGCTCTTCAACTACCTGCCCCTAATTTGTATTCCTGGGAAGAGGCCTAGGCTAGTTATTTTGCATTTGTGTGCTAATGGTGCTGAGTTTGCTTCTAAGAGGAGAACAGGGAGGGGAGGGCAGGAACCTCCAAAAGGGTTTAAGTGAGAGTGGGGGTGAAGGTGCAGGAAGGGTTGTTTGGGGGAGAGTCATGCTGAATTTTAACCCTGAATGCTTTCTTATACAATTTAGTACAAAGCCCTCCTGATTATATGGAAAATGACACCCTGTGAAAACCTGCCTGTTCATATACACCTTTTAAACAAATAAGTTAGTCAACTATCTGGAAAGTCTGGGAGACAGTTGGGTCATCTTTTTATTAATATATTAAATCATGACAAACATTTTTCAAAGTTTTTTTTTTTTAATATGGCCTTGAAAATTATGTAATGTATCCAAAGTACGTATAGTATTCTGAATTACGTTTATTGGAGGACACAGTCTGTACATGTAAATTGTAGCAGTGCAACCCTGTTCTGCTTTGTTTGATAAATCCATTTACTTTCACAGTGTTAATTTTGCCTGTGTGCTTAGATGCCATGTGAGATAAAATAGCTTTCATTAGATTAAGTAGGCAAACAGAGGCTTTTTGACTTATTGACTACTATTTCAAAGCCGAGCATTTCTTATGTTAATCATTTTTATAACTAATTTAACAGACGTAAAAGAATGTCATTATGAATAATTAGAGATGTTAGTAATTTAGTTTCTAATTAACCAGGGATGTGGCAGACCATTACAGATGGGAGTTCTCATTAGCCGTGAGAGGCATGGGTGTTCTGCTGCTTATTATAGATTCTGCCTATATTTTAAAATGGTTTTGTTCACAGTTTTTAATACAAAGCACTTTCATTTCATGCTGCTGGGTATATCAGCTTGTTGCACTTTGTCACACTGTAAACCAGACGGCTATGCAAAGCACCTGATGCAACAAAGTGTGTAGGCAGTCATTTTCCATTTCATGAATTATTGCATGACAGTAGTTCTCACCCCAACTCCACACCCAAGAGGTGGATTTGCAAAAGGGACATTTTTCTTTTGCAGGTGTAAGTTGCTTGTAATACAATTAAGCACATAAGCATTAGATCTTCAAATCTGTGCCCATGATTCATTTTTCTTCATAAAAATGAAAGAGGCCCTACCCACTAATGTCTCCCTGTCTCTCTGAACTTGTGGCATACTTTACAGAATTACTGCAGTCCCTATGTCATCCATTCCCTCTATGTAGGCTTCCACTAGTGACTGCAGAGCAGTCTTTGGAGTATGAAAAAGGCTGCTCCTTTAGACTATTACATCCCCTAAGTGAACTTCCAAACACTGCTGCTTCTGTTCTTATTACATTTTATTTTCTTTAGTTACAATTTCCAAAATTATTACTTATTCTAAGTGTTCAAATTCTGCTTCAATAAGACCCACCCAGAATACAGCCCTCTAAAGACAGACTTTCTTCCTTTTCTATTTGAAAAACATTAATATATACATTTATGTATATTTTCAGTTTCACAGATACTGGAAATCCTTTGGAATCAATACAGACAGCTTGTTTGGAAAACAGATTGAATATTGTTTACAGTAATCATAAGTCATTTTCCATTATTAGCATATTAACAATATGGCCAGGCTGTTAAACTCTTTGAGAAGGGCAGTCTGCCCCATGATTTATTAGTCTGTGGAAAGCAAGAGAGTGACAATTTCATGAGCTACAGCAGCACATAACACTGAAGGAGAAGAGCTTCCTTCAAGTTCTGAAATTTGGATTATAAAGAAATGTGCACCCTATGGCAGTCTTTGTCTATAGAGCAAAGTCATGCACAGTTTTTCAAGAGTGACCCAGTGAAACTGCTGTAAACTCTGTTTAGTCTGAATATGCATAACAGACCTCCACCTGCCACTGAAAATAGTTTAACTAGATTAATTTAAACCGTCCCTTTAGTTAACCAGTACAACTTTCTCCTGTAGAGAGAAATAAAAGTTATTTCATGTCAGATCATTCATTGTTTCTGTCCAAACCTCTTTGCAATTCCTCTCACTTGAGAACTAGTGGTTCCCATTCCGATTCCTGAGTTGGAGTCGGCACCTAAAATATCAGAAGGTGTAAATTAAAATGAACTGCTATTTCAATTCAAGTATTCACATAGGGAAGAAGTACAGATGGAGATTCCTGATATGCTTATTAGCCTTCTTATGTACATTGTATTGCCAGTTAAACTTTGCCTAAGATACAATTGAACATACTTAGTCAGATTAGAAAATATTTTTTCTTTTCATGGCAGAGATTAGAGCACAAACCACAGCTATGGAAAATCAGTGTTCAGTGCCTGCTCTACTATAGATATCATAATACAAATGACCTTGGGCAAGTCACTTAGCATATATTTGCACTGCAGTCAGACAACCTAACCTTAAAGTTCAGCATTCCTGAACTTTTTAGCGGCACCAGTAGACCACTGTCAACCCCCACTGTTTTCAAAGGCCACGGTGGCCCCCTATAAAAATTTTAATCAAAAGCACCATTGTGACAACTTTGTTTTATATGGTTCAACAAACCATTTACTATAAATTGGGAACTGCAGACGGGAATCACTGCAATGGCATGGCTTCAATGCGGGTTAAATGCCAAGGGCAGATCTGTGCATCGTGAGCTGCTTTGTGTATGTTTTCATGAGTTCCTGAGCTAGTTGCCACCACCAACTCTCCCATGCTTGTCCTTGCGGCTGCCACACTTCCCAAAGGCAGTGAAGACAATACCTCAGCTCCTCACCTATAAAGTATCAGTCTGCCTCACAGGTGCAATGTGAACATAATCATATCAAAAGACTGTGAGAAATGCAGATGCCTAGGGTTAATGAGAATATTTAATATATAGTCTAAAATACACTGAGTAGTTATCCTCTCACCTTTCCCTAGGGGCTTGTGGGAAGTCCTAGCGAGTATGGTTAGAGGAATGAGCAAACTACTCAAATGAAGGTGGGGGGTTCTATAACTGTCAAAAATTATCTCAGTTCTGTTGGTTTAACCAATGTCTGACTCATCTGACCTCTGTCTAGCTTGACTGTAATGAAGATTTAAAAAACAAAACAAAACAAAACAAAGAAACAACAACAAAAAACAGGTGTTCAAAGGAAAGGGGTTGCGTTATAATGAGCAGGTAATGGCCAGCAACCGCCTTCCCAGATGCCAGAATCCAAAAGTTTGTTTGGCTTTGACCTCAGAACTAATGTGATGTACCTGCGTGTGTGGAATCTTTAAGCTTGACACTGAAATCTTCTTAATGGCAATGCACAGTTCTAGCTGAAGTGAGTGGAGAAGATACCTACCTGCATGTCACTTCCAGAGGTTATCAAGTAAGGAGCAGCATAAACTAAATTCTTACAAATATCAGATTTTGGGCAATCAGAATACAGTTTGGTGGTGGTATTCTTTGATCAAAATCAGTTTCTTCACCCTTAGTTGCAAATTATTTTCCACAGGAGAAGCAATTGCATACTGTTTTCTTAGGGAAGCTTTGGCTGAATTAGGGTAAAAAATATGCCTTTGCTAGCAGTAAACCTACTGCATGATATCATGCACTTCTTCCAGTGGTTAGAACCACCAAGGGAAACCCAAGCAAACCAAACCAGGAGTGGGTCATCATGTTAAGTTAGTGGCTAGTATCTTTATGTAGGTAAACAGAACATAAACATTAATGAGCACAACTAGATCAACTGAATGTATAAATTATGTGAGTTCTCATTGACTTCAAATTCTAAAAAATGAAAGTCTATACAACCATTCTACTTCAATTATATTTTTCTCTGCGTGTTGCTTCTGAATGCCCTTGGACAAAGAGAAAAATCTTTCATCTACGTAATCTACCCTTCACTGTGCAATGATTGAAATAGATATTGTTTTGTCACTTACAAGCTATTGCATAATAGACAGTTGTCTGAGCTAGTTTCCTAAGATTAGGTGATGACATATCTAAATGTCACTTATCTTAATCATGTAAGTAGTATATGTATCTTCATAAAGATCCTCTGTGCTGTGTTTTTTGTTGTTTTTTTTTTCCTTTGGGTTATAAACTATGGTCTGATGCATAAAAATTAATAACTTACTTAGAACTGTAGCACCACAAGTTTATTGTAAAGTGAAGCCACAATTGCAATCTTGAATGCCACAAAAATCTTGCTGTAAAAATATCTAAATGATTCTCTCTTCAACTGCAATAACATGTTAAAAGTCTATGGATTATCTGACTACATCAAAGGCAGTTCAAAAGTAAAAAATATTTTCATATTTTTAATGATGCCTGCAGATGGGTTAGGATAATCATTCATAATTCAGAAGTAGAAAAGAAAGGAAACAAGCTTGATGTAACTTGGCTCAGTGGTCTGTTTCAAATATGGTTCAGACACAATGGGAAAAACAAACAGGTCTTTGCTTGAGAAAACTGATGCAGCAGGCAGGTGCAAAACCTTACTCTGCCTGTTTCAAAGGCCAAAAAACTAACTTTTTGAGAGAGAGAGATCACTCCAAAAATCCCAAGTAAACTTTTCCTTTTTGAGATTCTTTCTGCGCTTCCCCCTTCCTCTTCCCACACATGCTGCATCAACAAACCCAGATGTTCAGAAGGTATGTCCCTCAGTACAGCCATGTCCTATGCCTATGCCATCCATGTACACGGGAGATGCCTTACTGCCAACGCACAGGAATTCTGCTGAACCAATTGTTGTGCTGCAAACTGTACAAACTGTGAGCTTTTGTTTTCTGCATGGGAAAAGCTTCATGAACCGAACCCTCTTCAGGGGCCCCAAAGATCTAGAAATTCAGTGCTGACAAAAATTGTGACTTCTGACTGTCCACTCTGGGCATGCATGCCCTGGGTCCTTGTCTTTTTAGCAAGTCAATATTCCTTAATTTGGCACAGCACTGCACTAAAGAAAGGAATCTGGAAGACATAAAAGAGCTTCATACTAACAACTGTAATCCATAATTATTATCTTCCAATCTTATTTATGAAACTTATGGGGACTGATGTTTCTTTTTATACCCACCTGAGCATGATCTTGGTTATTTGCTTGCCTGCTTTTTTCAGATATTTGCATTGACTGATACCTATTTTATTTTCGGCCAGTCTGTGATTTAAATATGTGACCACTTGAATCTGCAGAAAGCAGCAGGCTTACATTTCCCACACAGCAATTCTTGTGGCACCTTCACCTAGTTTAGTTATGCCTGAATACGTCATAGCACCCTTCAACCAGCCTCTTTGGAGGGTTTTAAAGCACTGAATTCATCAGGAAAGTACAAAAACTCCCTCAAACCAACAAAGTGGCAGGGTTGGGGGTAAGTTGTGGAACTGCCTTACATTAGGGGGAAAAAAAAAAGAAAAAAGAAGGCAGTTGTTGATCATAAAGAATAACCTGGATGTTTACTGTGCCTGGCCGCACAGCCCAGAGCAAGGCCTGCGTGTCTCTCCTCCCCGGGCCGGATGGCTCCACAGCTCAGTGCCTTGGCTTAGGTGCAGTTGGAAATGCCCGAGAATGGCCCTTTGTTGATTTTCGCCTGTGCGAGAGAGCCTGGTGTTGCTGCGAAGCGAAGTGCTATTGAATTTGCTCACTCAGGCAGAACACTCGACAGGAAGGAAGGAAGCGGCCATTCTTTCTGGTCCCATTGTCTGGCCAGCAGGCTTAGGCAGTCATACAGCGCTGTGCCCCTGCCGGCTCCCGCTCCGGCCGCTTCTGGTGGGCTGCGGAGGGGGAAGCGAGCACGGCCTTCTCATGGCGCTCACTTTGCGTTCCCTGCACTCCAGCCATGTCTCTTCACGGCTCAGGGCCTCAGGTAGCTGTTTTCCAGCCCTTGGCCTTTCTCCAGAGGAAAAAGGGTCAGGGCAGGGAGGGGTAACAGTAGCCCCAGGTGGGATGGGGCTGCTCAAAGCGGCTCTACACTGTCACTGGATGATAAGGAAGTGTGGGAGCAAACTGTAGGAGTCTGTGAAGAGTCTGTCCAGTTCTAGGAGATATTTCTGTCGTGATCAGAAAGCACTGTTTGGAGCCTGGGACTATTTAGCAACACATTTATCAGTCAGGGGTAACAAAGGATGAGGTGGAAAAGGGTGCAAAGGAGCAAACCCACCTTTTGAAAGTGGTTAATTTAAAAATGTACGTTTCTGATTCCCCAGTTCCAGTTAGCTCCCTTGTCTCCCTAGAGAACAGGAAAGAATAAAAACAGAGCCAAAGGTACCGGTTTGGCAAGGCAGAGAGCTGCAAGCCTGGCCCCTGTTTGTAGTGATGCCATGGGGTCAGGGTGAGTTCTCCACCTGGGGATTCCTGACAGAGGAAGTGCAAAAAGGTAACCAGTGTAAGCATCCAGAGCACAAATCTGTCTGCTATTGCATTTTACCTGCCCTATTACATCCCTGCAATGCCTCAGCACTTCCTGTCTCAAATCAAGTTGCAACCATAATGTCACAGTGTGGATTTTGCAATGAAGCCCCTCTTGTTCTTACTGAGATCTGCCCATGGGATAGTCCCTGACTATGGTTTGGTGACTGGATTTGCTGTGTGTGGTAGCTGCAGGACTATTTTGTTTCACTGTGGCAGGCTTTTCTCAGACAATATGATCCAGGGGTGGATCAGGTAATAGGTGTGTCAGTGATATTATTTTAATGTCACATGATAGATTATGGATTGCAAATCTGTGATGTATGGTGAGATAATAGAGTCTGGCGAATGCAGAGGTTTAGTATTTGCACAGTCCTATTTCTACAAGCCCAGAGATGGCTTCGTAGTGGTTTAAGTGACTCTAAATCCAGGCTCTGTTGATCCCACCCATGCTGGTGTCCCCAGCTGCATGTTCCAGACCATCCTCTTAGTCACTGTTATTGCTTCAAGTTTTGCTTGGTTGCAAGCTTTTGGACACAGGTGGAAACAGATGACTCTGCTTCCTCAGTAACTGTGCAGAGGCCAGTGTAGACAGAAAAGGCAGGAGGGAGTGGGGTAGGGTGGTGGGGGCAAGCAACACGGTGGAGCTACTGCAGCCTGGGCTCAGCAAGATGGATGTTGCCTTTTTGGCACGGCACCATATGCTTGGGCACTTCAACAGAAAGGTGCAGGTTGTATTTAGGAATTTTTGCCCTTGAAGTATATCCAGCTTCCCACTTTTATCTTAATAAAACCTCTGCTCACACCTATCCTGATGCAAATCTAAAACGACCTTGATAAGTGGAGTTTTTCCAGGTTTGTCAGTGCAACAGGAAGAAATCAGCGTGAATGATATTTTTTTTTTAATTTTTAATGGAAAAAGAAAGTGGAAATTTCTAGAACAGAGAGACATTTGAAGCCAAGAAGAACTCTTAAGTTTGGATTTTATTACAAACTTGAAACTTGGGCCAGTTTTGATGGAATTTGTAAATGTTTCAACAAACATGGGCCGAGTTTCAAGTCAGTCTGGGCTCTGTTGTAAGGGAATCCAGGCCAAGGTATGGTTTTGAGTGGAAAGCATATGAAACTCCCTGCATTTTCCTGATTTAGAGTCTTGCTTTGAAGCACTTGGTCCATTCAAACCCAGAACTCAAAGCAAAATCCCACATGGTGTTAATGCACTGCAGCCAAAACTATACTAAAAAATTCCCTTGAAACATCATGATTTGAGGTTAGCATAGATCCAGATACACCTTATAAGATGTTACCAAGATTGTTATTTTGCATATATATATTTTACTACAGAAATTTTAAATAATCTGAATCTTATTAAGTTTTGTATTCTTGAAAGATCTTACTGCAACAACTGTAGCAGGGTACAAAGAGTCAAGATTATTACTTTTCAGACTTTGTCTATGCATGTAGAAATAATCCATTACTTTTTTTTATCTTGTCCTAAATAAGATACATTGTTAATGACCCTACTCTAGGTCTATGGACTGTTCACTCTGCTCAGAACTACAGAGAGAGGCTTCAAAGTGCGTGAAGCAATTCAAATAACATGCTGTTTATTGTCTTATCCTTTCCCTTGAGATGCAGCATGTGCAATGGACTGACTGTCGTGTTCTCATAGGGGTTTTTTTCATACCACGATTTGTTTTATGATCATGAAACCATTTCTTTGAAAATGTCTTAAAGGGAAAATGAGTGGAGGCTATTACTCATTAGAAACTGGAGGGAAAACTCCCCATGAGGTAGTACTATACTGACATCTCTCTTTTTTTTTTTCTCTGTTTTTGTCACTGAGAGACATTTTCACTTTCCTGTGTGAGTCGCATACACAAGCTCTGTGCCCATATGCACATAGCTCTACAGAACTGCTTTCAAGCTTTTTATTTGAACACAGCATAATGCAATGAGCTTTACTGTTCAGCGTGCCTTTGATAGCAGAAATTATGCTATGAGCTGACCTCTCTCCTTTACTGCATCAAAATTCAATAAGAGCAGCCACCCAGTGACTCGACTGGCTTTTGCATTTCCAGTTAACTACCCTGAATCATAAAAGTCTGGGAAAGGCTCTAAGAAGCATGTTCCTTCAACTACTGCAATGCTTCAGCAGTAAGGCTATGTTACATGTGGAAAATCACACACTGATATGCGTCATCCATAGTCCTATGCAGATCTGTTAGACATTTTTGAGAGGGGCTGGTTGTCTGCAGCTGCCTGCCTGTAGAACACCCATAGAGCTAATGGGAGGTCCACATGTGGCATGCTGACAGGATTGGGCCCTGTGGATACAAGCAGTCAAAATATTTTGTGATACCAGAAATAATTATAGTAGCAAGGGTCTCCTTTCTTGCACAGCTCTGTACTGAATCCTTGGTTGCTTTGGCTTTGATGCTGGTAGTCCAGGCCAAGATGAAGCAGAAGCAACGCAGTCAGAATGGAGGTCTGGTTCTCTCACTTCTGTAGCTCATCAGAATGAAAGTGATGGCCTCAAATACCCCCTGGAAAAGGGAACTGAAGTATTCTGAAGGTGAAAAGGAGAAAGGAAAAACTCAGCTGTGGGGATGCCATAATCAAAAGTAGAGTGCATCAGTGAAGGAGCAGCAGTAGAAACACATGCCCATTTGCAGAATAGTCATTGCTGCTCTTCCAAGGATATTGCCATTACCAGAGACTTCTCCCAGGAATAAATGCATGGACACATACTCTGCACTTCCTTATCCTGCTTCTTAGAAATTCAGAATGAAAAACGAAACATACAGAAGTTTTACAAAGTTCTGTCTCCATCCATGTTTCCTCCTGGCAAGTCCTGATAGTCCCTTCTGCATATAAAGCAATGTGAAACAGAGCACGGGTTGGTTTTAAGACCCTTAGAGCAGCACTGGAGAATGCGGTACTGGACAACTGTCATAACACAGTGTCTCAAATAGAAGAGCGACTTGCCATTATTTTACTTGTCCACATACACTGGTATCAAAGGTGACCCTTACTTAAAAAAATTCACATTTCTGGAACATGCACGCCAGTTGAAACCTCTCTTTATACCAAAGCTCTGCATAGTACAGGGGGAATGAAGAAAACGTCATGTTCTTGATTCTTCTGTCCAGGCCCAGACCAGCTGTTTTGGTTTGAGCTGTCTTGGGTTGATTGAAGCTCAGCTTCCCTAAACAGCATAGCCTATATGCAGTGAGAACACTGATGGAGCAAGTATGTGCTTGCTCCTCTCCCTTCCTTTGGCCTAACAATTGGCATAAGGTGAACCCAGATCATAACAAAAGCAATTATCTGGCCTGTAAAATTTCTTTGGACAGAGAATTTAGTGCTAATTCAGCATGTTTCAGTTTGCTGAGGTTCACCAGGCTGCACATGGTTTTTAACAGAAGCTCCACATCCCAGATCCTGTGTTG
Source organism: Pithys albifrons albifrons (assembly GCF_047495875.1). Classification (NCBI taxonomy): domain Eukaryota; kingdom Metazoa; phylum Chordata; class Aves; order Passeriformes; family Thamnophilidae; genus Pithys; species Pithys albifrons. Next base: position 42,646,224 of record NC_092458.1, read on the forward strand.
TATTGTCAGTTTCCTCAGCACAGCTAATCTATACCTAGACTGATAAAAAACTGGTTCCGTTGCTGGCTCCAAAACTCTTTTTCTGATTGCTGTTTTGATGTGAAGACACAGTGGGCCTCTGAGCTACTTGGGCTCTTGTGTACCACTTGTCCCTTCCCCCATATAGACTGTAATGAGTTTATTAACTGTCATATCTTGGAGATTAAGCTTTTGTGCAAGTTTTTTTTTCAGGACAAACATGTGTAAAGGGGCCCTTTCAGCCAGAGAACACGTGTTCCTTAATGGCTGTACACAACTTTTTGGCATGCATCCATACATTGGCAGTATGATCAAACACATCCCAGCAGACAGGAGAACAGAGATAGCTGTAGGTATATACCTCGGGAGCATGAGAGAAACTATATCTTTTAGGACCTTCCTCAAGACTGAAGGCCCATGGTAAATGGTGATCCTGATTTCTGTGCAGTCAGCCTAGATGACTGTCTGGAAAATTCCATACAAACAAAAGGGGTGCTGAGCTGCCTTACTTACAAATTAACTTATCAGCTGAAGAAGTTTTGATTTACAATGAAATTCTCTCTGTTGATTACTAAGATTCTCTCATTTAAAATTAGTGACCTCATAGCTGATGAATGATGAAGTAGGAAAGGAAGTATGTTGAAGACTGAACAAAAATCATCAGGTGAAAGGGGCACTCTGTGATTATGGAATAAAAACTAGTCATTAGGGCTTAAAAAAAACCCCAAACAACCAGAGCTCTGCTTCTAGTGGGTACTAGAGGTGGATGTTTTCTTGGAATAGAAAATTACTTCCACCCCTCAGGATCTGTGGTACTATAAAAACAGGCCCCTTCAGAACTAACTTCCAAATCTGCTAACATAATACTCCTATGAAGAAGAATAAGCATGTTGGTTTTACAGTTAATTAAGGGGTTTGGGTCAGGAACTTGAAATCTATCCATTAGGGTATGGTTTTCTGGTTAAGGAGTCATAAATATACAGTACATTTTATTAAATAGCTTGAAAAAGACTTTGTTTAAAATATGATAGATGCTTTGTTGTGTTTTGCAACAGATAAATAAATGTTGAAAGAAGAGATGTGGTTCACCTTGGCAATAACTGTGTGTCATTTCTTTGGAAAAGTGTATTTTGTTTTTACCTGTTGTTTTGTTGTTACCTTTTCTTTCTCTTTACTTATTTGAGAATGGAAGTAGGCAAGGTAGAGATGAAAGCAGAAAAGTAGAGCAAAATAACATGGGAATTTATAGAGTTTAAACCCCCAAACAAACAGTTATGAGACAGAACTGAACAGAGTATCTACTTTTTGAAGCTTTCTGAGGTATGAGAGAAGGACCGTATTAGGTGTTCACATCCCACCAGCTGGGACAGTCATTTCAAGACAAAGACAAGATTAGTGGGGCAAAGCAAGTCAGAAATAACCATAAAGAGGGAAAGGAAGTTGTGAAGGAAAACGTAAAAAGACATTCAGGTACTAAATCCCAAATCTCAAAGTGTGCCTCTGCCTCCAAAGGCATCTTTCCTGGGCAGGGCATGTAGGTGAGGCATGGAGAGAGACATCTGCATCCAGGCAGGTACCCTGGAACTGTGAACCATTTGTGTGTGAGCAGAATAATCTTACAGATAGTTCATCATTTCCAGGACCATTCTTATGCTAATTCCCCAGACTTAGAGAAAACCTAAATTCCTTCCCTTCCTGAATGGAACCATTCCTCCATCAAGAGTTAATTTTAAAAAGAGAGCAAACAGAAGGGAAGGACTTGATGTTTGGCAAGCTTGGGGTTAGAACATTCCCATATACACATACACATTTAGAAGAGAAGCATCTTAGTATTCATGATACTTGGTGATAGAGTAGCAAAAATCTTTCAATTATGCATGAAAAACAAATATTGCAATTTATCTCAATTCTTCAGTTTTTTATGTGCTGAAGGTATTTTTTATGTGAGGTTTTTCACACTTCTTTTTTTCTTTTTTTTTTTTCTTGTGAATGTCTTTCATTTCAAGTTACCCTTATTCTGGGTCCTTTTTTAATTCCCTTTGGCCAAAGCATTTCTGAATTTCTGCCAAGAAGTTACTATGTAAAGCCTGTTGTACTCAAGAGTTGGATTCCCATTCCTGGAATCATGACTAGCAACCCCAAAATAGAGTGCATTGTTGTTTCAGAAGGAAAACAAGAGAGGAAAGAAACCTTAGGAACAAACAGTGAAGGATGAAGCCAAGCGACAGTTACAGACTCTTCAGACAGCTACTCCTCAGTAAGACATTTAGATTGGCTACTGATTAATCTAATCTGCATGGTAGGAAAAACTGCATTTGAAGTCCAGACAGCTCTTATAAATTAATGCTTTGCAAAACTACCTATTTTTGTTTCCTGCTGATTTGTGCTTAGGAACCAGCATCTTTTCAAACACTTGAGGGACAGGACACTTTTGAATGTCCTGTTTCTCCTGCAGAACACTTTTTTTTTTTTTATTATGAACACAAAGTGTAACTTCACCACTACTTTGTTGCAAATTCATTTCATCAGGAAAAAAAATCAATGCAATTAAATAGAGAATAAACATTTTTTTTAATGGTAGTGTAAGCAAACAAATTAGCAAAAATACTGAGAGTTTACAAAAAGGTTCTATGCTAATGGAATCTTTCAGGAGACATTCTTTGCTAAAGTAAGTATTTTCAGGAAATATATTTTGTTAAAGCATAAGTATATTACAGAATCCTAATTAAAAAATTTGTACCTAGTTATCATCTCATCAAATTTACAGGCTATGCATTGCTTTTTTGTTTATTTTGTCATACAGAAGTTTAAAATGAATAGGTGTAGCAGCATTTGAATGTATAATAGTAATCATTAACAGAAAAAAGTTTAAAAGCATGGAGACTTTGACTGGGGAAAACAGAAGAAGCTTTCGGTTGGCAAAGAATATTATATTTATGTTTGTTTTATGATACACAGTGAACAAACCTGTTTCTGTCCATTTAGTAACTTATGATGAACTCATTGCTTCCCTATAATACACAGAGAAACAAAATCCTACTTTTAGTTCAATAAAAAATTACTTATATTGATTAAGTTGTTCATGTGAAAAGAGACATGAGGCAAGACCAGACAAGAAAAGACAATAATTTTAGCCTCTGCTTTCAGAGGATGTCAGCATCATGGTGTTAAGATGAAAAACTGTAAAGGTCTGAGTGTATGTGTATGGCCAGACTTTGCGAACAAAGATTTGGGAAGGGCTCTCCCCATGTGGGTGTGCCCTTCCAGCCTGCGCAGTGCATTTTTTTAGGTGAGGCTCAGCGTGCACAGAACTGGCCCCACCGTTTAAGTCCTAAGGTCCATCTGCCACGGCTGAGCAAGCTTGGACAGTGACAGTGAAGTCCTGGAGACTCTCTACAGCACCTGGTACTAACTGGGGCTGACCCTGCTAAGCATCCAAGATCTGATGGGATTGGATGGCAGGGAGGCATTGAACTGCCAGGGGACGGTCCCCACTGAGACTTGAACTCAGGTCCTTGGGATTCAGAGTCCAGAGTATAGAAGTGAAAATCCATCCTGGAAAAGTTCATCTCCTTTAAAGCGCATCAAAATTGTAAATTGAAACCCAAGAACAGTTCAAACTCACGAGCTCCTTTGCAAGTGTTGGTCTGCAGTATTAAAATGTGCGTGTGCGCATGCATGTACGTGCGCAATATAAAGTCTATATTAAAATCCAGTCATAAAATATGTTGGATTTGCCTGTCTAGAAATACATGGTGACACCCTAACCATCCAATGGGACACCTACAGTGTCTCTCTACTTTAGGTAACTAATGAAACAGTTCCACAAAAAGGAATATGTACTTTGTAAGGACACAATCTGCAGAAAGGAATGGGTGTTTCTGAGCACCTCTGAAAGATTTTAGTTGCTGAGACTTAGGTACCCAGTTTGGGAATTTAATGTAGGAGCAGACAGGTTTTCAATCTAGACATCTTCAAATATGTTATATAGAGATTTTAGCACTTCCCTTTTAAAATAGGCTGTCTGCTCCAGCAGACAGCTAAAATTACCAGTTGTGTGCTTGGATTAGGGGAACTGGAACCTCTCCTGAACTATCCTTTGGACAAGTTTTCAAACACAAAGTATTCCTACAAAAAGCATCCTTATGGAGATAAGTGGCCAACACAATATCAGACAGTACTACTGAAATCAGTTTGCAAGGGACACACTCTTATTTTTCTAACCCATGTTTGTGCATACAAGGCTAATGAATATAAAATGCATGTGTGTCTCTAAATAAACTAGTGTGTTTGCATTTAAAAATGTGGCTTTGTCAGTTTCTGTAATTAGATCCTTTAGCATCTGTTATTGATCATTCCTGCACTTCTTTATTACATTTGTGAATCAAGTAAAGTGCAGTTCCCATACAAAAGAGCAATGCTTAAGAAAACATCTATCATAACCAGCAGTACAGGGCCAGGCAGTTGTGCGTGGTTATGAATCCAACTTGCTCTTAGCCCATAACATAAATTTCTCTGACATTTGCAGAAAAATGGTATTTGAGCACTTGGAGAGAGGATGCTCAGGCAATTGGGATAGCTGGTTAAAACTAGTCTTGGTGCGAGAGTTCGCAGACAGGCACTCCCTGCTTTAGCACAAACTTGAACTGACAATTTTTTCTTAGGAATTACAGCATGCTACAAGACTGTGGAAATGAATGTAACCCAGTTCAGAGGGAGAGACTTTTTCTCCTCCCGAGCAATGCATTTGCTTTACTTCACAGACAGCACATGCATAGCGGCTTACTCTATGCCCTGTCTTATTTTGCCATGATTTGGGTCAAGCCTAAGCAGGTTACATTCAGTTAGCCTGCTAGACGCACCTAGCAAAGGCATTGTGTTTATGTATCTCTGAAGATGGGTGTTATGGGTTTGGCGAGATGGGCCTAAATTTAGGTTTTAAAAGTTCAGCTAGGCCTGGGAATTGTCAGCTGACTTAAGCTGGACTGAGCTAGCTAACAGCTGACTTCTTCTGGCCAATAATATTGTATTCCATACCATATTGCATCATCTCAAAAGGGGTAAGAGCTGGTGTGTGGGTGTGGCTTGGGCAGTTGCTTCACAGCTGTGGTCCCAGCAAGACACTCTGCTGTCCCAGGAGGGATGGGGAGGCCCAAGCCCGGAACACCAGCTTACCATCATGTTATCTTAGGGAAGTAAAATGTTTGTTCTTAGCTTTTCTCTCTGTTTAAGTCTGTCTCTGAAGAATTGACTTCTCTAGAATGATTTGTAGTTAAAATGGTAGAATTTGTGTTTATTGGGAAGCGGGAAATTATTTCTTGTTATACATAACTTGTGTAAGTGTGTGTTATATTGTAGTTTCCTCTTAATTTTCTCTTTTCTGTATAAATACACATTGTTAGTTTCAGCATAAACCTGCTTTGAGAGGGTTTTTTCCTCCCCCTCTTCTTTTTCCCTTAGCTGGTTGGGGGGAGGAAGAACCCTTTTCACTCTGTTCTGGACAGTTGGCATTTTGCCAGCTCAACCCAGGACAGATAAATGGTGCATTGGCCGGGAAACGAAGGACACTAGCAAGTGTCCCAGAGAGTTGGCAGGGTTCCCGGGAGCATTGTTATAGAAACATTCCTTGATATCTGCATTGCTTGGGTACATCTAATATAAACAGAGTTCTCTTGCTACTGGATACGCGTTTTATTCCTTGTACTGACTGTTTCTGTGAATTCAGACAGCTCAACTCGTACCTGCTATGAATGTAGCCACTGCAAGGAGAAGCCTTACAGCCAAAGCAAGCTGTCTTTCTCTCCTGCCTCACCTCAACAGAGAGCAAACCCCAAGCGTGAGTCACATGGTGAACTGTCGTCCTTCCTGTGTGACCAGGGGAAAGGCATGAGGAGGTGGGACAGTGCATCTACTTCTGTGGTTGAAGTCCAGGTATGGAAATCAAAACATAAGAAAGCTGGTAAAAAAGCTGTCCACATGTTGAAGCAGAGATCCCAGAACAGAGCCAAGAACAGCAATCAAGCTGCCCTGCCTCCAGCCGAGAGGAGGAGGAGAACGACCAAGTCTACAGGACATTGCTGAACCAGAAAACTAGCCAAGACTGTACCTCTACACTGACTTGTAGATGACAACCAGTGCCCCTCTGAGGGTGGCTGGACCAATAAAAGAAGATTATTTGACGCATAGAGAGGCCCATGTGGGCTGTTAGTGTGTGGCAGGACACTGCTGCTTGAGTAGAATCTGTAGAGATTCATCATGTGGATGCTCATGTGCCCAAAGGCTGAGCTAATGAAGGAACATCACACCCGAACTAGCATAAGGGAGAGTTGTTCCTGGCTCAATGGGCCCATGATGCCTCAGGCCACCTGTAGGTGGACGAGGCCAAGGGGTGGATTTAACCATGGGCATTATTTCCCAGGTTATCCACTATTGTGAAACCCCTGAGAAGGGGATGGAGACCCCAGTGTGGGGATGGTAACCCCAGTGTGGGGATGGTGACCCTAATGAGGGTATAGTGACCCCTAGAAAGGGTATGGGATATTCCCAATGTGTGCCTCAAGGACATTTAACCGTGAGAAAAGGTAACTTGCATTTTGAGTTTTGTGTTGTAGGACATAAACCATCAGATGAAGAAGACCTGAGCTGAACTGGTGTTGGTGTCCAATGATGAACTGTTTTTTCCTGCCTAAAGTACCTACCCCATCCTAATGGACTATTGCCTACAAAATGGAGGGGTGGAAGACAGCCCTGGAAAGAACAAAGACTGTTTAAGACGGGAACAGATAGATTTAAGATAGGAGTGATGTAATATGGTATGGAATAAGGGGTGGAATATGTTATGGGTTTGGCGAGATGGGCCTAAATTTAGGTTTTAAAAGTTCAGCTAGGCCTGGGAATTGTCAGCTGACTTGAGCTGGACTGAGCTAGCTAACAGCTGACTTCTTCTGGCCAATAATATTGTATTCCATACCATATTGCATCATCTCAAAAGGGGTAAGAGCTGGTGTGTGGGTGTGGCTTGGGCAGTTGCTTCACAGCTGTGGTCCCAGCAAGACACTCTGCTCTCCCAGAAGGGATGGGGAGGCCCAAGCCTGGGACACCGGCTTACCATCATGTTATCTTAGGGAAGTAAAATGTTTGTTCTTAGCTTTTCTCTCTGCTTAAGTCTGTCTCTGAAGAATTGACTTCTCTAGAATGATTCGTAGTTAAAATGGTAGAATTTGTGTTTACTGGGAAGCGGGAAATTATTTCTTGTTATACATAACTTGTGTAAGTGTGTGTTATATTGTAGTATCCTCTTAATTTTCTCTTTTCTGTATAAATACACATTGTTAGTTTCAGCATAAACCTGCTTTGAGGGTTTTTTTCCCTCCCCCTCTTCTTTTTCCCTTAGCTGGTTGGGGGGAGGAAGAACCTTTTTCACTCTGTCCTGGACAGTTGGCATTTTGCCAGCTCAACTCAGGACAATGGGATCCAAAAAAGAGCAGATGTCTCCCAGTTTTCTACATGGAATCTCATGCCACTTATAATTTTGGCAAGATTAAAAAAATGCAGTTCTTATCAATCATAGCTGCCTAAGGCAGCAGATAATGAGGTAAAAAAATCTAATAAGGAATTTGTTTTGTCAAGGATGTTGATGCAAAGGACTATATAGACATTCAAGTGGTTTGGAGTCCCTTTCAGAGATGACAGAAAAAAACAAAATCCCTTTCAAAAATGCTAGAAGCCCCAAGTGCCCACTGTCTAGCTCTTAAACCCACCAGCTTCCTCAAACAACCTCTTCAAGCAGTTATTGGGGGAGGTGATTATGCCCCTTTACTCTCTTGAGACCCCACCTGGAGTGCTGCATCCAGCTCTGGGGCCCCCAGCACTGGAAGGACATCAACCTGTTGGAGTGAGTTGAGAGAACAGCTAGCAAGATGATTAGAGGGATGGAGCACCTCTCCTGTGAGAAAGGGCTGAACAAATTGGGATTGTTTCAACCTGGAGAAGAGAAGGCTTTGTGGTACCTAATTGTGGCCTTCCAGTACCCTGATGGAGCCTACAGGAAAGCTGGAGAGAGACTTTTTACAAGTGCATTTAGTGATAGGACAAGGGACTATGATTTTAAACTGAAAAAGAGTAGTTTAAATTAGATATTAAGAAGAAATCTTTTACTGTGAGAGTGATGAGGCACTGGAACAGGTCACTCAGAGAACTTGTGGATGCCCCATCCCTGCAAGTGTTCAAGACCAGGTTGGATGGGGCTTTGAGCGACATGGTCTAGCAAAAGGTGCCCCTGTCCATGGCAGAGAGGGTGACACTAGATGATCTTTAAGGTTGCTTCCAATCTAAGCCATTCTATAGTTCTATGATTCTTAGTCCTGTCAAATGCCAGGCATGAAAACATAAGTCTGGTAATACTTTTTATACAGCTCCTCACTAGGGGTGGCATGGTTTCTCTTTTGCTCCTGAGACACGTTGATTTTCTCTTTGAGAAGCATTCCAGAGGATTGCATTGGCAACTGAATACAGAGCGAGCTGAGAAACAGCTCTGACCTGCAGTGTTGTCCCTCCATAGTCAGTCCAAGTGGGGATATCCACTTCCATTGGCACCCATCCATGGGGTGCCCATCCTTGCCCTTCAGACAGCCCATTGTATGGAGCCTCAGACGTCAAGCAAAACCAAATGATAAATGATAAATGTGTTGTCACTGCAATAGTATGGAAAATCATATGTAAAATATGAAAATATGCAGTTTGAATTTAATGTCAATGGAAAATGGTTCTCTGATTCACTTGTTTGTATTTTATATTACTGCATTTAATAAATCTCTCTATTAATGAAAACTGTAAAGCACTTCCAGATGACTAGCCTTCTGAACATAAGAATGGGGTGAACCTCACAACTTTGCAGAGGAATTCAGGGTTATCTGTTGCAAAAGACACAGGACCTTAAATTTGTCCCAGTTGTGTGCTGGGATGAAGTAAATTATGAAATGCAAATAATGGCCCCTGGATGGACAAATGTTCTAACATTTACATATAGTTAAGGCTGTAGCTGGGGAGGGTGGAGATAATCAGGCACTGAACATTATTAAAAGAGCTAATCCTTTGCTAAAGCCATATAAACAATTTGCATAGCCTCACTGGCATTGTAGTAAAAATATATCACAATGTTGTTAAAGACCTTAATTCTTTGCCCCTGACAGTGTCAAACAGTTTGTGTTTCATAGAGTTTGGAGGAATGTTGTACAATTATCATGTGAAAGAGAATGTTGTGTACCTCAGCTTAATTTATCTGAGTTCACTTCTAAAATACTCAGTTCAAGATGTAATAGGAGATTCTAGCTGTTTTTACATAAAAAGGTGCAATCACAATGAGTTTAAAGAACCTGAGGTGTAATAGGAAGATCATGAATGAATTACACTGAAAGACCCACATCTATTAGTACCTAGACCTCTTGAAGAACTATGCCACTTTCCACATTTTTCAGGATTTAAATAAATAAACTTTATTTGGACCCATAAGCATCCTTGGTAAGCTAGACAAGGTAGGATTCACAAACTTCAGCTATCCGTATGTGAGGCAGATTCCCTTTATAGGCAATAGAGAGAAAAAGGTGCATTAAGGATAGGAGTCATTTGACCTATTTTCATCATCTATTTTAAGATGAGATGAATCACGTTCTAGAAGTGCTTATTTAATTTCATTGAACATAAATAAAAGTGCTGAGAGACTACTTTAGATGTTATCTACATCTACAATGTGATTTGTAGTGATACTGATGTTAATATTCACTAAAATAATTTCCATTCACATTGACTTTTGTTTGGTTTCAATTAAGCACAATAAAAAAGTTAATTTAGGAGAATGTCTTACATCCTATGCAAAAGAAACTGGGAAAAATAAGAAATAAGTGAGACTAAGATGTATTCAGGTGCCTGTTATGGTTTACATGTGGAGTAATTGGTTGGATTAGTAATGGACCTGACACACTAGAAGCAAGACTGATGGCAGATTCATCCATCAGTGAAAAATTTGTCTTCAGCAGAGAGCTATGGATATCTGTGAACATACGATTTAATTGTATGTAGAGGCAAAAGCATATCATTGAATGTCATTTCAGATTGGTTAAAGGGGACAATGTAGAGGAAGAAGCTCTTCTAGCTTTAATGATATAGCTCAATGTCAAAACAGATTATTTGATGACTGCAAGGGAATCTAGGTCTGACACTGATATTACAGTGAACAGAGGAAATTGTACATTTGTGTGGTATGTGAGATTAATTTAGAGTTATATACAAGCATATAACATAAATTTATTTGTGAAGCAATCTAGAAAGATCAAATAATCAGGGTATGAAGAGTCCCAGTTTCATTTCCTTTCTTCAGTACTTCTGTTTTGAGAAACAGGTGGATTCTGCACATGAATAGTATTTCCATTTTAAGAACATATGTCTGTGGTGATGTGTGTAGACGTATTTATGAAAATAAAAAAGAACATATCATCTGCCATATAAAAAATAAACTTATGTCCCACATTTCTTGTGGCCAATTTGAAGTTCAGATGGCTGTAAGTGTTCCTTATTTAATGCTTAGGTGGGAGCGATATTTTTATTATGTTTATTTTATAAAATGCTCCTCATCAGACATGAAGTACAATTAACTTACTCTTCCTGTCCACCCCCTTTTCATCATCTGAAATCCTTGGACATTTTCCCATATCCATACTTTACAGTCCTCCAGATTTGTATCTTGGCACTGACACATATATCTTACATTTTAACTTCTATAGTCCTCATGTATCAGTGAGACTATGAAACTTCCAAAGGTTTGGGGTCTTGTTCAGTTGTGGAGGTTTTTGTGGGTTTTATTTGGTTAGTTGTTTTGGATTGGTTTTGTTGGGTTTTCAGGGGTTTTTGAGTAATAATACATTGTTATCAACATTGTATTGTTAGCAACTTATCCCAAAAATGCATACATGTCTGAGACATCCAAGTTTTACAGAGGTGCAAGGCTAGACCTGTTAAGCTCCTTTCTTCCCTCCGGAATACCCTCTGGTCCTCAGTGGAGAAGTAGGCATCCAAATTTGCTCAAAAGTGAGCTCATTTACAGCTGCACTGGAAGAAGGAAAATTTCATTTTCATCAGGAGCTTTATTGGTACGCTATAATATTGGCTGTCTCTGAATCATCAGATACCCATCCCTGTTTCAGCACCTCTTCCCCTTCCCCTTCACCTCTGGAGATCATCAGTAAGACTCACAGAGAGGGCTTTTTCCTCCTTGTACCCGTACTGTTTCCTTCTGCATGGCATTAGATGATGCTAGTGGCTGCGTGCTGGGATGATGCCAGTGCAACGGTATGTGTGTGGTAGCAGGCAGTTTGATGTCACAAACCTTCTCTTCCTGGCCCAGTGGATTCAGCACAGCCTCCACTGCTGTGACACTGTCATTACTTTAACTCCTGTGATTAATGTTGCAATCAAATTTGGATCAGCATCCAGCCCCTGCAGTGGTGGCTTGCCTCCTTAAGATTCCTCCTTAAAGCCCCACTTTCAGCAGCTACCTTTCTGTCAATATGCTCTAGGTTGGCCCCAGCCACTTCTCTTCACACCTGTGATTGTATCAGGGAAAAAAAGACCAAAATAAATATTTACAGTGTACATGCAAGAAGAAAAGGGCTGTTTTCCCTTTTCTGTCATTGATTTCCTCTGTTCCTCAGTTACTGGTCCTGCTATTTATTTATGATACTAAGTCTAACTTGGACTTCATTTCATGGGCAAAAGTCCTTGTTTCTTTACTGTGGGTTTTGTGCTAGTCATGCATATGATAGCAAAGAACAGGGAAAAAAACACATGGAGAACACTCTAGATGAAAGCAGTAGTAAACCCACAAAAATTGTCTGAAACACGAGAAGAGAGTAAATAAAATTACTGTTAAACTCCTTTTTAAAATCTGTTAGCTTTTACATTCATAGTACCTTCTTAGAATGGCATGCGTTATCCTTTAATCTACTAGACATGTCAAAAAAACCCCAAACCTCACCTGTGGGAGTGTATAGAAAATACCTGATTAAAATTAGGTTTATTTTCTTCTAAATGCTGAAGAAGTAATTGCAGACTTTCATTGCTATTAACAAGGTTTCACATTTTTCTCTTAAGTGATTGCAGAATGCTTGTTATGCATAAAAACCCCAGAAACAATGGTAAACAACATTTCAAAATGAAAAATTCTCAATTTCTTACACTTGGAAATACACCAAAATTTTCAGACCACTTTGAATTACCTCTGCTATCTTGTACATGCTCTAGGAGCTCAATATAAGCAATCAGGCAGAACTTGATCCTCTTCTTATTTGGAGACCAATAAACCTTCTATTTATAGAGAACTTCTATGTCCCCAAATCTCCTAGATACCCAGAGTTCCTTATAAGACTACAAGAGACCTTATTGATGGGTTCAGAATGTATCAGTGATTAGGAACTAAAACCATGCTAAAAAGCTGAATCTTTTCTGTGCTATAAAGTGATGTTTGGTTCAGTTGTGTTTATCTATACTCTGAAATATCCTAAATTCACTTGTTTGCAAGATGGATGTGTTTCCAATGTGAGATAGTCCTATACATTATTGGCAGCATAAATGCTGTGTCTAGCACAGAAAATCTGTAAACAGCTGATTGTCAGAAACCATGAGTGCACAAGGGGAAGGCTTTCTCTCTACTTACATTCCTTACCTCCTTTTTTTTTTAAAAAAAACAAAAGGCGCATACCGAGATAAACAGACATTAATGTATGACTGGTCTGTTCTTAAGTGTTCTCATCACAAAGAATGGAAACCTTTGAAAGCTAATGGCTTACTCTGTCCTAAAGGAAACCCTTCCTGAGTAGGGTGAGCTGCATCTTCCTGCCTTTGCTTTTATTTACTCTGGGGCTAATAGAAGATATCAGTTTTGTGTTCTGTCAATCTTGCCTGTCAAGGCACTGAATTCACTTTAATTAAAGGCACAGACTTTTAACAAGATGTACATGGGAGGTTCAGCATATCTCCCTTGCTTGTACATATGTACTTTACCTTTTGAAACATTAGCTGTTCACATTGTGAGAGGGCCAGATGCTGAGAAGGTGGAACTGTCTTATCATTCTACCAACTTCAATAACCATGCTGATTTGTATTGGCTGAGCTTCTGTTGCAACTTACATTTTCAAGCCTCTCATGTACATGTATCTACAACAGGAGCAATAAAGTCAAACTTCTGATTTTCTTCTATTGAACTCAATAAGTATACTTCCAAGGTATTATTTTAAATAAAGGTTTGTTTGGGGCTTCTTTTTAGAACAACTTTTTATTGCTGCTGTATTATTTTCTTTATTATATATTTAAAAAAATATTTTAAATTTGTTTCTGGTTGTTGGCGTTATATTTTAATGTTAGCAAAGAAGAGAGATCCATTTATTTGGGTAGAACATCATCAGGCATTGAATTATGTGGAATTCTATCTGTTTGGGGTATTATCGTATGACCAACAATAGAGACATAAATAATGAAGGCAAATAAATCTGAATGTAAGAAGAGAGATGAAATATTTGCCTTACTCATAGTGACACTGCTACCCATAAAATGCCAGAATTGAAAGACCTAAGTCACTAAGCTTCACATGCTCCCTCTTTTAGGGCAATAACTCCTTCTGACTCTAAAGTATGACACAAACAAGATCTCTTAGGACCTTGAGGCATGTGTAACTTGAGTATCCCACATGTCCTATGACTTAAGTCTTTATAGATTACTTACAAAGATCAGATAGTGCAAAGAAATTGAGAACAAACCGTATTCACTTTGATACTGTTTTCATACCAAATGAGGAAAATAGAAGTTTCCTCTTTGAAAACCGCATGAGCAGAATATAGGTTGCCAGTGTTATAAAAACAGGGGAAGTTGTATTACAAAAGTATTCCAACAAAGAGCTCATAATTTGACCATTTTTTTATAATTTGACTTTTAAATTCTTATCTCTGTTTAAGAGAAAAAAGGCAAGAAGAAAAAGCTTCTAAACTGTTTTAAATTTTCTTAGCAGAAAAACATCAATAAAAGCTAACAGATGGATAAAAAGGCTTTGAAGAACTTTTTGAGCATTTAATCTTTCGATGAAAAGCTAACAGTCATGAGTAAAAGTACAGAGAACAAATGATATCTTTCGCTGGACAAAAACCCAAACAAACAAACAAAAAAAAAAAGCATGAAAGGGTTTTTCTATCCTCATTTTTAATATCATATTCAAAATAATCATAGATTCAACCACAAGTTTTCTATTTCTGATTTACCAAAAGCAAACACACTTGCCTTCCCAAAATTATCAGGAGTAAATATTGCATATCAAATACACATATAAAATAAATATCTGGTCCAAGGGAAGAGTTGGGTATTGTTCTTCCAATTAGTGCTGGTAATGTTGCAGCTGTTTAACTGTTTCTAATTGCCCTGCTATATTTACTGAATACCAGGAGGAAAATAAATAAATAAAAGATAATCCGAATCACTCATCTGTCTGAACCCAGCCATCAAAGTGTGGTGTGTGTTTGAGTTAGTTTCTCCAGAAGTATAAAAATCCTCTGGCTCGAAACTGGTGATAGATGGTAGTGGCTTCTTTTCTCCAAATGCTTACACACATATATACATTTGCTCAAGTAAAGAGTCTATGAGACTGTGCCCTTGAATAATGTGACAGATATAGAAAAGTATGGGCCTATCTGACTCCCTTAATGTTTACAAAAACCTTAATGTATTGCAATCTGTTGTTAAAAGGAAAATAAATTTTGATATTTCTCATGTTAAATCTAATGTCACACTATGTTCTGGCATTGGTATGGACATTGAACATTTTGTGCAAAATAAAACAATACAGTCCGTACCTTTGTTCATTTTCATCTTTCCTGAATGTTGAGGCTTGAAGCAATATTCATGTGAATTTATTTCTCAGTGTAGGTGTTTTCAAGATCTTTTTTAAAAAATGTAAACTGAATCAACAGAAATTCAAAACATAAATGTTAGACCAGCATTCACTTATGCCCCTGACATCTAATCTGTCTGATGACATTTAATATTTTTACTTATATTTCTTTTTACTTTTAATTTTGAAAAATAAAGCATACCAACACACTTCCTTGCTGGCTTTTCAGTTTTCTTTATGGTCAATGCTACCTCTTTCTCATTCTACTTCTCCTTCCTTGCCCTACAAATCTACTCCTTTACCCCACCTTAGGTTGCCATGAATGCTCATCTCATGGTTTTCTTCCTTGCCCATCACCAGGGAACCCCAATTTTTCTTTCGCAAGTGAGGCTGCAAAAACCTGACTTCAAAATGAGGTGATGGAGCCGGTGAGGTGGCAGTAGGACGAAGTGCAGGGAAGGGGACCATGGACCTTCTGGATGTGATCAGGCCAATTTTTATTCCCTGGGAATCAGTTAATCTTCCTTTGCTTTTTTTTTTTTTAGCTGTTTTCCCCAGGACACTCCCACTTTTCATGAACTCATTTCACTTTAGAAGATCTCATCTGAAGGAATCTGATCTCATCAACAGGAACATGGGCTAAGAGCAGTGTTAGATTTGGAAGGGCAAAATTTCCCTACTTTCCTTAATACTTACAACTCTTTCTATCACAAGGGCACAGTCACCCCATTAAATGCTCTAGAGCATTGTCTTGTCACAGCTACATGCAACAGTAAACCCTTCCACAGTACTCAAATGACCAATTTAAAGCCATTTCCTAACATGTAACTGTATCAGTGTCTGAGATAGAAACATTTTAGTCCTAGGTAACAAGTTCAAATCCAGCCTGAATTGAACATGAATCTTTTAAGACAACTGTTTAACTGGATTTATGAAATGATGGAAGAAGGTATTGTCACATTGATTCTCAGTGAAAAGGTGTCTGTGTGGTGGGACAACAGATGTTACTTGGCATACTTTCTGATGGTCTGAACAGGCAACCCTAGGAATAAAATGGTGATCTCCTCAATGCTAGCGTAAGGTTAGCCCTGAGCTGAAACATGCCAGCAGGGTGATGTGGGGAAGCATATCCTGTTTTGCTTTATGCTGTTATCTCTGCAAAGCTTGTTCTAGCTGCAATCACATAACTTCCTTGAATCCTGGAGAGGATAAAAGAAACCACATTGTGCAGCTGAGTAAAAGTCTTCTCTCTTTGTGCCTCCATTAAGAAAGAAGAGTTCATTTGAAGTAGGTTAACTTACATGCAAATCAGTAATGGACAAGGTAATCATATAACACAAAGAATGGAAATAGAAAAACTAATCTTGGTGATCTTTTAGTACACAATATAGCGAGGAAGGCAAAGAGTATATTAAATTACCTATCAACAATTCACAGTCATAAAATGTTTGGAAGAAAGTACTCCTTATGACATTTCTTATTTCTTCACTGGCTCCATTAAGATATAAAATAATAGAATACAAATGTTTTTGTCTGACAATGAAATTTTTGATGACATTTAATTAAATAATAAGGGACACAAGCCAAGGGAAATATTACAGCACAACAAATTAGTCCAGTATTTAACTTTACTTTAACATGACAGAGAAGCACATCAGGGGAAGAATTTTTCCAAAGCACCTTTTCACTTTTGATTTAAATTTAGGATGTCTAAACCTCCTGTTTTAAGAAAACTCCTGTGGACATGGAGTTTGTCTTGCACTTCTAGTTAACCAGGGTCAGATGCTTATCAGTAGCACTATTCTGGTGTGAAAGTTTGCATGATTCCACCTTTGGTCCACAGTTATTTAAAACAATTCTTTACACGGAGTTTATATTCAGGCTTGATTCAAAATGGCACTGCGAATATAATCAAGAACAAATATGTTTCACACTATTCATCTACTCTTACTTTTTGTTCAAAACTTGCATGGGTGTCAATGTGTGACATGAGTTGTGTATGGTCCTTTCTGAAAAAGATGTGTAATTTCTAACTCTGCATAGTTAGCTGTACAAAAAACTCCATTTCATATTTTTATTGGATTTATGTCTTCCGCTTGTCTATTTGTTCCTGTACTAACTCATAAATTTTTTAACAGGAACAAATATGATAAGAGTAATAGGCAAGTATGTGTATATACATATGTCTCAGTGAGTATATGAACTCCCTGATACTGCTCTTACTGCTGGACAACTTTCTGTGTTATTAATTAGGCACCACATTGATATCGATTACATTCTTACTCTGGAAGGATAATTGGCTATTATACATCAGATTTGTATTCACAGAAAGGCATAATGGCTTTATTGACTATTGTAAGTTATCAAGGTGTAACAGAGAAGATAAATTATGTGCACAAACTGTGATTATATTTCTCGTGTCTTAAGGACTATTTCTATGTGCTTTCTGTGTTCCGTTTTCATAAGAGTAAATGCTTTTCAGAGACAACCCTGTCTATATGTGTGCTTAATTTTGCTTTCCTCTGTAGCTTAGGACCTATTTAAATGAATAATGATGGAAACTATCTAAAGCCCACTATCATTAACAGGATGGCTGATAGAAAAATTCACCAGTTGGGAGGGAAGTGGGAAGGTTAGAAGGAGAGGAAAGACCCTATTGTAATTGCACTATGCTCTTATGATGTTCAAGAATTGTCTATGTCTCATGACAGCGAGGTGGACAGGTATATACAGAGCTCCTTTCATGTCCCTTTCCTCCTCCTGATCAGTGTTGTGACAAACTGCTGTCATTGTAGTCAAATGACTCCTGATTACAATCTTAGGCATCAGATTGCCCTTAAGCACATGTGTACATCTCATTCAAAAAGGGCCCAAATGAGACTGATTTTTACACTGACTTTACACAGTTAATTTTTTTAAATATGCAGGAATTGTGAACATTTAGCATTTCTGGTAATCAAGCTTTATGGACCACAAGTACTATGAAGAACTAATTTCAGTTTTGTATCATAAAATTGAAACTCCTATGTGATCTGTAGGTAATAGTTCAGATTAGGAAACATCTCCCTATCTATAGTATTGATGTCTTCATCTAACCTAGTCATCTAAGGCTCCTTTTATTGTCAACAAGCAAACATTCCCAGTCAGTGATTCTGCTGACCTATTTTAGATATAATTATTTTAAAGTAACATTAAAGTTAGGTGAAGTTGATACCACTTGTAGTTTTCCAGCTCAAGGAAAATTGCTTTCTTTTTTTAACTAAAATTGACTAGTCTTTCTTTAATTTCACTTTTGTTTTTTTTTTTCTTCCATTTACTTACTACTGTAACACTCAGACTGTGCTAGGTGTCACACAAACACTCAAGAATGGCCTTCTTCCCCCAAAAGGTTGCAATTTATTTTTAAAAAAAGCAAGCAGAAAGTCATCTATTATGTGCTGGTATGAACTGGAGT
Organism: Pithys albifrons albifrons; assembly: GCF_047495875.1. NCBI lineage: Eukaryota > Metazoa > Chordata > Aves > Passeriformes > Thamnophilidae > Pithys > Pithys albifrons. Next base: position 42,664,622 of record NC_092458.1, read on the forward strand.
TGGTGCAGTACTGGAGAGAGCAAAACAGCATAAAAATGATGTATCACAAGTTAGTATTGTATAAAACCTCTTGATTTATCATCCAAGTACTTCATTTCAACTACAGATAACTGCTTGCACAACCACTGGCTTTAAGTCCTAGGAATGTGTATGTACACGATGAGATAAAAGGAATTATTATGGTATTAACTGTAGGAAATAAAGATCAAAGGTTACCATCATGACTCTTCCCGAACGAAAACTATGCTTTGCCTCAAAGTGATACCTCAACTGTCCTGCAAATGTAATGAACAATACTTAAGGTAGTATTTATTTTAGCATTGGTTTCTCTTTAGTAGTTATGTATAAATAAAATAATTTCCTTCAACAATTGCCTAAAAAAATCAATATTCTCCATATAGTTTGTAGCTGGTTTATTTTTTTCAATCCAGCTATCAAATTTGCATGCAGTTTCCTCAAAAGCTGTGCATTTCATCTTTTTTGGTGATATTTTTGTAAGAGCAGACAGGTCTAAGAGATGAAACAAAGCTATTAAAAATTTTTGTTTTACTATTGTTATTACATTTTATGCTTTTCTAATATGCAACCAAAGTTGTGTAAGTGGAACTGGAATTATAGCAACCTACTGAAAATAAAAAGCAAACTGACATTTCTTTCTGATTCCTGAGAAAAATCTCCATGCAAATGTCAAAATGAATTCACCCAGCCAATATTAAATATTTTCAATAAGCTTGACAATATACTACTTCTAAATTAATAAATTCTATTTTGCCTTTGTAAGTGGTCTTTGCTCTTTTAGGCAGCTATATAAAGTATTCTTTCAACTCTGCCCACAGATAATTCATAACCTGAATGATTACTGTTCAAGCAAATTGTTGTATTTTAACTTTTCTTGTCAGCCAGACAGCTTGAAACAAGTGAATAATTCCTGTGCAGACCTACAATCTTACAGCTCTTTTAAAAGGAAGTGTGGTGGCTAAGGATTATATTGATTGGAACAGGAATCTTCCTAGAAAGCAGCACTTTTAGTGCCTGGCAACAAGCCCCCCACTGAGACTCTGGACACAGAGACTATTCCACTTTTTCTCACTTTGGCCTGCAGTACAACCAATCTTTTCCTAAGGTTCAAACCTATGGAAGAGAACAGTTTTTTACTGTCTGCTTGCAGCTGTTGGGAAATATATATCTAAATATTATTTTCAATTTTAAATTATGCCATTCTGATTTTTGGTGTCATAATGAAAAATTTAGCCTGCTTACCAGGAGTTTAGTCCAGAATCACTGGCACAGGAATACTTAGACAGTTCAGGGCTTGGACTTCAGTTCCACGGAGAAAGAAATACAGTACTGCTAGCTGCTGAAATGTGCAGATGGGTGCAGAACAGTTGACAGAATGAAAATCCGGAAAGACACATGTAGATGTTGCTTGAAGAGGAAAATGTTCAAAAAACCCCAAAAAACAAACCCACAAACATTATTTTTTTCATAACATCAAAGTGGTTCTCAACTTTTGCTTCCTTTTTTCCTCATTTTTGTTTCCAGATACCCATTCTTAGTCTCTGTTCTACAGAGTCGTTCCTGGCTTTTGTGATCTGTACACTGTCACCTCTGCACATTTTCCTCAATGGAGTCTACCTGAGGAAGGTGAAGAATGTCAGTGAGAAGTCCTAGGTTTTCTGATTTGTGGTGTAGCATACAGCAACACAAAACACGATAGCCTTCGTCACTAGTGATGCTAATGTTCAGTGTTCCATGTCCCATGTCCGGACACCACAGAAGATATCTCTAGCTCTGGAAAGTGTATTGCATTTACCTAAATCATGGGCATAGGGTTACTTCTCCATACATAAAACCCCAGAAGATGAAGACCACAAAATGCCCTGTCCATATTCATCTCAAATATATTTTAGTACAACTGAAAAATCCCCTCATTTATTTTCTTCCAACTCCCTGTTCCACAGGAAAGTGATTATTCTTTTTTTTTTCTTGGATAGGAAGTCCGTGGGAAAACCAGGGAATATTATGATTGTTGAGACTAATAAAACAAAGCAGTGTAAAACTTCACTCATTACACAGATAAGAAAGTAGCTTAGGAGGAGGAAAGCTACTTTAATCTTAAGGCCTCTGTCCAGGGACAAGAGATCAGCTATCACATTCCTTACCCGTCAAATATTTTGAATTGATTTGAATCAATAAAACTCTCAAATTTTGATTGATCAAAATAGATTCCTGGTGTTTGCTGAATTATTTATTTTAATGTCAGATTATTTGGTTATTTTGAGAGAAGAAACACCCTTTATGTTCTCCTCTCACAAGAACTTTTATACAGGCGTAGTAGGTCTTCCTCACTCTTAATCCAATCTCTTTTCTTTATAAATATCCATCCACTTTTCTTCTTTCTATTTCCTTTCTGTAAAAGGAAGAAACCATTCAAAACATGAAGATCTTGAGAAAATCAATGAAATACATTTTTTAAGACTTCATCATTCATACTCATCTAATTTCAGTAGTGGAGACTTCTTGATATTTACATTGATAGCCCTAACAAAACGTATTTTTGATTTCTTGATGTAAGCTAGACCCAGTACAACACAATGACACAAAATGTCACTATGAGTAATCAGTAAAATTTTCCCCATTAAGAAGTACGTGTTCTACCACTGGCACATAATGCCCTACATCATAAAATCACATAAAAACAGGTGGGAAGCTGAGATGATCATTCTCTACCTGGTTGAACATCCATGATGTTATGGGCTAGTTTTGTCTTTTGATGCAATATAACTAATGCAGGCTTCCTGCTAGTCCTTCCTATTGTGTCCACATAGTTGCTTTCTGAAGAGAGCTGTACCATAAGATAAGCAAAATGTACTTTGAAATGTGTACTTGTGAGAACTCAAAGTTGTTGTTACTTTCCCAGAGTAGATTAGATTAAAAAAAAAAATCCAAGCATCAAGTTATTTCATACAAATTCTAACTCAAACCAAAGGTTTCTATGATCCTAGAAATTAAAAAGATCATGTCTGTGCAACTGATTATCAAAAATTTTTTTTACAGCTAGTCTTCACATCATAATCTTACAAATTCTCTTATATATTTGAGTTTCTAGATAGATACAGAATCCCAGGGACTTAGAACATATTGAAGAAGGGATATTTTAGTCTCTAAATGTGCAAACAGTCATGCATGTTTAACTGTAAATGCTCCAAGAGGATTCTTCACTTTACTAAGACTAGCCAAGTGCTTAAATTTGTGTATATGTGTTAGCACTTGCAGGATCAGAGCTGAATTTCTGCTGCTGAAAGGCATGGGGAAAGAAGGATCTAGGTCCGGTCACACAGCAGCCCTCAATAATCAATTGAGAAAAACAGCTACCTTTATTGGGCAATTCTTTCCATCAGTCTTAGTCATTGGTCTTAAAAAGGGATGATTGACCCTTTGGAGATAGCTATCACTTCCCTTTGTAGATATAAAGAGAATTCAACTCAGATATGACATCTTGTTTTGGTTGACATGAATCCTGTCCTTTGCTATTCTGACTCTATTGCTTAAAATGTGTAATGCTTTCTGTGATTGTACTATCCTTAATTAAGATGACTGGTTGCTGAGCTGGTAAACATCTGGTCATCAAAATCTTGTGTTTCTAAGGACATGGTATGTCAAATGCATGTTGCATGATACTATTTCCTTTTGAGCTGCTGATTCAAGACATCCCGTTTTGTACACTGCCCTGCATTTTATTGTTTTCCTTAAGAAATCTATGACTTACAAAGTGCAGTGTATATGTGTTAAGAACATGTCCTTGTCATTCTTTGTAAGACTGTATCATGAACTATGATAGGAACAAATACCATATGTTTGGTTTAATTTAAAGATACCCTTGCTCTATAACAATGACCTTGTTTGATTATGTATATTAAATAAACAAATTACCTCCTTTCTATTTATCTGAAAAAAAAAGCCTTTGCTGTCTGCTTATTCAAAACACAGTAAAACATTGTCTTCTTTTGCTTGTCTCGTGGCATACAAATTAGATTTAAACAAACAGAGTGATAACACTCTTACCACTGGAAGAATGTTGTGCTATATCAAAGTGAACTTGGCACAAACATTGTATGCTTAGGGATATATTGAAATGTGCACTGCAAAAGTGGAAAATAAATACAACCAAACAGACACCATGCTATGTACAACTCAAAAGGGTACACATAAAACCTCAGGAATGCTTAAAATACATTTCACAAAAAACGGAGGAAAGCTCCCAATTTTATTGCACCTCTAAACTGAAGTCAGTTATAGCACTCACATGGTGTCCCTGCCCATGCTGGGTGGTTGGACATAGATGATCTTTAAGGTCCCTTCCAATCCAAACCATTACAGGATTCTGCAATATGGATTGCACTGGGCATTGGATACAGGCAGGCAACAAGAAGCTCTGGGTCCATGCTGGTGCTGACAGCAACTTCATGTATGACCTCAGACAACTTACCTTCTTTGATCTATGTTTATTCCCTCCTTACTAAAATGGAGTATAATTTAGATTTGCCTGTTTATATAATCTTGCAGGGTCAGAATGGCATTTGAGTACTGAAAGGTAAAGTGAGCCATTTACAGAGTACTCAGTTTTGGAAGGTGGACATTTTTATGTCCAAGGAGGGTATGAAGCTGTGAGGAAACTTGGATAATGCAGACACTGTAAAACTATTTCTTTGATTTTCTGTTCTGAAAGACAGTCTCAAGTTCTTTCTTTGTATTAAGGCAAAACCATCAAGCATAAAACATGACTATGCCTTCTATGAGTATAAAATATTTCTGTACAGTGGAAATCCTGATGCTTTTTAGCTGGTGAGGCATCCTGCCAAGGGCTGTTAGGCAGGTGAAGAATTCTACCTGGTTGGGTGTGCTGCACTGCTAGGCTTGGTGCTAGCATATGCTGACACCTAGCACATGGGTTAATTAAGACTCAGGAAACTTTTCCTCAGGGTTATAAAGTTCTGTTTGGAAGGTGTCCCAGCATCCCCAAGGTAAGAACCTTCCCTGCTGTTGCTGATAAGTGCCTCACTAGAGCTGCCTTTTGGCCTTCATGATCTTCATTTTTCAAGATTCTTGGTGCATGTTCCCACTGTAACTACATGTTATTGGGTTCTTTTTGTGAAGAGAACTATTTTATGGCAGGCATTAGACAAAGTAAACACTCTGGTTTTAGCTAGTACTAAAAGTAAGGGAGGCTATTAAGTAAGGACCGCTTTTCTCTGTTGTCCTAAGGATCATTTGTATATAAGGGGAATTGTGTGAATAGTTGTGAACAGGCAGAGATCAAGGCAGATCAGTTCACCCTAAGATTGTTTTCTAAACCAGACAATGAATCCAAACAAACTGCAGGTCAGCAACTGAGAAAAAACCCCAAACAACTAAAGCTAGTCAGGAGTTATCTGTTTTAGAGTTTTATTTGTAAATAAAAGAATTTTTTACAAGTAAAGAGAATGATGTCATATGCAGTTTAAGAACTATGACTAAGAAAAAGTGAAAGACAGAAGAAAGGCTTCCTTTGCCTCATGAAAAGAGAGAGGTAATATTTTTACCCCAAATAATTAAAAGGCAGAGTAGATTCCTGTATGAAAACACAATGAAGAGCAATCTCTGTCATTTTACCACCAGGTAAACTTGCTGAGGTCAGCTCCTGGCCAAGGTGTAAGGCTAACCTTAGCAAGTTTACCTTGTGATAAAATTAACACACTTTGATCTTTGTTTTCACCTCAGGACAGCTCCTGCTTCTTAGTTACCTGAAGGTAAAAATCACACCTTCTTTATCACCAAAGCTAAGTCTATGAAGCAAACAGACCAGGAATAAGAAGAAATGAGAGCTGATATGTGGCATATAAACATCAAAGGAGGGGATGCAGGGTTTATTTTGCTTCATCAAGAGGAAAAAAGAAATTCAGGAATGAGATATGAGGCAGAATATATAGTGGAAATGGTAAGCATGATTAAATAGTATGTACAATTACTGCACAGTAGTGTTTTAGACAAAAAGACAAGGAGAAGGACATAGGAGAAATGACATAGGAAAGCAAGGAAATAAAGGGTGGACTAATGATGTGGAGCTAACTAAGGCAGAAAGTCTTTTTCTGGGACTTACAGAAATAAGGGGGAAACATAAAATGGACTGCATTCGGAAGTGCACTGGATGGTGAAGCTAAAAGAACAAACATGAGCAACAAGCCCAGGACTGTGCTAGGATAGCAAAATGGGATTACACTACACCAGAGATGGACTGATTTTGACCTCGTGAAATTCAATGTGATGTGTAGCCCAACTCACAGGGGAGCTGCAGGTGGTAGAGCAGGACTTTGAGGACAGCTTTATACAGAGATAAGTTTGTCCAACTGGTCTGTTTCACTGGGGAGGAGGTCAAAGGAGACTGAAGAAAGGAGCACAAGAATCTGTGATGGGACCTGGGGAAGGCAGGAATCTAGAAGACAGAGCATGTGGAAGCCACTGCTTAGTCTTTCTGTGCTTTTGACCATGGCTGCATGCACTCAACAAAATGTTTGCCATGTAATATCTGATGAACTTCTATAATTTCTCTGGTGTTCCAGATTGCTGTAGCTATTTCAATACTGTCATATAAATAATTGAAGTTTTTCTAGCTTTGGGGTTTGGGGATTTTTTTGGTTGGTTAGGTCCTCTGTTTTAATCAAGATCTTACTTCTGTGAGCCCTAATTTAGTCAGGTTATATATTTCAGAGCAAACAGCTTGCTTTTCCTAAGTACTTCTGTGAACTGAGCACAATGCCCCGAGGCAAGCAAATCCAAAGCCAAAGGGGGATGCACCCTTCATATTCTGCTAATTGATTGAAGGGGCAAATGATCTATAGGAAAAGTTGCATCATTAACTTAATTGAGGGCAAAGCCTAATTAGAGGGGAAATGAAGTAGACAGAGCCAGAGACACAGCAGGCCTTCATGTGAGATGTCAACAAACAGACATTGTAACTAAAACCAGACAGAAACTGAAGCACTTCATTTACATCTTTAATTTCAGTGTGAAAACATTTTTTTACAGTGATTGTGATGCGTTTGTGAGATTTTGGAGGAATGCAAAAATTTAACAGAACTAAACTGAAATCAACAAGCTTTCGCGTTGCAGAAAAAAAATCAACTGGATAAAGCTGTTTTAAAAAATCCTGAGCAAACTGACTAAAGTTACTTGACTGCCTTTGTGCTTCTTTAGTATATTTGAACTCTACATTCCTGAGGAAATCCAACAAGAACTGCACCAGGAATTTTACAGTAGTGAGTAAATAAACCGAGTAAATTGTGGTGGACCATATTGCCTCAGTTTGGCTCTACAGAATTCCTGAATGAAGAGATAAAATGTCACTCTTGCACATTTGTTTTTTAAATGGTTATTCTGGGCAGTTACTTTTCTGGCATCTTCTTGCTTGGACAAGGAGGCTTCCCTCCTCAGAATCACAAATTCCTGAGCAGTAAACTGGCGATGTTAAATTATAGAGGCTTGTTAAGTATTTTAAACATTAGTTTAATAACTGAACTAAAACAGGTGGCAGCAGTCTTTTCAGGACATTTTCTACTGTGTTTTAGGGGCTTTTCTTTGGCATGGAGCTCCTTTTTTTACCAAATGCAGGAATACAAACAAAACCTTTTCATAAGAAAAGCCACTTAAGTGAAATGAGGAATGCAAGCAGACATGTTTTGGCTACAGTGCAAGTCTTTAAAGTATATAGGCATTATTATACAATTCAGCTGCAGTCATATGGGTATCAAGCATTCTTTAAAAATCTGGGCCCTGAGCCTGCTCCCAAATATGCACCAAGTTTCTGTGAGTATATATAACTAAATAGTGTATAGATATGTTAATAAATGGAAAGGGAAAATTGATTTCATTGCAAAACCCAAGCCTACACAGAGTCAGAAAAATCACCACACACTAATTAACCAAAACATGTTTGAGCTGACCTCTTTTGTTTTATAAGGAAAATTATCAAGAGTTTGCAGCTTCACAAACCTCATGTTTTATTAATCAATGTAATTGCTTACCAAATAACAGACATCCCTGTGTTTAGAGCAACTGGACATTAAATAGATGCTTCTTTGTGTGTATTTTAGACTCCATACTTTTTGTCTTCTCCAGCTACACAACCATTCTCATGCCCCATCTCCTTCCATGCAGAGCAGCATTTAACTTCAAAACTTTGTCCTAGATCTGCTGACGTAGCTTTGAAACAAGAAACCTCCCAATGACTTCTTGGCAGATTTTATTTGTGCTGGATCACCATGTCATTCTCAAATCAATTCAAGAGTTTTTCCTCAAGACAAGTGAGAGCCCATAACCCAACCAAGATAACACCCTGGCTCCCTTGTAATTCAAATTTTCCCATACAAAGCTTGAAAATGCTGACTTTAGAGAGAAGAGAGGAAGAGGCTCCACTGAGTACAGTATTAGTAATTATGCATGTTGTGTGACAAGGAACACTAAATACACCTAAAGTAAGCCTAAACAAATGCATATTTTGCCATTCTTGCAGCTAAAAACCTTCAGGGCAATTCTTCTTTTAGTTCTCTTAAAGAACATTAGCTCAGAGCTCATTTTGATGGAAAATGGAATTTATAAAATTATGGGTTTCAAGACAGCAAAAATCACAGCAGTCTACAAATCACCAGAGCAGTCTTTCTTTGTGGTAAAGTTTGATGTAAAGTAGGTAATAAGAGGAAATCCTGCTTGGATCATACTGGAGTACAATAGTTGAATGTTAACACATTTATTATCACCTGTCACATCCCTATGAATGCATCATTGTGAACATTCATTTGGATCTAGGGCAGCATCATTAATCATTGTTCAAAAAAAAACCCCACAGTAGTTAATTATTTGTCTCAACATATTGCATTTAAATCATCCTCCTCATTAAATCAATTATGAAACAATATAAGTATCCTAATCGAGCTACTAAGAACTAGAACATTGTGGCAAGATAGAACTATGAAATAATCATATCCTTATTTTCAAATACATAAAGTCTTTTATTCCTTAGCAAAATCATAGAGTTTGGGAATCAAATTAGGAAACCTTTCCAGGATACATTAGCTGGGATTTGGCAATGTGCTACCTTTGTCTTGTGGCTTTTTACAGCTTGGAACACAAGCAGAACCTCCTTTGTGTGTGTTCATACCATAGGCTGTAAACATATCTCATGATGCAAATAACTTTTTAACACTTCCTATTGTTCCCTATGAAATATAGAACACAATGGAAGTTACTGAAACCCCTATGTTTTTGAAAACATGGCCCAAATGTATATCTAAGTCATTTTCTCAAGAGTGGCATTCACTGAATCAAATATTGACTTGTGTATGTCTGAATTATCTGTCCCAGGCTGCCCTTATCATAAGCAGAGGGAAGGAAGCAGTTTCAAGACTTAATTCATCTTCCTTATTTTAGCTATCTGCTTTGGGATAAGATGAATCACATCCTAGAAGTACCTCTTTTTTCCATTGACCCAAGAGGGAGTCCAGAATTTCTAGGTGTCAAGATAAGGATGCCTGCACTTCAGTAATCCATCAGCCTAGTGGATAGATAACACAATATAGGCAACGTGGACTTGAAAGCTCAAAAGCGAAGAATGAATAGATGCAGGCCTTTGATTATGTACACCTGCAGCATCACAGAAGACATGAAGCTATACCAAGGACTTGATTATAAAGAGTGGTGGGACACAGCCTAGCAAACGAATAGAGGTGATAAAATGACCTGGAAAATAAACTGCAAATTTTTCTACTGATGGAAATATTCTTATAGACAACAACTACTAATTTTGTGGGAAATATATTCTATCCAAATGCTAATAATTTCTGTAGGTTTTAAATTTTCTTTTGTTTTGACAAGGTTCCCATAAAATTGTAGATATTTCAGCTGCTGTCCTTTTCAGTTGTTGGTCTTTCTATAGTAAAATTCTATTGTGATCTCTTATGGCAATACTAATTCCATCAAGTACATGAAATCACTCTAACCATTTTGAAGTCTCAAATTCACTGTCAACTCAGGCCTGACTTGACTTCAGTATTATTGAAAAGTGCTTTCTTACCCTCCTCACTCTTTCAGAAAGGGGAGATATATGACTTGATTTGTTTAGAGGTAAAAACACTGTAATGGTGATTCACTTCAACAGCAAATCAGTTCCACCTCCAGTACTGACTTAAGCCATTTTTGCTTCTTTTTCAGAAAGGTTCCCCACAGACTGTTCTCTGTTTTGAGGTTTGCATTAAATCTGGTCTGAATAGTGCCCAGACCCATTTTTAGGTATGATTGAATCTTAGTTTTGTGATAGGGCAACTTTATAGTCAACTTAGATTTGATAACCTACCCCTCTGGCAGAAAAAAATAGTCCTTGCAAAATGTAGACATGAAGAGTGTAGGAAAGCCTGTCGATTTTAACCTTTCTCTTTCACATCATGGTACATGAGCAACATGACAAATATCTTTATCTTTGGAACAGAAAATCTTGTTCTGAACATCACCCTTCACTGAATAAGAACTAGTTCTATCATCCTTTCCTGCTCCATAGTGATTGGTAAATTTCTTTCTCTTCTCTTTGACAGGTTGCAATAGAAGTACATATATAATTTTTCATCTTTTGTAATTTCCAGAGTAAAATTCGACACTTTACAGACTTTTTTTCTTTGTTACTATACTTCCCAAAACAACCCTTTCTCCAATAAACTGCAATTAATAGTTGGTGGGGTTTTCTTAAAAGAAATTTTAAAATAAGTAGGGAAGAAGATAAAGATATCTAAAAAACATTTCCTTTCATAGGAAAAATAATGTTAATTTAAAAAATATATTTTTCTAGACATCCACTGTTAATTACATCTTCCAAGGTTTCTATAAAAACTAACATTTGTCAACAATTACCACTTGGTGCTATATAACACTTCTTTCAAAATATTTGGAGATACCTACTGTGCACTAACTATGGGCAAATGCTGATTGTTAATAGCTTTTATTATATGTGGTCTTGTTACTGGTAAAAACATAATGAACTTTCAGAATAATTTCATGCTAAATCAGAACTCATTTTATTTTTAGCAGCATTGTGAATAGTTACACTAAACTTGCGAAACAAAACTCTAAATCCCAGGAAGGAATAAACTGTGAAGAACTAATTGACTTGTGAATGGTTTCTTTGCCTCACTGTCTGTACACACTAAAATTCAGCTCACTGTGCATTTAATAAGTCAGTTACAATTACAGGACATAGATGGTTAATTAGAAACTTAACCTCAATTTCCACAAAGGACTGACATCCCCTTTTCACATAAAATCTGCAAAATATTTGTGTAAATGAATGTGGAATTTTGTGGACATGGTAGCAAGGCAAATTTGTCAGATTTACCACATTTACCAAATTGTCAGATTGCTTTCGGATTTAGGAGGTACAGGCTCTTTGTGAGCTTCTCACAGACAAAGGCACGCTGATCCTTAGCACACTGACAACAACAGAGCAAGTTGCCGCTGTCTTCACTGTGAGGAGGATTCAGATCAGAAGACAGCAGTATCGTCTAACATGAAGGAATAGGGGCTGCCCTTTTAGCAGGGCTCTCTCCCAGGAAGTCAGAAGATGATCTGCTCTACGCTCAGCAGGAGATGTCAACAACTGTATAGAAGTTATGATGGGTGTTTCAGATTACATGAGGAAATTATGACTTATTCAGAAAGGTCATATGTAAAACATTCCCTTAAATACATTCCCCTCAAATTAGGTCAGCAGTTTACACAAATAATGTATTTTAGGCCTTGTTTCTTATAAAATAACTGAAAAAAATCTGTGAAAGGTGCTTTAGGAAGAAAACAGAATTCAAAGCAAGTTAAAAAACCAGCAAAATAATAAAAAAATTAAAACAAAGAAATTAAAATTAAAAAACCCTAAACCAAACCCAACAAACAAACAAACCCCCTAAAAACAAAAACAAAACAAAACAAAACCAAGGGTAAAACCCTGCTTCTCTTTGTGCTAGGAGGTGGGCTTTGCCCACAGCAAAACTGGTGGAGATGTTATAGTGGTGACAATAGCCATAGCATTTTCATGACATTTTTGTGGCACCGATGAGAGTGTCAGGAGCCAGGGGCTGGGGGGGAGCAATCAAATTCTCTGGCTGTCTGAGACATGCTCTTGAGCAAAACCCAGCTCCTTAGGCTTGGGTCAGGGAAGACAGGATTTGGCTCATTAGGATGTGTGAGTAGATTAACATGACAAATTAACTGTTAATCCAAGTAGTAGCCAACTATTAATACACTCCTCAAGAACACTACCTTCGTGGTTTGAACTTGTAACTCCTGGCGTGTTTTGAGTTTGGAGGGTGAATATGAATTAGTCCCCTGTCTAGAGGCACATGTAGTGGTCATCTGGGTGAACAAATACAGGTAAGGCTATCCCACAGCCTTCATAAAGATACTGAGATTGGAGTTGGAATTTGATCATGGAGAAGACACTTCAGACTTTGTATCTGAAAAAATGAAGATATTTTGGTAGGGGGAATGAGTTGGAGGGATGTGCTCAAAGCCTGCCACTTTAGCCATGTTGCCTTATGTAGCTGCTAACTATTAATGCTTTTCCTCCGCAGAGCTCTGACTGGCTTTTTTTAAAAAAACCTATTACCTTATTATTTGTTAGCAATCAGATCAGTACAAAAGTATTTTAAATATCATTGCAAAATTTTCTTTACTCCACTGAAAATAAGAACTAGTCTGACAATTCCCTGCATCCACCTCTATTTCACTTGCTTGCAAGTTTGGTTTTACTTTTCTTGCAGTCAGTGGAAAATGTCTGTGATCACAGCTAGAGAAAAAGAGATTTCAAGCACACTTGTTTAAGTTCAAGTATTCCAATTTATATTGGTATGAGGAGGAAAAAGTTTACAAATAATACTTAAATAACAAGTTTTAATTTCAAGGGCTTAGTTAATTTAAATGATTTAAAAATAAACAAAAAAGAACAATATGTATGTGACTCAACCACCAACAAAAACAGGTACCTAGCTTGGACATATTTATGCAAGTAAATCTAATTTTGCCACTACTGAATTCTTGGCTCTATCAGTTTAAAGACAATTTTATTTTATTCTCACCAATGACTAAAGGACTAGTCCTCCATCTGTAATGGCTAAATCTCTCAGATATGTTTCAGTCTTACAGATAGTTTTCAATCCCTGCATCTCTATGTATTTACATTAGCAAGCTTTTATTGTCCATTAAAAAAAAGTATGCCAAATTTTACCTGAACACATAAAATATAAAATACTGTAGAGAAATACACAGGCAGTTTGTTTTTGATATGGAGTTTTTCATTTGTACAGTAATTTATTTTAAGTTTTACTTGTCAGTAAACTATTCTTCAGTAAATTATGTTTTAAATTATATATATGCTTATATATTTATAGAGGTATAAGGGACAGACTTTGCTTATTTTTTAAATACAAAAGGATTCAGGGATTGCACTGGTTTTAGGACTTCAAGCATTTGTTTCCCATGATGTAGGAGACCTTGATGATAGTTTGTAAATAAAGGATTCTGTTTTTATTTTTTTAAAGAAAACCAAAAATAATAAAAAATGAAGATTCCTTATTGAAAAGGGAAAAAAAAAAAAAAGAAGAAAACATCCAACCCAAACCCCAAAACTCTACAGCATTGTAAGAGGAGAAGAAAAAGACTAAAAGTTCATTTCAACATAGTGATTTATAGGGAAAGGCTCAGCAGCTTACATAAAACCAAAAGGGGAAGTGGTCAAACATTGGGTCAAATCTTCATTCACATGTTTTGTAATAAAAGGTTGACTGTAGCCTTTGAGCCTTGCTTCCAGTCACAGACAATGGCAATTGCAGAGCAAGACTAATAACAGGATTTAGCATAAATCCACCACAGGAAGTGAACAGTTGTACTGGCAAATAATTAGCCAGGGAACTTTTTATGGCAGCATCAGGATGCTCTCTGTGCTTTAAAACATTGTCTGCAATTGTGAGCATGGAAAAAAAAAAAAAAAGAATAGCCGCTTCTCCCTCCTCCCTATTTGTAGAAGACATTTAAATATGGATCAGTTTTACAGCATTTAAATATTTTTTCTTAGTCTAATTTTGTAGCAATAGTGTAAGTATTGAATTTTCATTTAAAGGGGCTTTTTAATTTTTTTTCTCACTGATTTTTTTTTATTGCAAGGTGGATTGTGTTTATTTTTCATGGCTAACAAGTGGGTTCAAAGCAACACTTTGATCTTGAACCCCTGCCAGATTGCAGCAGCTGAAATCCCCCCTGTGCAGTAAAGTAGACCTGTACTCACAAAGCCTGGCTAATTTGCAAAGGAATGTCAAAATTACTGGCACAGCTGACTACTGTGGTGCAGTACAGTCTATAGTTTTTCTAATGAATGGAGATCTGCTTTTCTCCATATGTTTGCTTGTCACTTGTTAGAAGACTAAGTATTGACTTCTCTAAACAAGGAATTTCTCTCATTGCATTAAAACAAACAAGCAAACAAATTAAACAAAACCAAACAAAAACAGACCAGGTACTGTGAAATTTTTACTTTTCGTAAGAGATACTTTTCTGGTAAACAATGCAATTAGATCTGAAGAAAGCAGCCTATCTGTTCTTTTGCATTTTACAAAATCTGCAAAAAAATCAAAGACTAGCTAAGGAAGAATATGCAGGTTATATGTGAGTGCTCTGAATGCATTTCTACATCTTTGGTCTTCATCAGTTCTGCCCAGTGAGAGTGATATTTCTTCTTCTGGAAGTGAGATACATTAATGAAACTCTCTGAATAGAACTCCATCTCATTTCCATTGCCTTTATATATCTGCTCCCTGAACACTGAAAAAAAACCCCAACCCCAAACCAAAACCCCCAACCAACCAACCCCCCCCATCCCCCAAAACGAAGAAGGAAATAAAATCCCCACCCAAGTCACCTGTGAGGAGGCTGTTTCCTTAGTGTATTGTCTCAGAATCCAAGAAACTAGAAGTATTTAAGATAGGGTAGAAAGTTCACAGTAAATTGTTTGGTTTGTGTATTACCAATCATTAGTTTAGTGAAGGAAAGCAATGACAAAATCTTTGGATGCTGATTCACAATGTAACTTGAGAAACAAATGTCCAGAACTGCACACCGGTTGTCTATAAACCTGAGTCTGGCTCTATAGAGGTCAAGGAGGGAGCAAGGTACCTCAAACCTTCTGAGGATAGCAAATCATCATCTGGATGCCCAAACTAGACCATGGGTTACACGAAAAAAAAGAAAATACCTACAAAACTTACATATCTTTCAGGATTTAGACTGTATCTGTTCAGCTGATAGTGAAGCTATAGTGTGTTGCTTTATAGGTGCTAACCTAAGCACTGCCAGCAACAGAAAAAGCAGAGAAACAACAGCTTTCTAGCAGCATTGGAAATTGGAGCATAAACTGTGCGTGTACTTGAGCACACTCCACTTTAGCAAGAGGATAAGGGAGTCCAGAGCCCATTCTGTGTTAACACACATTTGTTGAGGCAATTAAGTATATACAGGACTTATATTTTTTTCTTTTGATGTGTGTGCATGTGTGCAAATAGACAAGATTGGCAAAGGACTAGAGAAAGGAAATAATATTACCTATAATATCCCAAGTAAGGAACTGAGGCACACAGAAATTACCAACAGGATTTTCAGAAGGATTAAAGCAGCATGACTTTAGTGGCTGTGTTGCATTAACATCAAATGTGGTTTGACCCTCAGTGATTTCTTCAAAGTAAGACTGGAAGCAGAACAGGAACCAAACCCAGGTCAATACTCAACCCACAAAACCATAATTACTTTCCTTATTTCTTTTCTATATTTAGGGGGTAAAAAAGGTGACATATGCTTGCAGGGTGACCTGTCATGCTGCAAAGTCTCTACTTATACAACTCCAGTCCCTCTCATTTTAACTAACTCTAATTTTGAATGCTGTCTTTGGCATTCTGCCTTGGACTTCTCACAAGGCGCTTTTTTTTCTTTTTTAGGATTTTTTTCTTTATTTTCTTCCTCTTCTTAAAAGAGAGATAGTAAATGTGAATAAATGTGAATAATTATTTCTCTATGAAGAACAGATCTTTTGTAGTCAAGTTTGGCATCACTGTCATTTCTTATTTTTATAAAGTTTAAACTAAACCCATGATATTTATACTGTGAAAATCCCTAAGAGGTTCCAAATGAATCATTCATCTGAGCTTCCAGCAAGAGGTTATATTTTTTTTAATGTTCTGTTTATGAGAGCTCTTTTCTGTGTAGTTTGGTTTGCATTCTTAGAGAATTATGTTATGAACATTAAAATTCTAATTTTTTTTTGAATGGTTCATACAAAATATGTAGATCAAACCAGTCATCAAATAAAAAGAACTAAAAAACAATTTGTTTCAGGATACAATTACAGAAATATAACATGCATTTAAGAGGAATGTGCATAATGTACAAGTTCTGGTATGCAGTATATATACTATGTCTACATATTTAAAAAGGAAGAGAATAGAGAGAAAACATTCAAGGAATGAAGAATGGGGTCAGATTTTGAACCAAAATTCACAGATACATTTGTATCTACAGAAGTATGTGGTTCAAGAATGCTATAGCTATGTTTTATGGCTAGCAACATCTGTGAAGTTTGAAGCACAGCTTTCTTCTATTAACTGCAATTACATGTATAAAATAATGTTTTCCTTAGCATGTAAGTTTTGTATCTGTAAATTCAGAGTTAGATTTGCCTGCCCAATAAAATAACAATAATAGCAATAACAATAACAGTAAAATAACAATAATAGTGACTTAGTATACATTTGCAACTGAATGCTACAAAATCATTATGATTTGATTGAAAAATGTATCAGTATCAGAAAAGTGCTAGTATATTTGCAAACAAAATCGTTACTGATAGTGCCTTGGGTATGTAGAAAAGTATTTTCGGACTGTCTCAGCTTTCCTAAGATGAGCCTGTTTGGTTGTAGGGACATTTGCCCCCATGTTGGTATGGCTGTTCTTTAACTGCCAAATGCTTTTAACCTGTTTGTAGTATGGAAGATACTATAGAGAAGTTACTTGAGTTCCAGACAGCCTAAGTCTTGCATCAACTGTAAGCTGACTTAACCAAAATCTGAAAATTAGTATACCTCATGCTTTTCTTATCAGATCTTTATTTTATATACCAAATTATAGGTGAAACTGGCATATCAAATACAGGAAGAAAGATTTTTATGTTGTTTATTCTATTAGCATTAATTATTTTTTTAATTTATACATGCTGAAATTTTCTGAAGTGTCTTTGTTGGGAAAAAAATGGGAAGTTCCCTGAGAAAAAGAATTTTTTTCCTCTTAATTTCTTCCACAATTAAATGCAACTGTAATAAAAAATCATCATGGAGAATTTCTAAAGTCAGTTTCCACAGAAACTGTCTCTCTATGATATGGCGTTATATAATTATATAGTAATTTGTGAGAACAAGTTAAGTGTTTGCTAATGACGTTTATAGGTGTCAAAAAAATTATAAATGTCAGTACAGTTCACCAAAAGTGCATTCAAGCACTGTATGAAGAAAAGGCAGCCTTGAAATCAAGCACATTGTTTAAAAAGCAATGGCAATTATCTTTTTAGACAAAGTTCACTAACACTTGCAATATACAACATATGTAACTCAGGATTTGATGGTTTTCATAGCACAGCTAGAGGACTGAAAGCAGATGTCACTCACAAGGACCTCACAGCTCCAGTGAAGATGTCAGGTGGATTATCAGAACAGGCCATCAGCCCAGTACAGCCAGCTGAAGTGCATATATGTGCTTAGAGCAATAGTCTGTGCAAAAACTGAAGGACAAAGACTCCTCTATGGAGTCTCTTCTCCAAGGAAAAAGGGGTCACTGCATCCCTGACACGGGACTGAGTCTCAGGTACATTAAGCAGGATCTCCACTAGCTTTAATCACCTTGTGTCATTGTCAGTGTAGAGGAACAAGGATCTCAACAGGGAATTTATCCCATCCTGGTAAGTGTCAAAGCTCGACAAGAATGCTTCACTCAGGTATTGTTTTACCACAGAAAAGGCTGAATGAGTTGTAGAAATAATGAGTAAGTTACATAACTCCAGCTGCTGACATACACAATGAAGACACAAATAAGTGCTTTATAGACTCAATTCATGTGACCTGCTTTAGATACCTTCTCTAAAAAAAAATTAAACATGTTAAAGAATTATACAAATGGAGTCTTGAAAACTGTGTGTAACTGCATTTTATCAGATGACCTTCATATTAGGTGTCTTAAATGGAAAATACTAAATGTAAATAATACAATTTCTACCATACATGAAATTATTTTTACTTTTAAGTCTTCAGGATATGGGTGGTGGCAAAGAGAAAACAGTGAACAAAACTCACAGAAGAAGGAGAGGGAAACCACAGAAAAGTGGCTTTACCTCTGTAAAAGAAGAAGAGATAATGACAAGACTCAGAATGATACAGAAGGTGGAAAGAAAAGAAATAAAAGTTTTCCTGTGAACAGCCACTCCAAGGCAAATGAACATTAGAATCACAGAATCATAAAATCAGTTGGGTTGGAAAAATTCTTCAAGATCATCAAGTCCAACCCTTGGTCCAACTCCAGCTCGTTTACTAGATCATGGCACTCGGATTAACATCTGTCTTTGACAATGTGACACACTGGCAATTGTCTATGCAATGACAATAATTAAGTGTTGGGAATCAACATTGAGCTGTTAATTATATGAAGAAGCAAAACTAGTTAAAAATTTCAAAGAAATTATGCTGAAAATAAAAGTATATAATTAGCAAAACTAGGAGAAAAAGGAAAATGGAAAACTGTTGTATTTATTTTGAAACTATTATAGACACATTCATTATATATTTTGCCATATACTTCATTTGAGGTTTGTTAGTAATCTCTTGGTCTGGTTTTATACACAAACTTAGTTTTGAAACTGATTAAGTGAATTTTAAGAAAATAGATCAGCATTAAATAAAAAATCCACCCTGAAAATTTACTTAGTATTAAAAAACAGTATGGCTGACTGCAGCTCCAAGCTCACAAGGTTCTTAATTTATCAGTATAAAACGTAGTATTAGAGCCCAGCGCTCTTAACAATCACTACTACAGAAATCATTACTTGCATATACACTGCTGATTTCAACATGGAGTGATTGGGCTGGGTCTAAGAGTAAGATAAGTTACAAGTAAATGTTGCTTGGTCAAAACCATGCAGCGATGACCTTGTCCCAGGCACAGTGAACAAAAATTAAATTAAATGCTGTAGCTGCTATGTTTGTGGAAAGAGTGGGAGATGGAGAGGGGGGATACTATTTATACTGTGTATATATATATTTAGATAAATGTATATATATTATATATTTCAAATAAAAGTACAGTTTATGCCAAGAGCACATTGTGAAAGAGTAAGGAACAAAAATCGTAGGGAAGGCAAAGACTAAGGCCTGTGTTTCAGTTAGTAGATTTCTTTGCCTCTGA
Organism: Pithys albifrons albifrons; assembly: GCF_047495875.1. Taxonomy (NCBI): domain Eukaryota; kingdom Metazoa; phylum Chordata; class Aves; order Passeriformes; family Thamnophilidae; genus Pithys; species Pithys albifrons. The sequence continues at coordinate 42,684,176 of NC_092458.1, forward strand.
ATTTGTTCCCTTCAGACACTGTTCTGTAGGTTAATAATCCTCGCGATTAGAAAGTGTTTTCCTGATAATTCATCTAATTATACCCATCCGTAATCTCTTCCCAAAAACCTCTCCTCATTTTACCTCTTTGGCATAGTCTAAACAGGTCTTTTCTTTTAGCTTGGTCTTTCAGCTAAACAAGCCTTTTCAACTCAGTAGCTGACTATGTGATACCCCATATAACTGGAATCCAAATCTACAAATTGCTGAGCAGCCCCAAATTTCATTGATTTATAAAAGGCAATGAAGGTTCTTACTGTCTCACAATTTAATGACTAGCATTAATAAAAATATATGCATTTAAAATAGACAAAAAAAATTCAGCCTTGCTGTGCATGTAAAGTATATAAACACAAAACTTTGTTTCTTCCCAGCACTCTCTTTTTCCAAGAAAGCATAGAGTTACACTTTTGGTAATAATTGCTATAAAATATTTCCTTTCAGGAAAGTCTGTATCTACAATGTGTATATTCTGGAAAGAATATGGCTTACTCTGATAATTTTCTGGGAAGACAGGACCTTTAATTTTAAGAGTTCAAAAATAAATATTTCACCAATACTTACGGGCCCCGTTTTGTGAGGGGTGAATGCCACAACTCCTGGGATAGATTCTTATGTATGCCAGCTTCTACAAATTAAATACTCTTACTTCAGCAATGCACTCAAGCTGCAGTATCTTGAAAAATAGTGACTCTAATTTTCTTAGCTGTTGTTCAGCTAATACTAAATGTCCTTTTCTCCTGTTTCTATTATACTGCCTGTACTAGGGAATAAAGCTTTTCCCAGTGAAGGACTTAAGGTATATGGCTTTGTAATTGTTTTCAGACATCTAAAGAGAAACAATAGAGTCTGCAGACTCTATTATTCTGGGGTGTGGGGGTTCAAGTCACTTACTGCCATATATTTTGAAACACCCAAACAGCTAAAAATAAAGGCACTTGGGACATATAACTGTATTAAAATACTTAGATTTCTTTTCTTCTGTAGACTTTTAGCAAGCTACATAAGAGGACTGCTTCTCATGTCAACCAGAATACCTTCTGGAGTTTTCTGCTTGAGAGCTATGAAGCTAGTGTTCATCACAGAATTAGTATTCATATGATTAAGGACATAGAAAATGTTTCCAAGATTGTCACTGTTATCAGACAGAAGGTGAGAACCTCTAAAGTTTTTAGGGGTCTGATGACGGGAAAGTTGAAAGGTCTTTCACATGGCTTGGACCTCTATGAGACCAATACCCTAACTACTCAGAAAATGGAAACACTTGGTGGAAATATATGATCAACTCAGTGGTGTTCTATGTATCCAGGACTGACACAAAAACAGGGAAAAAACTCAGGTGACAGGGCCTGCCAGTGGCACAAAACTATTGAGGATAGTCAAAGCTGACTGAGTAGAAATGTAGCAGGATCACATGGTAATTGGGTGGCTGAGTAACAAAACAGAAGGTGAAATTCAATCTGACTAAGCAGAAAGAAGCATAGAAGGAGAAAAATAAACCTAATTAAATATATGCTTTTCACTATGTATTATCATCCAGAAAAGAAAGATTGGAGTCATTATGGACAGATTTAAAAAAATATCCAAATACTACACAGCTATAAAAATTCAATTTTAAGGGTAGAAAGTCCTGCAAAAAATAGTAAAAAAAAACCAAACCAAAACCAAAACCAAAACCAAACAAAAATAAAAGCATCCTTATGCTGTGTTACAAATCAACATCATAGCCGCATTTGGACATTCTCTTATGAATCTGATTACCTGTCTCATAAACATCATAGCAGCCAGAAACCTAAAATGAACTGAGGCCAGTGCATGACTGTGCATTTGAGGTAAGTGAAGAAATTTGGACCATATCAAAATTGTTAAAATTTTTGGCTAAAGTTTGCATAGTCTGTCCTCCTGGATGTACCCCATTATTGCAAGATGCCTTTTCAATGGTTTCTTCTTCCCAGATGAGCAGATCCTGAACACCAGCCCCCCTGGTTGCTGAGGGCCTTCTTTATCTATTTTACTAACAGAACTATCTCATCTGTCCACAGGTTCAGCCACTCAGTGGCAAGATACAACAAAGTTTGATTTGCGCAGTGAGAAAGAGAGAAAAACATTAAAACTTTTCTTCATGTCTCTCCCAGACTCAGCATCAGTCCTTCACTGTATTCCTCTACCCACCCTGAGTGTCACATGGCTCATAGTAGAGGTGTGTCAATATGTAGCAGTTTTGCTCTTCTGCTCTTTCATACTCACATACTACCCCTGCTCCACTGTGGGCTGGGATTGATGAGGCACATCCTCCTACCAGCTCATCTTTGAGCTGAGAGAAAGGCATAGCTGGACTGAATGTAAAGCAACTCATAGGAGGTCACTAGAAGGTCCCATCTACCATCTGCTGTTGGAGACAGGATGTTAGACTAAACATAATTTAAATCTCGATAAATAACCTTACTAATATGAATAACATTTAGATACATGACTTTCATTTTCTAAGCCTAAAGATTATATATCCTTAAAAAGAAAGAAAACATCATGAAATCATCATATATATATAAAGCCAATATATTGTCTATAAATAAAATAGGATAATTTCATATTTTTTTCAGACGGAGCTCTTCCCCTAAAAATTATTATCTCACCAAGTTTTCATCAGAGTGTCCTTATTAACCTTTCTTCACAAAATAAGGAGCTGTTTTATTGACAAAGCCACAGATGCAGGGAGAAAAGGTAAGATGTCCTTTTGAGGCAAGTCTTCTCATCTGACTGCTGGATCATTTAAGCCACCTGTTATTTGATCCCTGACCTTGCCATAAGAAATTGCTTCGTAGTAGATTGCAGACTTCCATTGGCAAACATGCTGAAATAGTGTACTCAGAGAGTGGTTGTTGATTAATTATGCATACTTCATGTCAATGAAGTCTCTGAGCATGTCAGAGGGTTGAACACAGAAGGAGGTGTATTGTTTCTGATTTTCTCTACTACATAACATTCTCAGTCTGCACAAACAGAAGGGCAATGCATCTTGCTGTTTTTAACAAAACTTGCACATGATATTTTTCTAGCTGAAAAACCAAAAGGCTTATGTGAAATTACTGTTTAGAAGTAGGCAAGAGGAATGCCAATTGAACATTATTTGTGAACTGTTACTTGTGCAAGGGAAAGCTGAACTATATAAGGAGAAGTGTAATTCATTATCTGTACACTGGGAATCTGCAGAATGTGGTTTTTTCCTCTTGTATGAAAGTGCAGCTGTGATCCCGTAAGGGATCCTGAATACTCTGAGCTCAAAACTTAGTTACTTAGTAACCAGAATGGAAATGAAATCCGGGAATTAGACAGCCTAATATCTCCATAACTATAGGTGGACCAGGTGTTCTCAAGAGCTAGCATGAACTTCTAGGACACGCTCAAGCCCTTCCTAGAACTCTGGAAGACAGGAGTTTACCCTGAGGCTAGGTTTGGGCAACTTTTTTCCAGATATTTACCAAAAGATAGTCCTAAACATAAATGACGGGTTGAATATTGTGTGCAGTTTTGGGCACTTCAATATAAGAAAGATATTAATCTCTTAGAGAGTGTCCAAAGGAGGGTAATGAAGATGGTGAAGGCCCCTTGAGGGGAAGGCATATGAGGAGCAGCTGAAGGCACTTATTCTGTTCAGCCTGGAGAAGAGGAGACTAAGGGGAGACATCACTGCAGTTACAACTTCCTTGTGAGGGGATAGGGGAGGGGCAGGCACTGATCCCTTCTCTGTGGTGACCAGTGACAGGACTAGAGGGAATGGGCTGAAGTTGTGTGAGGGGAGGTTTAGGTTGGATATTAGAAAAAGTTTTTTCACCCAGAGGGTGGTTGGGCACTGGAACAGGCTCCCCAGGGAAGTAGTCACAGCACCAAGCCTAATAGAGTTCAAGAAGCTTTTGGATGATACTCTGAGGCACCTGGTTGACTTTTGAGACTGGTCTTGTGCAAGGCTATGAGTGAGACTTGGTGATCTTTGTGAGTCCCCTCCAACTCAGCATATTCTGTAATACTGTGATTCTGTAAATGAGGACATATACATAAAATATCCTAGTGTTTATATATCCTGTCTAAGTGGAGAGCTTTGCATCCAGGGGTGTTTGAATAGAGCTGTGCCCCAGGTACCCTGAGAATCTGAACTAATAGGATTTTGTGTGACACCATCATTCCCTCCAAAAGGAGCTCTGTACTTCTAGGAATGTACAAGTCATAGTGCCAGAAAGGCAACAGGCAGGAAAGAGCTTGACTCTGAAACATCACTTTTTGGGAGAAACAAAGTTTAAGGTAAGTCATATGTTATCTAGTTCCTCTTAATAAAAACGTTTATGTTTTCTTTTACCTTAAACTGCTATTGGATATAAAACATGAAACCCCCTACATATATAAAAAAATGGAACCAAAAAGGCTGCTCCAAACCACCATCCAACCACCCTACATCGAAGCCGTAACTGGAACCACAGAAATAGTTTGCAATAGACAGACCTCCTTTTTGGTAACCTAGAATTAATTGAATTTACAGAGTAGTACTCTACTTAGCAGTATGTCACATCCTAGTTCCTAAGTTCTTTCCGTTTCAATTTTTCATCCCCTTAACTCAATTTTCACCCTTCTTTGTTTAAAAGAGTCAAACAGACTCATTGCATACTGTGCTCATATGCTGCCTACTAGGACATCATCAACTCTTCTGGAAACATGAAAACTTGAAGGTCTTAACAATGGCTTGCTTCTCCAGAAACTGTATCATTAGAAAAAATTATTTTTTTACTATGAAGTGTAATTTGCAGCTGTGTTGCTTATATTGCAGTGATTAGAGCTCACCATATCTCTGCACAACATCTACTCTTAAACAAGGAGTGACTAGCAAATTTTTCTTTTTTCCTGGTTTTACTGAAAATGGGATAGAGAGTGAGAGAAATGACCTCAGAAAAGTGGAGAGGACGAAGACATTAAGGAGATATGGGAAAGCTGAAAGCCTTATAATTGAATCAAAGCTTATGCTAATAGATCGCTGGAGATCTGGTATGTGAAACATTTGCCTCATTTTCTGAAGCAACACTTTCTAAATGCAAATTGCTATCAATGCTAGTCCACCAATTACTTCATATTTCAGTTCGTTTGGAATAAAACTGAGTAATTTGTTAATGATCATTGTGTTCGCATAACTCCTTTTCCTCACACATTAAAACCTGATAGTACCTCATCATTATCATAATGTCATTAGAAGGTTCAGCAAAAAGATGAAATTGTAATTCAAAATATATTTCTCTAATTCTGATGTCCTGTTATTGTAGGAGACATTTTTCATTTTACGTAATTATTTTTTCTATAGTTTTCAATCCAGTCATCTCATGTTTCCTTTTGCAGGTGTTGAATGTGCATAACATTTTGATCTCAAATAACACAGACTAAAAATCACCTAAAAGAAAAGGAAAAAACAATAATATATAGTTTTTCACATGGATGGAAAGTATATTAATCCTTTATTGATTCTCCATTCTGCATTCTAATTCTTACAGATCTAGATATATCACTATTGTGTAACTGGGATAAATATTTAGGCACCAGATCCAACAATGTTTGTTGTTGGAGGCATGCAGTTGTGTGTAAGCACTGAGGTAACTGTGCCCAGTAGCATTTGACTAAATGCAGATGAGCAACATCAAAATTTCTGTTCCATATGAAACCTTCTAATATTGAGTTTTAAAGTATTCTTCTAAAGAAACCATCAAAAAGAAGATGACAAATAAGCAAGGCAGCAAGCAAATAAATAGAAGTGGCTCTCAAATAAGGAGGAAAAAACCCCCAAACCTAGAAGTGTTGCATTTCTTCAGCATCCTATACAAAAGACCTGCTCCTAAAATACAGAGAAAAGCACAAGTAAGTTTTTAAGAATGATCTTGAATACAAGACACTAAATGTTAAAAGTCTGCAAGTGATAAACAAACCTTTAAAGTTTTGGCTTCCACTGTTATGAGAGTCAGAGCCGTTTGACAAAAGGAGGGCTGGTTGGAGTAAAATGGAAATTGCTTGGGGGAAAAAAAAATAACTGAAAGGGAAGGAGTGGATGAGGGGACCAATGGAGAAATACTGTAATGAAATGAGCCTGGAGACTGGGAGGAGGCATTAGTCTGCCTAAGTAAGGCAGAAAGTAACAAAATGAGAAAAGGTGGCATGGGTAGGAAGATAGCTGGGAGCGATGGGGCAGAACATTCTGTCCTCTGCACACACTCCTGCCTGCAGGAGGACTCCAACAGAATTTAAGGTCCAGAATCTCAGCAAGTCTTGGGCAGAAACCACTGACCACCATTAACCATCCTCTGGCTGGTTTGTCTGGTCTTACCAATCCTCTACAGCAGTGACTCGCTGAAGGTACTCAGTGAAGGTACTCTGCCCTCAAGCTGTTGGTTATTGGTCTTCTGCAGCCAGAGACCAGAATGGGACACCATTCTCACTCCTCATCATCTTAAAATCAAACCCACTTTCCCATTTAAAACATCATAAATGGTGACCAGAACAGAAAGCAAAGCAAACCCTGTTCCACCAGCCTGTCTGTCAGAGGGTAACCCACAGCAAGAAGTGAGACAGGCTGCCCGGAGAGGCACCTGACTGCTTCTGTCAAAGACCATTTGTACCTCGAGTGAATAAGATGTTTCCAGCAGTCTGGACAGACATATCTCATGTTTATTGCTTGTGAAGTTCAAAATAGAGCTCATATGTTTCCCACTATCCCAGTTTCTGCATAGATGGGTTCAAAGAATTAGATAATAAGGCTTTTAACACAAAAATAAAATTGAATTTCAGTTCTAGAAATTTATACTGTCTTCCTCCACGCACCCCCTCGTTTTTGGCTGTGTGCATTCCTCATTACCTGTAGAAATCAGTAGCCCAATTTACTTTACTTTTAGAGAAATCTATTTTTTTTCCCTGAATAGGTGTTTTATAGCATTTAGAAATATTTTGGCATTTACACTTAGATAGAATCTATCTGTTTTCTCCCAAATGATTAGCAAAGTATGCTTACTAACAAAAAAAATAAACCCTTCTTATAACTACAGTGAAGATTTTCTCCTTTAACTCCATTACATCTCAATTTAGTGCTGTTTGTTTAAACTGACCTTCCCCAAAACAACTGCAGTATTATTGATTCAGGTTCTGATTTTCTGATCTCACCAAGTATCACATTTTGCTTTCATGCAAGCACAGAACTGCAGAATGGAAAAATACCTTGTTAAGTGCTTCTCTCCATGCCTGCAGTTAAAGCCTGTCTGCTCCTTTTGATTGATATCTCTATCAAAGAGCAAATACTCTAAAAGATCATATAGAATGTGTGCAGCTGCTTTCTATTGTGCTGAGTTTTCTGGAAAATATTCCTGAGACACGTGAAAATATATATCCTTTGTGCTCTTTGGAACAAAAATAAAAGTTTTAGGAAGTGGTTGAGAGAGATTCTTAATGTTTTCCTGTTAAAAATGAATTTGTGTGAAGAAATTTTAATAATGAATTTAAAGAAAGTTTGTTCCAATTTTAGTTTGTGAGAAGATGCTGAAATTGTGGGTTACTGCTAGAGAAAGAAGTGTATTTTTACATGTGGCTATTGAAAACAAAAATATGGTAGCCAGTTGTGAACAATGCAACTCAGTGGGCAAACCCTTCTCCAGAGAGCTTGTGACATTATTCCTTGCTTTACAGCCACAGAGCACTCAAAAAAAAATCTGATTTCTCCCAGAAATAAGGTGACCATTTTGTATTTTCTTATTAAAGCTTTATTTTACCTAACTTTATCCAGAGCTGACATGAAAGTGCAAACAGAAAATGCATCTCTATGTTAACATTCAACTGCATAATGTACTTATTGTTAAATTAGCGGGTTATTTGTATTTGTTGATGTCATTAGAGACCCACATTTTTTACCATGGAACTGGACAGACAGGATTAGCCCAGAGTTGCATGAATTGGTCATAATGAAATCCACACCGGTGAAAAGTCCCCTGAACTTGTTGTGAACTTGAAGTGCAGGCTGTGCAGAAGACATTTTCAAAGAACAACCTCTTCTCCCAAAATTTTTCATAGCAAGACCAGAAGTAAACAGGCAGTATTGTTGAGCAGAAGTAAGAAGAAAGCGTTTATCTGTCTGGACTTCTGATATTAACCATATCCCCATGAACCCTCTAAAGACCTAGATCATATTAACTGTGGGAACACTCAGAGCAGTCCTGGCTGCAGGCCAGTCAGGAGTTTCAGAAACAGCTACAAGTTAGTTGAAACAGGTGCATGTAATAAAGAAGCCTGAAATAAAGAACCAGAACAACTGGGCTGTGTCAAGCTGAAGTTACTATTACACAGGGTTGTGCAAAATTTTCACAAGAAGTTTCAGAAACCTCCAAATTTGTGCTTTACTTCTGAGAACTGATTCACTGAAAAGGAACAAAACCAATGTGTTTTCCACTTGCAAATTGACCTAATACCTGGCAAAACCTTTACATTTTTTCAAAACCTGCACTGTTTGAATTGATATTGTTGTATAAAGTAGGCCTGTCTAGAAACAAATACAGAAGGAAAATGTCTGTTTTAAAAAGTCAAGGAAAAGGTAGACATCTCACCTCTTAGTGCAGAGCAAAAGCCAAAATCATGTGCAATCTTCTGTACAGGTCTATCCTATGTGTTTGTGGAAAGCTCTTTTTTACATGTAGATGAAGGAGAAAAGGAGGCAAGGGGCCATGGTGAATGCAGGAACATCTTCCTAGCTCAGACCAGATATTATCTCTGGACAGTGTTTGGTAGGCCCTTCTCTGGCAGAAGATCTGTGGCAGTTTGTCCTCCACCTCCCACTCCATTGATCTGAGAAAAAAAGTACTACATTCATCACTGAGGCAGACTAGATTGCTGGGATGTTGTCCTCAGTATAACCTACCAGATGATGACTTAGGCAGGACAATGTTTGAAAGCCCATGACATCTCTTTCCCCTGATTTGACAGGCCAATAGTACTAGTAGTGTATGAATCCATGCAGATACAGATCAAGTCACAAGCAATATCCAAGATGCAAAGAAGGCCAAATTTTTACCAGCCCTTCCACGTAAGTGTTAGATGTAAGAAGTACCAGCAGTTTCTGTCATGATGATATGTACCTGGAAAATAGTCAAAAAATGTTCTTTAGACAGCACTACTTTAGAGCATAAGGTCAGTCATATAAGGAAGGATGCTGTGGTGAGTTAAAACTGTTCATTAGCATAAAAATTACTAGCTGTCAGAAACAGTACATTAATTGTATTTGATATCTTGGTGCTTTCTTTTCTTTATAGAATCAATATTCAAATCCTCAAAGGTTTAAAAAACAGTTCTTTGAAACTGGTAATAAATGCTTCCTAGAAATATGTACTGGTTCCCTGGAACCGCAGTATGAATAGCAATAAAAATAGAGTCTGGCAAAATCACTCGAGTCCTATTGGACTTTTCCTCGGTATAGAATATGAAAGTTAAAGAAGTTTATGGATTAACTGTATCATATTTTTTTCTATGAGATTTATGGTAGTATATTTTCGGCCAAAGTTTTCAACATATGGAATTCTTGTTGTAAAGCTAATGATCTTGGTGACATAAAGCTAAGGGTTATAGAAAAAAAAAGTAAAATTCTTACAGAACCTTCTAGTTATGAACGTACATCAAGTTGTGCAAATTGGAGTTGTAAACTCGGCAGCTTATTGCTCACACAACATAGTTCCTCACTAAAAAGTTGTTGCTGAGAGAATTCTATATCCATGTCTTTTATAGCTGCCTTAAAATAAAATCCCAGATAAGTCACCTGTATAAAAAATCTACCATAGAGACAACAAAAGTTTTGATAATTTTCATGCCCTCACGTTTGGTAAAAGTGCATCCAATGACTTTCATGTGTCCAACACATGATTTTGTTGTGTTTTGTCATGTCTCCTTTTAACCTGGGACAATAAAACAGTAGCAACAGCAAAAGACACCTATAAACATCTAAAGATATCTAAGTATTTTTAAAAATCTTTGAAATGTACTCTGTGTGAGTAACAGTGTAGAAACAGAACAGCAAATGCTTTTACTGATACTCCTGTATAAGCAGAATATTTTGACACTATAGAGAGGGTTTTTTTGTGTACTAATGTCATCAGGAGGCTGAGATGTTAGGAAAGTACCTTCTTGTAGAACTGCTTAAACCAAAAGGGTGAAAGAATGGTGATCTAATGCAAAGCAGCCCCACTTGCACTTCACTTTGGGGTTTTAGAAACAGGATAAAAGTTTGAGCTCAATAAAAGAGGAAACTAGCAAGCTAAGGTGAGAGACTCAGTTTTGGTATAAATAAGAAAGGCCTTAGAAAAGGCCTTCAAGAAGCCATCAGAAAGCCAAGATTTTAAGAGCATTTTTATAGATGGAAGTGTAAACTATAAGAGGACTTTTCTGGAATAGTATAATACTGGCTTCAGCAACAAAAACCTAAGGCAGTGAAAGAAATGGGCAGCTGTAATACTAAAACACTTAAAAAAAATAAAATTTGATAGCCTGGAACTGCCAGAAAGCAATCAAAAGTACTAAAACCAGTCATTACGCATAAAAAGAGGCAAAATACTTGTGAGAGATGGGAAGCATCATTAATTGTAACTACCTCAGTTAGCTTCTTAGGAACATCAGTTCTATGATTGTAATAAAGAACTTCTGATAAAGTAACATTCCCTTTCTAGACAGGCTTCCTATGTGCTCCTAGGAAGGCAACTAACATGCACCCACTAGATGCCAGTCTGTAATGAGGGAAAAGTTCTTCCCAGCCTATAAAAACATGCTTTGGCTGAAATCCAACACAGAGTGAGAAACTTAGCCATAGGAAACATGAAAAACAAACCTCAGAAAAAGGCAAGTGGAGGCAAAGTAAAGAGATATAAAAGGGAGTCTGGATGAAGCAACTTAAACTCTTTCCAGTCTAATTACAGTGCGCCCTTACAGCTTATGGGCAACCCAATTATACCATCATGATCAAAGTTCTCTCAAGCCTTTCCACACTTCTCCACATATGAATCTCCCAGTTAGAAGGTGCTATACTCTCTTGGGGAGCTGTGGCCCCAGGTACACCTCTCCTGAAAAAAAAGTAGGGCATATTTGCCACAACTCTGACCTACAGCTGACATTTTCTCATATTCAAGGAGAAAAAAGCCTACATTCATGTATCCAGATGATGAGCCAGGGAAGCAGCAAAAGGTTAAGGATTGAAGTTGTAGTTTAATACATGCAAGTGTTAGTACAGGCTTTCTGATTGCCAACATGCTGCAAATCAGACCACTCAAAACAAGAAATTCAGGTTCCTTGCTCTTACCCTCTCTCATGATGTATATGCCTATAGGAATGCCACAATCATGGTTTTGACTAGGTGAGGATGTCCTCTGGGAAACTCTGGGGACTCTTGGGTCCTCAGCTCTCTGACTAAACTGTTGCAGCACCATGGAGACCCATGGAGGCCAGGATGAAGAGCCGTCTTATTAAATACATCAAGCAAAATATGCTGCTGCAGGATGGAAAATGACAGGAAGAGCAATGCTTCTTTCCCATTTTCCACTTTGTTATCATATTCTTCTTGTTGTTTACAAAAAGGAGAGTATGATTGGGCTGGAACATGCGAGTGATAGTGATGTGGAAAAAAAGATTGTACGAGACAAAAAGTTGAAAACATCTTCAGAACCACAGTAGCAGCCAGTTCTCTTAGGCCTGGAGGAAACAAAATCTGAGTTCTTAGTGTAAATGTTCATCACAAAAAATAGAGACTACCCCAAGGGTGGGTACACAGTGCCAGTGTGCTGTAGTTGAACTGCAGTGCTTCACAGCAATGCTGGTTTTGTGTCACACAAAAGTACTCCTGTGCCTCAAAACTGCATCTGAGCATGCATGTCTGGGCACCACCTGCAACAGGAACCTGCCTCACACAGTGATAAAGCTTTGGAATTCCTTACCAGTGCCTTGGACTATATCAGCGAATACTTAAGTGTGATAATCATAATGACAAGTTGATCTATATACTTGATAAAAATAAATATTTGATTTATTTTAAAATGTGATTTGTACATGCTTAGGTACTCCAAAAAAGATGGCTAATCTGACTCATCTCAAAAGTCTCATGAACTTTGAGACAGCAGAAAAGTAATTTTGACCTTTAGCTGTCTGACACAGCATTGCATGTATAATTCTTATTTGACATGGTTACCTAAAATATCTACAGCAAGCATCAAAGTTGTAAACATGAGAATTGAGAAGTTTATGCTACTGATAAAAAAATCCAAACTTGAATGCTATAGATTTCTGCAGATGCCTTGCTAATCCCTGTTATTCAAAATAGCAAATAAAATTTTAATTGATTCTTACTTGCAAAAAAATTAAATAAAGTAATAATCTCATCTCATTCAAACTTTCATGACTGAAAACCAACTATTTAAAATAAAGATGACTTTTCATAATGCAGAAAATAGACAGGAAAACCAGACCCAATGAAAACACTGGAATAGTGAGCTGCAGAATGGGAATGCAGTTATGATAAATTGATATGATAAAGATTTGCAAATAAACTTCAGAGGGAAATCATACCAACCACTTTTTTTTTTGGTAGATAATACATGGGAAAGGGTCATTATTCAGAAAAAAAGAGAGAAAAAGAAGGTTTTTTTCTAATAATGTATAATTAGGCCATGAACTTTATTGGCACAAGATATTGCAGAGAGCAGAAGCTCAGCATTACTCAGTAAAGGATAGGGCAAAAAGTTACCTTACATTATGCAGTTTCAACTGTCCTATTGAAAAGCAGAAGACATATTTGTTACATTAAAGGATTCAAAATATCTTGTCTCTACAGGCAAAGTATCCCATAGCTACTGCAGTAGAGTCTCTTGCACATTTATTTAGGGATGATAACAATACAGTTTAATACAGGAAACTGGACTAAACTGATTAATTAATCCTGACAATTTTTAAAGAAGCAAATGCCACACATATATAATGCAAAGCTGCTGAAGCATTAGATTGAAAAGGGTGCAAATTGGTTAAGTATGCAAGAGGTGTTAAGGCTGGAATGTTTATATTAAATGTAAATGTATTAAACTCTTAAAAGTCAGCGTTTCAGCATTTGCTAAACTAATTACATCAACAGATTTTATTTAGAGCCTTCCTTAAGAGCAAAATCTTTTTTTTTTCTAACTACAGTCTTTTTTTTCTTAATGGATGCATGACAAGTAAGCTTATTTTCCACCTCTTTTTAAGAAACTTGTTATAATTCTCTTCTAAGACATTTGAAATTCAAGTATATAAACTTCAAAGAGACACCTAGGATAATCTGTGTACCATCTGAGTTACTGCTGAGGTGAGTCACGGGTAAGGAGAATTATTTCTTTGTTATACTGAGAAATAGACATTTTCAGAGTTGAAGAAGGTTAACTGACAAAATTTCTTTTAAAAATGAGATCACGTGAGTCACATTGATCACAACATCTACAAATTATGCACTTTAAGGAAACAGCTTGATGTGATTTGAATATTTTAAAAAATGGGACAAAAATCACTATGTTAAAGATAATGTAATATATTCTATATAATAATATACTCATTTATGTCTTTAAAGAAAACATTAAAGGACTGACATTTTATTGGGTAGCATATGTCATAATACCATTATATCTTATCCAAAAAAATTATCCTATCCAAATTCAACCACATAATTCAAGTACCTAAGTTAGGATCACAATTGTCCTAGGTAACATGTATAGTCATTAGAGAGAAATTATTTCTTGGAGTGCAATTCAGTTAGTATGAAACTTAAATCACTGCCTTGAGGACTTGATTTCTACTTAAGGAGGAAGCAGCTACATTCTTACACTTGGAGTCCACATGTATATAGATGGAATGAACATGAGGTTAGATATCTAAAAAGGGGCAATGATCTCTGCTTTTCACAGCATCTTATATCCAATGCAGTATTTATATCCAATTGAAAATCAAATTCAGTGCCCATGTGTCTGTAGCCCTTCACTGAACAACAATAATCTTCCACATATGCCAAACTAAACCAAATTTGGGCTAAATATCAAAGAGTAATGGGAACTGGTAGAATTGAAAAATAGCTGCTGGGTTCTTTTATTTTCAGGAACGTATACTGGTGATTACCATAAATCACAGAATCACAGAATATGCCAGGTTGGAAGGAATCCACAAAGATCACCCAGGCCAACTCCTGGCCCTGCAAAGGACCATCCCTTGAGTACACCCATGTGCCCAAGAGTATTGTTCAAATACTTCTAGATGCATTCCTACTGTGTGTCTCAGGAGTTTTGAGCACGAGATAGCTGGCATCAAAGAAGGGTTTGTAGGATGTGATACACCTTTCTGAGTACATTTTTTGGTAGAGAAGAACAGGTTCATCTGAATGAAAAATAAGGAAAGTGAGCACTACATGGTGATCGGGTAAATTTAGAACTCTTTTTTTCCATCAGTCTCTATAACAACTTCGGTAGGTGATTGTCCTGTCACAGCTGAAACATGCCCACAGTAACACTATTTAAAAGTTCTATCTTGTCCAGAGATGGCAGAAACCCAGTGTGCCATGAAAAACGGAAATGAACACAGAAATCCACATGTGCCAAGATGGGTGGATTGTAAGACTCTAGAGCTCTCTGGTATTTTCTAGGAGCTTCCTTCCAGAAGCACAGGGTTATTTTGCAAGTTTTTAAATGCAATTTTATAAAATTTTTTACTGGAATAAAAGAAGGCTTTTTTCTTCTCCCCATTTTAGTTTTATTGTTAAAGAGAATAAAAATACAGGAAAACTGATAACCATAATTTGTTTTATGACTTCAGAGTCAGCCAGTATTTAAAACAGAAACATCATTGACATGTTCATAGGAAAAAACACAGACTAAAGTGTAGTTTATCACACAAAGTATTCCTTGGTAGGTTAGATAAATAGTTTATGAAGAATATTGAATATGAATATGCCAAAAGCAATGCAAGTTACTGTGAAAGCTATGATATTGTACAAAGTATAACCTACAGCTACACTACAGAAGACCTACAGTACTGTACATGTACAGCAGAACTGAGCAAAGCTGCCAGGTTTCGCTTCACTGAATTTCTGTGGCAAAACCAGAAAATCTTGCCTATAGGGCCAGGACTCCTAAATATGGAGACATAAGCATACAAATACCTGAAAGGTGCAAACACTCCAGAATGAAAAGAATTATTTAGGAATACAGACAAATCTTTGAATATTGAAGAATAAAATAAGGATAGGGAAAATGGGTTTAGTGTAAAGTACTTTAGAATGACATACTTTTCTCTCTCTCGAAGAAACACTAAAAGAGTGGCAGCTATATTACTTGTAAAATTTTGGTGATGAACAATGACTGCACTGTTAGTGAGCTTGACTAGAATAAATGAAGGCTGCTCACAAGACTGCTGCCAAGCATTGATAATGATTACAGACTAAATGGAATATTAGGTGACTCTGGTGAATTTTTGTACTAGTGATCATGTAGTCAGTCACATAACAGATCTCAGCATGGGAAACTTAATTTCTCTTTACAGTGTGCATGGTAGCTTGACTTCTAATACTTACTGAAAGAAGAATATTTCTGGCATAGATTTTTCAAGTGAATCTATGACAGTCAAGTACTTACCAGAACTGGAAGTACAAATCTTGTTCTCTGACAAAGCTGACAGCCTCAGATATTGGAACTAAAGGCCACGAAGAATATTTCGTTAGGGGGAAAAAAAAAAAAAGGCAACTCAAACTGTAACTCCAGAAACAGGAGAATAAAATTCTAGGTTTGTGTTACACACTAAGTAACAACAACAACGTGTTGCCCTAAGGAGCCATCTAATGCTTAGATATGTTTAGCGCTTCTCTTTCCTGAACATACCAAGTATGTAAAATGTTCTTATTTACAAAATGAATTAATAAACTATTTTCTTTTCGTGATTGATGCATGTGAAAATCACCTCACTTAGACATCCATTTGCAGCCTATGGTTTCCATATTTTTAAAGTATCAGGTCTATATAATGAAACAGGGGCATATGAACATTTTACTCTGTGCTATTGGAGTTGAAGAACTGTTTTCTTCAGTCAAAAAACCCCACACCAGTATCATTACTCTTTTATTTCTGTCTTTTGCGTAGTTCTGGGGACACAGGAAATGTGTACATACATTACTGAACTATGGTGCATGTATGAATATTCATGGCCTCACCCCAGAGTCATACCTGGACCCACAAACAGTCCTTCCATGGCCAAAGCCACTCTCAACCATCTGAAATAATTTACAGTAAATAGAAATATCTCTGAGCACCAAGTCCATTCTGTTTAACGATAACCTGTGACATGTAAGGTAATGGTCTTCATCCTGTCCCCAATTGGCATGTGTACAGAAATAAGAAAACCACCAAAGATAGTAAGAATTGATTTTTTTTCTCCCTCAAGAAAGACTACTTCTGTTTTGCCTATAAAATACATTAAGCAAATTGGCTTTTGCACTAGATCAAGTCAGTAATCCATGGAAGAAACAGTGCTCAAAGACATCAATGAAATCATTGTGCTACAGCCTGTGGATACTGTGCTGCCTCTCTTTCTGGTACCAATCTCCTGGGTTGAATTGGAACCTGTATGAGCTCTCCCCATTATTCCCAGCTGGCATCTGACCTAAGGACTGTGATGCCTGGTTCATAGGCAGATGGACTCCGAAAAAAAAATATTCATTTTCTGTGTTCACAAGTTGTGTGACCTGGGAATAAACATGGGTCCTTCCAGTACTGCCAACAGATTTAACAGCATGCGATATGGAAGGGGTAATAAAAATGACTGTTGCATTCTTCTAGGAATCAAAGCATATCCAAATATGACTTCAGTATGCCAGAAAGGCTCTAGTATGAACTACATTTTTCTTTCAGTGACTCTAGATCTGAATTTTTTCCCTACACCTATGCTAGATGTAACAATTTGGGGCCATATATTAAAACAAAAGCAAAAAAACCTGAAATCTCAAAACACTAAAGTGAAACCAAATTGCCTAAATCAAGGAAATACTGCCATTCAATAAGAGTACTTCAAATTTACATGCTCCTTCCTTTGGCATGCAGAGCTATGCCTTAGCATATACCCAGAACAACACCATTTTTAGTATGGCAAAGTAGCTCACCACACATTTTTTCAGCATCCTAGGCTAGGATCCAGAGAAAAAATATCTCATCCTTCCTAAAACCCTTGGAGAGCTTATCCCAGAAGCATTTTCAGAGTAAATGTAACACACACGTGCTCCTCTTCATCCCAAGTTACAAGTGAAAGCTTATGCATGAATATGGCTCACTGATTTTACTAAGGTGTTTCATATACATGTATGAGGTGAAGTATGAAGACACATCAGAGATCAGATTTAGAGCTGTTAAATGCTTTTATAAACTTACCAGTTACCAGCATTTGGCATACTGCTCAAACAAAGTTGACTTAAGCAGACACAGGAAATTCCATGCACACTAGGCACACTGGATTCACACTTCTCCACAAATTAACAATGCCTGAATACCAGGTCTGGTGCAGTGTCAGATCCTTGTGGTAATATGCACCCTGCCATTGATAAGTTCACATATGGTCCCTCCAATGTTCAGCACAAACCCGTCCTTCCAGACATGTACAATTTAGTTCACAGATATAAAGTAGGTTACATATATTCTACATATATCAGAACTATTGCACATGCTCAGTTTATTTATATATGCAAAGTCATTGTTACCTGAGGGTAATCAAAGTTGACAGGCACCCTACCCAGGCAGAGGACAGGCTATAGCAGACAGCACAAGCTGTGAAAGACTAGTCAGAGGTTTGAAGCCACGCCGACTCTCATGGTACATAGGTGAATCAATCAGAAAAACATCGACAGACTCACCTAAAGTTAAAAGTAGTTTAAATTAAAATTTATTAAAGCTCAATATATGCATGTGAAAATAAGGACCAGTAATCATTTTGCTATATTAAACATTCTGGTCATAGTCAAAGCCTCCATGATCTGGGAGGAAGGGCACTCCCAGTAAGTGACAGTCTGTTCCCTGAGGGGCTCACAGGCTAAACAGGCACGGCTGGGGACAGAAGAAAGGAAGAATTGTTATCCATGTTTTACAAACAGGGCACGGCAATGCAGAGAGATTGAATGCTTGGCTCAAGGTCACACAGGATGTCCAGGGCAGACCCCTGGAAATGAATCTGCATCTGAACGTCCACCTTCTTGTCTGTAACGCAGACAGGTTTAATTCATAAATATGAATTAAGAAAAAAAAAGAAAAAATAATCAGCCACTTTCCAACAACTTATGGAGGCTTTCAGTCTAGCATTTTCAACCAACTTCTCAGTCTAGCAGCTAAAATTTCATTACATCTTTGAAAACATAACTGTAACTGTTTTGCCTCATGCTATAATATGCATACTGCCAAAAGCAATGCCTAATGCTGTAATATTTTGCTCTGTTAGAGGTGTCATACTGCCAGCAAGCAGCAAGCTTACTGAATAAAACTGCAACCATTGAACAGTATCTTCTCTGTGTCTGTATGTCTTTTGGCCTAAAAAAAGTAAATACACAGCATTAAGGGCCTGATCCTACTCCCACTTAAGTGAATGTCAAAATTCCCATTTACTCCAATGAAAGAGGAAGTCAGCCCTAAAAGAACTGGTGATTTTTTTTTTCCTTAAACTTCTGGCAGATCTATTCATGTGCAATTTTCAGCACCAAGATATTGGTTGAGAAACAGTGTCTCAATATATAATTTTAAAATAATGAAGATGTATTGATAGTGTACAGAGATGTAATAAATCCTAAATAAAGACAGAAAAGCAGGTCTTCCTAGGCAGTCTTAAAGGGAACAAGAAGGAAAGTGGATGATAAAGCATGTTGCAATACCTCGTGATATAAGTTATAAATGCCAATATAAGGGTTTAAATTCTCCACATTTTCGCATGGTTCACACACACACACAAAAACCCCCCAACCAAACAAACAAGAAAACCAACAACAAACAAAGCATTGAAGCAAACCGTAGATGAATCATGGATAAAGTGTTGTCCTTGAGTTTTTATTTCTAATAACATTAGACTTCTGCTGTTGCAGCCCTGATTTTGGTGGGTCTGAATGATCACCTTACAAGTTTCATTTTCACCTTAAAAGGACATGTTTCCAGCCTCAACCAATTGGAGTCAGACCATTCTACCTGGGGCGGGGTCACTTGAGGTCATATATACCTGTGTTTTTGAATAAACTTGGGATTTGCTTGAACTTCATATTGGTGTGTGTGATCTCACTAGAACGTGGTCGGCAACATTCTGCCTTGCATCTTTGAATAAAATTCAGAACTTAATTGCTTTCCTTTCACTACCCTCTCTTAGGCAAGTGCATCCAAGTAGTGTTTAAATATATTTTATCTATGAAGCTATATTTAGAGTTCATCTCTTTAGATGTTACTTATTTTGTATCCCAAGTCAAATCACTCCTTCTTTTCCCCTGCTTTCTTTATTGTCTTTTCTTCCACAATTCCTAGCAGAGATTATGAGCTTATCATACTTTTTCTTTCTATTGATTATCTTGGGCTGCCAGTGCACTTGATGCCACGTAGATTGTGACTCCTTTATTTTTTTTTTCAGAATACTTACAGTATCAAATAGCTGAAAATGTCTCCCAGCACTACTAAAGGCAGTTTTTAGCTGAAATAAATATCAACATAAAACTTGTCCACTTTGTGGACTCTGAATTCTCTTCTTTTCTTAGATAACCTCAAATGTAGCTAGTCTAACAGTTGGGAACATTATTAATCTCCCATGTGATTTAGTGACCAACATGACTCTTTTGATAATATGAAAGCATGACAGAACCAAATTTTGCAAAAATGAATGACAACACAGAGTTCTGGTGTGAGAAGGACCAAGTACACTACTTCATCCTAAAAACAGAAAGCATTTTAGATCTAGACAGAGCTAAGTGTCAGTGAACAGCCCTCCAGCAGTTACCCCAATAGCATGAAAGGAAGCAGAACATATATAAGAACTCTGAGAAATCAAGACCTGTCAGGCATTGCCTTCCATGGAAGAGATAAAATCATGGTAAAGACCTGAGTGCTAGGAACAACAGAATTAAATACCGGTATGGTTCACAAGTCAAAGCTGTGTAAAATCAGGTGCTGAAGGCACCTGAATCTGGGATAGAGAAATAGTTAAACTGGTTGTCTCCTGCAGGAAATCAAAGCACTTGCTTCTGGACAGATGTTGATCATGAGTAGCTAATAAGTTAGGCTGTGTCTTCTTGGCTGTAGGCTGTTAGTTTCCACCATTTGAGGAGAAGTCTCTGCATCACTGCCTATCATATTTTTTATTGTCAAATAATGGTTCCAACAGAGTCAGTGAAGAGGAAAAAGTGCAAGCAGGTATCTGTGCCTGCAAGGAGGCAGATCTGCTAAACAGAGAGGGTCAGTCTAACACATTTCTCCCTGAAAATCAGATGCAGCTGGAAGAACTTTTGGATTCCCAAAACAAAGACTAAGCCTGTGCAGAACCAGATGTTATTTAGAAACAGGCAAGCAGACAAACACCATAGATGGAAAAGTGCTTTTTTTAAAATGAACAGATAATGACGGCACAAGTAAAAATCAGTATAAACTATTTCTAGACAGGAAGAAAAAACAGGCGATTATTTGTAATTATCAGAGAAGTAAGTTAACTAATAACTTTTCAGTAGTAGTCAGGGATCAGGAGAAAAAATTCAAAAATGTAGGGATAAGCACAAACAGCACACAGTTAGGGCTATATCTAATCATAAGTAGGACTTACCCACCCTATTTTTTGGAAGAGAATGAATTTAGCCATGTGGACACAGGACTGGACATGATTTTTTTTCTGCTCAACAAAGCATATTTTCATATTTTGAAGGTATAAGTCAGTTCCCATTCAATCAGTTCCAAACATAGAAGGTGCTTGGAAGAACCAAGCAGGGAATTATTTTAGTCATTGCAACAGTAGATATAGTCCACATCTATTAAAAATAATGAGGTACTTAGTGGAGTTTTTGGCTGCAATCAAAGAAAAATTAATTTATTTGAGAGAACCTAATTCTTTCAAGAAACTCGATTCATGGAATCACTACCAAGTTGCTGTTTTGACTGAATTAATCATCAGTACAAAAAGCAGGTGCTGCCTGAGGAATCTAGGTACTTTAAGAGGGAAACTTTTGTCTGAGCGATAGCAAAATACAAAAAGATGTTCACTTAATTTTGCATGTAATTTTTTGAAATTATTTTAGTTTGTAGTTGATTATAATATGCTAGTATCCTCACACAAAGTATTATATGTTTGTGCCTTGAAACATATATGAAAAAGAAATTTACCTGTTACCTGGGCTTAACTGTGTATTACTGAGCTCATGGTAAAATTTAGAATACACATCTCTATTTAAAATTGCAATTAGCTAAAGAATGTATTCCTGTAATAATCCAAATGATTGTGATTTTACAGTGCATTTATTTTAAACTGGCATGTCAAAGGAGAATTCTGTCTCTGTGAGCTCCTGTTGTGGTATAGAAATCACAGCTGAAGCTTTGCTCCTTCTGTATCTTTTAAGAAGTCCAAAGCCTTAAGAGTTCAGCTGCATCTGGAATAGCAGCATCCCCATGTCAAAGTCCAAGACAAACACAAATTTAATAAACCTTTGATCTCCCTAGGCTCAGTTCTCAGTCCTTGACTTCCAGGGCAGACCTCAGCTGAAACAGACAATTTGGACTCTTACCATCAGGCCCTTTGTTAGAAATCAGCTTAGCCACCTGCAAAAGTCATGATCTCTGAGGAATCTCTGGAAGGCCACAGTCATAAGTCAGCATTAGCATCCTTATCGTTTCAGATAGGCTTAATATTTCCCTTCACACCAGACACCTAGTCATGTACAGTGAGCTTACTCTATCTGATTGCAAATGTGCAAGTGATTGCATATATCTGTACATCTGGACATCTGTCAGGGGTGGAATGAACCATTACTTCCTTCCTAGTTAACACAGTGAACATACATTTCCCCTCAATCATTTTTAACTGGGAGAGAAACAGAACTAATTTCCCTGAACTTTGAGGGACTATAAAGTTACAGCAAGGTTGAAAGCTCCACTTGAATACTTACATGGCTAAAAAAAAGTCATGAATGTACCTCAAAGTAACTGAGAAAATGAAATTCTGGTCTATTTTTATCTCAGTCTGCTTTAGCTATATTTTATGCAACACTTCTATTTCCTCCACAGGAGGCAGATTTCTGATCAGTCTCATCCTGCTCTCAGTAGATTGGTCCTTTCACCAACTTTTTTTTTCTTTTAATAAGAGTCAGCCCATTAATTTCAGATGGGATTTAGTGTACTGTATTGTGAGCAGCAGGACTGCATCACTGGAGCCTCTGACAAACACAAATAGAACAAGCTCAAGTGTTCAAACACACCATGGGCTTTGGCATAATGCTGTTTCCCCAGCCCAGAGCTTTTCCCCAAAGCCTGCCGGCTCCAGCACAAAATGCCTTGGAGACTCTCTGTGTAAAATGCATGAGCAGTCCTGGAACGACATCATCCCCATTACAGAATGACGACCATTCTCCAATAATGAATACTGACCATTCTGTAATTTTCATTAGAGAATCATGACCATACTCCCCAGCTGTGACGGTCATGGGCTTTCTCTTAAATATTTTTCTTCTGGCCCCAGTTGCCTCAAGGTCTTGAAGATGGAATGCTATCAAAGCACTAAATGGGATTGGGGATCCTCTCCATCTCACAACCCCAGATCCATGCTTCCTATTTCTCTTTGCTAGACAAGGAGTGGTTGTTTCTACATTTCCCTGACCCATCTCCATTTGAGCATACGTTTTTGGAGGGATAGTGATGCCAAAATATGTGCTCCTGGCAGACAGGAGCTGAAATGCTCATATTAGGCAAGGCAGTGCTGCTTACAGCATATATGCTACTGAAACATCAAGTACCGAGAAAAGTTTTGTGAGAAGTACTGAGCAGTCAGAATGGGCAGATGGTGTTCCTAAAGATTGTTTTTACAGTTAAGTACTTTTGTTCTTCCTGACAAACACTTTTTGTATTGGGATTATGATTTACTGCTGGAGTCCTCAGAAGCAAATAGATAATAACCCCTTGAGCGCCACAGAAATGCATCAAAAAAAAAAAAAAAAGTCTGGGGAAAAATTTGGTAGTGAATGGCAGTTAGTTATTCTAAACTTAGAGCTGTAGTATTTTTTATTTTCCAAAGACATCAGATATCTTTAAAAGCTAAGCAAACCTGGTTTACAGCCAGAGGTAATAAAACACAAACCAGGGCACAAATAGGTCACATATGTCACAGCCATGGGGGCAAGATAGCAAGCAAGACTTAGTAATGACATACCTGCCCCATCCTTGAAACCATGATGCTTCACGTTCACATGCAGCCATTTGTCTAAATCTTTGTGTCACAAATATGAGGGAAGGCATTACTCACTTTTTCTAATACTTTGGATTTCTAATTAATAGAGTCAGCCCAGCCAAGTGTTGTGTTAGACATATAAAGAATATAAATTATAAGCAATTTAATTTTATCACCCCACATCCTTCACAGAATAAACCCCAATTGTTTTCAAAGCATGAGTAAGAGGAATAAGACTTTTCTAGCTTTCTTTCTGCTGTCCTCAAAGGGGTTAAACAAGCCTAATACAAAGGAGCTAAGCAATGCCTGAAACGGGATAATAAATGTGACACTCTCTAACTATCAGTAGCAAATATTTGAGCTTATCAAATAATGGAGGAAGTAGTTTAGTTACAAATAAACCAATCTCTCATAAAACAAGCCTTCACACAAGGTAATTTCACTGAACTGGAGCAGTTAAAGGCCACCAGCAGGCAGGACTCTCCGTCCCCATACACTCCCCACTGGCCCCACCTGATTAATGGGGTTGCCGAGCCCAGGGATGCAGACCAGGGAGCTGGCCTTCCTATCAGTGGAGCGGCAATAAATAAAGGATCGCAGAGCTGGTGTGAGGAAGTGACTCATCCTCCTGGAACACAGCGGGATTTGTGCTCTCCCCCCGCCGCCCTCCTCCCCCTCTCCCCCGTTTTCCTCCACTGCAGAGACCAGCGTGTCCCAGAGACTATAGTAGATGTCACCGCTTGGCACTGGCTATGCAAAGAGAGGACAAATATGTGGGTGTGATGTGGATCTGGGACGGGAGCCTTAAAGCCACAGCGTTCACTCTGGAGGGAGCATCTGGGCTCAGGCGAGGGGAGCAAAGCAGCACGTTTCAAAGGACAGCTTCTTCACGGGAAGTAATGGGACGCTGCTGCTCCTCCTCTTGGCGGCATGTAAACAATACAGAGGGTGAAAATAGCAACTTTGGTAAACAGTAGCAGATTTTCCTTTCAAAAGTTATGTTAAGATTAAAACACAGGGGAGCTGAAGAAGAAAGAGGTGGAACTGAAGCCGAAGGAGTTACAACGTTGCCCATGGCTAGGCTGGTGGCTAAAGTGGAGTTTGGCCACTCCGTTAGCATCAATCAAAGCATGTGGTGCTGCCAGCAGGGCTGAGCCACATTCCTCTCTCTCCACAAGCTCCCGTGCCCTCACCAGCAGCTCCTTCTCAAAGGACATGACCCCCCAGTGTCTGCACAACCATCAATGGAAGCACAAGTCTATTTGGGTAAGCATGGCAGGACTATTATCCTGATGGCAGTGTACCTGTAGTGCAATTTCTAGGTTGGACTCCTATTTTCTCCATTGTAAGAGTACGTGATCTCACTGTAACCATGCAGGAAAACAATTCATACATGAAATACATTAATTTTCTTCCTCTGACTAAACAGTAAGGGCCTAATGGGTATCTGTAACAAAATTGGTTTCTGCTTTTTGTTTTTCACACCTTATATGGCTCTTATTTACTACATATTTCACAGTACACTAAGTAAGCACTCTTTTTTTTTTTTTTTTTAATTCCACATGCTTCTATGTAAATTTGCGAAAAACCTTTGGAGAAGGTAACAGACACGGCCTTATTTCAGAATGTAATGACAACTAAAAAAGAACTATAATATAGAAGGCAATACAGACAATCAGTCATGCTGGTATTTGGGAATATAGAAAGAAATTACGCAGGTACATAGTATCAGTGAATCTTTTTCTATGTCTATAAATTTGGATAAGTTTATATGCAGGCATAGACATAGAAGTGAAAATCATCATCATGGCTAGGCTTCTCCAACCAAGATTTGGGAAGGGCTCTCCCCACGTGGGTGTGTCCTTCCAGCCTGCAGTAGGTTCTTTAGGTGAGGCACAGCTGTATGCAGAACTGGCCCCGCCCTTTAACCCCTAAGGTTCATCTGCCATGGCTGAGCAAGCTTGGATGGTGACAATGAAGACCTCAGGACTAGCGCCTACAGTCCCTGGTATTCCCAGGAGGTCTCCCATCCAAGTACTAACCAGGCCTGACCCTGCTTAGCTTCCGAGATCTGACGGTATCGGGTATCAGGGTGACATTTAACTACCTAAGGTAAAATGTGTGACTATAAAAACAGATTCAAAATAGATCATGTAACAGCTATAGTTTTTGAAGTAAACTTTGTCTCCATTGCTGCCCCCTTTGTAGTAACCATTACAAAACTGGAAAACTCCATTAGCAGTTTGATGTTGAGTCCTGAATGTTGGCTTATCTCTTCTGGCTAAAAGTCAATCAATATACAAACACTTCTTGAAGTAAATGTAAGTACATCACTTGACACAAAGTGAAATCACCTAGTCAGCTACTGTTTTCTCTACTTTTGCTGTTTCTAGGGAAAAACAGACTTTAGTGCCTTTTGAAATAGTTTTGAATTATACCAATGACAGACTTTAGTGAGTTTATTTGTGTAATCTGTGATTTTCAGGAGCAAAAGTGGTTGAAAGATAGTCTCAGCTGCTGGGACTACAGTCATGTTAGAAAGCTCACTCTTGTTGCTGCAGGTGGATTTCACTGGGGCGGCTGAATCATGGGGCATCCGCATCCACCTGCCAGCTGTGCAATGGGGGCCACAGTAAGTGATCAGGAGCACCAGTTAATGTTAGTATCAGGCTATTAACTGAAGCAGTGGAGTGATCCCATTATAAGTGACCATTGCTCCACAGACAGAAAATTCAGATGGCTGGAATGGAGGTTGGATGAGGGATGTGCTTCAGCTGTAGAAAAGAAACCCTACTGCAATCTTAAAGCCTTACCTTCAAGAGAACAAAAAGAAACTCTGACCTACCTTCTAGATAGACATGTCACCCAACTTGAATCCTGAAAGAGTCTATGGAGAGCAGTAGGCCTGGTAGGTGTATAGTTGTAACTGGTTTGAAGGGGGTAATAAGAAAAAATTAAAAAAAAAAGTATACAAATTATATGCAATAAAAACATGAGCAAAGCAAAACAAATCCCTACCACTCCACAGTCTGGTTAGGCCCAGATTCATCTGCACAGATCACCTCCATTGACCCCTTCATTTTAAAAAAGAATTTCTAGGTAAAGAGTAAGGGAAGGATGAAGTACTCTGTAGACATCCTGTAATTTGCTCTTCTTCCAATCCCCACATCATTACCTGGCTTTGCTCCCAACCAGAACATACACTGTGTTAGTTACAGTTTTTCTAATCCTTCAATAAACTGCTGAAATACTCCTTTAAATTTATGTCACAACTTGTCCTGACACACATCAGCCTCAGATGCACACTCACACAAGGTGAGGCAAGTGGGAGTGAGAGGTCTTATAAAATGTAACGTGAACTGTGGCATCTCTATTGGGATGCAAAGAGTCTACAAAAGAAACAGCCCTAACTTGCATCTGAAGGATTGAACCAGTAATGCAATTCAACACGTAAGGTCTGAGAATTAAAAAAAAAGCAAACCTCTCCATCCTCTACTCAGCTAACTAGATGAAAACTGCATACAACACAGAGATGGTGTTGAAAGAAAGCACTCTGTTTTATTTTTATCCCCTGAATATTGCTGGTGAAGCAATGGTGCTTCGCAAGGGTTAAGGGCTGTCAAAGAGCCATGGTGCACTTTAACTAGGGGCGGAGCCACAGCAGAATGGAGGCCTGTGCTGCTTTCCCTTGGAAGCTTTTAGATTAGTGTGCTTCTAGCTGCATTTGGTTGAAAGTGATTTAGTTTCAGCCCATATCAGGGTCTTTTCATGACACTGTTCCTATTCAAAATAAAGTGCTTTAAGAAAAGCGCTACAGTGGGGTTTAAAGTAATCCAAAAAGTATGGGTTGGCTTAGTTTTTCTGTTACAGCTAAAATGACCAGGATTTGGGACAGGAGGATAACAGAAATTATGCCTCCCTGTATAAACTAAGCCTTTTTTGACCAAAGGCATTAACACAAAGAACAGGAGGCTTCACAACCTCTTGCAGGGCTTACAGTAAGGGTGGTACTTCCTTGCATCCTATTAAGACTTGTTTCATTATAAGATATCCCTCAAAATTATTCTGAATTAACTGTCTCTGGGTATGCTGTCTCTTTGACACCATGGCCATTTCTCTTTGTTATAAATACAGTTATGAAAACACTGTCCCTTTTATTACCCCAGAAATGGCAAGTTTTCCAGACATAACTGTTAAAGTAATGATTAGCACAGACATAGCTTTCAAAAATCCAAAATGTTCACGAGCAGTACTTATGGCAGGCACATGTTCTTAGAGAATTATTTCTTTAAATGACAAGACTGCTAACAGGCCAGCTGAAAGCAATTAAGAAAAATGTCATTGTTCTGGGCACAAGAGTAACAGAGGAGACACCTAGAATGCAATGGGGGTCATTCCGAGTCCCCCATCCAAGGGGCAAGCTCTGGCTGAGTCCTTGATCCCAGTGGACCTCAGCCCAGGCATCTGCTCCAGGTGAGCCTAGGACTGCTCCAAGAAGCATGAGGTGTGGGTGTTGTGGAAACCTGAAGAATGCCATGATGTGCCCTTACTGGTAAGTATGGGCATAGCAAGAAATTTATTGTCTGAAAGAGACCTGTGATCTAAGTAAACAAATTTGACAGTGGTCTGGACAGAAGTGATGGAATACATACTGAGGAACAGGATAGTTTGTATAAGTCTTCCTGGGTTTAATGATATTTGGTTCATTGGTTTTTCATTTTTCTCCAAGAGGAAGTGTCACTTTCTTAAATTACTGTAAGAATTTTTTTAGATAGTCTTTTACTGAGCTCAAAGACAAAGGGAAGAAGGGAAATGGCATAAGAGGAAGAAGCAAGGAACAGAACTGGAATGAATCTAAAGCAAGCAGAGCATGCATAAAAACTCTACATGAGACTCCTCCACATCCCAACCACAAAATCAAAGTATGTTAAAATTCTTGTGGTCAAAGAGTTCTAATAGCAGTTAAGGAGCTGTGAGAAGATAGGATGGAGTGGACTATTTTGGTATCAGACCTTGGTCCTGTCCAAACACCTTTTATAAAAGACATAAAAATATTTTGAAAATGCAAATATTTTTATTCCATAGCTGTCTTAGTAACCAGAAAAGGTAACCATCAGACTGTTAGGGAAACTGGCAGATCAGCTAGAATTTGCATGGCTAAATGCCAAAGACACTACCACTTTTTGGAGGAGTCTCACCTCTTCTTGTTCAAGTCACATACAGAAGGAATATAGAAGTTCAAGAGACAATTTGAGGGATCTGCAAGCGCTACTCACTTTTCCAATCCCTAGCCTAGAAAGGAAATCCATTCCTAAAAATTAGAAGAGCAAGACAGCTGCTTATCATAATATCAGATCTACCAGAACAGAACAACATAGGATCATAAGTCCTGGCAAAGGAAGAGCAGTATGGGGGCAACTGACATGGGTTTTCGAGGTATTTTTCATTTTGCTTGGGAATATTAGTTTGTCCCCCATTGCTCACTTTCTTGTCCAGTTGCTTCATTATGAACACCTGCACAACCAGATGTATCCTGCTAATCAGGACAGTGACATTTTACATATACTTAGCATACAAGCAGATAGCTGAGAATTGTGTCTCCTTATTATTGCTCCCATGGCATAATGATAGACCTTGTCTACACGTGGTTGGATTGTTGCTTTGCCTCCCATATGGTACAACTACCAGTTTTAAAAGAAACTATGGTTTTCACTGATAGAGCTCTTTCTTGCTCTGTATCATGTCACTCTTCACCATTCCAGCTGCAAATGAACTCATGGACATGGCATTAACAGTTCTACCATTTAGGTACACTCAGTAACTGGTATTAAATTTAATTCTGAGTTTTCAGCTTTCAACCTCACTCTACATTAAAATCAGTTTGGAACTACATGTTTTGGGTGCCTTCATCGATTTCCCCCCCTTTTTTCTTCAGGCTGAGCACATGGAAAAGATATGTGAATGCTTCACCTGGCAACCAGCTTGCAGCTCCACCACGAGGATCCCTTCTGACCTCAATAGGACTTCAAAGGAAAATGCTGCAAAGCTCTGTTGCACAAATGCTGTGGAGTAGTGAGAAGCAGCAGTGAAGAGGTTAAAGATACACTGACATGATCCAGGTTTCTATTTTGTACCTGAAGTTGAAAGCAAGGGGTTTTGGAAGATGCATAAGGGAGAAGGGATAGATTTGGGAGGTGAAAGGGAAAATCGTTTGCTTTGGGTCTATAGCAAGCATTTAGAAAGAATTCCTTTTATATCCCAAATGGCTATTACATGAACTGCCTTGGAGTATCCCCACAAGTATGTTCTTCCCCAAAGACAGACATTTCCTGGGGCGGGGAGAGTGCAGAAGGGAGGGGAGAGAAGGTGGGAGAAGGCGGGAGAATGGGGGTATTCGATGTATTGTGGTATGTCTGGAATCCTCTTATCTGTAGCAAGACTAAGAACACCTGGACAACACTTGTCTTACTCCCCCACCCACCTGTGCAAATTGCTAAGCACACTGAAGCTCAAAGCACTACACCATATGCCAGTCACATCACAGAGATCCATTGTGACTTCTCCGTACATCAAAGAAAAGCCATTGCACATCTTCGTACAAGTACGGAGGAAGGCAGTTGCGAAGGGGTTAAAAGATCAAGTTCTGCTATAAAGATAACAGGAACTGGAGAACATGCAGCAGATGTTCCATGTGGAGACACTTAAGTTTACAGTCCCACCTGTGTCCATTTAATACCTTTAAAAGCAATCTCCTGTTCATTTGTGAGGGAGAAGAGAAAATCAATGTTCCAATCTTAACATCTTCTCACAACACCCGCATCCCACATAAGGAAAGGGAGGAGGGGATGGGATGAGCAGACAAGACAGGAGGGCTGAAGCTGAGATTTAAGGACATGAATATACAGAGATTTATGCAAACACATCCCCATGTGGAAAGTCAGCCATTCTTTTATGTGCAAGGCAACTCATGCTCTGGCCTGGTGAGCAGCAGCCCAATCTTAGTGCTAGGATTTAGGATGTATGAAGAGCAGCATGAACAGTAACCAGTCATGCCACAGAGTTTTACATCCTTCTTTTTGTTTTCTGCTTTCCTGCTCTCATTCCTACATCCCTTCCAAACAAATCACTGTCTTCCACTACATATGTTGAATGACTTCAAACAAAATAATTATGTTACAATTTTATGGAAACACACAACCAGAAAAATAAAGGCTGAGGTGGAGCATGGTCCATCACACTAGAGGGTCCATGTGGGAGAGGTTTGGGGAAGTTTCAGTAAGAAAGGAGTAAGCAAACACTGAACTTTCTTATATAGCAAATTAAGGCCATCACAGAGCACAAATTTGCAAAGAAACAGGCTTCAGTGTTCATGATAGTATTTTTCTTCCATATATGTGTCTGTGGTTCAAATAGAACTGGAGCTAGCAGAAAAAAAATAACCAGTTACGAAGAGCTGTGAGTTTGTTTCTGTTCATCCTGCACTCAGGAGATGAAAATATAGCCTTTATGCCATTGGCTATAAAATCAAGGAACATTGGCTATAAAATCCTGCTTCCTCTTTCCAGACTTGCTGGATACAAAGAAAAGCTTCCAAGCAGGACTCTGCATAGCTGATAGATACATACCCATGCTCACCAGAAGACTGAAATGCTCCCAGGCTGATGGATCTCCTTGAACACATTTCTGCATCACTGCAGGTTGTTTTCTGAGAAACAGAAGAGAAGTGCATCTTTCAAAGAAGTAGAATCAAGAGTTGGTGGAAGGAGGGAAATATGGAGCTTGACAGTTGTGATCTTAAAAGGGAGCAAATTGTTCAGTTGAGTGATGCTGATCTCTCTGTGAACTTCCACTGACATCACTGCGATACTCTTGTGCTGGAAAGTATGCAATTCGTATATTTATACTGTGACCCATGAACCATAATTTAACATGGAATTCAACCCTCTGTGCTTAAATGACTTTGACACCCTGAGGCTACAGCAATTCAGAGAACAAAACAACTACTGTCTCCTCAGGCAGGCACAGTTCTTGAAAATATAACGTTACACAGAAAACAAAGGTAGAATAGTTTCACAACTATGTACAACACACCTTAGCGCCTTGTCTTATGCCAGATGTCTCCTCACTGCTGGCTATCTGCCATTTGTACCAATCTCCCATTTCAGGTCTTGGCACAACCCAAGTTGCTCCTCCTCATGACCCATCTAAAGGAGAAATAAAGACCATGCAGTAGCTGAAGGATAACCATGAGGGTCCTGCTTTCAAAGGAAACTGCCTCTCTAACCAGCACTCTAGAGTTATTTGTTCTATTTCCAGTTTTTCTATGTGTGTGACAGTAGATTGTGTGTTCATTTCTTTGTGCTTTTATACATCAGTTTACCTATCTATTGGTTTTTTCCCTTCATACAACCTTCACTTAACAAAAACACTTAGAATGATTCATGTTCAAAAACTGGGATTTCAGCACTGCAGGAAGGTGTTAGTATAGCACTTGTTGCTCAAGAGCTGAGGTTGCAGTAGCAGAGAGCTGCTAGCAACCCAGAATACTTCTGGCTTTACCTGTACAACTAGGTGCACATACAAACAAATACACAGGACTCCATAGGTACAAGCTACATTGTTTTCAAATGCAGCATTACACTATTTAACAAAAACTTGGCACAGTAGCTGCAATACATTACTAATACGTTTTCTTCACAGTTCATCTCATAGAGAAACTGGCTGGTACCCTCTCCCCCCAAATCAGGCACATTTGCTGGAAATACTTGGGGAACACAGTTCACAGTGAAGTATTTGCAGAGAGTTCAAAGCTCACCAACAGAGAACATCATCTGGTTCAACACTAACAACTGCATCTCTGATTGCGAGAGCAGGCAACAACTTCATCATACAGTTGCTACCTGCATAAGGATTCAAGAGGTAGAACCCCATGGGTTGACTTTCACATACAGAAACCTGGTGAAGCCAGGAAGGCACAGTCATTTCCAATTTCAGGTGAGCTGCCTCAAAATCTCACAACATGCTTCTTAAATCTATGAATGGGAAATACTGGGAAACTCCATTTCTCTTTAGAAGACACTACTCATGCTGAACTGCTGCTGCACCCAGCTGTACAGTGAGCTGCTATGAAAGATGAAGAGGTGGGCTTAATTTTTCCCCATTACTTTGCTCCATGCCAGTTTGACCTCTGCTATCAGCAAGCTTGGTGGCTGGGGTGAGACCTTCCAGATACCTTGCAGGCAGTTCTGGGGCTGTTGTTGTTTCTTGTTTGGGTAAAGGAGGCTACTGCAGCTCCATGACAGCACACTGGATTTTATGGCCATCTTACCAAGACTTCTGTTTCCCTCATTCCCACCTTCAGATTCAATAATTTCAGTCTCTTATTGTTTTTCTAATATAACACCCCTTTGTTTATTTTGCCTGTAACCCCATTTCTCTCCCCTACTAGTCCCAATGGCTTAAACTAGGGAGTGTTGCCAAGGATCTCAGCCTGTATTTTAGAGCAAAGTCTTTTACACTGCAATGTCCCTTGCACAGGGTGGAGGTGTGGGCTCCAGGCACTTTCTCCTCCCACTCACCCCACCTCTGGAGCTTGAGGGTTTATCGCAGGACCCCTGCTATGGTACCCATTACTGACCATACCCATGCTTCCCACCTTCTATAAGGATTTTAGTAATGCAGAGTGCCAGCAGGCTATTTGCTTATTAACCATTTAGGGTTGAAAGACAGATCTCTTGAGGGCCAGAGGGAGAGTTCAGGTGGTACCTCCAGAAGCTTCTTGAGGTGGGATTTGGCTCCCTGCTTGCACCCACCTCTTTGGAGGCTCTGTTGCCCTGTGAACTGTACCATGCACCTTTGGGCAGGCAAAAGATCAATGGTGGACTGATGAGCTAAGCGGTCCTGAGGGAGTCAAGGCACCTGGACAAGACTGCCATGAATAACACATTTTCCCACTAATAGCTGCCTGGAAATAGTGACTATCTCCTCAAGACCTTTCTTCACTCTTTTCCATTGCTTTTGACTCTGATATAATAGCAAAGAAATCTATTAGAGCAGGCAAAGAAATTTCCTGGGCTAAAATCCTCATGCCTGGTTCCTATCCCAGTATGTTTTTCTGCTAAAAATAGCCCTGTGAGCACCAGTTATCAGGTGGTTCACTATCTGGAGAATGGATAGTTACTGCACTAATTGAAACTTTCAAGATTGGGCTCTAATTCCCAGAGTCCTTTGGTGCTTTGTCTTTAAAGAGCATTCCCCTCCCCGTAGCCCTTTTTCTTTTTTGCTGACTTGATCCTTCCTGGCATGCAGGTTACCATAGAAAGCATTCTTAACTTGCTCTATATCTGATTCTTATTTATGTTTTCTTCTCAATTACTGTTAGCCAAGAAATAATTCTCTGCCTTATCTACAGCTGAAACCAGAAACAAAGCAGAGAGCAGAGGCCATGGTCACAGGGCTGTGAAGGGTTTTCTCTTTCTTTTTCTTTGCTGTGGTTATTATTTTCCCCTCTTTTAAGATGAACAAAGATTACTGCAGCACTGAATTAAAACCTTGCTAAACTGTAAAATATTTGGGCTTTTTAAAGTAGAGAGAACTTATTAAATGCTTTAAAAAGAGTTTTTCCCACTGACCATAAGTGGAAACTCTTAATTTTGAGTTCTCTTGGTGAAAAGTTGGGCTTTTGGTGTTGGTCAGAAGAGGTCCTTTGATAGCTCTTGTTTATTGTTTAGAAGAAGCAAAGTGAAAGGAAGCAGAATTTCTCAATATATTCCTGTTTTCTTTTGGGATTTCATTTGAATAATTTAAAGTAGACTAACTCATTACCTTAAAGCAAAGTAGCAACTGGGAGAACACTAGGACAAGTTACTGAATGAGCTCAGTTCTAGACAACTTTGCTGTCTAGACTTACACTGAAGAGTGGTGGATTGATGGGTGGCGGAGAACGTAGTGGTTAACTTTGCTGAGTGCAAGGGTAGTCTTAGTGGTAGTATGGCTGCCTACACAACAGTTGTTGCATACTTGTATGTAGCACCTAGTACATTAATTACAGTTTCACTGGGAATGGGAATGCCAGAATCCTGCATTATAGACAACTTCTCTGGCTCTCTAAGGTTAAAATGAATAGTGATTGCCTCTGGCAGTACAGCATTAACGAAATCAAAAGCATGTGTTCTATATATGTAGTGCTACACATGTACCACTGTTCTATAAAAGTGCATCTGTGCCTTATCTTGGATCAGATGTCATCATCATCTTTGTATGGCATTTACTGGCAGAATACCATTAGAAATTAAGAAAACATACACTTATTACTGCCTGACATTTATCTGCATATCTCTAATAAAAAACAGATCTGTAATATATGAATTTCCTTAAATAGTATGAACTAACATGTGGCCAAGTCGCTGGCTACCAGGCTGACCAGGGGCTGTTGTTGTCTGCTTTTTTACAGCCAACTTTACCTGGCATACCATGTGCCAGTGAATCATTCAATTTGTGTTCTAGTAGACAGAAGAAGCCTGAAATGGCAATTAGATTTTCCATTGCCTTGCAAGTTTTATTAAAATAGATATCCAGATTCTGAGTCTCCCTGCAGGTTAACAGTGATCCGGAGAGAGCGATTAATTTCAAAAAAGCTGCAGATTTCCACTTGTAAAGGATAAGAGGACTAGTACTGTCAGTGGTATTATAGAGACCGAAAAAAGTTAAACCTTTGCTCTCGAATTTGCTCCAGAAAACTCCAGCTCTAAATGTATACTCTAGACTCAAGATTGAGGTAGTTTATGGTTACATAAAGTTGATTATATATTTAAAACAGCCTCTGCAAAACAAAATAAGATGTATAAAAGATGCTATCTTTTTTCAGATGACTGGAATGTCTTTCCTCTTGGAGTTGTCTGTCTGTTTGAAATTTAAAAAAATCTTCAAACAACTAACTAGGAAAGAGAGTAGCCCAACAGGGAGACCTCTTGTTCCAGCTTAGATAAACTTGCAAAATGGGCTTCGATGAGATGAGGTAGTAATTCTTCTTATTCTATTTGCAAAGTACTCATTGTTTCCTCCTTTCTGCAAACTGAGGCAACTGGAAGATACAGGTTGACTGGGACGCTAAGGGAGAAATCGATATCATTCGCATCAGAACTTTGAGATGTATATCTATCCATTCTACCTGCTCTTAACTTTTGTTTGCAATAGAGTTTTACAGACACAGTAGAGGCATCAGATTTTCATCAGATGTCAGGGAAACGAGGACTAAATCTAGCTTACAAAGCCAGCAAGAATGCCAGGACCTACTGTGAAATGGAATTTCCTAGTAGAATATATGCCTTCATATTTGACAGGAAATTTTGTCATAAGTGAGCAATGACTTTATTTTATTTTTGTTATGATTCCACTGCATGGGAATCTGTACCTAAGATTGCTATCTTGGATATACAAATGAGGCCTCTCTTGGAAGCCGGCACTTGAATGCAAAGGTATTTAGTTTGAGTGATCCAACTGGTTATTGAGAGTCTTAGGGCATATCTACACTGCACAGCAGGTGCTGATCTTGTATAGGCTGCTCTTGTACAAAAAGGAAAGTAGCTCTGTCAGTTTAACACAGACTGTGATGATGAGGTCTGTTGAGAAGTGGGACAAGGCACTGATGCTGCAAAGTGACACCAGTAGGACTGTGCTGTTCTCAGGATCTAAGCTAGGATCACCCAACACTGTGCACTGTACAACATGTACACAATGGCCCACTGTGGGTTTTAGGGTTTTTAGCATAATTTGACTGAGATATGTTGTCAAAGTAGTAAGCCAGAACTTAGGGGCTGGAGTGTATGACTGCAAAGTCATTTGAATGGAGCTTCAATCTGAGAATGTGCAATGTTGAGTGAAAAGCCTTTTGCCTCCTCCTTTTTCTTCCTCTCTCCTCCAACCAAATATTACCATCAAATTAGGGCATTCTTCAGCAAGATACGAGGTCTAAATCCCTTTGGTAGGGAGATATATTGAACCAGGATCCTTCACTCAAACTCTAAATAAAAAGAGGTGTCAAGTATTTTCCCATGAGAACTGTTTCCAGTTCCAAGATCCTAAGCAGATAGAGCTACTTCAGTGTCACTCTAACTCTGAACTGAAGGGAAAACGTATCCCTGAGCTCCGTATTTTGTATTGCCTAGTTGTAGATGGTTGCACACTCATCATGCTGACCATAGTGGACCCCACATAGAAGTGTCCAGCACTCCCCAGCTCTGCACAGCAAGCAGACACAAAGGACTCGTTACCACCTCCATGCATACTTTGTTTATCTTCTTGTTTTAATACCCTCTTAAACAGGTTGCACTATTAATATACACTATGAATGAGGCCAAAAGGTGCAATACATTTTCTCATAAATTGTATAGGTGTGTAATAAAAATATGTGCTCATTGTCCAAAATGTGTAAAGGAAAATACAGAACAAAACTGTGTAACTCATAAAACCATTCAGTCAGATCTGTTCTCCCTGAGTTACACTGGGTTTTGGTTTTGCTTTGATGGACATAAAAAATACATAAAAAATGAAGGTATATTCCCAGGTTTAATGGCAGCATCTTTCTGTAACAGATAAACACTACAAACACCCATGAAGGACATCCAGAGGTAATAATTAAGGACAAAAGACCAAGATTAGCTCTCAAATTCTCTAAGCAGTAGAAATGAAGCAAACATAGAACATACTGACACGCATAGCTCAGGTATTCACATTCATGAGTATTTAGCATCTCCAGTAGCTCTGTCAAATTGTATAAATATCCTTAAGCAATGGTGTAGTACTGGCCACTAATGTCTGATTGATGTCTATGGAATTGGTCTTTGTCTTATAGCTTCTGAGTGTGTATAGAAGTGTAGCTGATTTTCTAGTGTAGCAAAGTCTAGTTTTCTGGAAGTCATATGGAATTCTGTGCACCAGCCACTGTTTGATAGTAATCAGAATATCATGAGCCTGCATTTATTTGAAACTAGATCACTTGGCTACCTTTACCCTATTTTGATTTACCTTCCATCCTTTTATATTCCTCAAAACCTCACATTAGTAACTGATGGATCCAAATACTGTTTTTTTTCTCCTTGTTCTTTGTCTGGTGGTAGCAACCTGTAGCCTTTGAGTGACCAATAAGTTTGTCAATAAAAGAAGCTTTTTCTTCATTTTTTGTAAAAGGTATTTCAGCATTAGTGTCATGTTGACATGACGCTCGATTGTATTACTGTTGTAGGCTCACTTTTTTAAACCTGAAGTAAGAATTTGACAGTGGTGGGGCAAATAAGCCTACCGTGAAGCCTGTTCCATAGGAAAATGTTTGGCAACTCAGGGGTAGGATGCAGCTATTGGTTAAACCCCTCCTTTACAAACTGTCAGTAAGCTGTCGTAGTTAGGGACTGCTAACCTGTGATGACAGTTCACTTCCACAGTAATTTGTATGGTTCCAGAATCTTGTTATTGTTCCTCCTTGGCACAAAGAAAATGTTTTGAACTTCTAAATGCCAATCATACTCTGACAAACTCAGAGTAATGTTTCCCATCTCATTCACTCCAAATCCAGAAAACCAAGAACCATAATGGGCCTCTATCTCAGGTTAGTACCCTTACTGACAAGCTACAGAATCTGTTCCTGTTTTCCTCTCTTGCTTTTTCCTGCCTGGGCCCACCTTTCCAGATGAAATGCAACACTTCTTGAACATACCTTAGAGTGCATCTTCAAGTCTAAAAGTTCTGGGCAACTGTAGTAAAAAAGATGTGATCTATAGAAATTAAACAGTTCAGCTTTACCATTAAAAATGGCTTTCTAAAATTAATATTGTAAATTCACTTAATAAAAATAGATGCCCACATAGCAGAGATAAACTTTAGAGCCTCCAGAATGTTGACAACATATTTAATAAAAAATTCTGCTGAGTTTATGTCAGTTGACATCATGGATCTAAAAAGACACCTGCAAATAAATACTTTGTATCACAAAGAAATTGCCTTGTTGGTTTTGCTCAGTCTTTGGGTGTGGGAAAGAAGATCATTACTGAGTTTGATTTTCTTAAGAAGAGCTAAATTAGAATTTGGGAATATATATTCAAAGTGATGATGGAAGACTGAGGCCTTTGCTTCATGAGACATTTTGCATAGCTGTTCACTGACATCATGTTTGTTTTACCTGTTCTTTTCACCTAGACACAATAGCATAATTGAAACATTGAGATAGCAGCTAAGGCAGCTTAAGAAGCAAGCATCAAAAGCTGTTACTTTCTAGTAAAAAAGCCATATTTAATATTTAATTTAATATTTGTAACAATTTAATACCTAATTAATGTAATTTAATAAATATTTATTATCTAATGCTAAATATATGAGCTGTTAGGAGGTGACAGAATAGTAGTGAGATTTTTTTCTTGGAAAGACAGTAACTAGGATAGCTGAAATACTGTGGGAGAATAAAAACTAACTTGGAAGAATCTTATTTAATACACTACATGAAATAAAAACATTAGATGAAACTATTTTTTTTTCCGAGTGTTTGGGTTTGGGTTTTTTGTTCTTTTTTTCTGTTTTGGCTACAACAGAAAGGATTCAGTAAATGAGTCCAATTAGTTTGGTAAAATATGAAAATGAGCATAGGAATTTGAACACAGGATTGAGAAAGCAAAGATAGGTCTACCAGTCCAGAAGGAAAATCATTTTATCCACCATCAGGAAATGAAATGGTTTGGATATATTGAGAAATAGCTGCTCAGATAGATATGACATTTACTCCAAATGTTGAAAGTTGAAGTTTGCCAAAATGAAAACATAAATGCTGAAACTGCTAATACACATGGATATTCAACTAACGTGAAAGGCCCTAAAAAACTAACATTATGAACATTTAGTGACAGGTCATAATTGGCATTATCCAT
This sequence comes from Pithys albifrons albifrons, assembly GCF_047495875.1. Lineage (NCBI taxonomy): Eukaryota > Metazoa > Chordata > Aves > Passeriformes > Thamnophilidae > Pithys > Pithys albifrons. The sequence goes on from NC_092458.1 coordinate 42,723,595, forward strand.
TTTATTAATTAAAGCAGTTATTTCTGTCTGAAATGGATTTATTAGAACAAAATACTTTCTGTATAGATGTATTCTTGTTTTGCTTTTTTCTTCATCCCTCTTCCCTACTGCGACAGGACAATGCTATAAAATGCCTTAGGAAAATCATTACCATAAATGCTGTTCAAATGGAAATTCAGAGTATGAAGAAATAGATGGCCAAAAGAGGTGCGATCATATGATCAAAGTGTACTTCAGGTGAGAAGGGGCTTCAGGTGGTCCCTAGTCCAACCTCTTACTCAAAACAGGAGCAGCTCAGAGTCAGATCAGGTAGTTCTGTGGGTTTTTTTACAGTTGGGTCTTGAAAATCTCAAAGAACGGACATAGCATATGTTCTCTGGGCTACTCAACTCCACCTACTCAATTCTCCAAATGTTGTGCTTATATCCAGTTTCTCCTTACATTCAGTTTTTTGATTTTCATGCCTGTTGCCCCTCATCTTCCCACCACAAGCCACTGTGAAGAGCCTTGTTCTTTTTTTCTTGTTACTTCAGCATGCCTAAGTCCCTCTGAAAGACAGCCCTGCCCACCAGCATATTATCTGATCCCCCTGGTTTGATGCCATCTGCAAGCTTGATGAAGAGATAGCCTCTCCCTTCCTCCATGCCACTGACAGAGACATTAAAAAAGACAAGTCCCAACACACTTACAACTGGCCTCCAGGTAGAGTACAACCCATTAATCTCTACTCTCAGAGCACAATGATTCAATGCTGAAAATATTGTCTCATTCCAGTATATTCTGACCTAGGTGGGAACATCAACCTGAAAACAAGGCGACTTCCTTAAAAAATAATTCCAGTTGTAATCTGAGTAAGTAGAATGGGGAAAAATACTTGGTCTATTCTTGTCCTGGAAACATTTTAAGAGGAACTCTTTTAAACAGTGTTCTCACTAGCAGGATATATCTTTAGCCAGCATATACAGAGATGGTCTGTGTTATAAATGTTTTAACAGAACAGTGCTATTGAGTGTGCTGTGAAACTTGATCTGGCTTTCTGGTAGCAAGATCTTTCCAGCACAAGTATAAAAATGGCTAAAATTGTCAGCATCAAACTGTATAAAACTTAACCAGCAAGTTCTTATAGAATAGGTGCTATAGCCATTTGCCCAAGGGAAATAAATTATTCTAATATGCAATGTAAATGTTTTATACCAAGTAATGACCATTTTTGCTATTATGTACAAGTTCAATAGCATTTATGCCCACAAGATTTTTTTTCAGATAAATTCAATCAATTTTCCTGTGAAATACTTTTATTTTGAAAGTTATTGCAAGAAAAATGAATGCTGCAGAAGAATATGGACAAATAAATTGGTATTAACTGTTATTTCTCAAAAATCACAGTTTTCCCCTTTCTTCGTATTTTTTCTCAAAATTCTCTGCTTTTAGTCCACACTGACCTAGATATATAGAAAAATTACTTTCTTACTGAATTCCATAAGACAAAAAATATGTAGTGGGATGTTGTAAAGATGGGCAGAATGCATAAAGGACTTCTCAGAACAGTAAATTTCCTAAGTGAAAAAATCTTCAGCTTTCTTAGCTTTTTTCCTAAGTGAAAAAGGCATTTTTAATTTGATTGCATCCATATGTATGTAGTCCTGCAAATAAATAAATGAAGATGTTTGCATGGTTTGCTGTGAGAATGGCAGACTAGTGTCAAAAGATGACTGCTGTATAGATTGCCTTTTATACTCTTTTTGCCTGGAAACATCAATATGACTTTTTAAATAAAGAGAGTTGTTATATTGTATTAAATTGATACTTATCCCCCTCCCCTCCAAAAAAAAAAAAAAAGAAAGAAAAAAATAGTCTTCAGAATCTGCCGACTGTATGGACTACATCTCTGTTGACAATAACGATTGTTTAAACAGCTTCAGCTGCCCAAATTTAAATACATATCACTATTTCAGAAACTGAAGTGGATCCAAAACATTGACACAAGGCTGGTAAATGCCTAATGTTACAAAAAACATACTTTCCCACAAAATTTTTAGTTAACTGATTGGAGTGGCTTGAAGTCGCTCATATGAACAGTGAAGAAGCACTTTGCAGTGTAGTGACAACAAAAAAATATTTAACTCAAGAAAGTAAATTACAGGTTTATAAAGAAAAATTGAAAGTTCTTACCTTTACATTATAGAGGTAGCTTACAAAATGAGCTTAGAAGAGCTTTCTCTTTATCAAAAAACAGTTTTGAAAAATATTTTCATAGTCAATACATAAATAAAGACTTTCATAATTAAAACAAATCTATAAGTATTTGTAAATGAAGCAATTTATCCTTAAGCAGCTGATTACTTTATCTTACAAATAGAATATTGGACAATATTAAAAGTGCTATATGAACCCACCCTGCAGTGCTAATGAAGTGATTAATTCACACAGCCAGTATAAACATCAGATGAAATAAAACAGTTCCTCTGCAATGAACAGTCATATAAAGTGTCATCTCTTATTATGTTAAACTTTAATATTTTTGGGGGAGTAAGGATGTCTGCCCATCAGTCTTTTGGTCTTTATTAAGGCATTTCTTAGATTCACAGATTCTTTCAATTTATTTGAAACATTTTGGTCTGTTATTAAGTATGTCTTGCAGAAGGAAATAAACACTCAGCTTGACCTAACAAAAAGAGTTTTCAGAATATGAGGATGGCTTTCACAGTATTTGAAAACTCTGTTGCACAGTGGAGGAAGTATTTGATCTATGGCTGGCTGGGTTATTTCTGCCTTAGGAATCTCATTTTTTTCCAACCAAATATTTGTTTCTCCTTGCCCTTTTCTTATTTCACACCATGGATGTTTTTGCTTTCTTTTCCTAGAGTCACTGAATCAGTGTTTTAAAATTACTCTGTTTTGTATGGAAATATGAAATGTATTAAGGGGTATGAATGATATGAATGATCTTCTGCTTTTTCAGATGCAAAGATTTTGGAAAACCAGTGGCATAATAATTGCCAGTTAGAAAGATTTTTTTTCTGTATCTGATGGCTCTCCCTGTAATTCTGCTAAAACACAGAAAGAGGGGAAGTTTAATCTGACTAAAATTGAAAAAATTTGTTTATGCCACTGTAGCAAGTTTATTTTCCTTCCCAGCATTCAAAACAAAAAGACTTATATTTGCTGAAACTGCATTAAAACAGACAGGGAAAAAAAGTCTGAAAAAAGATGTAATGGGAAATTAAAAGGGAAAGAGAACAATGAGATACCAACAAAAATGAAAAAAGGGAAAGAGAACAATGAGATACCAAGAAAAATGAAAGATATGTTATTCACTTTCAACAGTTTTATTTGTTTGTAAACACTTGAAGAAAAACTAGTCTATCAGCTGATAACTAATGTGCAATATTTGAACCATATTCATCTACTCCTGAGATCTTGCTAATTTAGGAAGACTGTTGCCATTCCTGACCTGAGGATATTCATAAACAAACCAGGTCACACGAGGGAGAGATCATGTAACTCTGATTCCCCCATAGTTTCAGTGAGCACCATGATACCAGAGCTCATTCTCTGCAGCCCAGCTTTCAGTGCCTGATGGTGTCATCCATGGCTCCCTTTGTAATGACTGGAGAAAACTGTGACCTCCAGAGGGCAATTGAGGTCTCCACAGCAAGATTTCTATCTCACTCTCACTATAGATTATGGAGATTATCTGACAGAACTGTATTCCAAATTGAGGCACCTCATAGTTTCTACATATGTAATAAGACATAAGTGAAGCCTTTACTATCAGTATTGAAGAAAAGGGACTGCCATAGATTAGAAAAAAAAGTAACATTATAAGAGAGAAGGAGAAAAGGAAGAAAGGAAGGAGAAAAAAGGAGAAAAAGGAAGGAGAAAATGGAGGGAGAAAGGGAAGGAGGGAGGGAGGGGAGGGAGGGAGGGAGGGAGGGAGGGAGGGAGGGAGGGAGGGAGGGAGGGAGGGAGGGAGGGAGAAAGAGAGGAGTGCAGTATCTTTTGTAGAACTTTCTCACCATTACCACAACTGTACCCTTTCCCATAGAAAGTTCTTTTCTGTGTTGGTTAATAAATAAGATGAATTTACAAATGGGGCTATTTAGTACTGTTTCTCTCTCGTTTGATAAATTACTGTGCCGTAAACACTATTATAAAAGAATAAAGAGAAATCATATTTTTATCTTCCAGTGAAGATTTCTGTTAACTATAGACATAGTGAAATGACTGTGCAAAATTTATGAAATAATTATTTCTTGAAGACTTTCTTTATAAGTAGGAATATGGATTGTCCTGGGCAAAGCAGGACTGGTAATCATTCAACTAGGATCTGATATGGCATGTCTTTCTTCATGTGGTGATAGCCTGGAGTGGATCAAAGCATGTACTTTAGGGACAGATTCCATAGGAGTGAAGAGCCTGACCTGCAAAGCAACACCAAACATCATAAAGCATACTCATTGAATTTTTTTCCTTGTAATAAATAATTCACTGTTTTCTTCTGCATTCAGCCACCTACATTTATCAGATTGACCCATGAGAACAGAACCAAGCCCATGACTATGTCTAGGGAGTGAGCATCAGTAGTTACACAGCTGCATTGCACAACAGAGAAACAGCATAAGAGGAAGGCTAATTTTTTTTACTTTGCTTCTTTTACATCTCATCTTTTCAGAGACAGTCACTATAATTTTGGTGTGTGCAATCTAAATCAGCTGAAATCTGAGTAAGCAGTTTATCTAGATTTATGTTTCACAAGTGTCATGGTTTGGACATGTACTCCCCAGTTCAGTTCTCCCACTGAGACTTTGCAAGCCATGCTGCCAGTCACTTGCTCCCTCCTTCCACCTCCCCCTTATGAGTGGCCAGAGGAGAACTGGAGGCACAAAAAGCAAAGATAACGGACTGAGATAAGAACAGTTTACTGAAAATAGCAGTGAGATAAGAAAACAACATTAGCAAAAGCGTATGAAAGAGAGTATGACTCATGCAAAATGCTCAGTGAGCCCAACCCCACAGAACCGAAGCCGGTGCCACCCCACCACAACTACTCCATCCACCACACTTGCTTGACTGGAGAATCCCTTTCTCCTGCCCTCAGCAATGAGATGAGGTAGCATAGAATGACTTCCAGTTCCTAGCCGTGCTCCATGCCAGCTACTTTAAAAATGAACCCTATCCAGGCTGGAGCCAGGACAAGACAGGCCCTGACATTTTTCTTGACATGAACTCATACTAAGCAGTAGTGTTTGCATCACAGATAATAATGCTGATTTTTGGCTTCTGGTTATATATATTTATCCACCAACTCACATGTCATAACCTCAGAAGCTATAAAATTTGCGCTCATTTGTGAGACTCTCATGTGTGCATTGTATAGGAAAAAAAACCCCCAAACCAATAATCAAATTAATTATTTTTTATTTATAAAAATCTTGACTTTTTATCCTCAGAAGTCAATGAGAAAATGCAATTTGACAATACAAAGCCAGATCAAATCCCTGGAATATTCTTTTCTCCATACTGTTAATAGCAGACTGATCTGTTATATACAATACCTAGGTTTTATTATTATCTAGAGCTTATTTTGTTCCTATTATACAAATACTACCGGACCCATATCCATTGACATATTATATGCATTCCTTCCACTGAAACACTTGAAAGCTGAGATGACTCTTTAAAGAGACAAGGAAATTTTTAACTCTCTTCAAATGCTATTACCATTATTTTACTAATATCTTATGTGGGGTGATGAGCTGATAAGGACTGATGGGTTGAGGGAGATGCCTCAGGCCCCTGGAGGGGTGCTCCCCGCAGAAGACAAAAGCAAGGCAAACTGATGAGATTAACAAAGGATGGAGTATTAAAAAATAACATGGCCTTCCTTTGTGATATCTTCTATGACTGCTCAAGGGCCCACCCCTCCTCAGGCATCTGCATCACCCCCCCCAATAGATTGACTATTAGTCACACAACCACCTGAAGAACAAAAAAAAAAACCGATATAAAAAGAAGTGCAGTCTAACTGCAAGCTGGGGGAGAAAAACTTCCACCTCTGGGAGGGCAATCTATGACCTACCCTGTCTTCCCCATTTCATCAACATTGCAGGGGTAAGCAACTGAATTCTTACTTTATTTTCTTATACCTTACTAATTATAATTTGTTATAGCTCACTGGGTGTAGACATGTTAATGGAAAGCAGCTATATTTTTCCTGTTGCTTTTCTTTTGGGTTATTGAGTCTGTTTACAGGTGGTGTTGAACTGTTGTGTTTCTGTTTAGTAATCCTCTGTTAGTTAAGTTTGTCATGGGAGTGGTATACTGCTGGGGTAGCCTGTAAAATGTGTGTTGTGCTGGTGTCTTTTGGGGTATTTTGTACAATCCTGCAGCTAAATGTTATCATCGACTAAGTAACCCATATCGTCATTGTCACGTATCTCTATTAATAAATGTTATTTCGGGAGCTATCATGAGAAAATTTCTTTTTCTTTCTTGCTATTAAATGTTGCCTCAATAGCAGAGGTCAGAAACCCTTCCAACCTATGTGCTGTCCAGTAGTCGACAGGCAGTGTTGGGAAACACAAGGATCTGATTGTTTGGAGGCGCTTATTGCTAATAATTTCTCCCTGGCTTAAGTGTGGTTCTCATAGGGGAGTCAAAAATCTTTCCAGTCTGTGTGCTGTCCATTAGTCGACAGACAGTGCTTGGTTCATAAAGCTTTGATTACTCCAAGGGTGCTTATAGCTAATAACTTTTATTTAGTACAGGTAAGAATAGAAATCTTTGTATTACTGTCTCTTCTCCCTTTCATGTGACACCTTATGTAAAAGGTTGACCTGAGCAACTAGAGAGTCTGCTCATTATGATAAATGTTTACCATTCCAGGACTAGTTTATTGTGGGATATATTATTTGCCTATCTGTCAACTGAAGTTCAATGGCTGGACAGTAAAGAAACCATTATCACAGGGAGTTATATATTGAGTTAATAGAAATAGGTTACCAATACATTACTCTTCTTTTTAAAAGGCATCTACTCTCTTTAGGACAATTTATAATTTTCATTCACTGGAAAGAATTTAGGCACCAATAGTTTAGACAGTCACTCCCCTTACGAAAGGCTGTTTCCCACACTCACTTTTCAGAAAGTAAACTCATATTCACTTCTTTCTTCGTGCAAACAGAAACTTGGCAACACATCCAATTTCTGTAGGACAGGTTAACTAACCTGCTTAGAGGAATGCCTTGCAAAATCAAAACAGACCTAAAAATATCAAGAAGAAACAAAACCTCAGGTAGAGAATTATATCTCTGCAGGAAAGTTCCACAGTTTTTTCACAATGTTGTCATGATATAAGATTTCTTAGCTCTAGAAATGGTAGTTCAACAGCAAGTAATGTATTTCTTCCATTAAGCAGAACTGATGATTTTCAGCCTAGAGGTTTCCTTCAGGGGTTTTTGCATCCTTCTCTGTGAATACTATCACATATCTGACATTATAAGATATTGTATGGGAAAATAAAATATACACAAATAGGAAAACACTTCTTTTCAGTTTGCAGAAGGAATTTTTCTAAGTCATTGGAGAGCCATTATTCAATCTATGAAAAATTATTATATATGAGAAAGTACATTATTAACATTAAGAGAACAAAAGTACTGGCTCTTCTCTTTTCAATTATTGCAAGAGTAGGTTAACTTTGAAAAGCTTTACAGTTTAAAAAAACACGAGGGTCTTTCAATTGTATTGAATGTACCCCTGTTTACGTATGGCAACATAGAATAAACATACCAACTTGAACTGAATTTTTAAATCACTGCTGATCTCCAGAACCTCCAGTTCTTCAAATAAAGTTATTATGTGGAACCTCAGTAATTATTACTTGTAGGGATGGACACTTCTAAATGAAATATTAATAAGTTGTTTTATATATTTACTGAATGGAAAAAATGCACAAGTAACATTACTATACCTGTAGACATGATGATTTTTGATGTGGAATGGTAAAATAATGTTGTGGTAAATAATACCTTTTATAAAACTGACTGGAAGAAACACAAACTTTCAGAGAAACCTGCAGTTCTAAGAGGAAGAAGTAAATTTCAGTGCTAAATACAGTTTCAATATGAATAATAATAAAGAAGACTCCTGTTCTAATTAACTATTGGAGGAAAAAATACTTCGTACCCTTAGTGCAAAGAAAAGATGCTTTAAAGCCATGAAATAGCACCTTTGAAATGGTTAGTTGGGGGAGAGAAATCAATATGTATGGTGAAGCAAATATATCCATTGAGTACATAATTTTAAAGTCTGGCCTCATCTTAGAAAATTATTTTATAGATGTGCACTAAAGTTTAGGACTGAGACATTAATGGTGAACTTTCATGGAAGTTATTGTCCTTCTGGGACAATGAGTGGGATCTGAATGTCCCCCTTCTTTATCGAGTCCTTGAGCACAGTAATTCTCATTCATAACGATTGATTTGTTTCATCTCTACAGTTTGTATGAGACCATTTGTTGCCATGTGAGAAATATGTTACATCATGATGGGTCTAATCTTGAAAGCCTTTGCTGTGTGAATCACAGAGCTGCTAGCAAGTCTCTCACATGTTATGTACTGTTCCATGCTAAGTTTGCTGATGTTGCAACTTGCAGAGTTGGGGTCTGTTTGAAGACAAAGAAGGATCTGGGAAAAAAGCTTTCAGCAGGATCCTATACCTATGTATGGGATGCTATACCTATGTATATTGTAATTAGGACTGTGAAAATAAGGGCATGTAAGGGTGGATGATTATCCTTTTAGGAAAGGAGTGGGACAGCAGAACCTCAACACCCCAAAAGACTAAGATGAAAATTGACAGATGCAGAAGACAGTGGGGATCTGTACGTGGACTTTTCCTCTTAGCAGAATCACTTGCCTACATTGGGATTTGTGTTAAATTCATTGGACTTTGAATAAATCTTTGGAAATTAAATAAAAGGATCAATGCTACCTTTCTTTATAACTTTTGGTTTAAACCAGATTTCTGCAATTGCAAAATTGCTCCCCACCCCCAGACTTCCACTTGGGATTATTTGATGCATAGCTATAGTCACTCATTTCCATTTAAGACAGATTTTGCTGGATGTGCTCTGATTTAACAAAGAAATATTTCCATTCTTTCATGAATCAGCAGCTGTTGTCATCCCTGACAGCTGACTTAGTCAGGCTGAAGCACAAGCATGTGTTCATTGGATGATACTTCACTTATTAAATCACTTGACTGGTCATATTGAGTAACATCTCACATGCAATACAGAAAAAATAGAATCAGCAAACAAATTGTCAGCGGTAGTGCAAGCCATGAGTTGGATCTACCAAAGCTGATTACGTCGGCTCTGAACATGCCTGGGGAGCTGAGATAGGGAACAGGAAGGGTACCAAAACCAAGGATCTGTATATGAAATTCATTGCTAGAAATTCAATGCACAAGAAATGCTGAACTTACATTAAAGCGTCAATTTCTTTTTTTTTCTTCTTCTCCCTTTACCTCTTATTGAAAAATCTATAATTCTGAAATTTTCTATAGTTCTTCTTTAGTGAAAGGAAATATTCAGAGTTCACAAAACCAGGTGCTGAGGCAGTTACAGAAAACATGAGCAAGAGTTCTACACAAACCCACAGGATGGGGCCTGGAGGAAAAATGACTCACTAGCTGGACAGAGGATATCTCTTTATTTATACATCATATCTTTGATCCCTCTCCCACTATTCTTCTATGCAGGTGTCCAACAGTAAATATGATCAGCCTGAAGAACTCACAAGCCCTCATTAGGTCCACACAGATTAAAAAGCCCTGCTTTAGCTAGGAAATCTTGGGCAACATGTTAAATGTGTGCCATGATCCCTAAATGTTTTTCTTAGTCTGGCTTCCTAAATAATGGAAGGCATGCTTCCTTCACTGTCTATGGTAGACATGCTTTTCCTCCCTTCTGCCTGTCACTTTAGAAAACAGTGGCTGAACTATGTTATTCTGAGTTTCATGAAGACATTAGATCCTACAACACAATCTTTATTAGATAAAATGGAGTCCATCCATACAAAAGCTGTATGATTACAGATGTATGAAGACTCACATCTTACTGTAGAAATATCAAAGGACAAGATGTAAATTCCTAAGAAAAGAGACTCCTTCAGCTTTTACACTCATTAAAACTACATTTTTTAATCCAGAGGTTAGCTGAAGGAGAAGAACTGAACACAGCAAGCAGATTTAAGTGCTGAATATAAAAAAGCCCAGAGGTAGTGGGATTTTCAAGAGTTCTAAAGATTAAAAAAATCCTATCAGCTGCAGTAGGAGCAATTAAGTCAGTGTGAAATGCTTTTGAATCCCTAACCCAGACTGCTTTGCACAGCTAGAGTTGTATATTGCAATCTTGGAAGTGAATGAAGAAAAGTCCTTTTCTGTAGGTATCTCCACCCATCTTAGTCATGCAGTATGAGTAAAGACACCTGTGCCTGAATGTAAATAAGGCCATCTGATAAGGCTGTGTGTGACAGGAATTTTTAAACACCAGAATGGTGGCCTCATAACGTCGCTCAGCAGAGTTGGACTTCGGTGTTTACAGCTGCAGTTTCATTGTGTTGTGACGCCTTCTGGATTGTGATAAGTAACACACTTGCCAAATTATTTCTGGCTGACATCTCCAGCTTGGCAGTGTGCAGAGGGTGAAATCCAACTGTCTTTCCTCAGGCAGAGCTCTCTCCACCTGGAGCAGCAGACATAAATTATTAGTCCACATTTCAATGGATTTTGTGCAGAGCTTGCATTTTTGGAGTTTATAGCTTTCAGATGAAACCAGTCACAAGTTGTTGGAAAAGGGGCAAATAGCATGTATCCTTTAGATCTACCAGTAACCTAGAAAAATCACTCAGCCTCGCTATAGGTTTATGAAGCACAGGCAGACACAAAGCAAACTCTTCCCTACTCTTCCCAGGCAAGCATGTCCAGTCTCAGATTTAATCAAAGTGTTAATCCTAGTAGATTTACACAGTAAGATATTGTATTCAGCTTTGAACATGAAACTACCAAGTGCCACAAATACCCATTGCTAGTAATATGTTCCCCTGGGATTCTCAAAGAAATACAGACTGTGGAATGAATGGGCTACTTATTGCCCTCAGTCACACCTGTGCGAGCCCTGTTAACTCAGATAACAGCACCTTAAACCAGGGGCACCAGGAGTGAGAGTGGATGGAAAATGTTAATGAGACTGATAACCCTACAAATATTTAAAGAAAGACTCTTATTTTGAGTGTTCAGGTATTTTGAACTCCTTCTGCCTCCTTTTGACAGACCCTGGCTGATGCTTGTCATAATAAAATTTGCTAAAAAAAAATCAATGGTCATTAATTGTAACAGAAATTATTATTTGTAAATGGGATTTATATAAAATCAGGCAAAGACTTTTAAGTCACCAAGTCCAACCATTACCTAGCACTGCCATGTTTGCAACTAAGTCATTACCAAGCATGACAGCCACATGTTTTTTGAACACTTCCAGGGATGGTGATTCCACCACTTCCCTGGTCAGTCTGTTCCAAAGCCTGATCACCTTTTCACTGAAGAAATTGTTCCTAATGTGCAAGACCCAGTTACTTATATGGTGTGGAAAAACAAACATGCACAATGCATTTCATCTTAAGATGGAGGGAACACATCTCTTGTTAAAATGGAGACCAAGTGCTGCATGCCCTTCATAGTTTGCCCTGTGGTACGGCTGTGCGCAATGTCCTTAGACCTCTTCTGACTGCTCACTGGTATGACTTCATCTATTTACATGTCAATTGCTTTTCCTGAGTTGTCTTGGAGCAGGACCTAAGCTTCTCTCAGCCCTGGATCTGTGTATGAAATAGTTTCTACTGATTAGCAGCATAGTAGAAGGAATGGTGCCCATATTCTAACACAGGGGATGCTGGGGTGTATTAATTCTGCTTGAGGCATCCAAATTTTTTTGCTTAGAACAATTAACCAGGTAACTTTCCACTGTCGTATTCCCTCTAATCTATTTATTTTCCCTAGAAAGACTAAGACTTGAAAAACTAGAAAGGCCCTCTCCTTGAAAGACTGAGAAAGACTAAAAGATGCTGAAATTGGGGATCAGACAAAATAGTGAACCACACCATGACCCTCACAGACAAAAACTGCCATGAGTAGGCAAAACTCTCCCATGTCTCAAAACATACTGTAGTTGGAAGCAGGCAGTAAGAAGAGGGCATTTTGGTCACGTTGTTGATCTCTGCCACTCAATTGTTGATGTAGTCAGTCAATTGTCTTCTAGGAACATAGGTCCCTATTTCAATTTTGAAAAACAGTGCATGTTACTTACTCATTGCACAACAGTATAGCATAGTTTATTCATACCCCCAAACTGTTTCCTAGTGAAGAATAGAGTATAGGCATAAATTCTTCATATGGTTTTTTTTGAAAATTAATACCCACAACTATATTGCTTTGTATATTGAAATTACGAATGCTACTCCAAATCAAGAAAATTTGTAATTGCTTAAAAGAAAGTAATATCATTCTACTTTGTTTATTAAACTCTTTTGTCTTTTAGTTTCTTGATACTAACAGGGCTAGCAGTTAAATGCCTCCCTGACATCCGATCCCGTCAGATCTCGGAAGCTAATCAGGGTCAGCCCTGGATTAGTACTTGGACGGGAGACCTCCTGGGAAATGAGAGGTGTTGTAGGTTCTAGTCCTGAGGACTTCAATGTCACTGTCCAAGCTCACTCAGCCATGGCAGATGAACCTCAGGACTGAAACGGTGGGGCCAGTTCTGCGCACGCTGTACCTCACCTAAAACTCCACTGCGCAGGCTGGAAGGCCCCACCCACGTGGGGACAGCCCTTCCCAAAATCTTCGTTCACGAAGCTGAGCCACACACTAACAGGGCTCTAGCCCTTTAAAGAATTTTGGTCTTGTTACTGGTTTTCAGTGTAAACCATCAAACATTCTTTCTGACTCCCTGTACCAATGCCCTTATTCACAGAGGCCAATTTTCAAGTGTGACTAAGGCTGTGTGTCTCCTAGTCAATAATGCAGAACCAAGACCAAGCTGGATGGGCCTTTGAGCAACCAGTTAGTGGAAAGCTTCATGCCTGTGCCAGAGGGGGTTGGAACTACATGATCTTCAATGTCCCTTCCAACACAAACCATTTTATGTTTCTATGAGATTTGGTCCCAGGTCAGAGCACGGATTTGCAATCAGCCATGCTGCTTACCATGTTCCTTGAACATTTTGGCTTCTGAGAGCCAGCAGTGCAACTGTGCAGAGGCAAGCTGTACCACACTACTTGGCCCTGGGGCCAGATACTAGTTTCCTGGCCTCTTTTATTTAGTCATAGAGATGGAGTCTAGGATTACATGCTTCATTTTTGTCATTTGATTTACATGAAATGTTTATCATTTGTATATGAAAAACAGAGTCTGAATAGGGGCTTTCTGATGATCTCAACCACTATATTTTTGTCAACCTAATGAAATTTTCCATTTGCATATCTATGCATTTTGAATACTTTGAATTCCTCAAAACATTATGAAGAAACAAAGACAAATTCCTAAATGGAAATATTTGATTCCAGATCCATTGTGTGTATAAAACTTATAACCTGCTAGTTACTTATCATTGAATATGTAGTCCATATTCATTTACGTAATGAATTACTATCAGAAGTCTAAATTTATGTGAAATGCTATTTCCATTGAAAGAAAATTCACAAAATAAAAATATTTTTGGAAGCACACTTATCTATCTGAAATTTCAGTTATATAGCAGATGTTATTTTGAATATTAGGAACAATTATTTTGATTTTATGCTTCAGAATGCTGTTTTTTCTATTATTCATACACATGCATACATATGTAAAAGTGATAACAGTAACAAAAAATGAAACAAAACACAATTCACTTGGAAACATTGCTTCATAACTGCAAAGTAATTTGTTTTTCATTCCAATATAAAGTTGAAATAATTATGAATTGTGAGATTTTTCTCCTGGGATAAAAATGCTCAGATTCATCCAGCCACTCTAAGAATTTCAGAATCAGAGGGGGAAAGGTTAGAATGACCATTTTAGGGGAAAACTGTATAATAAGTTTTCAAACTTTTATTGTATTCTTAAAAAAACCCAACTCCTTAATAGATGCAACTCACAAAGGACTAAATGCAAAACATCTTCTAATTTTCAGGGCCCTGGCCAAGTGACATTTTTTACAGCAGTAGCCAGGTGTGGTTACTGATCTACAATTTCTGTTTATTTCACTCAGAAATGGATAGACTAGAATTAGTGACTACTTTGGAAATTGTGGTCTGAATCATTAAGGAAGTGATGGTATTTATCTCAATGTGTTGCTGAGTGTCTCCTCCTCAGCTTCCAGAAGTGTCAAGCCGGTCTTCCAAACTGTCAAATCAAACCCTGCTGTCTGGTTACTGTGCCAGATATTAGCAAGTTCACTATAGCAACTGAACTTATTACATGCCTAGGGAAATACACACTTTCAGACCATGACATATGCTCCACAGAAAACAGTAAATAATGCCAAACACAAGCTTTCTATTTGTCAGTAATAAAGAAAAGCTTGTTGCAATTCAGATATCAAGTGATAGTGCCAAAACCCCCTTCAGTAACACATATATGTTCTCCAAACACTTTAAAACTATACTAACAAACATGCCCAATGTCACACCAGTATGCAGTTTGCTAACTAGGTGATGCTTCAATATTCTTTCTGTATAAATATTTCTTTTTAATTTTTTTTTCTTTTCGAAAGAAAAGAGCTGGAATTTCAAAATGCAATCAGCAGTTTCTTTAGCACTCTGTTAAAAATTAACAGGCCAATTTATTCTTTGATAGAACTTCACTAACCTAGGTGAATTTAAATCTGGAATGATGTTGGCCCACCAAAGAGAGTGAAAAGTATTTACAGTAAAATTTGAGAAAAAGTAACACATCTGATTCACTTCCATTGCTGTTTTCTGTTTGGCCAATGATAATTGAAAAGATCGTTACAATTTGCAGAAAAAAAACCCAGATGGTTAAACCAAATTCCAAACAGACCTGAGAAAATTAATTTTTTCAGCCTGTTTCAGGTGAAGTTAATTTGAAATATGAGATTGAAAAATTATGTGCTAATTAAAGGAGCCTCAAAAGCTCCATATACAACCGTATTAAAAATAAAATAAAATAATTTAACTCCTGCAAACTAAATAGGTTTTTTCACTCCATTGTATTTAGTAATTTTTAATGAAACCTATAATATATAAAAGAAATCATACCAAACAGTACAAAAAAAAGACCAGTAAAGTGAAAAAAATTTTAGGTGTCATCAGAATATGCAGGGCCAGATCCCTTTTCTTTATGATACTGGTGTATTAAAGGATAACTTGTCAGGAGTTATGCTACACTTACCTCAGTAACTCTGAAAGCAGTAACCTTGAGAAATCTCTATCAGCAGCCACTCAGTGCCTTCTAATCCACTAATTTCTGGTTCCCATTTCTGGGAAGATCATATTATTCTAACTTGCTAAATCAGTCACTGGGAAAGATAGAAATAAATACTTATTAAACACTGTTGCAACAGTGAACTGTAAGGCTGCCTTTTCATTTCAAGTTCACATTTCAAGTTGAGTGGATTATTATGGATTACTCTATCGTGCTGGCTTTCATAATATGATGTTTCAGATAAGGTCTTATATGTGCAAAGAAAGTAAATGAGTCATACCCAGTTCAGTCCACTAGAAGTGAACATGGCTCAGAGAAGAATTTGTCTCAGGCCTTGTGTTTGTGTATGGAAAAGCATATATTGGTGAGGCTACAAGCATGAGGTGAAACAGTTTTGAACCATGAAGACTGATTTCTTACTAGCAATGAAATCTAACATTAAACATATGGAATGGGGACAGTCCAAGTATTCTCCTGGGTTTATTAACTTATGTTTTATTCAAGAGTTGACACTGCCACAAGGACAAAGATGCAAGGAATTTGGTGGGGAGGTCAGAGCAGAAATAAGGGTCAGTGGCTTGGGGTTAGTTCATGGAAATCAGGATAAAGAGGAGGAGAAAGTAGGAGAAGAACTGTCTGAAAAATGTGTGGAAATGCCTTTACTAGAGGAAGTCTGATGCTCTTCATTTCTTTGTAGGTGGTAAAAACCAATATGAGTACAGTAGACTTGTTCTTGTTAAAGGTAATTTGGTAAACAATAAAACTTTGTATGACCCTCAATTAGAAGAGCATGTAAACACACAAGGAAACATCAACAACTGCAGTGACTGCAGAAAAGACTAAAGTGAAATGCCTAACTCAGTATCAAAATGAGGAATAGGTTGCATCTCAAAAATGGAAGTTCTATGGTTTGTGCAAAAATAGGAATTCATTAAAAGCTTTGTAGAAAATGAGGTGTTTATCATGCTAAGCAGTGTCTACAGTCAGAAATTAATTCTGCAAACATTTCATATGCTCAGTTCTCATTGGGATCAATGAAATTGGCTTGGCACCCAAGCAGGTGAGAAGGGGGCATTGCCAAGACTAATTAGGACAGGTTTAAATGCTGGTAAGACCTGGGCAGGGCCTCAGTCACAAAGCAGTACCAAGCAGCAGCCTTTAGAGGAGCTGGAAGCCCTTTGACAGTGAAGCAGGCAAGGAGGCTATGATGCTGAGAGCAATCAAGGGAAAAGTTCCAGGGAGTGTGAACCACCAGAGCACAGCACACAGGAATGGGCAAACAGGGACATGGCACGTCAGAGAGGATGTGGCACAGCAGTTTGCATGGCAGTCTGCACAGGTAGGACAAGCAGGAAGGTCTCCTCTCTGACCATCTGGGGGCAGCCAATTGGAGCAGTAAACAGACTCAGTAGCTGGTAAGGAGGAGCAAAAAATCCTTTCAGGCCTAGTCTTATTAGCGTATTAGTTTAAGCTTTCTCAGTTATGGTGATGACGTGCCGTAGAGATCAATCCCTTTTAGTTGAAGGAGTCACTGAATCGGCTGTATCAGAAACTGCCAACAGACAGACCTGCTGCTGGCAAACACAGCTCTTCAGCGCACAAGTTGTCAGGAGCACCTGATGCCTCTTCATGAGACTGGGACGAACAAACCGTTATTTTGCAGAAGGTGTGCTGTGGCTGAAGAGCTGTGTCACCAGGAGAAGGAGCTGCGGGAAGAAGAGAACAGGCTGTGTAGTACTTAGGTGAATGAGCAAGAGAGAGACCAATTATTTTCAGAGATGTTACAGTCTCAAGACTCTTGGGGGTCTTGAACCTCCATCATAGTGGAGAAGCAGGTGGACTCAACTCTACAGGATAATTGGTCAAAGGACTGTTGGTCAAGGTTCTGTTAAAGATGAAGGATGGAAACTGATCACTGCATGTACCAGAAGAAAGGTTCCTCCTCTTTCTCAGAATTTGACAGGACTGATGTCTTCTCCAACAGGTATGAAACTGGCACTAGAAGGCCAGACAACTGACGAGGTGGGTGAAGGTCCTTCTGGGTGGTGGGGTCTCCTAAAACAACACCACCTATACCCCATATCAAGACCTCCTCTGTTAACAGGAAGAGTAACTATAGGAGGAGACTCCCTTCTAAAGGGGAAAAAAGGGTCCAATATGCAGAGCACACACAACTCATAGGGAAGTCTGCTGTCTCCCAGGGGCTCAGACAGTGGACATTGCTCTAAAACTCTCCAGTCTAATAAGGCCCTCTGATTGCTACCTGCCATTGTTCAAACTGGCAGTAACAAAATAACAAGAAGAAGTCTGAGGGCAATGAAAAGATACTTCAGGGTCCTGGAATGATTGGTAAAAGGATAAGGAGCACATGTAATTTTCTCGATCCCCAATTAATAAGAATAAGCAGATCCACCAAGTCAATGTGGTGTTCCAAGGTTGGTGTAATCAGAAAAATTTGAGGGTTTTTGACCATGACATGATCTACTCAACACCTGGTGTACTGACACGTGACAGGATGCACCTGTCTCAAAGGGGAAAAAAGAGTTCTAGAACAGGAGCTATCAGGGCTTCTTGACAGAGCTTTGAACCAGCTTGGAAGGCAGAAAGTGAACAAAGCCAGACTTGCCAGTGATGGGGGATGGGAATTTGTGCCAAAACTTGAGAAAACGACCACTCATGGGATCCTTCAATCTGTCTCATGTTGTATTGCCTACAATGTACCACACCTGAAATGCTTCTGCACCAATGCACACAGCATGAGAAATAAACAAGAGCAACTTGAAACTTTGGCCCAGTCCCAGAGGTTTGACACCATTGGCATAAGTGAAACCTGGTGGGAAGAGACCTGTGACTGGACTGCCCTGTGGATGGTTCTAGGCTCTTCAAGAGGAATAGGCAGGGCAGAAGATGCAGATGGGTAACACTGTAGGTAATAGAAAAATTAGAATGTATGGAGCTCATAGTTGGCAATGGCAGAATTGGGAACCTCTGGGTAAGAATCAAGAGGCAAACAAATAATGTGGATGTCATTGTGGGAGTCTGTTATAGACCTCCCAACGAAGATGATGATGCCAACAAACTATTCTTTGAGGAACTAGGGGACACTTCCAAGTCAACTGCCCTTGTCTTTATAGGGGACTTTAACTTGCCAGAAATTAACTTGGAGCATCACATAGCTGGTACAACCCAGGCCAGAAGATTCCTAAAAAACCTGGATGACAACTTTATAGAATGGGTCCTAAGAGAGCTGAATCAGACAAATGCTCTTCTTGATATACTGCTTGTCAACAGAGTGGATCTCATGAGTGAAGTGGAGATTGGTGATCGTCTTGGCCACAGTGACCATGAGGCAATCGAGTTCAAAATCTCTGTTGACAGGAGGAAAAGTGCCAGCAAAACATCAACTCTGGACTTGGAGAGAGCAGACTTGAGACTGCTCAGGGAATTAGTAAGTAAGTTCCACTGAAAAAATGCTTTGGCAGGTGCTGGGGTCCATGAGTGCTGGTCACTTTTCAAATATTAGCTCTAAAGGGCACAGGAGCAGGCAATTCCCAAAAGTTGGAAGTCAAGCAGGTGAGGCAGAAGACTGGCTTGGGTAAGCAGGGATCTTCTCTTGGAAATAAGGCAAAAAAGGAGGCTGTATGCCCAGTGGAAGCAAGATCAAGCGACATGGGAATAATATAGAGATGCTGCTTGCTACTGTAGGGAGAAAAGTCGTGTGGCCAAAGATTAGCCCTAGAAACGTAGAGGACAATAAAATCCAGCATATTCTGTGATCCAGTGAAAATATAAATCAGGTTTTGACTAATCTATTTAATTTAGGTTCCTTCTTCAACCATGCTACATTTGCTTCAAAGTCCAAAGTGTGCAAAAAAATTAGCTTTTCAATGCTTACTGCACAGTAACTGCATCTTACTGGACTTTATCACTTACGTACATATGGCTGCTCATAAACTAGGTATCTAGAAAAAACCCACATGTATAGAACATCCCATGAGTGCTTCCATAAAATAGGTGACACTTGATGCTTAATTTGACAAAGACAGTATCCCACTTTTCTTTCACATCAATCTAGAATAATTTATGGAGAAATAGTGTTGTTTTGAGGTACATATGTGTTGCTGATCTACCTATTTTGATACTGCCACAAATGCCATTTTCCAGAATATGCAGCAAACATCCTTCCTTTGAAGGGTGAAAATAATAATGTGTGATACTGGCTAAATGTACCATTTTAGTACTGTGTAAGTAAGGCTGTTGTTTACATATACATATCAGTTTTAGTATACAAAACCAGATAAAAGTGCTGATACATATCTGCATGGATAGCCACCTATTATTAAGTGCATGCTTTTACACCAACTTTCTATCAAGGATCTGCAAATAGAGCAGTCAAGGGACCCCTTTTTGTTTGAGACTATGAAAAAGAACAAAGTTCCAGCCAAAAAAGGTGTTATTAGTTGAGCTCTTTTGTAAAATCTGTAATAACATACAGAAAAATTCAGTATCAACACAGGAAAAAGGGTTTTTTAACTACCTGTGTTAAGCTATTTGTATAGATATTGATGAACAAATACAGCAAAATCTCCACCCACCAAAATTGTCTCTGGTCTCCTCAAATGGTTTCCCATGTACTGAAGGCTCATTGTAATAAGAGCTGTGATCCTCAACATCTAACAACTTCTAATTGATGTATGCCAACATAGATAGAATTTTATTATATGAGTTCAGAGGCCAGTTCCATTGTACCTCATTGTCTTTAGCTTTTGTGATCCTGATTGTCTGTTGTACATTATAACAACTCTGTGATTAAGAGACTGGAATTATCTTCTAAGCATTGCTCAAAGCATGACAGGATAAAAATGGAAAGATATGTTTCATATCAACACTGATGAGTAGTTTATTAAAGTATGAACAACTGACTGCTAATAAGAACACAGCCATGGTTTCCTGATGAATATGAACCAGTTAAATGAGTAACTCTTCTGTAAGTTTATACTTGGCAAGGCTTGTTCATTAGTCTGCAAGCAACTTCTTTTCTGCATTCATTGTAGAAGGTCTGGTGAGTTAATAAAATGAGGAGACAAAAAGTACCACAGAGTGATTCAAGCAGTGAAAGCTAAATTATGCTCTTGCATCTTTTGAGACCAAATCTTTTACCCAGTTGCTTGCACTCCAGTCTCATTGACATCAATAGACATAACTAAAATATGTATGGAGAACATAGGACTGGAAGTTATATTATTATATGCTGTGTTGATTTTTTTGAACTGCTGCTACAAATTGCATATTAAAATACTTTTATTTAAATAGTGAGATAGGTCAGAATCTGCATATATATTATTATCACCATGAAATATTATAATTAGTGTCAAATTCTTAGCAAAATCTTTGCTGTTTCATGAGAGGCATTTCATGTTTTATATCTTTGAGATATTGAAATATTTAGTCTTACCAAAAGCAGTATGAAATCCTAATCCCGCTGAAGATTCTGGGAGATTTCACACCAGGTAAAGTTGAGAACTTACTCAAGGATTACTGAGCTCACAGGGAGGGTCATATGCCACTGTTTATTTGACTTGTCATGAAAACCTGATTCTGATTAGTTTGCAATCATATTCTGCAAAAAAAAAAAAAAAAAAGTGGCAGGAGGGATCCATTTTCCAGTCACATACCTGTAATGAGAAGACTTTTTCATATAATGCAGAACGATCTAAGGTCAATGTAAAAGGAAATTGGATATGAGAATTTAGATCCATACACTGGGATAGATAAATTCCTCAGGATTATATAGAAAGCACCAAGACATGATCATCAGTGACAGCTCCCAAACAAAACATTAAGATGGATCAGCTGACTCTAACATGATACAAACAATAGGAGAAACCCAAGCCTTCTGAGGCTCTGAAAAGTAAAATTGATTAAAAGGCCCTTGAGATTTCAAAATGTTACTAATAACACCTAGCAGAAGTAAATCAGGAATTTGGGCAAGAGTAAAGGGAAGAAAATAAAAATCCTGCAAGAAATTTCTTGGTTGTGTTCTCTATCTGGAAGTTTACGAAGGTCACTACTGTTATGATGCCTGAAGACATCTTAAATATTTAAGACTAGATATATAGTTTAACTTCCCTTCTTTCCAGCACCGTAAGCAATGCAACATAAGGATTTCCTACAGGAATTTTCTTCAGCTACAGCAGAAAGGGATAGTTAATTCAATACAGTAGTGGTGATTAGTATTTGACAGATTGTTTTTCTCTAAAAGAGGAGATTTTACTCATGTTTGTTTTAGTTACTTTCAAAATAGAATACATTAAACTGGAAATGGTATACTTCATCCAGAATACAGCTCTGAGATTTTTGAAACAACAGTGGTTCCTATTCACAAGTCATCTTTTGTGATTTTACTTTTGTAGGTAGGTAATCCTTACATCATTAGTCTTTGTCTTTCTTACATAGATGTGCAGAGATGACCCTGTTGTAGTTTAAAAGATTGCCATGAAAGACCTGGTCTATGTTTACTAAAACTGAGAATTAATGTCTAAAAGATATTTAAAAATGTTCTAAAATTCACTTGCTAATTCAGAATGTATGTGCCATGGGAAACATGAGTGATGTTTGTGATGCAAATGTGTCTCCAAAGTGTAGTAAAAATAATTGAGAAAAAGAAAAAGCCCTCAGCTTGGCACTTGAAACTTTCCCGTTCCATTCTCAATGCTCGATCTCTGCTTCTCTTTTGGTGGATTTTAGTCTTTTCATGGATATCTCTGCCAAGACATGAAGCTCATTTGTTCCTTGGAAAAACAGTAGCAAAGATTGTGTTAAATGAAGTTGATGTATTTCAAAATTAGATAATAGAACAACGCCTGTGAAACACAGTCACCATAGATCTGCATACAATCTTCTGTCTTGGTGCAAGAGGACACCATGTAGTCAGTATGCCTGATTGACATCTAAGTGATACTACATTTTCAAATACTACCATTGGCAGAGTTGTGGAAAAGATATGTGAATCTGTTTCTCTACTGGACAGGTATTGCTTGCAGGAAGGGAAAATTCCTTCACAGTTTTTTGTAGCTGAATTAAAAGACCATTTTACTGGTATATGAGCATGAAACTTGTAATAAATGTTCATAATCTCTGCAGTCCAGCATGAACTATTTTCTCCATGTGAGGGTATATTACAAAAAAGCAAAACAATTCATTGATGCTTAGCACTAATGAGTCATCTACAGTGAAGGCAGCTGGGATAAGGCATTCCTATTATCTGAACAATGGATTTAGATGTCTTCAAGGTGAAAAGAATCTGGGGGTACCTATCCCTAGCATTAAAACATTTTGGACTCTTGCCAGATTTCTGAGTACAAAGCTAGAGAGTGGCAGAAGGTCTAGGTAAGCAGAGCCCAGTTTGTATCTTTGTTTCTTTATGGAAATCCTGTTCTCTCTCACTTTAAATCACAGTAATAGTTAGACATATACACACAAACATACCCTTTTGTTTTTCATGTGGTAAGATTTCATTAGCCATGATCAATGACCTAAGTCACAAGAAATTCAAATGTATTTTTGGAAAATGAAACTTCTATCCTACTTTCCTAAACTCTTCTCTGGGCTCACTGACATAAGGAAAGTTAAGGATCTTTTATTTTTTTATCTCCCCATCTTTATCCAGTTTTATTTCAAATTATTTCTGATCTTCTGATCAGCTTTATAAAAGCTTTGCAGTCTTGTGTTGGCACTTGCACTTCCCAGTTGTGCCACTGCTCTTTGTAATGAAATTTCTACTGTTGCTTTCTACTGTGTGAGTGATCAACATGATCAAACTTTCCCATGAGCTGTACTGCTTCTTGGTCATTGCTGATCAACCAACAAAAGCATCTTATCTTTTAAGTACAGCTCATAGAAATTTCCTGAGCTAGTATGGTAGTGGTGGAGTGCTTTGCAGTTATCCCTCATGCCACTAAGAGCTTTATTCATGTTTCAGTAAATGAATCATGGGGTGTTCTAGTAGTGTCTCAGAAATCAGCCCACTTCATTACACAATTCATTGCTATTTCATATTTATGTATTAATTTTTTTAATGAAAAAGCTTGACTAAAGAAGGAAGAAGTCCACCCTAAATCACTTGACAGAAATCTTGCATTCTTGAATGTAAGTTTTTTTTAAATTATTTTTTATAATTCACCAAACTAGAATTACCTTATATGATTTCTTCTTTATCCATAGTTAAGCTATGTGTTTGGCAACAATAAGGTGACAGCCCTGAAGTTAGGCTGCCTTTAAGCAAAATAAGCATAAAGACAGAAAGAAAGGAAAAACTCACTTATATGTAAAGCTTAATATCATGTTCTTTTATATTAGTTATTTGAAGTTAATGAATATTTAAGATAATATTGAAAACTAAGCACATATGCTTGGGCATTAGACTAGGATATCAATTTTGAGTTAAAACCTTCAGAATAGCTCATACTAAACACAGATTTCCTTTGCTCTAAAATAGTTCAAATTAGTTGACGTGAATTATGCACACTCTGAGCTTAAGCAATGCAGATCAGCATGGGTTCAGTTTTGCAGCTCTTTCTCTCACATAAGCAATACTTTCAAGTTGCACAACAGCCTTCTATATGTTAATAGAGTTCACAGGATCAGGATCCCCTGTGCTAATATAATATGAGCATAGAAATGTTAAAAATTAAGTATAGGAGTTGAGAGACATTACTGTGCAAAATGGCAAAAATTCTCAGAACAGGTTTTGCTGTTGTAGAGAATTAAAGGCTAATCAGCTTTTTGTAACCCTGCATGTTTATCTGTGCTTTTCAGCAACTCAGCTCTCCATATGGTTTTCTGCCATGGTGTTTTATAGAGCTGTTTCTGAACTCCTCAGCTTGAGATTAAAACCATGGTTTAGCCAAACTACATGAAATAGAGGATTTTGCCAGCTCTGCCATGTCTAAATGCTCTATAGGATTGGTATCTTCTCCTTTCACTTGCACATAGTACTTCTATGTACTAAAAATGCAGAATATTATCTCATCAAAAGAGGTCTGACATTCCACCAACTTTCAAAGACTCTTGCAAGACTTTCAAAACACAAGCATATATTTTTCTGATACAACTTTTTATGCATGAAAGGGTGTAAGTCACCACCTCCACAACGTTTAATACCTCAATTAATGTGAAGTCTCTTTCAACCTTTTTGCTCCTAGTAAACCTGTTATACTTTCAAATAAAATATTTACCTGATCAGCATTGTCAAAATATGCTACTTAGTCAGCATTGGGAGTGTGTGTCTTCTAATAGGTCATCCTAAAAATATTTATGTTTTAATGACTGATCATTAAAAGTTCTATACATCAGTTTCTTGACCCTAACATGGGGTAGCAACAACAGCAGTAATTAATATGCAATAATTAAATACACTCATTCAAAATGCAAAAATACCCTATGTGTACTAATAATGACTTGAAATCAGTGGGAGGTTTTTTTCTTACTTCAGAGAGTACTGGGCCAGGCCAAAGGAAAAAGGTATTTCCTTCATACGTCTGAGTCTATAATTATATATCATAAAAAACTGTCACAGTATCGGTGGCCTCCCACCCTAAAAGGGAATGCAATATTCATAGATGGTCAGAAGGAATTAAAAAAGTCAGAAGGACTGCAAAGCTTACAAAATTTTATTAGTAAATGTCACAGTTGTCATGGAAATTGTTCTGTTAATCCATGACCTTGTAGTGTAAGCACATGGAAATAGGTTTTGGATAAAGAGAGAAGGGTGAATAGGAAGAAAGAAAGAGAGAGATGAATTAAAGACAGAGACAGAGGGGGAGAAAGAAAGGGAGAAAGAAATGAATAAAGAAAGGGAGAAAGAGTTCACCTGTTCTGGCTCCAGTATCAATGCAACTGGAGTGTCCATGGTGCTGAAGCATATGTGTGCCTGGGCTTTGTGGGGGTACCTTTTTATAGATATATTTTCCCCACCCTGGAGATAAGTTTTTTGCTTTCTTTTTAATGGTCATTGATGGTCTTGATACCCTGCTAGTCCTGTACTGTGCTATGTTTATCCCCAAGGACTAGAACAAGGATGTCCGTTTCAGAAAAGTCATGCCTTACCTCCATATGGCTGTCTTCTCCAGCCATATCCTCTTCTTTCTCACAGTGTGTTATTACCAATGATCCTTGGTTAGCTCCACAGTCAGCCTGCCGTTGGTATTTGAGACATGCCCATTAGCCCCTTATCTTCTAGTCTTCTGCAGCAGCTTTGCAAGGAGGTGTTTTTCAGTTAAAGAAATGAAGAAATTGTTGATATAATAACACTAAAAATTTGTAGTCCACCTGCTTGTAACATATATCTGAAAGTTGATTTCCATACCCTGACTGAGCTGAAGTCTGGAGTAGTCATTTGTTGGTTAGCAACAACCTGACCCCCCCCTCCCCATATTAAAGGAGTTAGCTATCACAGCTTATTATGCAATAAACCAGGTTTCAACCTTATGTTGTTCACTGTTCACTATGCGCCATATCAATCAATGTACCTGTGGAATTACTGTTGGGATACAAATTTATACATATAAGTCTCTCAATTTTTCACTACCTGTTTACTCAGATGCTCAAAATCATCCATGACTTGAACTTGGGGATTTCATAAGACAAATATGTAGGATGAGAAGATATAAACATTTCAGGTAGCAGTATGTCATGACCTAGCATGTAAGTCTTCTGTTCTTCATGATTTCATAGTCTGAAAGCCTGTGTAATGAACTTGAGCACTTGGGGTGCACCTGGAACTAAACAGTCAGAGTGTTACAGTGGTGGCTTCACTGACTCTTTTAACAGGAATGGGAATAACAAAAAGAAAAATAGTATATGACATTAGTATTTGCTAACACCATTTCTATGGGAAAACCTCTTACCTGAAGGACTTGGTATTTCAACTTTTCATATTTCACTTCTATAATTGTTGTACACATTTATACAGTGAGTAACATCTATTTCCCAAATTGTATCTACATTTTCATGACTACTGTTTTGCTTTCTGTACCATAATGTGATCAGTATGGCTGTTATTTTGCCTATGCCTTTGCCTTCTGCAGCATTTAGAAAGCGTTTGGTTTTTGGGTTTTTTTTGTCTAAAGTAGATCTCCAAGATGAACTAAGCTACATTTTCTGTCACGTTTGAAATGCTTCTATTTGAAAAGCCTCTAAAACTGCTGAGGTACTGTCTGCCTGTCAGGAAAGCACTTATTCTTTCACTTGCAGATTGACTTGATAAAATCTCTACTTTCTACCATTCCATTATTATATCAGTGTTAATATACCTCTAGTCAATCTTCAAGACTACAGCTTGAGAAATAGGTTTTGGACATTATTATCTAACACTGCACTGAATAAAATGAAATACAGGGTAAGCGTTTCTCTTAACTTCTATAAGGTTTGCTCTGGTATTTTTATGACATCTGTAAAAATCTAGGCAAGGCCAGGGAACAGCTGCAATTATGGAGCTTTGTCCTCTATCTTGACCTGTGCTGTGTGTGCAATAGCAATGTTCCTGTATTCATGAATGCCCTGAAATCACAGCAACAAATGAAACACTGTGAATGCAAACAACTTTCTGGTGCCAGGTCAAGCATTATTATTAGGCAAGGAAAATAAGAGTTTTACCTTCTGTCGAAGTCTTATCCTACAGTATCATGTTCAGTAGTTGCATGTGTGCTTTGTAGATCACAGATTCATAAAATATTTGTTCCTCAGATGTCAGATACAGAAAACACAGATATTCTCTGCAGTCAGCTGATTGCAGCCTCAACCATGCATGATGTGTTACACACTGTGGGTAACGATTTGCCCTGGAGGATGTCAGTGGAGCAATCGATATTCGCCCACTATCTGAAGAGCAGCAGTGTTCTGTAGTATGCCAGTTTTCCTGTATTACATTTATGGCAAGTCAATGGAAAGGTCAATGCAAATTTGACTTAGGTTGTCAACAATGTGAATTTCTCTTTTTTTCCCCTCTGTTTTCTGTCCACACCTTTAAAATCCACGGTATTATTAAATTTAATGATTGTTTGGACTGTGCAATGCTTTGCAAGACCTATAGGGAAAAGTAAAATTCTAAGGTCTATTTACTCCTAGAAATTATCATGGTGAAATGTTCTGCTTTTATGTTTTGTTCTCTGTATTACATTTAGCTGTGTTAGATAGATGTATTGTGTTCCTGTCATTTTAAACACAGGTTCACAGTCCTGTAAGAGTTAAGATCTTTCCATTTCTTTTACTATGCACAGAAAACTACCTTCATTACCTGAAATCTGAACTGCTCCAGGGTAAAAAATACACCCTATAGTAAGGATTAAAAAAAAATAAAAAGAAAAATGCTAGAAAATAGAAAACTGCTCAATCAGTTAATCAGTATTAGAAGTAGATAAACACAGGTTGTTAAGAGATTCCAAGAAGCTATCATATGGTGGAGAAAAGCCAGTGGTTCTTCTTAAATTCTGCATTATTAAAATGTGTTCCAGTCAGAACACTCAATGGTCAGGAGGAAAATAAAGAAATAATTTAGCAGAGCTGAGCAGTGATCATGAAACCAAATATTTTCATCATCAGTGGTAGGTGACCCTTTCAAAATACCACACTCCGGTGGCAGAGTGTCATGCACACATCCCTGTAAGTTCAGTTAATTAAAACAGTAAAGTTACTATTTTGAAATGGTAAACAACAATTTTGCTTCCAAATCGGAATGGCTAACTCCTGGCAGCTTCAACTCAGCCGGGCCTCACATGTTCACTGTGGTCAGCATATCTGCCTCTACTTCCAAGGAGGTTTTGTAGAATTGTTATGATGAGTCCAGGAAAAAAGGGAAATTTTTGGTCATGCAGCTATCAAGCCATCACATTGGCCAGCTGATGTAAGATCTGTTTTAGGTGATATATCTTGTGTGCTTGACAGGAGGGGTGAGTGCAACAGAGGTCAGTGAATAGCATGAGCATGCAGGTGGTAACAAGTGACCAAAAGAGGTTAAGGAATGCAATTCAGACCAGTCAGTTACTGACAAAATGTTGAAAACAGGAGACGGGTCACAAAAAAATTTCCTATAGAAATCCCAAACAGAGGCTTGTCTGTATGCCCTGCAACACAGACCAGCTCGACATACAAAAAGAAAGTGCCAGTGATTTATAGGAATTTACACCTGTTGAGCATTTGGCTTGACATTAGACAAAAGTTATATTCTATGACCCGGCTTCCTATTGCCCCATCAAGACACCACTAGACAGTGTTGTCTGAGTTCTGCTTTTTTGCAAATTAAAAATATTCAGCCCGTGCAGAACAGATCTTTCTCAGCTGTCCTTTCCTTTCCAAGCTCCACCCGTCTCTGAGTTTCAGCTTGTTATAAGGGTCAGTGTAAACAGACATTTAAACCAGGAACAGGTGTTCCCAGAGAGGCATGTTTTTGTTTCATTCCAGGAGGATGAGGTTTGTGACCGTCCACATTTCCTTCCCTTATATGACCAGGACCTTCCAGGCAGAAAAGTTGTACTGAGCCAGTGTCAGCCAGCAAAAGCAAAATTCACTAAGGGAATTCACAGGGGATCACTCCCAGGTCTTTGCAGAGAATAACATTGAGACAGGTCATGAAAAATATTGGCCTGACATCCCTCATAGGCAGTACATGCTATGTGCTCCACAGACAAATTCACATATAAAGAGGGATGGGCTAATATTCCCCTAAGCATCCTCCCTTCTGCAGTACTCAAAAGAAGTTAATTTCGTCCATCTCTTACCTGTCTGCACAAAACCAACACCAAGACTGTAACAGGCAACTGGTATCCATGAAGGCCTGGGTTTATTTCCTTACTCCAGAAAAAACCCAAGGTTTTTATTAAAAACTGGAAGGGGGGGATGAGGCCACCGATAAGGAAAATGTCATGACCAAATAGAGGTTGGGTAAAAGAAGCGAGAAAAAGGAAGGGATTGTCATAAAACTGTTGATTCTTTTGAGGTTAATACATTCTCATGATTGTGTCATGAGAAATTTTGCCTTTGATCTAAGAATAACTGCTAATCTGTAAACCCCCATTCGACTGGTGAAAAAAGTATAAAACCTATATATTTTGTGAAACTTTCACCAAACCCCTCTGTCTCCCCAATATTTTTACAAAAATTCCAATGAGGCCTTTGCTTCCATCATCTTCCTCAAATAGGTCTATTCCTTACCCTAGAGCCCTTGGCCATTTTCCACTATCATCACTGATCCCAGTGCATTTTATTTTAGTCACTGGCCTTGTTGTTGAAGTCAATCTTTTTGCAATCACCATTATTTTTGAACTTTCCACCTTCCCTCATCGCTTTAAAGATATTTTAATAGCACAATAGCTCCCTTGCAGGAAAACCAGCCTGTCTCCTTTAGTCTGTTCAGATGCTCTTGGGAGTTCCTCTCAGAGATCTTCTGCAGATGTGAGCTCAGCTAATAAGAATGGCTGGGCATGGTCCCAAGTTTTCGGCTCAGCACATGACCCTTCCCAGAGAGAAGACCTCCAGCCCGAGTCCCAGGCCACATCTCTCCTGCTAGCACAAACCAGTACAAATATGCTCTGCCAAGAGCAAATCCACTGGGACTGATTTCCATCCACTGCTGGGGTGCAAGACTACCTTGTGTGAACTTTGGCTACAAGCCTTTGAAAATGGACTTGACATGCAGCTTTTACCTAAAAGTCTGACATAACTTCTTGCTAAACTTTTAACAATCAAAACAGTTTGAAATAGAGCCCAGTCCAAATGGCTTACTGAGGAAAAGATTTAAAAAATAAAAAAGAGGGGAGAAAAAAAGGAGGAGAAAAAAGGAGTTGTGTATATCTTAAGTATGAATTTTGTTCAATCTAGTTTCTTTAGTTTCATATACTCAGTTAGCAGAAGCTTCCAGGAAAGTTCTTGTTGATACTGATATCATGTCTTCAAGTTTTAGTCTGTATGGCTCACAAAATCTTCTTCTTATGGGGAAAGATCATGTTCTTGGGAGAGTTACAATAATTCTTGTAATGAAAACAAAGAATGTATTTTTGTTTATTTTTCCTAATGGCCCTGATCCAGCCAGGTTTTGCGTGCTACTAACAGATGTTTCTCGTGTGTGACCCAACATCTGGCAGAAAGGTCTTCTGTTGTAATTGTTATAATGAAAACACAAAAGACTGTAGCATTACACACCAAGAAATGCATTTTTAGTGGGTCTCCTACTTTGAAGTTGTGAATGTGTACACTGGGTTTGGTCCAAAGCCTTTGGAAGTCAAAAGAAACTTTCATTGATTTCAATAGGTTTGAGTTTCTCCTTTTAAGAACCAGTGGATGTAAATGTAAAAAGGCAAAAGGTGGGTTTTTTACCAAAAGAAGAGTGATTTTTCATTTATTTAGTAAGAAATAATTTTCTTTTCATTGGAGTGCAGCTTTTGTTCACAAGTTTAACTGCTTCAAAATCTTGCTAGAAAATAACAAAAATCACAAATAAATTTAGATGGGTTTATTAGACAGACATTGAGGAATTTATGTGAGCAAAACCACTACAAAATCAAGACAAATTGCAATCTTTTGGCATAGTTTGAAATATGAGAATGATCTCTATTGCAGTGTCAGATGAATCTCTTTACTGCAGAAATAAGTTTTAATATTCCTGTACTTAAAACATGGATCTTCTCATGAAGATGAAGGACCAGAGTCAGTTCTCCATGAATTTCAGGGGCAGGATGCCTCAAAAGTTTGAGATAATGTTCCATTATTCTGTCTATTTTTAAAAGTCAAATACTATTCTCATGTGCACTGGGGAGAGGGGAGAGGGGAGAGGGGAGAGGGGAGAGGGGAGAGGGGAGAGGGGAGAGGGGAGAGGGGAGAGGGGAGAGGGGAGAGGGGAGAGGGGAGAGGGGAGAGGGGAGAGGGGAGAGGGGAGAGGGGAGAGGGGAGAGGGAACAAGGTAGTTTAACTGACAGCCAGGCCATGATTCACTTTACAAGCACTACCGTACAAAATCTTCACTAATATTAACATTCATTTTATTTCCACATAGATTAACTCTGTTTCTATCAAAAGCTTTTACTAAAGCAAATGTAGTTGAAATGTATTAGCTCTTTATTCAGAGCTCTTCTTCTATGTATTTCCTTCCCTTGAGCATATTTTTTGCATTCTTTGCCTTTCAGAAGTTTTAATGAAAAGTTTCACAGGCACAAATAGTACATTTCCTTACCTAATATAAACACAAAAGACTTTTTGCTTTGGAAACAAATGTAGGGGAACAGCTGTGCTGATGAGCTACTCAGAGCTCCTATTGAATCTGCAGCTGCTTCTCTCTGTCCTCAGAAAACTCCTGGCTTGATTGACAGACAGAGAGAGAACCACAAAGAGGAGACCAGATACCAGTCACAGGCTTAAATCAGAACTGCCTTAAATCTATGAAAATTACAGTTCTTATTTTTAGCTGCTGATGTGGCAGACATTTAGTCGCAAACTGAAACTTCTGCTGTGTAGGTACAAATCCCTCTTCCAGAATTTTAAGCCACTTAAAATTTATCCAGGTTCAAAACAGTAGGTTTGCATTGTTGGCTTATCAGTATTAGCAGAGAAGTTTAAAGAAGGAAAGATGGTTTATTGACACCAATAAAGTTTTTTAGGAATGAACTATAACAATTAGAAACTTTTCCTATGCTATTTTGTTTTCTTTGTGGGACTGCTTGATCGTTTCATTAGAAAATGCAGCCATCCAGTCAGATATATATAAATTGCATGTACTGATTACTATCAAAACAGTGATTTTGACCTCTTCCAGTTTGAAAAGCACAATGCAGATGCTGGATGGGATAATGACACTATGTGTTTCACCGTTGCAGTCCCTGGTTACCAGGGAGATGCAAGACTCATCAGTCTTTATGGCAGTGGCTAAATCTAGATGCCCATCTCCTATTAGTTTAGAAATCAAGAAGAGTAAACAGATGCTCTTTGCCATAGAAAACTATAGTTTTCAGACATTCAGGTCACACAATTAGGACCCTAAGGTAGCATTTATATCTTTACAGCAGCAGAACATATAGACAGGCTTTTGCCTGGCATTTAGGGTTCTTAGCATATATCAGTTGCAAAGTGGATTAGGTTGTCTCTCCCAAAATTCAGGGTCCTAAATGCCACATTTGGTGCCCAGACAGTTTACTGAATTGTTGTCTTAAGATATTATTTCTTTCCTGGAAACACAAAAGCATTTATTTGTTTGCTTTAGGAGCTGCAGACTTGTTACTCTACCCTGAAAATTGGTATGATTATTATTATACAAACTGGCAGATAGGAAGCACAGTGGGCACTAAAAAAATAGAGGCTACAATATAAACTGGAAGAGAGCTGGGAACACTTCAGAGCTGATGCATCTGGATAAGGGCCCTGCCTTCAAATCAGAACAGGCCTTCTCCCTCTCATTTATTTTCTATAGGATGGTTACCTGGGCGTGCTGTCTGGATGAGAGGCACCACATGCTTCCACCAGATTTCTTATTCAGGGCATATTGTGGTGCACACCTGCAGCTCAGTTTAGGTGCAGTCAAAATTGATCTTCTGACTATGTTTCAGCTTTGCACTGAGAGATATCTGCCTGACCACCCATGTAGGGATCCTGTCACCAGTAGGTTACCACAGCTATAGCACATGAGCTTTCCAGAACTACCTGTGAGATGCAGACCTGGGTTGTCTCTGACACCTGTTTCAATTTCTCTGTGCTACATTAAAGAGAGAATTCAATATTTCTTTCTTCCGGTAAGACTGAAAGACCCTCTCTATTTATTTTTTCTCCTCAATCACATCCCTTTTGCATTAATCCCTTGATTACTTTAATTGTTTGAATGTTGAAGAAGGTATTTTATTATTGCCTTAAGGGAGGGAAAGCTGCCAATGAACATTAAATATGCTGTGGTCCAGTCCTTGCACAAGAAACCATCATTCCATGCTAAGTAACTTACCAATCAGGCCTGGCCTTAGAAGTTCAGTGCTTTAGGCAAGATAGATTTGTTGGAGATTTTTAAAGTTTTCTTGCCACACACCCAGCTAAAACATTTTAAAACCTCGTATATGTAATATATATGTATGTGCATGTATTGGTATGTGATAATTTGCAAGTGTTATGCACATACATGCACACATTATGCTACATATCTGATTATCTGAGACAGATATGTCATAACTGAGGTACATGCTTTTATCCATCCCATATCACATTAGTCTTTGCTCCATATTCCTGGATCACTTTGGACAGGTCTTGAAAATTCAACACACATCTAAGTGACTTCGGGGAACTGACAAATTTTTTCTTTTCTATGTGACCATAAAACATTTTTGTCTTTATTCCCCAAGGACAGTTCACTGTTTGAAAAACTGGGGCTGGTATGCAGCTACACATCTTTATGTATGCTTCACTAGTCAAAATTAAAAAAAAAAAAAATTATTATCAAGTCCTTCAGAAACAGAAGTATTAGATTTGTCCTCCTAGAAAGAGTATATTCCCAGTTTCAGAATGGACATAACAACCAGATTTTCCAAGCACAACAGTGAGTTAAACAATCACACCTTATTTAGCTGTTAAGTTAGGTAACTGTGTGGTCCAATACATCACTCCTGACTACATATAATATAAGGTATGATGTGAATAAGATTGCTGGATGACTTTCTTGGATTACAGTAGACTGTTTTTTCACTAAATATAAAACAATGCAGTCTTCATGTGATCTGAATGTTTCCCAACTGTTTCTATTGTGTAAATAAAAAATCTCAGAAACATCAGATTAGACCAAGCTCTTGGTGATCCATTTTACAGATTTTATCACTCTCTGAAAGCCCTCTACAGTTAGCTTTTTAATAACATTCAAAGACGGAGACATGAAGCAAAATTTGGGATCTAAGGAAGAGTTTTCTGCAAAATCAATAGAATAAAGAGGACACCAACCTATCTAATAGAACTGAAAGGCAAGACATAGTTACTTACCAGGAAAGCAACTAGAAGCATACAAAACATTTGGTACATGATTACTATCACTGAAAGAAGAGCAAAAGCGAGCCCTACTGGAGTCGGTGAGACTGTTCACATGCTTAAAGTAAAACAAGTGATTTGCCACTTTATTGTGTTCCAACATTCATCTATTTTAAATGCATAATTTGTAATTGACTTTATGGATGTCTCTACATCCAAAATCTACATCATCCAAGGTCATGTTCAGATGTATAGGGCTTGAAAATAAATACAAAAAACTACAAAATGCAACCCAAAGATATTTTCATATCTGTTCTGGTAAAGCTAGGTTATAGTCTACCCTCTACATTTCCAGATGAAATTATTATTTTGCCTTAGATCAGTTTTATTTGACTACAAGAAGAAAGAGAATTAATGATTTCACTTGTACAGAAGAAAATTCAGATAAGCTATTACTCTGGTTTACATTTTAAGTCTATTAGGAGTGTTTTGAAACTGAGTGCATCTTTTGGGTCATTTTGCTTAATAGATATTTTTATTGCTGCCTTCTTTAAAAAAAAGTTACAAAAATATGAGTTAGTTATATCTTCATTTATTTATGCATTCAGGTAGTTATAATTTTGTTATATTCTGCATAAATATCAATCTTCTGTTTAGGAAGGAAACTCTAGTTTAATTTTAACATTTTAATTCCTTATTGCCCTACAGTTTTTCGTGCTGGAATAAGAACACATCTCCTTGTTGGTAGTCTAACTAACTTAATCTCTTAGAGTTGTTTTGGTTTTTTGTCTGCTTGTTTGTTTGTTTGTTTGGGGGGGGGGGGGAGGGGGTGTTTGTTTTTTGGTTTTTTAATAGATTCAGTCTCCCAATGCCTGTAATATGATAAAGATGTGGAAACTTGAAAATGGTATCTTGTTTACATGGCTATGCAGCTGCCAAAGCAGTTGCCATTTCAATTTTTAAAAAGGAAACAAGGGCCTCTTATCTGCTGTGAGGGAAAAATAGACTTATCTTTCCTTTCCTTTTTAGTGTCTCAAAAACATTTAATAACATGGATGAGCCAACATTTGAAAAAGATATTAACCTCTATGCATAATATTGAAAGGCATTTCTAAGGGTTAAAATAACTTATTTTCTTATGATAAAGAATTTTTGTGTATCAAGGTTACAAGGAATTTGAGAGTGCTTCCAAAGGGTCCAACAGTCCCACAAAACATCATTTCTGTTCAGCTCATATCAGACAAAAGAAGCATAAAGCTGGTGTTAATTAATATTTCCATTATAAATAAAGTTTAATATTTCTTAAAAACTATTAAAGTGAAAAATTGTTAATATGGATGAAACCAAATAACTTTTCTATCAAAATATGTCTTTTAATAGCTTTGTTATTAATATTGACAATTAATATTGGTCTAAAAGCCAAAGAACTCTAATTTATGCTTCTCTAGATAAGCATTCAATTGACTCAGAACCAAAGCAAATTAAAAAAAACAAACAAACAAACCACGGTTTTTGAAAAAGATATTTGATAATCTTCACAGAAAATGTTGAAAATACAAGTATATTTTTAGGAAATACTTTGCTTTTGTTGAATCATCATTTATTAGTGGAAAGTTGTTCAGTGAGATATTCAAACTCCAGAGCTGAGCATTCTTGGCTGGGAACAAAATCAGTCACAGCTCAATATCCCACAAAATGATGCAAGACCAAAATTTTAATAGAGAAGTACCATATTCTGCTGGAGGACTCTTTGCTGCCATAGAACATCAGAATTACCTAATCTTCCATCAGCTGCTGGATTTAGGATCAAAATTTGCCAAAACATTTCCGCGGGAGCCTGACTTGCATTACTCCTGCTAATAACACATGAGCTATGTACAGCTTATTTCTGTGAAATTAGTGCAGATTGCCTCAGTGTATTTTAGTGTAAAACTCTTTGGCTTTCAAAATATGTCACATCCTTTCCCATAACCCTTCCAGATCTGTGATGAGTTAAGTTTGACCTTACTAACTAATCTTTAAAAAGCTAGCAACTGAAAAACCCCACATTTTTTCTTTACCAAGGGTTCCCATCATAATATATTTAATTTATATGTCTAAGGATATGATTTAGCTACTCATCTCTGTCTCACCTGAATTTAGCTCCTCTAGACCCTGCTGTTGACTTCCTTTATCATCTACATTTTATTTCAGTTCCACTTGGAGTAGGAGAAGGCTATTATTTGCAGCATTTTCAAATAGTTGTTTTTAAATAAAAACTTATTTGTGTATCATTGAAGTTCATTCAGTTGCAATAAAAATTAACAAAATAGGTAATAATTTATAATTTGCTTTGTAACAGAAATGTATTTTTTTTTAAATCTGAACTATTCTTCTGTATGCTATTTAAATTTTAAATCCTTTGGAGACAAAACAAGACTTTTATTCTAACAATCTCTCTCAAAGCATTCTCTATATACTGCTAGGAATACAAATCATAAATAATATTCTTTCCGTCTACATGATAACATGATTCTGTAAAGAAGCAGTAAGCTTTGTTCCTTGAAACAAACTGTTCATGCCCTATTTTATGAAACTAGCCACAAAAGAATGATATAGGGAACTGTACACATTCTCCTGACTCCACATTTTCAAAAATAAAAGGTATCTTTCAAATAATAAAATGCAGTATTGTCTGAGGGGCTTTTTTTTCAAACCATGACCTAATCTGGTGTCCTGTCATTGTTTTGGCAGAACATGAAATAGCAAATATGTTAAATTTGAGTGGTTTCCTGCAATGTTATTCTATCAAACTGGCAATTTCCGAAAGGATTTGGAAAGGAGTTTGCAATTCCTTAGACACCAGGGAGGTCCAGCAATGGATGCCAAGATTATCTGCAGCTCAAGCTGGTCCTAATATCTGAGCACATAAAAACATTCTTTTTACTCCAATTTATTTTTAGGCCTAATCCTAAACAGATTTGAGAAGCCTTCTGGGTATCCACTGTTAGCACTTCAGGATGTAAAGATATTAGTATTTTTATACTTTGTGACACACAGAAAAAGTACACATTGCTTTCTCAGAGGATTTTTAAACAGAAATTTTTGAATTGTACAACTGAAACCACTCCAGCTAAAAAGAGAAAGCAAGTAATAACTAAAGAGTCAATGTTGCAAGTAAGGACAGGATGCACCCTACGATTCTTATATGTATAATCATGTACTTAATCTGTAGGCTATGTACTTCACATACATTTTATTATCACTAACAAATCATGATGTTTCCAAGATGGTAGCAACTCGGAAGAAATCTGTGATTCAGTTGTGGTTTGGAACCAACTCAAATTGCAGCTTCTGAATAAGATAAAATTGGAAACTCAATTTTTCAGCTCCGTATTATTGAACTTGGCCTTTGGAGCAGGGACCAATGCTACCTGGTATAACATAAGTCTACAGGCTTGGTCCTATTTCTAACATGATAGATGAAGCAGAAAAGCTGCAAACCATAAATCATTTAGTTTACTCTGAGATGCCCATTTCAGATGACCATGGCCTAGCATCAGCTTGCCAAAACTTCTAAGAGTCTGGAAGTGTCACTTCATTAATGTAAATCTCATGACAAATTTTTATTGTCCATGAATAACATTGACCACAGAAAAGGCAAATGCACAAGAAAACTTCCTTTGTATCTTACCTGCAACCAAGATTTGTCTACTTGTATGTTTTAATGACTTGGCATTGAATGTAACTCCTTTGCAAGTCATAGTGAAAAAAGAAACTCACACAGGCAGAAGAAACGTAATGAGGCCTATAAAAAATATGATACTGGAGGATTATCAAAGAGAAATTGAAGGGTGTGTTTTGGTGGTTTTTTGTTTTGTTTTCTGTTCTGTTTGCATTTTTGCATTATTTTTTTCCTCACAGAAAATGACACTGACATATTGATTCTAAGAAGTTGTTCTAGGAAAAGCTGAAATTTTGTCCAAAGAACACTAGTTTGAATTAAATCATGTTGTGAGAATTTATGTCATATTTTGCCCATGTTCAGTGTGTTTCACATCAATTTTACTATATGTCCATCATGCTTGAAAAAACAGTCTTTAAGGACATGCTAGAATGTAACCTCAGCATTGTTGGATTATTCTCATCTAGTCAAAAGAGTCATTTATAAATGATACACAGAAATGCAGGTCTTGGAATATTTTTTTTTAAATATACTCTAAATCTTCTTTTGACCTGAAAAGACATAAACAAAGCCTGAAAAGATATCAAATAATGATAGGTTCATTTTTGGCCAAAATCCATATTGTATATTTATAAACAAGAGGATGAATTATGAATACATGATTTATGCATACATGTTAAATACTTTCTCAAGTTAAAGATACTAAATGTTTTATCATCTTTAAGACAATGTTTTATCTATTCAATTTCCCTTTTTAAAAAAATTGTTTTTAAATAAAAATATTGTTTCATATTTAGAATTAAATACTTCATTGCAGAAAAGATTATATTTCTTCCTTTTTCTAATAGTTTCAATAAATAGAAAAGTCCATTTGTTAGTACAGTTCTCATCCCGAGTTTTATTCAAAATTCTTCAGTTTCCACATCCTCAAGATCTTAGCAGTGGGCAGCATATAATATTTAACAGGTAGGATAGTCAAAGTACTTAAAGGTTTGTCTGCTGAAATGTATCACGTATGGTCCTCACTGACTTTCTGTATGTCAACTTTAGTGATGCAATCCTGACCATACAGTTTAATTTAGAGAAGTACTTCACTCTGTTTTTGCAAGAAAAGATGAGATGTGAAAAAAGAATAAAGCCTTCCTTCTGAGTAGACTATAGAAAACCATGTCCTCCTTTTCTCTTGAACAAATAGCAATGAACAACTGGGCACAGAAAAATTGTGGTTCTAGAGGGAAAGATGGGAGTAGTAGTGTCTGTGCAGTGTATTTAGACAGAGAAAGAACATTAAGATTGTACATAAGGTACATATTCTCACTGGAGAACATCATGGACATGGGGTATCCCCACCTTAAAACAGGCAGAGGCCTTACGTAGAGCCCATGCTACTTTTGCTTCACTATATGTGGCAGGCTTCTTACTTTCACTTTCTGCACTACCTACTTGTTTGTGCCTGAGTTCAGATTAGTGCATTTAAAATAGCAGCTTCCTTTCCAGCATGCCTGATCCTGAACCATTTTTACTCTCCTCACACCTTCGGATGACCAGCTGTCAGGAGACAGGACATAACATGGGAATTCTCCCTCATGAACAGGGGAAGACAACAATGCAGTTTTAAGAGGATTGCTGAATTAGCAGGCTCCTAATTAGTATTTACCACTTCAGTTTGAAGAAGCAGACAAAACCATTAAAACTTACTACTGTGGTTGCTGTCCCTCACAAGACCTAGGACAGAAGTGAAAGGGATCAGGACGTAGAGAGAAAGGATGGATCAGTTTCCATATCAAGTCAGACAAAGGTAGTAAGCCATGTAAGCACTTTTAGTCTGTAAAAATAGCAAACTCCATTGAAAAAAAAGGAAGATGAGATAGAAAATTCAGTACCATTGCCATTTTTCTGTAATGAGGTATTAAGTGAGAAGTTAGAAACAAGTGCTAAACATTATTCACAAAGATTGATGGGGATTTTAGATAGTGGTAGTGGATTGAAATTAGAGCTCTAGGTATGTGTTTGAACTATTTGTTTAATTTCTTTTACAAATTTTAATGTCAAATTCGGTTGGCTACTCATTTGTAGAGGACAATACTAAGTGACTTAAAGAATTATATTTGAGTCAAACCTCTCTATCAGAACTAAATAGTTCCTCATGAAGCCTAGTTACAGGAAGTTGCAGGTGAAAAGAACTATGAAAAATGCCACTATGTTACTCCAGTTGTTTGAGGCTTCTCATCCAAAAGCATCCCACAAAATGCTGTTTAAAGGAGAAAGATCTTAACTGCTACTCAAATTTGGAAGTGTGGGATAGATTTAGACAATTTCATATCATTACAGTAAGGTCAACCACATGGTTAATATGTGTTGCATTTAACCTATTATTTTTGATAAAATGCCAAATAACTGAAGCTGAAGGGAAGATGAGTTGTGTTGATTTCTGTGAAAGATGAACAAATTCCAGTGGTGTTTAATCAGGCAGTTTCAGATTTTTATGGAGGTTGTTTGTGTATTTGAGCTGTATATTTCTCTAACTCTTACTGATTTTTGTAGAAATTCCAAGAGAGACAGTACATGTGGCAAGAAAACAAAGATTTTTGCATACCTAAGATTTAGTACTGTCAGACAATAAGCACTTTCAGCTCTTCTTCAAGTCTTAAATTGTTGGCAAGGTTTTAAAAATCATAGGATCACAAGGAAATTCAGATGTGAAGGGACTCCAGGAGTCCATTAGTCTGACCTTCTTCTCAAAGCAGGGAACCTCTGAGGTCAGACCAGGTTCTGCATTTCTTAAGAACTCGGTGGTTGCACACTGAAGGGCATTTATACAATTTCCTGGACTTTTTTCAAATTCCATGCAAAAGAAGAAGAGAGGAAGGAATAAATTATCAAGGGAAAGTAATTGGAAAGGTTTTTTTCATCTTTGTCTGCAACCAGGAGCATGGAAAATGCTGCATATTTGTGCCTTTTGGAACTGAGTAAATGGAGCTGTAATGCAATAACAAATGATGCAGGTTCGGTGACCCTGCCCTTAATAGAGGTCTCTAAAGTGTCAACAATGTCGTCAATTGGTCTACATCCGTTGGGACAGAATCTCATAATCCATCAAGCTTTATTAATTTCCTAGGATTAAAGGAATAATTACTGTGTAGCTCTGTGTGGAACACATATCCTTGCCACTAGCTAAGACTCAGGGTTCTGTTAGCTCTTCAGACAAGTGGCTAACTTTCGAAGATATTCTCATTCACTGTGGGTACTAATTCTTCTTTCACTTATGTTTCAGAAGCAAATTGAGTGCTGTGCTTTGTAAAAGCAAGTCCTTCTCTTTCACTCTAATACTGACTGCTTACTAAACACACGGGATCTGCTAATGAGTGTTAATTCAGTTTGATCTCAGCTAGGAAATTTCATCTACTAGTTTCTTCACCCAGAAAGAAAAATAATTAGAGTGACATCTATGTGACTATAATGACAAACCTATATACAGTAGGAAGGGAAGTTTGGGAAAATATAAAATAAAATATGCTCAAATGACATACTAAGAAATGAAGAAGAACTTAAAAATGTTTGATGCCTAGGGATTCTAGGATAAGACTGCCATTATGTGGAATCAATTGCAAAATGTTATACAGGTGCATGTATATTTATTACATCTTTCATTAGAACTTCAGTGATGTTTTAAAGAAGTCTTGGAAAATGCAAAATACCAGATGGCCACAGAAAGTTATTTTTTGTTTTCAATATACAAATAAAAAGGAAAATATTAGATAGCAATAGCTAATTTGTTGATATAAGGGAGAGTACTTACAGGATCTTACTAATAAAAATGAAGAGGGACCATCAGTAATGGCAGTTGTAACATATATATGGGGAATAAAATATTAGACTTATGCCTTGCCATTTAAATTGAGAAAACAGGTTTGGGAAACCATGGAACCATCCTGATCTAATTGTACATTACTGTAGGACCAAATAAAAGCTATTTGTAAAAGATTCTCCTCCAATTTGATTTTAGAGACATTATAATCTCTAAATGTTTCCACTTCTGCAGTACACATGACAGTTCTTGGATATGTGGTTCAAATCTCATTAGCAGTCAAATGGATTTTGTCTGTCATTATGTCGGTAGATTTGCTGAACTGAGCAATGCTGTCATTAAACACACTGAGACAAGGTTCCTCCTTGTACTTATTTCTTTGGTTAAAGAATACTGAGCCCTTCAAGTCTACATAATTTTTTCTTAGTTTTCCTCATCTTCTGTGTTTTTGTCCTCTGAACTGTTGTCTTCTGGTTGCTTAGGCCAGTAATACCTTTCTTTTTAGGAAGGAGATTAGAAGTCACAGGAATCCCAGCACATACATTAGGGCACGGTAGAAATGGAATTATTATTTCTAGCAAAATGCATAAATTTTTTGATCCATAATAAACATATTCTTCGTCTTAATACCTTCTTTTTTACTTCGTTTTATTGATATAACTTGCCAGGCAGTACTTTAAGATTTTTGCTTCCCAAAAGAAAGAATTTGCTTTCTTATTCCTACATAATGGCATTGATCTTTTTAATGTTCCATCTTATGAAATCTGACATCTTCTCAATGCTCATTAATTTATTCTAAATTCTGATCATAGACTCTTAAATTTATACAGCCTCTATGGTCTTGCTGTCACCTGTGGATGACATCAATATGAACTCTATTCCATAACTGAAGCTGTTATGGCAAAGAATTAATAAAACCAGGCTCAGAGTAGACTTTTGGGTCATCCAATTTGGAATATGCTGCAAGTTTTAGATGAAAATATTGATAACCATTCCCTGAAGTAAGACACACAGATGCTCCACTTGTGATTGACTGAACTAGATCCAATTTGGAAACAAATGAGCTGCATTCAAATTTCTATTCTTCTTTCAGTATCAGGTCAGTACATCAGCAGAGGATTGTACTGGGAGATGCATCTTCCCAGGCTATTGCCTTTCCAGAGGTTACTCAGTGAAGAACTGCCCAACAAATCTAAAAACAGTTGATAAAATTTGGAGTAAATGATTACCTATTGCAAGGTTGGGTAAATTACGGAGGTC
The DNA here is from genome assembly GCF_047495875.1 of Pithys albifrons albifrons. Classification (NCBI taxonomy): domain Eukaryota; kingdom Metazoa; phylum Chordata; class Aves; order Passeriformes; family Thamnophilidae; genus Pithys; species Pithys albifrons. The sequence continues at coordinate 42,766,797 of NC_092458.1, forward strand.
TCATAATAGCAGAAACTGTATAGAGACTTTCTACTCAACTTAGTGTATTTGCCTGCTTACATAACGTGTAATGATTTTAGGGCTATCAGACCAGCTAGACACATCTATTTTTCTAATTCTCCATGGAGACCAAAACATCTGGGAAGATCTCAGATTTCTATCTGAGCTGACTTTGAATCTCAAGTATTAAAGCTAATGAGAAGAGCATATCCAAGGAAAACTAGTTTCTATGCAATGTGTTGAAGATGCTATAGGTTCATTTGGGGAAGGAGGGTACAACAGAAGTTGCGCCTTCTCGTTTCATGAAAAAAGTTTTTAATATTAAAAATAAAAAATAAAAAATTCTCCATTGCTTGGAAACCAAAATACCTTCCTAAAAGACCTTCCTAGTCAGAATAAAATTACTAACCATAGGTTTTACATGAAATGGGTCTCAAGTCTGTTACACAAATATGAAGCCTTGGAAAGTATAAAGTAGCATTACACGGTACAGGTGCATTGCTGAGATGACTTGCTGATGGCAACTTAGGTGAGGAAGGTCTATTCCACAGTTGAAGGAAGAATTTTGTCAATGACAAGAAGGATGGCTTACATGCCTCACATTCCTAGGAGATGAAAATAATAAAGAGGGAGGATAGTGAAAAAAACAAATTTCAACTAAGGAATCAACAGGTAACTTACTGCAGGTGCAATATTTCTTGAGAGTTTTTTTGTTTCATCTCCATCTTGTTCCGTTAAAATGAATCCCTCCCGTTTCTCTTTATCAGCATAAAGATGAAAATGTTGGTACCCTTTCCTGACAAAGATATTTTTACAGTCTGTAGTCAAGTTGTTGAAGTACAATTAACTTCCTATGGAACTTAAAATAGCTTCACTAAGTGTAGCGGAGTTGCATATCAGTTCATTAATCTGTCTAGTTTTACTAACTATGCTGAATTACTTTCTGCATCTACTGCTGCACAACTGTAACTTTTTGTACTCTCCCAAATCTGTTGAAAAAGCTATACACTCTGTTGAGACAGCATATCACTTCAATTACTGAAATGACAACTACAAATATACTTTAACTCCAGACTGAATCAAGACTGTGTTTAACTCCTGTATTGCTGAAATTCATATTGCTTAGTTCTGAACAACAGAAAATATAGGTTTGCAGTAGGTAAACATTTGATATTGTTGGAAAAGCTTGTGTTGCTCTTACCAGGACATATTTGAACTGCATATTGAATCCAGAATATGACTTTACTTATGCATGAAAGTATCTGAAGTGGAGGTGTCAAGATGGAGCCAAGTGCTTCTTGGTGGTACTGAGCAATACTACGAGAGACAAGAGGCAGAAACAGATGCAAAGGAAGTTCCACCTGAACATGAGGAAGAACTTCTTTACTGTATGAGTGATCAAGCACTGGAAAAGATTGCCCAGAGAGGTTGTGGAGTCTCCCTCACTGGAGATATTCCAGAGCCACCTGAATGCAATCCTCTGCCATGTGCTTTAGGACTGCCCTGCTTGAGTGGGGAGGTAGAACCAGATGACCAGCTGTGGTCCCTTCCAATCTGAATCAATCTGTGATTCTGTCACTCACTTTGTCATGTATGTAGAATGCTCAGTGGAGAAGATTTTACACTACACTAACTCCCAGGCAAGGTACAGAGATTGGGAGACTCCTAACACAACACAAACTTCAACTGTTTAATAGGATAAATCAGTTTCAGATCCTGGTAACATTTTCTGGTGCAGTTTAAGCTAGTAAGCACTATGAATCTCATACAAAATGTGGAGGGGAACAAGTCCTTTGGCAATGAACAGAAGTTCTCCTTGCAGAGATGTTGTCAGGTCCTAAAGCTATGGTAGCAAGGCATTTACTGCTTGAAAACAACTTCACAGAGTTCTTTAAATGCAAACGTTAAAAGTCTAAACCGACTATCTGGATCCTTTCTATTTGGGAATTAGTATTAACAAATGGAAAGAATTCAGAGATGCTTGACTGGTTGAACAAAACTGAGACTTGCAACTACAAAATGCAAAATTAATTATCTGTGTTTACAGACATGTAAAAGATAGATTCTTCCATAAAAAAAAGAGACTGTCGTTCACCAACTATCTTCATAAAAATGTATCCTTAAAATTACTCACATACAAAAAAAATAGAAAATTATGAAATTATAAACAGATGAAAAATATTTCTTATTTTTCCATTAAAATAAACAAAATGCCCAAAACCCCCAAAGTTAAAAGCTTACATGGGACAACAATAACAATTTTGCTTATTTCCTTGAATACCTACGCAGATAGTATTTTGCAGAATTCTACTTGTACAACATTAATTTTGTGCATTTTTTCACCCAGTGTTGTGTGTAACAGAATACAGAACAAAACTCAATTTGCATGTCTTTCCTTAGCTGGATATTTCCTTTTTTTGGAAGTGTCCTCAAAATTTAAATGAACAATCAGCAAGTATGATAGTATTCCATATGACTGCAACCTAGGATCCAATGCACAATCATATCTTAACAAACCTGTGTGATTTATATTGACTAAATAAGATATTAATTGGGATAAAAGCAAATCTGGAATTTCATTTAAAGAAGAATACTAAATCAAAACCATTCTTTGAAATATGAGTGTGCATTGATATACTTACTAATGCTCCTTCCATAACACTGCTTCACGTCCCTAACTGAAAGCAGAACTCAGTCATTGTGTCATCTATTTATAGATATATTATTTATAGATTCTAAACTGGCATGGTGACTGATTTATATAGACATGCATAACAAACAAATAATATAGTCCCTATGCAGATACAAAGTCACTGAGTGTCCAGGCCAGGAAGAATACATCATTATATAAATTAATTTGCATTTTAACACTTCCATCAGAAAAGGTTTTTAATTCTATTCTATATAATCAAAAGGTTTTGTGTGTAAACCTATGAAATCATCAATAGACAAAATTGGTACCAAACAAGCAGCTTATATCTACTATATAACTCCTCCTGCGTTGAGAGTGATTTGGAACTTTTTTCATCATAAGGAACAATTCTTGAGAAAACACTATATCCAGGTTTTCATATATAACTACTACAGGGGATATAATTGTGGTTAGAATTTTTTTATTATTCTATCAACTCTTGCCTAGGCATTATACAGGCACAGTTTGAAGACTGAAGGATATTCTGTCTGTAACTGTAAGTGCACCTTGGCAAAATAACAGCAGTTCACCTATAAGAAGGTTTGCAGAAACACCAACAGAAAATCCATGAACGACAAAGGGGTAGAATCTGGAGGAAGTATTTATATAAGACTGAGTATATGTGTCATCAGGCCTCTGATGGGGAGTCTGACACTCTCCTTCTGGACAAGAAAGGGATTCTTTCTGTCAGTATCAGAAATGCAAAGTTGTGGGCCAGCAGAGGTCTTAGGGCTCACTCAGTGTTATCACTGTTGTATTCTCAGTAGATTAATCTGGTTGCCCTACTATGCAGCAAGGTACCTTTGATAATACATATAATATTTTGAGGTGTGAATAGCAACTGAGTTTTAGTTTAAATTTTGTTTTGTTGATTCATACTCAACCTCTCCCCTGTGAAATCAGTATAACTGTTACCGATTTACACTACTATAATGGTGTGTATTTGCCAGTCACCTTGCTTTTTGCTTATTTTGAAAAGAACTCTGAATAATCTTGTCACTCTATAAAGAAGGAAAATTATTATGTGAAGTCTGGAGCATACAACTTCCATTAAGCAGGCGGAAGGAACATCTACTATTTCACTTTGAAAAGGCGCCAACAAGAGTTAAGTGAGGTGGAAATGATAGACCATTGTGTTGGTTTAAAGGTGAACCAGCAGGGAAAATGAACTCGCCACGAGTTATAAGTCAGAGGCTAAAATTTAATAGTATTACAATAAATAGACTGACACAAAGAGAAATTGCTTTTAACTCATAAAGCCTAGCAGTATAACCCAGTGTCCTGGGGCACAAACCCAAAGGGGTTTGTTTGCCCTTGTGCTGAGACCTGAGTGGTTCCCCCCCAAGTCCAAAGCAAAAAGAAGTGAGAAACCTGTTGGTGCAGGTGATGGCTGTAGCCTGGTCGAGAGCGGCAATCTCCTCCTATCGAGGTCCTGCTGCTCCTCTGGATCCAAGGAGAAGTTCCCAAGGTCTTCTTACCCACCACTTATATACCCTCAGGGAGCACCCAGTCCCTCCCCCTGGGCGGGGACTCACACAATGAGTGATTAACTCTGGAGCCAGGGGGTATTGTTGAACTGTTGATGGCCCATTAGCAGCCACACCCCCTCAGGCTGGGTGTGAAGGTGATAATGACTCCCTGGGCAGCTGCTGCTAATGGCCCATTGTCCTTGGGGAATGAATAGAGGGGGTAGAATACACAGCTTTGATCACCCACACACAGTGTTAGTTGGTCCCTCCTGCTGAACTAGGACAACCATAAACCAGATCACAGCAGCTGCACTCATGTCCACTGCAGTTCCACAGAAAGAAGGAAAATTATTTTTAATTGTACATTGGCTTAGGTGACCTAGTGGCAATGCATGGAATTCAGTATAATTTTGTTTCTTGGTTGTGGTCCACTTTACTTTGATATTAAAGTAATGGAATGTAGCCATAATACCAGACACACCCTAGAAGAGGCTTATGGTCTATCCTGAGGACAAGAGGATTCTATATATCTGCTTTTAGATGGAAACATAATAGCAGCATATGGAGGTCTTGAAGTGTAAGTGAGAAAAGAAAGGTGTGATTAAACTGTAGGAAAAGCCGTCCTTTGCAGCTATGAAAAGCTACATGAGAGGGCCAAGTATTCCCTGTATACTAGTGAGTGCACATATTAAGGAGGAAAGGGTGTGTTAGATAATTAAGGCATAATGGCCTGGTTTCAAGGAGCCATAGTAAACCATGATGTGAAAGGCAATTGTGAACTTTAATAAAATTTGATCAACAGATTAGCACAAATATTTGAAGAATAAATTTTGTAACTTCACCATGGGCAAAATGCAGATCCAGAACCCATTTCTATAGTGCAGAAACTTTCTGTCAGTATCATTTAAAAATGTCATTTCCAACTGTTTTTTTGAAGTCTAATACTTTCTTTTTTTCTGGTTTCACATTTTTCATACTTTGTCAAATAAACAATCCATGTTATCTAGTAGGGTTTCCAGAGTTCTTTTCTTCTCACTGCAGACGAGTTTTGGGTTTATCTCTTTCTATCACTTTCAGCTTTAGCTATGATTCTAGATGAGTGATTTCATAAAGAACTGCACTAAGGAAATATGGCAAATACAAGTGACTCAGATGTTCAGGTTGCATTTCTTATCAGCTACCTTCTTGATGACAAATTTTGTTTTCAGAAGCAAAGCTGGTTTTGCACAATCTCTTGTCTCCATAGTTATGTGAGGGAAACAGAATAGCCACGCCATAGTTTACTCCTTCAGCCTCCTTTTATAAACTAGATTATGGCCTGTGGTAACATCATCAAACCTTAGCAAATCCTTCTGGAAATGCCACAGGTGTGATCATATGCCAGAATAAAAATTATCTGGTCAGTTTGAGGCAAATGAAGCAAAGCCTTTCTGTCAGTGTGAGGGTTCAAACTGAAGTGATCTCACAGTAAGCTTTTTTTCTGTTTTCTCTCTTTTCACTTGCCAAAGCTTCAAAATGGTTTGGCCTGAAATCTGTAAATCAGTTTAACTTTGTTGGCCAAAAGTAGTGGAGACAAAAGAGTTGTACCAGGAGGCTGGCCTGGAGAAAAAGAGGACTATGACAGCCACATGAGAGAGCAGGAAGTTGTCTAGAAAGGTGTGTACTTGGAATAGCAGAACATAGCTCTTGTTCCACCAGTTTTGGAAGTTGTTTGGTAGAAGTAAAACAAAACCTCTTAATTCAGCTTTTTGATGTTCTAGTTGGATCTCATTCTTATGGGACAATTCACACATATATTTCAAGCTTCTGTATACAATGAACAACACTGAACAAAGGGATATTAACACACCTCAGAGTTAAACAGAAAGAAAAACTAATTAAGGTACTTTTTAGACATCTTAACACCCTTTACAAATTCTCTTACCTCTGCATCTTTGTGTCCATTTGAAATGTCACAACTGGATTTTGCGCATAGTAGTGGAAAATGGTTGAACTACTTTGGAGCCTTAATCACTGAAGCAGTATCCACTGTTGATCACTGTTACTTTTAAGATGAAATGGTATTTTTCAGAGTAATTCATATAATCTATGATATACTATGTTTTATTATATTGTCTCCAATTATTTTCATTCAGTCCCATACTCCCAGTGAATGTGATACCAGAAAGCTAAGTTTGAATATTGATTCTACTCTTCGCCTTTAATATATTTGGGAAGTCTCTTTTCTCACATAAAGTAGCACATTAAGATTTCCTTGGCTACAGATTTTGCCTCAAGGCCTTATCAGGAATGACTTGTGTCTCATAGAGCAGGCTTTGGTTCATACACCTTAATCAGCTGAATGCCCTCTGAACAAATATCTTTTCATGGTTTAATAGTTTTGAAAACCATTCACCATCACCAAGGAAGGAATTTATTTTTGTTTCCAGTACTGTACATGTGGGTGTGCATACTAAAAGAACTAAGCCAATATTGGTCATCCATGTCAATATCCTTCCTCTGTGCGTGAAGAATATTAGTTGTCATGGTTTAATGGCCTACTCTAATCTAAATAAATGAATAAATAAAAACTTTATTTTGCACCAGTTTTGTATTTCAGTTTTGTAGTGCTCAATTTCCGAAGGAGCAGCTAATGATAAAAAGTTTCTACCTCAAAGATCTTCCAAACCAACTAAATTACCTTATAATAATTTGCATAAATTTTGAACAAGATAGTCACTGTATTCTAGGTAGACTACATGTCCTGTTAGGGATCAAACATTTATTTTAATCAAATAAATCTCTGTTTTCCCCCAACTAAGCAGTGTTATATGTCTGTTCCAGGTTTGAGATTAAAAGATCATGGACTACAAAAAACAATTCAACATTTGTTCTACCATATCCCTTCTTGAAAAAAAATAGCTTCTCTGTGAAAGAAAAACAAAAACTTCATAGTTATTTCTGAGATAGGATGCAGTGATCTGATACAGATAAGATGCACTTCTTTAGCCCGATTCAAATGGTAAGTTATCTAATGCAACTATTTTCCAGTAACTGAAATCACTCATTTAGCCACAGCTCTAGAAAACCCTGAATGCAAATCTTTTTCAGATACTGAAGTAGATTTCACTAGCTTATTTTCATGAGACACTAATGGCTTTGTACTGTGACTGTTGTTTTCTCCCTAGGATAATGAAACTTTTCAATGGTTGCATGCAAGCAAATAGTACGTAGTGGTTTATTATTTCATTTCTACATATTTGACTGTCATATTTATAATGAAAGTCTATGTTAAAAGTTTTGCATTTCAGTATCAATAGAGTTTACAGATACTTTTCATATATGTATTTTGGATATTATATATTATGTTATTGTTCAGGTGCGGTTTGCCTACAAAATAATCCTCTGTCTTAGACTTTACTGTTTCATTTGTCTCAAGTCTTTCCATTATGTTTTGTGTTAGTTATTTTACTGTTAACTTTTAAACAGATTTAGTATAAAATATATGCTTTTTACTCTTTGTTTTGTTTTGTAAAAATTAGCAATTATTTAAAGCCTTAAAGCAAATGGTAGTAGCTCTGCTGTAACATAGAGAAGCGAGGAAACATGAATCACTTCACAAACATAAAGCAAACAAGCTGTCCTTAAACTCCCTCCATTGATCATACAGAGCAGCTCCAATTGATTGAAGGGATTCAGCCAAAATAGGAAGTTCTTGTAGTGAGTCGCCTGATATGGTCAGGCTGGAAAACCTCTCAACTGCTTCCTGTGGTCACCCAAATACCAAGGCCTTGCTAAACCAGAGGACACTCTGAATAAAGGATTTCTTAGAATTTGCTCTGGCATAGTCTGGGGCTCCACAAGTGCCATGTGACTCAAGAGTGGATGATTTCAGTTCCTTGAGCAAACTAAGATAAAGTAGAGAAATGTTTCCCTGCTTACCCTGGAAAGATTCCCATGAATAAGAGGTACTGCATTCAAGAGGAGTTTTCTGTGCAGCTTTGCAGACATTTAGGTGGTATATGGCAGCCTCCAGCTTCAACTGGCTTCAGCATAAAAACCAGAGAAATTCTACTGACACCTGTTAGTGTATATTCTTAACACAGGTATGTGAACACTGAGTTTGGTAGTTACAACTGCATTCACTTTGAAAGGTCTTCTGCAAAAAGGGTACAAGATGTAACTTGCAAGGTATCAGGTGCTGCCTCAGAACACTGCACATCCTCAAGATTTCCGTTTTTTATCAGGGCTGGAGGAAGAGAGAATGATCTTCATCTGTCCTGCAGAGTTAGGTTGAGTGAAGAAACTACTACTGCTTCAGTGCCAAGTTTTTGTTAGAAAGCAGATTTTCTTTATATGACCTGTAACAGTATGATCAGCTCTGCACTGTGGTTCACAGGCACTAGGCTATGCTCTAAACAAACACATAGCACAGATAAAGGTAACATTATCATCTCTGTGCAGGAGAGGAACTAAGCTGTGAATATGTTTCTCTGTGGTCACTGCAGAGTTGAAACAAAGCTGGCCCCAGGCCTCTCAGGGCAGAACTGTCTCAGTGGTTTAGTGCTGTTTCTGGGTTCAATCTCACAACTATCTTAGTGGATCTCAGGTACAGGGACCTTTCAAGAAACCTTTTCCTTCATAGATCTAGAATATTGAAATATCTTCCCCTTTGACCAGTTTCTTACTCCTGCCTTTAATGATTCTACACCAATTGCATACAGATCCCTTTTACCTACTGTTATCATTTTGTTTTCCTATGTGTGTTAAAAGGAAAATTAGATGTATTTAAGTCTAATATCTAGTGAGACAACATGAGATGCAGACTCATTTTAGCCATATAGCTCGGACGAAGAAAAGATGAACTAATCTTTTTTGAAGCCAAGTGCTCATCTGAGCTCTGATAGAAGTCCATGGAGCATATACACAAATCCTTCAGAGGTGATCTTTTTCACTTAAAACAACTGCTTACACTAATCACAGCAGCTCTACTGGTAAATTAAAGAGAATGCCAGGGTGCTTGATTGGCTTGCTGCCAAGAGCAAGAATCCCTCAGACAGGTAGATACTGAAAAAAATCTAGATGCAAAAGTCTAAGACAGAACCAGAGAGAGATAGCAATTAAATATTGCAAAATCAGAGTTTCAGTGATCAGTCTTCTCCCTGACCCTCTTTCATTTAGTAATGTAGACATACTCAGTGGGTTCATTGTCTTTGTTTCTAGGGTTCATTTCATGGCTCTAACAGATAGGGTTTCACCTCTTTCACTCATATGTTAAAAGGAAAAAAAGGAGACGATTGCGTGCAAATATGAATTTGGATGCTCTACATTACCTCTTGCAGAATGTTTAGTTTTGGTTAGTATGAAATCCATGAGTCCTTAAACTGAAGTTTTCTTTTACAGTTTCAGACATGCCCTGTTACTTGTTCTTGTTCATAGAAGTTGTCTTATCATTTGAAGTGATGATTAATTAGATTCTACTCCTAGTAGTCTAAGCATAACTCTCTACTGATCATGGTTTGTAGTTCTTAGGTTCTTAGTTCACTGATTTCAGTTCTGTCCTTGAAACTTGCAGGCATCACTACATCACCTTGTTCAACATCACAATTTGTAAATCCCTGTTCATTTCTGCCCTTGAGCACATGTGTAGGTATTTAAATACGAGCTCTTTCTATTATTTTAAAATTATTATTATTTTTAATTTATTTTCTCTGTGACAACTTTCACAGATCTGAACCTTTAAAAATCTAGATTCTTGCTTATAAATTGGTTTTCAATTGCTTCAGTCTACTTGTCAATATTATGGCCATCTTTGTGTGTGTGTGTGTGTGTGTGTGTGCATGTGTAAGGTATTATATGTGTGGCATATGCACAATCAGATTGTTCATGAGGGGAAAGATGTATTTTTTTGACAGTGGTGATTGGTTTCTTTCAACTCTGTCCTGCTATAATTATTTGTTACTGGATACATTATTTAAAGGGAATTTTATGAGTACAGTTTTTGGCCCAAATTCTGTCTCTCTGGCCCTTTCAATACAGCAAGTAATGAAAGCAGATTTTGTAATGCAGCCTTTGAAGGTATGTTCCAAAGAAGTAATTTCAACCTCTATAGGCCAAATTGTGTTCAGAAGGAATGTCAACCAGCTCTGAGCTAGTTCAACTTGGACAATTTAATTCTGAAATAGAATATCTTGGGCTATTGGTTTTTCCAGGTTATTGATCTCAAGAGCTACTGGTCTTCCATCTAGAAACAGAAAAGATTGAGGAGAGATGAGTGGAAGAGTTCCAGAGAAGGTCTGTAAAAACATTGCTTGGAGGAGGATAGAAACTGCATGAAATTGGTGTGACGATCAAAAATTACAAGATCTCTAGTTTTCTTTATGAAAGCATCCTCTGAATGATGATATGAGGCAATTTGTCCTGAGGGAAATGAGGGAAATGAGGGAAATGCTTGCTCAGCCCCTTCTTCCTGCAATAATTTTTGAAAAGGGCGTGGTTTGCTAGCAGGTTGAATTGATGCTGATGAGCAAATGAACTGAGTGGAAAATACACACTCCAGCTACAACATGAGATTCAATTACAGCACAGTTCACCTTCTCCATAATGTCCATACTGTGCAAGTGGTTCATCTTGAACTAAAAGTTCAGAGCAGTCATTCAGAGGGAATACCACAGTCTCACTTCCAAATTATTACTCAGAATCATGTAGGAGGTAGTCCTTGTTTAGAAGTGTGATGGATAATAGAACTCCTTCTCAAGACTCCTTGGCAGGATGGAAACACTTTCTCTTGGATGTAACTTGAGTCTTAAAGGTTTAATGAGTTCAATGATATCATGAAGTGAAGTAAATAAAAATGAGAAACAGATCATTTGGGTGAGGTCCAAAATGTAGCATGCCTAAATTTGGGGGTCCCCATCAACATGCAGTGTGTGATAGAGTTTTCCTTCAGCAAAGTTATTTTTTTAGCAACTTTAAAAAGCCAGGATTTCAATAAGAGTAATTAGTGGGGATCAGCTGCAATCTATTTTTGCTTTCTGCAGGAAAAAATCTTTTTGCTTGCTGGTTTGGGGTTTCTTGGTTTGATGTTTCTGTTTGTTTTCCTTCTTTTACAGCAACAAAGAAACCTCATTTGTACAGAATAATGAAAAATGTGGATGAACAGCCATGTCTTGAGACCAGCACTGCACCTGACTTCAGCTGGAACAATAGACTCCAATATTTGTCCTTCTAGAAAAGGTATATAATAAAATATATTATTAAGTATTTTTCTGGAATTAGGTTTCATTCAGTAGCAGAAAATTTCTCTACTAGAATTTTTGACTACTCTGCTTTAGGAAATCTGACAAAAACCTTCTATGCATTTTCCTTCTCTCACTAATGGAGAGCTTTGCTTTCTACACTTCACTTGTCCCACCTAAGAAAAATGGTGTATCCAAAGGACTACAATGAGTAGCAAATATTCATACCATGAGAGAAGCATAAAAGCATAGCTGAAGTACTGAAAAAGATTACACAGCCAAGTAAGATTACCGCTGAATTATACAAACCAGGATGTCTTACTTGGCTACATGAACCACATGCATTGCTAGAATCACAGGGTCCATTATATGAATCACAGGGAAAGTTTAAATTTCTCTTCCCCTAAACAAACAAAAAAATTGCTTTTAATGGTGCTGAACTGCCTGGAAAATGAGATTTGAGTAGAATTAATTATGTTGACTGAACAGGAATATTCATTATAGAAAAAAAATTCCAGTCAGATGGGACTCCTATCTCATCAGCTAAGAAACTGCATAAAGGTAAGTCACTGAGGAGATTCCAGTGTTATCTGGATGAAGAACATTCTAGGTTTAGCTAAACTGTGGAACTTTCTATATGACAGAATGTTTGGGTTTCACATCTGTAATCACCAAGGCAAATCACATTTACCTCATAGAATCATCATAGAATGGCTTTGTTCAGAACCAACCTTAAAGACCAGCTATTTCTGGACCTCCTTCCATGAGCTGGAACACCTTTCACTAGACCAGGTTGCTCAGGGCCTCATCCAACCTTGGCCTTGAACACCTCCAGGCCTGGTGTATCCACAGCTTCTCTGGGCAGCTTGTTCCAATGCCTTACCACCTTTACATTAAAGAATTTCTTTCTAATATCTACTCTAAAACTACTCTCTTTCAGTTTGAAACCATTCTCCCTTCTCCTGTCACTATATCCTCTTGTAAATAGCTTTTCTCCATCTTTCTTGGAGGATCTCACCAGATATTGGAAAGCCAGTTAGGTCACCCTAGAATCTTTTCTTCTCAAATATGAACAATCCCAATTTTCTGTCTTTCCCCATAGAAGAGGTGCTCCATACTTTCACAAAAAAGTTGATGTCCCTCCTGTCTTTGGGACCCCCAAGCTGGATGCAGCACTCCAGGTGGGGTTTCACCAGAGTGGAGTAGAGGGACAGAATCACACCCCTTGACTTACTGGCTACTTTTGATGCAGCCCAGGACACAATTGGCTTTCTGGGATGCAGAGGGACATTGTTTGGTTGTGTCCAGCCTCTCAACCACCAGACCTCTGAACCTTCGTCAGTAGGACTGCTTATCCCTCAGCCTCTATCTGTAGTGGGTATTGCCCCAACTCAAATGCAGCACCTTGCACTTGGTCTAGTTAAATCTCATGACATTCCAATGGGTCCATTTCTCAGCTTGGTGTTATCTGTAAATTTGCTGACAGTGCACTCTATCCCTTTGTCTATGTCATTAATTAAGATATTAAATCACATTGGTCCCAATACGGACCCCTGAAGGTCACCAACGTCTAAATTCCTGAAGGGGCATGTAGACCCAGTTTTGGGGTCTGTGCTCAAGAGACAGCTCTTTCATGCTTTAAGATTCTATAATATTGTGTCTTCTTTAGTAAATTTATACCTGCTTTTGTGCACTTGTACAATAGTTGCTATCTTGGAAGGTGTGAGCAGCATAGCTCCTATACTTACATCTATGAGAAATCCTCAGATTAATTATAATTTTTTAACCTAAAGCCCTGGAAGTCTCAGTCTCATAGACGTCACGCCAGGAAATAAATCTCATGATATCTGAACAAAGAGTAGCAAGAGTTCCCCTGTGTTTCTTTTAACCTGAACATGATAACACAAATGCTGATGCTGTCATAGCACTGGGCAGAAGAGTAGAATGTGTACTGTTTCTTCTTTTTTTTTCCTTAATTTTCCAGTGAGAGAAAAAGAACTTAAGTTCCTCATTTTTCCCGATCAGGTTGGAAAAGTGTACCTGTAGTTGGAAGTCCAGGCTTGGGAGAGACTTGTATCAGCACAATCATGCTTCTGAACAAGGCCGGCCATCCACGTCTCTTTATACCCCAGGCTTCTCCATTCCTGACCTTCTCACAAATAATTACATCAAACACATCTTTTTTTGCAGCAAGTGACATAGAAAAAGAAAGGTGAAGTAAAAGAGTTTTTTGGCCTTCTTTGTGACAGTGTCTTCTTACATCCAAAGAAGCCTTTTTTATCTTATCACTGTGCAAGCATATTTCACAGTGCCGAATACTTTTTGTGGTATCACAGTGCCTCCCCAAAATGGACGCTTTTTCTCCTTTCTTTCTCAGTAGATGTGTTGTAGCATTCAAATACACAGATGGTGAATAATTAGAATTTCCATGAAATTATCATCAATACAAACGAAGTTTTCATTATATATTCTCAAGCTCTTATATTTAAGCAGGACCAAAAGGGCTTTTCCTTGAAACTTTATAAAAATATTTCTTCTCTTGCAATTGCATAGGCATTAACTGTAAATACTTCATTATCTGACAACTTTTTTTTCCTGCAGTAAGAAATAGATTCTGCTACATTTTCTTGTTTAAAATAATACAATGTAATATTTTTTACAAAATATGAACATAATTTTGTCATATTGTTATAATAACTTGTATTAAAAACATCTCAAATTGAAAATTCAATTGTTATGAAATGAAATCTTCAGATGTATTTATATCCAGGCAAGTATATTATGGGAAAACAAAATAAAATAGGAGCTTTTATTAGCTTAGGTCATTCCATGCAATGATTTTTACTAGGATTTTATATTTATTGAAACCACTTTAATAATAATTCTACCAAAATTCAGCTAGTAAATGTCTATTTTAGCTCTATAAGAAGTTTGCTTGAGAAGGTGATAGATAAAAAAGTTAATATAAATCTAAACCATGAAGACTGAATTTTTCTAAGTCTTCCTGGACTCTAAAAAGAAAAAAAAATAACTAGTCTCCTCAACAGCTGGGGTAAGGGGAAGAGGGGAGGATAGAGAAGGATTATGCTGCAAGGTCTCTCTGAGTATTTGCCTGAGGTCTAACCATAAATATCTTATCTAAAAACTAATTAATGAACAATAATAAAGTAGGATTGGGACAATGTGCCTGTGGTATGTGATTTCCTTATTTATATCTTTTTTTAACTGAAATTTGCAATAAATGTGTCTCATTTTTTTGTTTGCTTTTGTTTTTGTTATAGTAAATGTTCAGCATTTTGTGTCATGATGGGAATTTTAATGAATGCAAAACAAAAGCATTAGTGAGGGCTAATGCCCAGGATATGAATCAGGTAGGTACATGTATTCATTAGCACTGATTGCTAACACTCTTTCATGCTGTTGTACATCGTAATGTGGGTCAATCAGATGCACCACAAAAAGACTTATAAAAGAGTTACTGACACTTTTCATGTTCACTTCCAACTCTGGATTGATCCAAAGTTTGTTCACAAAAATGCTGGTGTAATCTTAGCCCAGAACACCAGAACTTCCACTCTCTTTTACAGAAGTACGGCCCTCTTGAGGGGTTTAGAAATGTAAGTGCCCAGAAGAAATGGGTCCTGAAAAGAGTCTGCTCCGAACAGCAACCTTTACACATGTCACAAGTGAAGGAATGTTTGTGCCTACTCATGGGGAATTAACTACTTCCACTTGCAGCCTAGCCACTTCAAAGACAAAGTAGCAGCTTTTCTTCTTTACTTTAATTTTTTTTTAATCTCCTTCAGGATGCTAAGATAAACAACAGGTACAGTGCTGATAAATGCAGCTTACTCTATAACAGTCTCTCGAAATCAGAGAAATTCCATCAGAGCATTGGAAAAAGTTATGCATTTGATATATAACATATAATATTTCTGGAGCCTCAGCAGCAATCACAGTCAGCAGAAGCAGCACAGTCTCAAAGACAGAGACATTTGTCAGAGGCATAAGAAGGCAGAACCATACTTGATGCAAACGTTTTGCTTTCAGTCAGCTGATGCATTAGGTGAGTTTAACAGTTATCCCATTGACACAGCTTCCTTTCTGCCTCTACATGGGCAAAACAAAGTACTGATATTCCCTTGTTTTGTTTTTTTTTTTCCCCATTTCTGGAATGCTAGTTCCTTCAATTAAAAACTGATAATATGTTTTTGTTTAAATAGCAGACTTTTTCCCTAAGAAAATAAGCAAGCACTCAATCAAAAAAATATCTCTAAGCTTTTCTCAGAATCAGTGAGATTTTGATTGAGTTCAGGACTTGGGGAGCTCAATTACCTATTATGCCTGCACATCAGTGGAAAAATATGCATCTTAGACAAAAATATAGGTAAAGACTACAGGGCAGCTGACTTAGATGCTTCAGTATCTCTGAGGACCTAATCCACAGTTCCTGTTTATTTCTGATTATTTTCAATCATATTTCCACTATCTGATAATTACATTAATTCTCTAGGTCAAAACATGCTGCTTTCCATTCCTATGTTTTAATAGTTAGGTAGTTATTTCTGTTCTTTTTTTTTATGCATTTACTTATCCTAACTCCTTTGTTTTCCAATCAATACATGGCAGAAACTTTCTCATCTATAATAGCAGGCAAATTAGTTCCAGGATGTAAATGGTATTGGGGTTTTTTTTCAGCAAATTATTCGAAAGGCTTCACAGATATTCCCACAGTGTCTGGTTTATGAAATACCCGAGAAATTTTCCAGTGATCCCAGGATAATTTGAATTGGATGTTTGATATCTTGTAAATGGAAATTTTATAAAAAATAGAATAATAACAGAATTTTTGATACAGGTCAGATGTATCCAGACAGAATGCAAATGAACTGAGTCCCAAACCATTTCTTGCAGAATCTCAGAACGATTTCTAGAAAACACAAGAAAGCAGGCTTTGGTTAAATTGGGAGAAATATTTTTGCTTTTAAATGTTGGTCCTAAATGAGGCAAAGTTCGGAACTTTATAAGTTCAGCTCACTACTATTCTTTGGTGGTCTGATTCATGGATCAATGAATGGAATACAAAGACTCCTTTTGATTTTAGTAGACTTCAGATCAGTCCCCACTTGAATTGCAGGAGACATAATATCAGTGCATACGGAATTAGAGATGAACATTCCGATACATTTGTCTTGTTTGCAAGAAGATAATACACCTATATTTGATGTATTGAAATTCAGTACTGTGACATTTTTGGTACTATAGTTCAAATATTTCTCTCTTATCAGAGTTTCTCTAACGTAAATTAGGTCTGGATGGTTATTTTTCTGGTATTGCTCTGACCACAATCTTCTGTTCCCTACACCATTTATGACAGACCATTCATGGTTCTATACACTTTATAATGTCATTCACCCCTGATAGCATCATTTTGTGGGTTGTTGAAAAGAAATGTTCTGGCTTCATCGAATGCAGCCTTGCTATGAAGGTTTGCAACAGCATGTAAAGACAAATGAAATTATTCTTTTCTTTCTCCATATGTCCAAACACTTATGGCCCAGAACAAGAGCCCAGTGGTCCTCTCCGCTGATATCGGAGGGGAAACTGGGTATGGTGTATGCCTAGGAATGGCAGCACACAGAGAGATGGGAAGCAATGTATTTTGCATCGTGTGTCTCCCAGTCAGGTTGACTGAGCCTTTCTATTTACAAAACTTCATATTGAACCAGACTGGGTTTGAAGTAGAGTATAGCTGACAGCATTTCCCATTCTAACCTCTAAATCACACTTTCAGTGATGCCCATAAAGCTTATACTATGCATTACTGCTGCAACAAAGAGCATCTCATAACAGCCTGACTCTATGAAAGAGAGGCCTAAATGGTCAATGGAAAAGGCCCTTAGGAGCTTGTGAGGGCTTCTTCCATCTGATGAGACTTCATACACACAGTTTAAGGGACAGTAGGTCATAATAAAGTTGCCTATGCAAATGCAGAAGGCTTGAAAAATGCCACCTATTCTTCAATTCACATTGCAGTGGCTATGTTTTTTTAGAATGAATGTTGGGAATTGTTGCTTCATTTTTAATATTAGAAGTAAAATGTAATTTATTTTGAAGTTACTTCCTCTAGTGCATTTGAGTATATATAGTTCTGAACAAGCTCTGCCAGGGGAAATTTAAGTTGGATATCAGAAAAAAATTCTTTACAGAGAGAGTAATCAGACATTGGAATGGGCTGCCCAGAGAGGTGGTGGATTCACCATCCCTAGAGATTTTTAAACACAGATTGGACGTGCCACTGAGTGCCATGATCTAGTAAATGGACTAGAGTTGGACCAAGGGTTGGACTCGATGATCTTGGAGGACTTTTCCAACCCAATTGATTCTATGATTCTATGATTCTAAGACAGAAAAAATCTCCAGATAGACTAAATCCCCAGACCTTGTTCCTTCCTTCTACTATTTATCTGTGGTTGACTTCAGTTTGCAGAGTTCTTGAAGCATTGCTCATTTCTGTGTATCTGGAGACATCCTAATATTTTATGAATGTTACCATAAATAACTTTTCTTTCTCCTTTGCT